>NC_069505.1:538370954-539120954 GCF_027579735.1 Bombina bombina | reverse complement strand
TTAAATAGTTAATAACTATTTAATAACTATTGTACCTAGTTAAAATAAATACAAAGTTGCCTGTAAAATAAAAATAAATCCTAAGCTAGCTACAATGTAACTATTAGTATAGGGTTTATTTTATAGGTAAGTATTTTGTTTTAAATAGGAATAATTTAGTTAATTGTAGTAATTTTATTTAGATTTATTTAAATTATATTTAAGTTAGGGGGTGTTAGGGTTAGACTTAGATTTAGGGGTTAACAACTTTAATATAGTGGCAACGACGTTGGGGTGGCAGATTAGGGGTTAATAAGTGTAGGTAAATTGCAGCGACATTGGGGGTGGCAGATTAGGGGTTAATAAATATAATGTAGGGTTCGGCAATGTTGGGGGCAGCAGATTAGGGGTTCATAAGTATAATGAAGGTGGCGGCGGTGTCCGGACCGGCAGATTAGGGGTTAATAATATAATGCAGGTGTCAGCGATGTCAGGAGTGGCAGATTAGGGGTTAATAAGTGTAAGATTAGGGGTGTTTAGACTCGGGTTCATGTTAGGGTGTTAGGAGAAGACATAAAAAGTGTTTCCCCATAGGAATCAATGGGGCTGCGTTAGGAGCTTTATGCTGCTTTTTTGCAGGTGTTAGTTTTTTTTCCAGCCGGCTCTCCCCCATTGATTCCTATAAGGAAATCGTGCACAAGCACGTTTTGCCAGCTCACTGCTACCGTAAGCAGCGCTGGTATTGAGGTGAGATTTGGAACTAAATTTTGCTCTCCGCTCACTTTTCTGCGGCTAATGCTGGGTTTGTAAAAACCCGTAATACCAGCGTTGTCTGTAGGTGAGTGGTGAGGGAAAACTGCTCGTTAGCACCGCACACCATTACCGACAAAACTCGTAATCTAGGTGAAAGTGTTTAATGTCCCTTTAATTTGTGTATAAGCTTCATAGTTTAACCTCTTCACAACAGATTATGTAAACTGTATATCAGCATCCATAGTGCTTCCTGTAAGAGAGAGAATCTCACCGACAGCGGCAAGACTGTCGCTATCTCTGCGTCTCACTGTCAACTGGGGTAGAGTACGAAGTTTTCATACCACAAATGCATTTCTAAAGTAGAACATAAATGTTTTTAATGGTGTTGCATGGGTTCAAATTTGAAAACCTCACTGAACACGAATGTAAAGGTTTTCTAATTGATTGGAATAGATCACACTGTATCAAATAATTAAAATAACAACAAAAAAGGTCCATTGTTATAGAAAAGGATCCAAAGGGGTCGATTTATCAAACGCATCGCCAGCCTTCAATTCCCTATGACTGCAAGTTCTCACAAGAGAACCTGAAGTGCGTATTTATGAAGCAGTGGTCAACAGGGATGTTCATGTATGAGTTCTTAAAGGGACATAAAACAGGTTGAGATAGAGACAAAATATAATAATATGTACTTTACTTTACCTGCAAATTTATACTGCAGTGCTTCACCATTAACCCATTTTTTTTAATTTCTGAATTGTAAAGCTCTAACTCCCCCCACACATTTCCTTCTATGGCTGTATATATATCTATTGCTCTTTTGGTGAAATGCAAAAGTGAATAGGGATTATTTGATGGAGCATGCCTAGAGGCTGAAATACAAAAGTTGAAATACAATGGCTGTGTCTAAACACTGATAAGGGGGAGGGGTGGAGTTGGCTTCTTAAGACAGCTTAGCTATGTAATTTTCCTTATTTTTAAAAAAATATTTTAAAATACTTGCTAGCAATTTTTAAAAACATTTTTTATGCAAACTATTTTTAATTAATTAGCCCTTTTAGGATATGCACAAATCTCAACCTGTTTTATGTCCCTTTAAGAGCAGACATTGAGTATCACTATGGCAACAGTGTTATCCGAAAAACATCAGATGGTTGAACCATGTTAGCTAACACTATGGGGATATCTATCAAGCCGTCAACTTTGTTGAATTCAACGGCACCAATATGCTCGCTTAACATCGCTTAACATTGCGGCTGTGGACCTGAATACACTCTCCATATTTATAAAAAAAGACAGCAAAAAGACGCGCACCAAGTACAAAGCGATGAGCCACTCCCGGACCCTGCCGCCACCTAAATAAATGTATTAACCCCTATCCCACCGCTCACGGACCCCACCACCACCTAAATAAATGTATTAACCCCTATCCCGCCACTCCTGGACCCCACCGCCACTAAATAAACATATTAACCCCTAAACCCCTAAACCTCTGGCCTCCCACATTAGGAATCATTGGGAGTATGAAAGCAGCAAAATCTTATGTTCGATGCTGCCAGATATCCCATTGATTTCTATGGTAGAAAACCCCCCCTAATCTGCCACCCCGACATCGCAGTCACATACATAATGTTATTAACCCCTATTCCGCCACTCTCTGCCCCCGCCGCAACCTAAATAAAAGTATTAGCTCCTATCCCGCTGCTCCCGGACCCCGCCACCACTAAATAAACGTATTTTTTTTTTTATTCTTTTTATTTATTTATTTATTTATTTATAGTTCAACAGTATAACAAAATTGTCAAAAACATAACTCCAAAAATAATTATATGGCATTGATTTACAACAAAATCAGAAGTTTCTAATCACTTCTCAAAGTATTGTTTTAAAGAAATAATACATAAATCTTTCTCTTAACAATATTACTAGTGCATAGCTCAATTCCTCCAATCTCCTCTTGTTGAATTCTTATACTGTTGACTGTTTTATTGATTTTTATACCACCACCCAAAGAAAAAAAACATACCCACACAGAAAGGAAAAAAAAAAAAAAGGCTCTCTCCCTCCTCCGTAACTCTTATTTTTGTCAGAATAGTAGGTTTATTTGTAGTTGATAGTTAAAAACAAATAGTCCCCCTGAATGGTGCCTTAAACTGCCTCTGATTTTCTTCTGGTAGTTCAGAAATAATGTTTTTCCATTTTTTTAAGAAATTATTTATACAGGCTTCAGAGTTATTTGACATATCAAATTGTTCCACTATGGCTTGGTTATATAATTTTTGTTGAAGTTCTCTCAAGTTGGGTGCTTTATTAGATTTCCAATATTTTAGGATTAACAATCTACCTATAATGATTATACTATTCAACTGAAGTAAATTCTCAAAACAAGTATTATAGAAAAAAAAAATTGTTTCTTCTGTCATTTGTATATTAGTCAGGTTGATCTTATTAAACCAGGCGTTGACCTTGAGCCAGAACTTTTTGATCTTAGGACATTCTCAGAATGAATGATATAGATTTGTTCTTGGCCTTTTACATTTGGGACAGCAAATTCCTATTTCTGACCATCTAGCCTTTACGGCCGGGGTAATGTAGGCTTTATTAATAAGTTTTGTGTGAGTTTCTCTCCACGAGATAGATATTGTTGCTAGGTCTAGAGCTTTGAAACTTTCTTTAATTTTTCTGGATTGGTTTGCCAACTACTTTCTAAAAGATGTAGATTTTTTATACCCAGTAATGTCATAACTGTCTTGTAAAACGTAGATATTGCTTATTTACCATCCCTAAATAAATTTAATAGTGATTCTAGAGTATCAGGCATTACTACAATCAAATTATTAGAGATTAATTGCTGTAAGTAATGGCGCGCTTGTAGATACGCATAAAATTCATTGTTTCTTAGACCAAATTCCTGTTTTAAAGTGTCAAATCTTTTACAACTTCTTGTATTAAAGTCCAGCAATTGGTGTATATTTTTAAGCCCTTTTACTGACCAATCAATAAATACCTTGGAATTTAATGCTGGTGTAAAACAAGGATTACCTACAAAAGGTAAGTATTCTGAATATAAAAAGTCAAAGTTCACGAGCTTAGTTAATTTTTTCCAGGCTACTATAACATTATGTATTATTTTTAATTGTTTTATTTTTGCTGGTAATTTATCTACATAGGAATGTAATAAGGCTACCAGAGAATAAGGAAAACACAGTGTTTCTTCTATTGCTATGGGGGAATAGTAATTTACTCTTGTTATCCAATCTAATGCTATTTTACCAATACAAATTAAATTATATATTTCTAAATCTGGCATAGCAAGGCCCCCATGGAATCTATCAAGACATAATTTTCTATGGTTGAAACCCCCCCTAATCTGCCACCCCGACATCGCCGTCACATACATAATGTTATTAACCCCTATTCCGCCACTCTCTGCCCCCGCCGCAACCTAAATAAAAGTATTAGCTCCTATCCCGCTGCTCCCGGACCCCGCCACCACTAAATAAACGTATTAACCCCATAAACCTCTGGCCTCCCACATTACTACCACTAACTACACCTATTGACGTCTAAACTGCCAGCCCCCCACATCGCCATAAACTAAATTAAGATATTTACCCCTAAACCTAACAATCCACTAACTTTAAATTAAAATTACCACATCCCTATCTTAAAATAAATTTAAACTTACCTGTAGAATTAAAAAAACTATTTTTAAACTATTAATTAACCTTTCCTAACTATTATACTACACTTAAATAAAACTACCAATTAAATTAACTAAATTACATATTTTAAAAAAGCCTAACCCTACTCAAATTATTTAAATCTACTATTTAACCTTATTAAAAATTACTAAACTACAAAAAAATAAACGCTAAGTTACAAAATATAAAAAACACTAAGTTACGGAAAAAAAAACACATTATCAAAAATAAAAAAGAATTACACCTAATCTAATAGCCCTATCAAAATAAAAAAGTCCCCCAAAAATAAAAAAAAACCCTAGCCTACACTAAACTACCGATGGCCAATCATTGGCTGATTGGAACAGCCAATAGGATTTTAGCAGCTCTAATCCTATTGGCTGATTGAAATCTTTCAGCCAATAGGAATGCAAGGGACAAATTATTCTACTTTTGATAGAAGCTTTTTTGATTTACTGTACACCTAATCACTAGATACTTATTATAGATAATTATCACAGATATTGTAAATAATAATTATTTCACACAAGTATCTTCAGCTAATAGCGCCCTTACAAAATCTTCTTTTACAGGAATGCAAGGGACACCATCTTGGATGACGTCACTTGCATTCAAGTTCCAGTTTACGGCAGCAACCGTATTGAAGAGGAGCTCTGCGCCCGATGTCTTCAGGATGGACTCGCTCCACGTCGGATGGATGAAGATAGAAGATGCCGTCTGGATGAAGACTTCGTCGGATGGATGAAGATGGAAGAGGCCGCCATGATGAAGACTTCTTGCCGCCCGGATGAAGACTTCTTGCTGGCTGGATGGATCCTTCAAAGGGAACTTCAAGAACTGTTAGTGGATCATCAGGGGTTAGTGTTAAGTTTTTGGGTGGGTTTTATTTTTAGAGTAGGGTCTGGGCAGTAAAAGAGTTAAATGCCCTTTTAAGGGCAATGCCCATACAAATGCCCTTTTCAGGGCAATGGGGAGCTTAGATTGTTTTATATAGGGTTTTTATTTGGGGAGTTGGTTGTGGGGGTGGTGGGTTTTACTGTTGGGTGGTGGTTGTATATTTGTTTACAGGTAAAAGAGCTGATTTCTTTGGGGCAATGCCCCACAAAAGGCCCTTTTAAGGGCCATTGGTAGTTTAGTGTAGGCTAGGGTTTTTTATTTTGGGGGGGGGCTTTTTTATTTTGATAGGGCTATTAGATTAGGTGTAATTCTTTTTTATTTTTGATAGTGTTTTGTTTCGTAATTTAGTGTTTTTTATTTTTTGTAACTTAATGTTTATTTATTTGTAGTTAAGTAATTTTTAATAAGGTTAAATAGTAGATTTAAATAATTTGAGTAGGTTTAGGCTTTTTTTAAATATGTAATTTAGTTAATTTAATTGGTAGTTTAATTAAGTGTAGTATAATAGTTAGGGTAGGTTAATTAATAGTTTAAAAATAGTTTATTTTAATTCTACAGGTAAGTTTAAATTTATTTTAAGATAGGGATGTGGTAATTTTAATTTAAAGTTAGTGGATTGTTAGGTTTAGGGGTTAATAGCTTAATTTAGTTTATGGCAATGTGGGGGGCTGTCGGTTTAGGGGTTAATAGGTTTAGTTAGTGGTAGTGATGTGGGAGGCCAGAGGTTTAGGGGTTAATACGTTTATTTAGTGGTGGCGGGTCCTGGAGCAGCGGTATAGGAGCTAATACTTTTATTTAGGTTGCGGCGGGGGCAGAGAGTGGCGGAATAGGGGTTAATAACATTATGTAGGTGGTGGCTATGTCGGGGTGGCAGATTAGGGGGGGTTTTCTACCATAGAAATCAATGGGATATCTGGCAGCATCGAACATAAGATTTTGCTGCTTTCATACTCCCATTGATTCCTATGGTATCTGCGGGCTCCAGGGTGGTGGATTGAAAACCAGGTATGCTGGGCCGGAATAGCCGTGAGCGTATCTGTTAACTATTTGATAACTTTTAAAAAGTGTCAAATAATGCCGAATGTACAAGTGTACATTTTTAATGACTTAAGCATCGATCTGTGTCGGATTGAGACTGGCGGTTCGTATGTTAAGTCACAGATTTCGAATTTTGCCGGTCTGTAGGTTTTGATAACTAGGTTGGATCAAGCTTGCAACAAGTACGCTGCGGAAATCCAGCGTATTTGCAGTTGACGACTTGATAGATATCCCCCTATGACTTTTTTTTAACATTCTGTCCATGTTCTCCTAAGACCCCCATATGTTTTATGTTTATAAAAGGAAAAAAACAAAGATTATTTTTATCCTACCTGCCGGTGAATTTTCACTCTCTCTAATGAGTGTATTCTAAGGTGCCATCAATGTGTTAGATTGGTATAAAAAAATTTTAACAAAAAATGTAATATGAATTTCTATACATCTTCAGGACAGCAGAGGGAGCAGCTGGACTGTGGCTCAAACTTATATAAAGCTAACATAGTAGTAGTGCTACTTTTACAAGCCGGCAGTCGCGGGATCGGGGTTAAACATTTTAGTATAGTGGCGTCGTTTAGTGACAGGGTATAATAGCAGCACTATTTGTTTCTGTTTTTTTTCTAAAGGGGTTAGTGCTGACTAAGAAAAAAAGTAAAATTTACATACTTTTTGGCTGACACAGGAGTCACTTGGCCACATGAGGGGAAAAAAAATAGGTGCATATGACTAATTAAAAATACTGCTCATTTATCATATTTCTGATGAATGCAAAAAATAACAAAAATGTGTCAGTTTTAGCATTTCTTTAAAAAAAAGTATGTTTTTTAAATGAATTAAGAGATGCAAGATAATATTACTTTTTATTAACTGAAATACATTATCAAGAACATATTTTCAAAAATAAATTCTTAAAACATTTTTATTTGCACTTAAATTATGTCATTGTCAACATTTTGTTCAAAAGTAAATAAAAATACAGACCTTATTTGAAGGACACCAAGGTACATTTCAAATTAAAAACATCAAAAAACACTCTCTTTACTAAGAGTCTAGTGGATGCAAGGTGGAATAGCCATCCAGCAGAAGTGGTAGAGACAGTGAAGGAGTTTAAACATGCATGGGATAGGCATAAGGCTATGCTAGGTATAAGATAAGGCCAGGAAATAATAAAAGTATTCAGAAAATTGGGCAGACTAGATGGGCCGAATGGTTCCTATCTGTCAACACATTCTAAGTTTCTATAAGTCAGGAGAGCGGCAATTTGCTGTCAAATGGGCTGCTTGTTGGATGCCCCTGGTCTAGTTCCACAAGTACACATTAGTCATCTAATTAAACAAGTGTAAAATAACATTTATATAAAGACTGCTTCTGGTATAATAGTATAAAAAAAAAATTAAACATTCTAACCTTTCTTTTTTCTTTTTGTTGTATTGAGAGTCTGCAACTCCTAACCAAACTCATCCACCTTGATGTTAATTGCATGATCATCATGGTTGGTTACCTACTTGGTTAGGTAAGGTTTATCAGAGTAGGCGGCGGTCTTCTACACACAGACACCAGCACCACGCTGCTGCACAGATCAAGGAATCGGGACGGGTCACGGGTGGTTGACACAGGCTGCACTGCAAGCAGCTTGCTTCTTCCCTCTCTCTCACTCACTTTCCCACTACTAGGCGGTGTTCCGTGGGTGCGGCCCCAAACGCAAAATGTGGTGCCGCCTGTGTCAAGAAGGAGTCAGGACCAGCATTCATCTGTCATACTCCTCCCTGACCCCCGCAAAACGGGTGGCGGACTGTCAGGGTACCAGGAATCAGACTGAGACGAGAAGTGCAAAAATAATCACACCTTTATTAATAGCAAAAAATAATAAAAAGTCTACAAGTCAAATAACAAGCCAGGAATCAAAACCATAGCTTGTAGTCATACGAGCCGAGTCAGGAGCCAAAGCGAATAGTCAGACGAGCTGGAATCAGGAACAAGGAAAACAGCAGAGTCAGGAACAAGCCAGGGATCAGAAACCAGGAGGGACATCAGGGGCCCGATCTGATAAAAATCGTCGCCCGCAAAAGCTGGCGACGCCAATATTTATCTAGCTGTCAACCGCGATCTGCTAAATAAAACCTAACACCTAACGCATGCGCAATGTCTATCTAGCTGTCAACCGCGATCTGCTAAATAAAACCTAACACCTAACGCATGCGCAATGTCTATCTACCTGTCACCCGCGATCCCCCGCCGCAATCCCTAATAAAGTTATTAACCCCTAATCTAATCCCCCTATACCGCCGCCAGCTATATTAATATTATTAACCCCTAATCTAATATCCCTAAAGTAATAAGCTCTATTACCAGCCCTTAAAAGGGCCTTTTGCGGGGCTTTGCCCCAAAGTAAACAGCTCTTTTGCCCTATAACCTGCCCTCCCTACACCACCGCCACCTATATTAATAGTATTAACAGTGATAAAGTGAAAAGAAGGTTGGCGCTTACTAAAAATCCTAAATGCCTGGTGGATGGGAAAACTACTCCTCCTCAGTAGTTTAGGTTAAGATAGAATGTATGAGTATAGATTACCACTGGCGCTTATAGAATAAGCTAGGATTTAAACTACCACAATGGAGTGTGACTTATCTAAGTGAAAAAAAAGGGATATCTTATGTGAATCTGATTTGTCTCAAATCATTAAAGGTAGAAAGATAAAGATATCTAAGGGTCTATGCCAGTGGGTTTAATATTTGAGTCCTTGTGTGTGGACCATTAAAAAGTGTTTTCCTTGAGAAAATAGAAGTATCTGTGAATACAGACAGTTTAAATGCTGTCCATAAAACGTGTCCTTTATATATTGGTTTAAAGGGATACAGTGGTATAAATAATAAGTGTTCATGAAGCTTAATGAAAAATTAAATTCAGTGAATAGTAGTTGATATAGCTGTGTTTATAGGTGATGTTTATATGTCCGTAAATAAAGATGATAAAAATAGATAAAATGTTTGTTTAATAAACTTGATAAACTTTCGACATATACTAATAACATTAAGATTCATAAAATAAATATCAAATAAAACATATAAAACATAGGGACGTCTCCCTATAAGTGATTCTTTAGGTCAATTGGCCTAACAAAAAATGGTCTTATAAATATAAAACTTGATTCAAATAGCCACCTTATGTGTATAAAAGTTATTTGGCAAACTGTAAGGTACCTTACAAGTGTCCGTTGAGAATCAGAAGTGTTTCTGAGCCGATGTAACGCTTCTGTGAGCGTCCTTGTATGTTGTGCTCCTTCGCGGCTTAATATAAAAAACAACAAGCCTCCGCTTTTGATTGGTTGTTGGAAGTCACACCTCTCTTTTAATAGGCTGTGACGGTACACGCTGGATGTTAGCGTATGGAGATGTAGGTAATCCTTAACAAGATGTTAATATTGCAGCTGTTAGGACTTTTCTTCTGCACATATGAGCGCAATGTTGGAAATCCACTGTTGTAGAAATAAAATACTGTTCTCCAATTTATAGCTGATCAGATCCTTGGTCCTCCTTATGGCTTTTGCTCCTAAATCATGGAAATTAAAGAGTCCACTTGAGGGGCTGGATCGCAGCTTGTAGGAGTTTTAAAATCGTTGTAGTGCAAAGGTCTGGAGTAAATTCTATGCGTTTCACCCTCTGGGGGTGTCTTGATAAAGCCCCCAGAGGGTGAAACGCATAGAATTTACTCCAGACCTTTGCACTACAACGATTTTAAAACTCCTACAAGCTGCAATCCAGCCCCTCAAGTGGACTCTTTAATTTCCATGATTTAGGAGCAAAAGCCATAAGGAGGACCAAGGATCTGATCAGCTATAAATTGGAGAACAGTATTTTATTTCTACAACAGTGGATTTCCAACATTGCGCTCATATGTGCAGAAGAAAAGTTCTAACAGCTGCAATATTAACATCTCGTTAAGGATTACCTACATCTCCATACGCTAACAATCCAACGTGCACCGTCACAGCCTATTAAAAGAGAGGTGTGACTTCCAACTACCAATCAAAAACGGAGGCTTGTTGTTTTTTATATTAAGCCGCGAAGGAGCACAACATACAAGGACGCTCACAGAAGCGTTACATCGGCTCAGAAACACTTCCGATTCTCAACGGACACTTGTAAGGTACCTTACAGTTTGCCAAATAACTTTTATACACATAAGGTGGCTATTTGAATCAAGTTTTATATTTATAAGACCATTTTTTTGTTAGGCCAATTGACCTAAAGATTCACTTATAGGGAGACGTCCCTATGTTTTATATGTTTTATTTGATATTTATTTTATGAATCTTAATGTTATTAGTATATGTCGAAAGTTTATCTAGTTCATTAAACAAACATTTTATCTATTTTTATCATCTTTATTTACGGACATATAAACATCACCTATAAACACAGCTATATCAACTACTATTCACTGAATTTAATTTTTCATTAAGCTTCACGAACACTTATTATTTATACCACCGTATCCCTTTAAACCAATATATAAAGGACACGTTTTATGGACAGCATTTAAACTGTCTGTATTCACAGATACTTCTATTTTCTCAAGGAAAACACTTTTTAATGGTCCACACACAAGGACTCAAATATTAAACCCACTGGCATAGACCCTTAGACATCTTTATCTTTCTACCTTTAATGATTTGAGACAAATCAGATTCACATAAGATATCCCCTTTTTTTCACTTAGATAAGTCACACTCCGTTGTGGTAGTTTTAATAGTATTAACCCCTTACACGGCCGCCATCTATATTAAAATTATTAACCCCTAATTTAATCTACCTACCCCGCCGCCAGCTATATTATCTATATTAACCCTAAGTATATTATAGTTAATATAGTTATTACATTATATATATTAACTATATTAACCCTAATTATATTAGGGTTAATATAGTTAATATAGTTACTATAGTATTTATATTAACTATATTAACTCTATCTAACCCTAACACCCCTAACTAAATTATTTTTAAATAAATCTAATTCATATTATAAACTAAAATATTCCTATTTAAATCTAAATACTTACATATGAAATAAACCCTAAGATAGCTACAATATAATTAATAATTACATTGTAGCTATGTTAGGGTTTATATTTATTTTACAGGTAAATTGTTAATTATTTTAACTAGGTATAATAGCTATTAAATAGTTAATAACTATTTAATAGATACCTAGTTAAAATAATTACCCAATTACCTGTAAAATAAATCCTAACCTAAGTTACAAATACACCTACACTATCAATAAATTAAATAAACTACAAATATCTATCTAAAAATACAATTAAATAAACTAAACTAAATTACAAAAAAAACCCCCACTAAATTACAAAAAATAAAAAAAAGATTACAAGATTTTAAAGCTAATTACACCTATTCTAAGCCCCCTAATAAAATAATAAACCCCCAAAATAAAAAAAGCCCTACCCTATTCTAAATTAAAAAAGTTCAAAGCTCTTTTACCTTACCGGCCCTTAAAAGGGCTTTTTGCGGGGTATTTACCCCAAGTTAACAGCTCTTTTGCCTGTAAAAAAAAGAACACAACACCCCCCCCAACATTACAACCCACCACCCACATACCCCTATTCTAAATCCATCCAAACCCCCTTAAAAAAACCTAACACTACCCCCCTGAAGATCTCCCTACCTTGTCTTCACCCAACCAGGCGATGTCTTTATCCAATTGGCAAAGAAGAAGTCTTCATCCCGGTGATGTCTTTATCCAAGCGGCAAAGAAGTCTTCATCCCGGCGATGTCTTTATCCAAGTGGCAGCAAAGTCTTCTTCCATCTGGCAGCATCTTCCATCAAGCGGCATCTTCAATCTTCTTACTTCGCTCCTCCGACGCGGAGCATCCATCCCGGCCGACAACTGAACGACGAATGAGGTACCTTTAAAGGACGTCATCCAAGATGGCGTCCGTCGAATTCCGATTGGCTGAAAGGATTCTATCAGCCAATCGGAATTAAGGTAGAAAAATCTGAACCAATCAGCCAATCGGATTGAACTTGAATCTGATTGGCTGCTTCAATCAGCCAATCAGATTTTTCTACCTTAATTCCGATTGGCTGATAGAATCCTTTCAGCCAATCGGAATTCAACGGACGCCATCTTGGATGACGTCATTTAAAGGTACCTCATTCGTCGTTCAGTTGTCGGCCAGGATGGATGCTCCGCGTCGGAGGAGCGAAGTAAGAAGATTGAAGATGCCGCTTGATGGAAGATGCTGCCGGATGGAAGAAGACTTTGCTGCCGCTTGGATAAAGACATCGCCGGGATGAAGACTTCTTTGCCACTTGGATAAAGACATCACCGGGATGAAGACTTCTTCTTTGCCAATTGGATAAAGACATCGCCTGGATCAGATGAGGAGTTCGGCCTGGTTGGGTGAAGACAAGGGAGGGAGATCTTCAGGGGGGTAGTGTTAGGTTTTTTTAAGGGGGTTTGGGTGGATTTAGAATAGGGGTATGTGGGTGGTGGGTTGTAATGTTGGGGGGGGTGTTGTTGTTTTTTTTTACAGGCAAAAGAGCTGTTAACTTGGGGTAAATACCCCGCAAAAAGCCCTTTTAAGGGCTGGTAAGGTAAAAGAGCTTTGAACTTGTTTAATTTAGAATAGGGTAGGGCATTTTTTTATTTTGGGGGTTTATTATTTTGTTAGGGGGCTTAGAATAGGTGTAATTAGCTTAAAAATCTTGTAATCTTTTTTTATTTTTTGTAATTTAGTGGGGGTTTTTTTTGTAACTTAGTTTAGTTTATTTAATTTTATTTTTAGATAGATATTTGTAGTTTATTTAATTTATTGATAGTGTAGGTGTATTTGTAACTTAGGTTAGATTTATTTTACAGGTAATTGGGTAATTATTTTAACTAGGTAGCTATTAAATAGTTATTAACTATTTAATAGCTATTATACCTAGTTAAAATAATTAACAATTTACCTGTAAAATAAATATAAACCCTAACATAGCTACAATTTAATTATTAATTATATTGTAGCTATCTTACGGCTAGATTTAGAGTTCTGCGGCCAAAGGGGTGAGTTAGCTACACGTGCTTTTTTTCCCCCACACCTTTTAAATACCGCTGGTATTTAGAGTTCACAGAATGGCTGCGTTAGGCTCCAAAAAAGGGAGCGTAGAGCATATTTACCGCCACTGCAACTCTAAATACCAGCGTTGCTTACGGACGTGGCCAGCTTCAAAAACGTGCTCGTGCACGATTCTCCCATAGAAAACAATGGGGCAGTTTGAGCTGCAAAAAAGCAGCGTTCAGCTCCTAACGCAGCCCCATTGTTTACTATGGGGAAACACTTCCTATGTCTGCAACTAACACCCTAACATGTACCCCGAGTCTAAACACCCCTAACCTTACACTTATTAACCCCTAATCTGCTGCCCCTGCTATCGCTGACACCTGCATATTTTTTTTAACCCCTAATCTGCCGCTCCGTATACCGCCGCAACCTACATTATACCTATGTACCCCTAATCTGCTGCCCCTAACACCGCCGACCCCTATATTATATTTATTAACCCCTAATCTGCCCCCCACAACATCGCCGCCACCTACCTACAATAATTAACCCCTAATCTGCCGATCGGATCTCGCCGCTAGTCTAATAAATGGATTAACCCCTAAAGCTAAGTCTAACCCTAACACTAACACCCCCCTAAGTTAAATATAATTTAAATCTAACGAAATAAATTAACTCTTATTATATAAATTATTCCTATTTAAAGCTAAATACTTACCTGTAAAATAAACCCTAATATAGCTACAATATAAATTATAATTATATTGTAGCTATTTTAGGATTAATATTTATTTTACAGGCAACTTTGTAATTATTTTAAACAGGTACAATAGCTATTAAATAGTTAATAACTATTTAATAGCTAAAATAGTTAAAATAATTACAAAATTACCTGTAAAATAAATCCTAACCTAAGTTACAATTAAACCTAACACTACACTATCAATAAATTAATTAAATAAAATACCTACAAATAACTACAATTAAATAAACTAACTAAAGTACAAAAAATAAAAAAGAACTAAGTTACAAAAAATAAAAAAATATTTACAAACATTAGAAAAATATTACAACAATTTTAAACTAATTACACCTACTCTAAGCCCCCTAATAAAATAACAAAGACCCCCAAAATAAAAAAAAACCCTACCCTATTCTAAATTAAAAAAGTTCAAAACTCTTTTACCTTACCAGCCCTGAAAAGGGCCATTTGCGGGGGAATGCCCCAAAGAATTCAGCTCTTTTGCCTGTAAAAATAAACATACAATACCCCCCCCAACATTACAACCCAACACCCACATACCGCTAATCTAACCCAAACCCCCCTTAAATAAACCTAACACTAAGCCCATGAAGATCTTCCTACCTTATCTTCACCATGCCAGGTTCACCGATCGCTCCTGGCTCCGAAATCTTCATCCAAGCCCAAGTGGGGGGCTGACGATCCATAATCCGGCTGAAATCTTCTATCAAGCGGTGGCTGAAGAGGTCCAGAAGAGGCTCCAAAGTCTTCATCCTATCCGGGAAGAAGAGTAGATCCGGAATGGCAACCACCTTGATCCAAGTGGCATCTTCTATCTTCATCCGATGAGGAACGGCTCCATCTTGAAGACCTCCAGCGCGGATCAATCTTCTTCTTCCGACGTCCAACTGAAGAATGAAGGTTCCTTTAAGGGACGTCATCCAAGATGGCGTCCCTCGAATTCCGATTGGCTGATAGGATTCTATCAGCCAATCGGAATTAAGGTAGGAAAATTCTGATTGGCTGATGGAATCAGCCAATCAGAATCAAGTTCAATCCGATTGGCTGATCCAATCAGCCAATCAGATTGAGCTTGCATTCTATTGGCTGTTCCGATCAGATTGGATCAGCCAATCTGATTGAACTTGATTCTGATTGGCTGATTCCATCAGCCAATCAGAATTTTCCTACCTTAATTCCGATTGGCTGATAGAATCCTATCAGCCAATCGGAATTCGAGGGACGCCATCTTGGATGACGTCCTTTAAAGGAACCTTTATTCTTCAGTTGGACGTCGGAAGAAGAAGATTGATCCGCGCTGGAGGTCTTCAAGATGGAGCCGTTCCTCATCGGATGAAGATAGAAGATGCCGCTTGGATCAAGATGGTTGCCGTTCCGGATCTACTCTTCTTCCCGGATAGGATGAAGACTTTGGAGCCTTTTCTGGACCTCTTCAGCCGCCGCTTGATAGAAGATTTCAGCCGGATTATGGATCGCCAGCCCCCCGCTTGGGCTTGGATGAAGATTTCGGAGCCTGGAGCGATCAGCGAACCTGGCATGGTGAAGATAAGGTAGGAAGATCTTCATGGGCTTAGTGTTAGGTTTATTTAAGGGGGGTTTGGGTTAGATTAGGGGTATGTGGGTGGTGGGTTGTAATGTTGGGGGGGTATTGTATGTTTATTTTTACTGGCAAAAGAGCTGAATTATTTGGGGCATGCCCCGCAAATGGCCCTTTTCAGGGCTGGTATGGTAAAAGAGCTTTAAACTTTTTTTAATTTAGAATAGGGTAGGGCATTTTTTTATTTTGGGGGTCTTTGTTATTTTATTAGGGGGCTTAGAGTAGGTGTAATTAGTTTAAAATTGTTGTAATATTTTTCTAATGTTTGTAAAAAAAATTTAATTTTTTGTAACTTAGTTCTTTTTTATTTTTTGTACTTTAGTTAGTTTATTTAATTGTAGTTATTTGTAGGTATTGTATTTAATTAATTTATTGATAGTGTAGTGTTAGGTTTAATTGTAGATAATTGTAGGTATTTTATTTAATTAATGTATTGATAGTGTAGTGTTAGGTTTAATTGTAACTTAGGTTAGGATTTATTTTACAGGCAATTTTGTAATTATTTTAACTAGGTAACTATTAAATAGTTCTTAACTATTTAATAGCTATTGTACCTGGTTAAAATAAATACAAAGTTGCCTGTAAAATAAATATTAATCCTAAAATAGCTACAATATAATTATAATTTATATTGTAGCTATATTAGGGTTTATTTTACAGGTAAGTATTTAGTTTTCAATAGGATTAATTTATTTAATAAGAGTTAATTTATTTCGTTAGATAAAAATTATATTTAACTTAGGGGGGTGTTAGTGTTAGACTTAGCTTTAGGGGTTAAAAAATTTATTAGAATAGCGGTGAGCTACGGTCGGCAGATTAGGGGTTAATGTTTGAAGTTAGGTGTTGGCGATGTTAGGGAGGGCAGATTAGGGGTTAATACTATTTATTATAGGGTTATTGAGGCGGGAGTGAGGCAGATTAGGGGTTAATACATTTATTATAGTAGCGGTGCGGTTCGGTCGGCAGATTAGGGGTTAATAAGTGTAGGTAAGGTAGCGGCGACTTTGGGGGGGGCAGATTAGGGGTTAATAAATATTATGTAGGTGTCGGCGATGTTAGGGGCAGCAGATTAGGGGTGCACAGTAATTAAGAGCTTTATAAACCGGCGTTAGCCCAGAAAGCTCTTAACTCCTGTTTTTTTTCTGCGGCTGGAGTTTTGTTGTTAGATTTCTAACGCTCACTTCAGCCACGACTCTAAATACCGGCGTTAGAAAGATCCCATTGAAAATATAGGATACGCAATTGACGTAAGGGGATCTGCAGTATGGAAAAGTCGCGGCTGCAAAGTGAGCGTTAGAACCTTTCCTGACTGACTCCAAATACCAGAGGGCAGTAAAAACCAGAGTTAGGAGCCTCTAACGCTGGTTTTGACGGCTACCGCCCAACTCTAAATCTAGCCGTTAGGGTTTATTTTATAGGTAAGTATTTAGATTTAAATAGGAATATTTTAGTTTATAATATTAATATTAGATTTATTTTAATAAGAGTTTAGTTAGGGATGTTAGAGTTAGATAGGGTTATTATACTTAATATTTATATAATATAATAACGATATTAACTATATTAACCCTAATATAATTAGGGTTAATATAGTTAATATAGCTGGCGGCGGTGTAGGGGGATTAGATTAGGGGTTAATGTGTTTTATATAGCTGGCGGCGGTGTAGGGGGATTAGATTAGGGGTTAATACATTTATTATAGGTGGCAGCGGTGTAGGGAGATTTAGATTGTAGGCAAAAGAGCTGATTACTTTGTGACAAAGCCCCGCCAAAAGCCCTTTAAAGGGCTGGCAAAAGAGCAGTTTACTTTGGGGTAATGCCACGCAAAAAGCCCTTTTCAGGGCTATTTGTAGGGTTAGACTTAGGTTTAGTGGTAGGGATAGTTTAGTATTTTAGGGGTTAAATAATTTAATATAGATGGCGGCGGGGTAGGGGGATTAGATTAGGGGTTAATAATTTTAAAATAGATGGCCGCGGGGTAGGGGCTCACTTTAGGGGGTAGGTAAGGTAGATGGCGGCGGTGTTAGGGGCTCACTTCAGGGGGTTATAGATTTAATATAGCTGGCGGCGGTTTAGGGGTTAATAACTTTATTAGGTTGCGGCGGGGTTTGGGAGCGGCGGTTTAGGGGTTAATACATTTTTTATTGTTAGGATAGTGAGGAGGGATAGCGGATAGAGGGTTAGACGTGTCGGGCTATGTTTAGGAGGCGTGTTAGACAGTGCGGGTGATTTCATACTTTAGTTAGGTTTTGTAGGTGCCAGCAGTTTCTAACGTGGCGTAAGTCACTGGCGACACCAGAAATTTGTACTTGCGCAGATTTCTGGACATCGCTGGTTTATCCGACTTATGGCACGTTAGCATCTGACGGCGCCGTATATTGGATAGCTCGAGTTGCGAGCTGAAACTGCAGGCGACGCGGGTTCCCTCGCTTGCGCCGCAAACTACGCCGTATATCGGATCGCGCCCAGGAACTCTCACAAACAGGTCTGAGACAACGCAAAAGCAGAGCATACTGAACAGAGGCCCTTTAAATAATAAGTGATGACATCACAATTCTGAGACTGCATCCTGGCCATAAAAGGAAGTGCAGGAATTGAGCAGCATCCCCCACAAAGCATCTGTAATGTCCCATTTAATTCAGCTCCACTTTCTTTTGCATTATAAGTGCATTTCCTTCTATCCTCTTTGCTTGATTATTTTGTTTGGCATATGTTAGGATTCTTCCTTCTACTTGTTGCCTGATTTTGAGCCTCAAGCTATTCAATCCTTCAAGCTACACTCCTGTCTGCATCGCATCTCTGACCCTAAGTAGCTGTTACCTTTGCCTGTTTACTTTATCAGCCGATCTCCGTTCTCAGCTACAATCCATTTCCTATTTCCAGCGGATTGATCTACTGACTGCTGGATCTACACGCTGCTCCACGCACACTCCTCACAGTAGCCATCGAGGACGCCGCTACTGTTTTCCTCCCACCGGATCTTCCAGCACGACTCGAGAGCAAGCTACTCTGTGTATCTTTCACCAACCTCTGGACTTCCTTCTGTTGCCACCACAAGTGTCGCAAGTATAATCTTACCATCTCATATACTGAATCCGTATATTGCTATACATTGCTTCATGTTGCTGACTGCCTCATCCGTTTTATGCAAGCTTAATCCATATGCTTAAGTTGTTGCTGTCTTGTTTGCTAATCCACTTCCTGGCTAACTATCTGCTTGCTTTCTAACTCATCTTATATTTTGCTACAATCAAATCCATAAGAACATACCAGCTGAATCCATTGCATATATTAATAAGCAGCTTATCTTTCTACTATTTGCTGCTAAACTTTGCACCGTTACATTTAACCCATTTCACTGTCGCTGGGATTCATCCATTACTATTGATTTGCTGTATTACCACTGACTCAGCAGGTCAATCCTTACCTCTGTTGTCTTGGTTTCACAGCTACATATCATATATTATAATTATAACAGCACCATAGTCAGGAAGAGAGGTGAGTAAAATGTCTGCCAGTAGCACATGGCAAACACAACAGGGAAAAAACCCTGACAGTACCCTCCCCTCAACGACCCCTCCTCCACGGGAGGACAAAAGGCTTATTGGGGAAACGGGCATGGAAGGCATGAAGGAGGGCGGGAGCATGAACATCAGAGGAGGGAACCCAAGAACGATCCTCCGGACCGTAGCCTCTCCAGTGAACCAAATACTGTACACGGCCCCTGGACATACGAGAGTCAATAATGCTGCTGACCTCATACTCCTCATGGTTGTCAACAAAAATAGGACGGGGATGAGGCAACACAGTGGTAAACCGATTACAAACCAATGGTTTCAAGAGGGAGACATGAAAAACATTGGAAGAAACGAGTATGTCCACAGCACTGTATCATTCAAAATACTTTATTTTCTGTAAATTACAGACATAGAAATAGCGACGTTTCGAGTGTTGACACTCTTACTCATGCTAGTTACAATGTATCATCTTGCAACAATTTAAAATCCTCAGTTTGGCGCCAACCACTCCACTAGGTGGATTTGCTGCCATCTACTGACCAATCTAGTGAACGACACTTTAAAAACATTTCTATATTACATGATAAAATGTAACTAAGAATTAATAATTTGTTTGCTTATACACAGTTAATTTCATATTGTTCTATCACTTAATGTATACAATCAATTGATTTCTCAGATGTAGAAGGATCACAGTCAGTTATCTTCTATTTCATACAGGGCTATACAATGGACAGTACAACATAGTGAATATACACAGATCATATTACAAAAAACACAGTTCATATTACAGAAAAATAGACCAAAGTCTCTATTCAACCCATTAGGCTCCATACTCCCCAATTCAAAAATCCAGAACATTTCCTTTTGTTTTAACATTTTTTCTCTATCACTACCATTTCTCTGTGGACCCACACTATCAATAACTTGCCACCTTAATTGGCTTATCTGGTGGCCACATTTTAGGAAATGATGGGACACTGGGGCATCAGTATTCTTGCACCTTATGTTCGAACGGTGTTGGCATATCCTATATCTGATCATACGAGTAGTTTCCCCTATGTAGATCAGGGAACAGGAGCATTTTATGAGATAGATTACATATCTTGACTCACAGGTATAGTAATCTCTTATCTCATATTTTTCCCATTTCTTGGGTGATGGAAATATTTACCTTTAATAATAGAGTGACAGCTCGTACACCCAAGACAAGGGAAAAATCCTCTGCTTTTGTTGCCTAGAAACATCTGTCTCTCTTGTTTCTTTGGGCCTACATTTGTATTAGTTAGCTGATCTCTAAGATTTTTTACTCTCTTGTATGCCATTAAAGGTGGATTCTTAAATATCTCCATATCTTTATTGCATTCACTCAAAACATTCCAGTGTCTATTCACTATACGCTTTACTTCTTCACTAGCGGGGCTATACTGGGTGAGCAGGACTAATTTATCATCTGATTTCTTTTTAGCCAAATTCTGTTCCTTAGCCCTTACATTATCTGTGTGTTTATCAATAATCATCTTAGGATATCCTCTATCCAAGAATGTTTGCTGCATCTCTCTCCTTCTTATCTCTCTTGTTGCTGGGTTAGTGACTATTCTGTCCACTCTCAACAATTGACTCTTAGGTAGTGAGTTCAGTAGCCCTCTAGGGTGAAAGCTTTTATAATTTAACAATGTATTTCTATCTGTCTCCTTGCTATATATATCAAATGTAAGCTTAGTTCCTTCCTTAATGACTCTGGTATCTAAGAATGTCACTGTCTCCTCACTCCACTCTACTGTAAATTCTAGTCCTTGAACAGCTCCATTAATCTCACTCACAAACTCCAGCAGGGACTCAACGCTGCCCCACCATATGCCAAACACATCATCTATGAACCACCACCAGGTGGCGCCATATAATATAAATTTCTCATTTTCATAGACTACTCTCTCCTCTATTTCGTTCATGAATAGGTTGGCATATGATGGGGCAACGTTGGTCCCCATGGCTGTACCTTTAACTTAAATATACCAGTCATCCTGGAACATGAAGTGATTCCAATACAGGATAAGCCTCAATAATTCTTCAATAAAATCAACCTGTAGATAAGAACATTTTAAATTTCACTTTACACACCTTTTTGATAATGCCTATCCCTGTCTCGTGCTTAATAGCCGTGTATAGACTTTTTTAATCCATTCTATACAATAAAAACTTTTCCGATTCAAAATACAGATCTTTAGCTTTATTCAAGGAATCTCCTGTATCCCTAAGATATGAGGATATTTGCTTTACCTCTGGCTGTAGAATTTTATCTAAAAATGTAGAAATATTAGTTAAAGCTGAATTGACACTTGAGACTATGGGTCTCCCTGGTGGTCTAGCTAGATTCTTATGTACCTTCGGTACAGTGTAGAAGATAGGGTTCTTAGGTTCTTTATTAAATAGATATTCCCTCCGTTTTTTTATCAATCAATCTATTCTCAAATGATTTATTAAGTATTACTTCAACCTCTTTTTGTATTTTATTAACTGGGTTGTAATTAATTCTCTGATAAGTATCCTTATCCTCAAGTTGACTTATTATTTCACTGATATAGTACGTTTTGTCTAGCACTATGGTTGCCCCGCCCTTTTCTGCTTTTTTAATTGTCAACTCATTTGATTTATTTTTCAAGGTTTGTATCGCTTTAAATTCATTTTTAGTCAGATTGACCTCTGCATTCTTATTCTTATGATGTCCCATCAAATTTCTCTTTTCACTCTTATGTACAACCCCTTTATGTCATTACATACTAAACCTATAAATGTGTTGACACTATGGTTGGTAGAGACAGGGTTAAACATACTTTTATTTTTTAAGGCTAATTCTTTTAATTTCCATTCTGTTTCTACATTACGTGTTTCAAATTCAATATGTTTGTTATCATGAAACCATGTTTTTAACTTAATGTTCCTGAAAAATCTTTGTAAGTCTTTATTTAATTCAAAAAAGTTTGTGTTAGAATATGGACAGAACGAAAGTCCTTTTTCCAAAAGTCTCAATTCATTATCAGTCAGTTCTTTCCCTGATATATTAAGTACAGTGGTATGTTCAGGTCTTACCCCATCTTTAGACTCAGTCCTTTTTCCCTTGCATGGATCCGATGTCAAATTACCATACATGATTACTGATGATGGTATGGTCTCCCCCTCCGGCTTGACCTCCTCGGTCCTCCTCTCCCCCTGCTTCTTCCTCTTGCGGTGCTTCTTTCCGCTCTGTGTCTCCTCCGTCATTGCTGGAGTCTAAAGGGGAGGAGTCCTCTGATTCAGCATGTGACGTTACTGTTTCCCCTTCCGGTAGCGATCCTCGTTCTTGATTCCTATTGGGTCTTCGGTTACCACCTCTTCTATAGTTGCCATAGCTGTTGTTTACGTCACCATGGTGATCGCTCCGCCACTCTCCCGGTAAGGTAATTGGCTTCATCTCTTTGAAATGTTTGCCTTTTTCTTTCTTTAATGGTTTTTTCAAGTTCCGCTGTCTTACTTTCAACTTGACTGATTAAGCTCTCCCAATCATCCGCTGACAGTGTTCTTAGCAGTTCCTCTCTGCTTTGTTTGATTTTTATTTCCTGAGCTGTTATTTCTTCTAATAACGATTCCACTGTCATTACCATTCTGAGCCCTCTAGGTATCCTTTTCACCCTGTAGTACTCTGATAACGTACTCACATGCAGGTTCCACTTTGCATTTTTGTATGTCATTTGTTCGAACTCCTTACTTAGGTTCTCTGTGGGTGCTGCATGGAGGAAATCCCTTGAGCCCTTGGACAAGGCTGTGATCCTTGCTGCATCCAGCTCTGTGTAAGCAAACACTTTCGTACCTTCTGTAATTTTACTCTCCATTCTCAATTACTCCTATTGCACGTACTTGGCAGAATTATCCAACAATATAGCAGCTTGTTAGTACAGCAAACTCAGGAGTGCAGTGCAAGTGAAGACAGGGTCCTGCCAGGCTCCCCCAATTCCAATAGTAGAAACGAATATGTCCACAGCACTGTATCATTCAAAATACTTTATTTTCTGTAAATTACAGACATAGAAATAGGGACGTTTCGAGTGTTGCCACTCTTACTCATGCTAGTTACAATGTATCATCTTGCAACAATTTAAAATCCTCAGTTTGGCGCCAACCACTCCACTAGTTGAATCTGCTGCCATCTACTGACCAATCTAGTGAAAGACACTTTAAAAACATTTCTATATTACATGATAAAATGTAACTAAGAATTAATCATTTGTTTGCTTAAACACAGTTAATTTCATATTTTTCTATCACTTAATGTATACAATGAATTGATTTATCAGATGTAGAAGGATCACAGTCAGTTATATTCTATTTCATACAGGGCTATACAATGGAAAGTACAAAATAGTGAATATACACAGATCATATTACAAAAAACACAGTTCATAGTACAGAAAAATAGAGCAATCAAAGTCTCTATTCAACCCATTGAGCTCCATACTCCCCTATTCAAAAATCCAGAACATTTCCTTTTGTTTTAACATTTTTTCTCTATCACTACCATTTCTCTGTGGCCCACACTATCAATAACTTGCCACCTTAATTGGCTTATCTGGTGGCCACATTTTAGGAAATGAGGGGACACTGGGGCATCAGTATTCTTGCACCTTATGTTCGAACGGTGTTGGCATATCCTATCCCTGATCATACGGGTAGTTTCCCCTATGTAGATCAGGGAACAGGAACATTTTATGAGATAGATTACATATCTTGACTCACAGGTATAGTAATCTCTTATCTCATATTTTTTCCCATTTCTTGGGTGATGGAAATATTTACCTTTAATAATAGAGTGACAGCTCATACACCCAAGACAAGGGAAAGATCCTCTGCTTTTGTTACCTAGAAACA
Organism: Bombina bombina; assembly: GCF_027579735.1. Lineage (NCBI taxonomy): Eukaryota > Metazoa > Chordata > Amphibia > Anura > Bombinatoridae > Bombina > Bombina bombina. The sequence continues at coordinate 539,096,735 of NC_069505.1, read as the reverse complement.
TCTGTCTCTCTTGTTTCTTTGGGCCTACATCTGTATTAGTTAGCTGATCTCTAAGATTTTTTACTCTCTTGTATGCCATTAAAGGTGGATTCTTAAATATCTCCATATCTTTATTGCATTCACTCAAAACATGCCAGTGTCTATTCACTATACGCTTTACCTCTTCCCTAGCGGGGCTATACTGGGTGACCAGGTCTAATTTATCATCTGATTTCTTTTTAGCCAAATTCTGTTCCTTAGCCCTTACATTATCTGTGTGTTTATCAATAATCATCTTAGTATATCCTCTATCCAAGAATTTTTGCTGCATCTCTCTCATTCTTATCTCTCTTGTTGCTGGGTTAGTGACTAATCTGTCCCCTCTCAACAATCTTAGGTAGTGAGTTCAGAATCTGCCCCACACTCTTGAAAGATAAAAAGGATTACTGTGATAAGTTTGAATCCATTATCAACAAATGCTGGAGTTTGTGAATGAGATTAATGGAGCTGTTCAAGGACTAGAATTTACAGTAGAGTGGAGTGAGGAGACAGTGACCTTCTTAGATACCAGAGTAATTAAGGAAGGAAATAAGCTTACATTTGATATATATAGCAAGGAGATGGATAGAAATACATTGTTAAATTATAAAAGCTTTCACCCTAGAGGGCTACTGAACTCACTACCTAAGAGTCAATTGTTGAGAGTGGACAGAATAGTCACTAACCCAGCAACAAGAGAGTTAAGAATGAGAGAGATGCAGCAAACATTATTGGATAGAGGATATCCTAAGATGATTATTGATAAACAGCGTATAGTGAATAGACACTGGTATGTTTTGAGTGAATGCCATAAAGATATGGAGATATTTAAGAATCCCCCTTTAATGGCATACAAGAGAGTAAAAAATCATAGAGATCAGCTAACTAATACAGATGTTGGCCCAAAGAAACAAGAGAGACAGATGTTTCTAGGCAACAAAAGCAGAGGATCTTTCTCTTGTCTTGGGTGTATGAGCTGTCACTCTATTATTAAAGGTAAATATTTCCATCACCCAGGAAATGGGAAAAAATATGAAATAAGAGATTACTATACCTGTGAGTCAAAATATGTAATCTATCTCATAAAATCTTCCTGTTCCCTGATCTACATAGGGGAAACTACCCGTATGATCAGGGATAGGATATGCCAACACCGTTCGAACATAAGGTGCAAGAATACTGATGCCCCAGTGTCCCATCATTTCCTAAAATGTGGCCACCAGATAAGCCAACTAAGGTGGCAAGTTATTGATAGTGTGGGTCCACAGAAAATTGTAGTGATAGATAAAAAATGTTAATACAAAAGGAAATGTTCTTTATTTTTGAATTGGGGAGTATGGAGCCTAATGGGTTGAATAGAGACTTTGATTGGTCTATTTTTCTGTAATATGAACTGTGTTTTTTGTAATATGATCTGTGTATATTCACTATTTTGTACTGTCCATTGTATAGCCCTGTATGAAATAGAATATAACTGACTGTGATCCTTCTACATCTGAGAAATCAATTGATTGTATACATTAAGTGATAGAAAAATATGAAATTAACTGTGTTTAAGCGAACAAATTATTAATTCTTAGTTACATTTTATCATGTAATATAGAAATGTTTTTAAAGTGTCTTTTACTAGATTGGTCAGTAGATGGCAGCAGATCCACCTAGTGGAGTGGTTGGTGCCAAACTGAGGATTTTAAATTGTTGCAAGATGATACATTGTAACTAGCATGAGTAAAAGTGTCAACACTCGAAACGTCGCTATTTCTATGTCTGTAATTTACAGAAAATAAAGTATTTTGAATGATACAGTGCTGTGGACATATTCATTTCTACTATTGGAATTGGGAGAGCCTGGCAGGACCCTGTCTTCACTTGCACTGCACTCCTGAGTTTGCTGTACTAACAAGCTGCTATTTTGATGAAAAACATTGGAGATGCGCATAGCAGGAGGAAGGTCAAGAGCGTAGGCCACAGGATTAACCCGTCAAAGTATTCGAAAAGGAGCAACATAACGGGGAGCCAATTTATTGGAAGGCACGAAGGTTCAAGTTGCGGGAGGACAGCCAAACTCTCTCACCAACCTGGTAGGAAGGTGCAGGCAGACGCCTACGATCAGCCTGGAACTTTTGGCGCTCCAAAGGAAGGCAATCCTGAATCTGCACCCACGTGGAACGGAGTTGCTGGAGATGCTCCTCCAAAGCCGGAATACCCTGTGACATGAATGAATCGGGCAACAAGGATGGTTAAAACCCATAAGTCGCCATGAACGGGGATAACTTGGAGGAAGCATTAATAGTACTATTACGAGCAAACTCTGACCAAGGTAACAGTTCAGACTAATTATTGTGGTGATCTGAGACATAGCAACGGAGGAACTGTTCCAGAGCTTGATTAGATCGTTCCGCAGCCCCATTGGATTGAGGGTGATATGCAGAGGAGAAGGAAAGCTGGATCCCCATTTGAGCACAAAAGGAATGCCAAAATCTGGAGACAAACTGCCTACCCCGGTCTGACACTATCTCCTTGGGTAACCTATGTAAACGGAAGACCTCCTGGCAAAAAAATTGAAGCAAGCTCCTGAGCGGTAGGCAGCTTCATCAAGGGAATGCAATGTGACATTTTAGAAAAATGGTCAGCCACCATAAGGAGTATTGCCAGTATTGCCATTGGAAACAGGGAGCTCGACAATGAAGTCCATGGAAAGATGTGTCCAAGGACGCTCACCATTTGCAATAGGTTGAAGAAGACCCACAGAAAGACGTCGAGGAGTCTTATTCTGTGCACAAACTGAGCAGGAGGCAACATATACGCAGCAACATCAGAACGAAGACCTAGCCACCAGAATTGTCGAGTGACAGACCAAATCATTTGGTTCTTGCCTGGGTGACCTGCAGCTTTAGGATAGTGGTAAGTGTGCAAACATTTAGTTTGAAGATTCTCAGGAACAAAACACTTACTACTAGGTTTCTCAGGAGGTGCATTGGTTTGTGCAGCCAGAATCTCCTCCCCCAAGGGAGAAGTCAAATTAGTACGTATGGTAGCACAAATATGGTCAGGAGGTATAACAGGAGTAGGTATAGCTCCCTTGAGGCAGTCAAAGAGTTCCGTAATAAACGGAATAGGGTAAGCATTCTTAATGGTAAGACAATTAAGACCCCTATAATCGATACATGGTCTTAACTCGCCACCCTTTTTCTTCACAAAGAAGAAGCCAGCCCATGCAGGAGAGCAGGATTTGCGGATGATCCCCCACAACAGAGCATCGGCAACATACTCCTCCATAGCACAATTCTCTGCAACAGACAGGGGGTACACCCAGTTCCGAGGAGGAATGGCTCCGGGTTGCAGGTCTATGGAACAATTGTAAGACTGGTGAGGAGGCAATGTACCGGCACGCACCTTGTCAAAAACGTCTAGGAACTCTTGGTACTCCTCTGACAATTAAGAAACTGAAGAAGTGCACAAGACTTTAACTGGTTTCCGAAGACAAGTGGAAATACATTGCGGGGACCACGACAAAATTTCGGACCTGCGCCAATCGAGACTGGGATTGTGCTTTTGGAGCCAGGGATAACCAGAAGAACCGGAAAATGCAGAGAGTTTATCACCTTGAACTGGAGGGTTTCAAAATGGAGAGCCCGAACAGCCATGGACAACGGAACAGTTTCGTGAGTAATGAGTGCGGGCAGAAGGGACCATCCATCGATGGCCTCAATAGCAAGTGGAACGGACCGAGGCAAAACAGGAATGGAGTGCTTTGATACAAAAGCACTGTCAATGAAATAGCCCACAGCACTGAAGTCAACAAGAGCCTGGGTGACTATGGAGGAGTCCACCCAGGAACGGACAACTGTAACCAAAGGTTTCTCCTTAAGTGGTTCTGGGGACGAGGATAAACCACCCAAGGTCTGCCCCCGACAGGACCTTAGGTGTGAGCGTTTCCCGGCTGTGTAGGACAAGACTTCAAAAGGTGGCCCTGTAACCCACAATAGAGGCAGAGCCCCTCCCTCCTCCTAAAGGCCCTCTACGCCATGGAGAGGCGCGTAAATCCCAGCTGCATCGGCTCAGCAGTACCTGGTGACTTGGGACCAGGAGGCATGGGAGAAGAGGGAGGCATGGGTGGGAACGAACACGTAGGAGACAACGGAACAGGAGGCTTCTGCAAGCGCTCCTTGAAAGAGGGCCTCTCTCTGAGTCTGATGTCAATTAGGATCAAAAAAGACACCAATGCCTCGAGATCCTCTGGTAAATCTCTGGCAGCAACTTCGTCTTTAATCGCATCAGAGAGCCCATGAAAGAAGGCGGCAACAAGGGCTTCATTGTTCCAACCTACCTCTGTGGCAAGCGTACGGAACTAAATATCATACTGAGCAACAGATCTTATACCTTGCTGAATGGACATAAGTCATTTAGCAGCAGAAGGGGAGCGAGCCGGAACATCAAATACCCTTCGAAAGGAGGCCAGAAATTCAGGGTAATTTGAAATCCCAGGTTTATTAGTCTCCCACAAGGGATTAGCCCAGGCAAGAGCTGTGTCATAGTAACAAGATGAGAAATTCCACCTTAGCTCTGTCAGAGGGAAACGCCTGAGGTAACATCTCAAAGTAAATGCCCACCTGGTTCAAAAACCCTCTGCACTGAATAGGATCTCCTCTATATTGCTGAGGTAGAGGTGCAGAACCAGACATGCTCCTGGTAGGCATAGGTGCAGCAGCGGAAACAGGAGCAGCCATAACTTGTGGGACACTTTGGTCCAAATGTGCAGTGCGAGTCAGCAGGGTTTGCAGGGCTAGTGCAAATTGATCCAAGCGGTGATCCTGTACATCCATCCTGGAAATGATGGCAGGTAAAGGTGAATTATTAGCACCATCAGGATTCATGGCCTTTGTGTAATGTCAGGGTGCCAGGAATCAGACTAAGACGAGAAGTGCAAAAATAATCACACCTTTATTAATAGCAAAAAATAATAAAAATTCCACCAGTCAAATAACAAGCCAGGAATCAAAACCAGAGCTGGTAGTCAGACGAGCCGAGTCAGGAGCCAAAGCGAATAGTCAGATGAGCCGGAATCAGGAACAAGGAAAACAGCAGAGTCAGGAACAAGCCAGGGATCAGGAACCAGGAAGGACGTCAGGCAGCCAGGTAATACACAGGAACTTTCACAAACAGGTCTGAGACAACGCAAAGGCAAAGCATACTGAACAGAGGCCCTTTAAATAATAAGTGATGACATCCCAATTCTGAGACTGCATCCTGTCTCACATGGATGATGCACACCAGTCTGGCCATAAAAGGAAGTGCAGGAATTAAGCAGCATCCCCCACAATGCACCATAGTCAGGAAGAGAGGTGAGTAAAATGGCTGCCAGCAGCACATGGCAAACACAACAGGGAAAAAATCCTGACACGGACATTGCAAGGGCCCGTCATGGACACCAGTGTCCGTGTACGGACACCTTGCCTATCCCTGGGCCCCTGTATCTGTAAAAAAGAACAATGATATACCAAGGAAATGGGTAACAAATAAAAATGTGACATATGTGAAATAAGTGAGCAAAGGTGTCCAAAATAAGTGTCCAAAAGCAATAAATCACATATGGAAATTACACAATCGCATTGGTGATCCCTTGGTTTCATTCTTACTAATAGTTCCAATGTGAACACTTTTATACCAACATGAAGGGGTAAAGGTCCTGTAATTTAGGTGTTCAGCAGGAGGTGTTTTCCTTAAAAGAGAAAAGAACACATATAGTATAATACCGTTATATACTCTTTCAGTAGGCGCTGTACTCACACTTTACTAAAATACATTAGCTGTAAGGATTGCATTTAAATCAATAAATACCCCTGGGTGACAGGAACATCTTCTTTCTTTTATAATAATCAGCACATATTGGGGCCAAATTATCAAGGGCCGAATGGCCCTAGATGCCCCGGTTTCTGCGCGAGCCTTCAAGCTCGCCGTAAACAGCAGTTAAGAAGCAGCGGTCCTAAGACCACTGCTCCCTAACTGGTCCACCTGCTCTGAGCAGTGGACAGCAATCAACCCGATCAAATATGATCAGGTTGATTGACACCCCTTGCTAGTGGCCGATTGGCCGCAAATCTGCAGGGGACGGCATTGCACAAGCAGTTCACAAGAAGTCCCTTGTCATCCTGGTCTTTATATAGAAGTTCAATTGCTTTTGATTTTTTTTCCACCTGTGATCTTTTTTAATTCTGTCAAGATTGTCTAAGAGTCTTTCAATTATATGTTACAAAGTCCAGTCCTTAATTAAAGGGATTCATCATTAAAAACAAATATAGTATTACAGTCTATAGCAAAAGAAATATAACAGATGCATGTATAAGAGTAAAACTATGTTAATGGTAGGTAGAGGGATGGTCAATTAAAAATACTTAATAATATGTTTAAAAAGGGGGCATAAAAAACATCTTTCCTTCCTGGATTCAAACCTATAACTCTTAAGTCATAGAGGCCGATTTATTAAGGCCCTGAATGTCCCTGAATACAGCTGGTTCTGCTTGAGCCTTCGGGCTCGCCTGAAACAGGAGTTAAGAATCAACTGTCTTAAGATCGCTGCTCCTTAACTCCTCCGCCACCTCTGATATCAATCCACCTGATCGAATATGATCGGGTTGATTGACACCCTCTGCTAGAATGTTAAATGCTGACAGTGTATGCTGTCGGCATTTAGCGATGCAGGGCGGACATGATTTGCTATAGCGAATCATGTCCGCTTGGGGTATGATAAATCTACCCTATAGGCTATAGCACTAACCACTCAACCATTTCTCTAATCAGGTTGTAAGAGTATACTAAAAGTATAAAGCTAATAGTTCAATATAAAAACATTAATAAAAATAATTGAAATAACAATGATATACCCAGATTTGAAACCTTAAAAGGGATACTAACCTCAAATGTTTCCTTTAATGATGCAGATAGAGCATGCAAATTTAGGCAACTTTCTAATTTACTCCTATTATCAAATTTTCTTCATTCTCTTGCTATCTTTATTTGTAAAGCAAGAATGTAAAGCTTAGGAGCCGGACCATTTTTGGTTCAGAACCTGGGTTATGCTTGCTAATTGGTGGCTAAATTTAGCCACCAATAGGCAAGGTCTATCCAGGGTGCTGAACCTAAAATGGGCTGGCTCCTAAGCTTTACATTCCTGCTTTTTAAGTAAAGATAGCAAGAGAACGAAGAAAAATTGATAATAGGAGTAAATTAGATACGGCTAGATTTAGAGTTCTGCGGCCAAAGGGGTGCGTAAGCTACGCTGGCTTTTTTTCTCCCGCACCTTTTAAATACCGCTGGTATTTAGAGTTCACAGAATGGCTGAGTTAGGCTCCAAAAAGGGAGCGTAGAGCATATTTACTGCCACTGCAACTCTAGATACCAGCGGTGCTTACGGACGCGGCCAGCTTAAAAAAAAAACGTGCTCGTGCACGATTCCCCCATAGAAAACAATGGGGCTGTTTGAGCTGAAAAAAAACCTAACACCTGCAAAAAAGCAGCGTTCAGCTCCTAACGCAGCTACATTGTTTCCTATGGGGAAACACTTCCTATGTCTGCACCTAACACCCTAACATGAACCTCGAGTCTAAACACCCCTAACCTTACACTTATTAACCCCTAATCTGCCGCCCACGCTATCGCTGACCCCTGCATATTATTATTAACCCCTAATCTGCCGCTCCGTACACCGCCGCCAGCTACATTATCCCTATGTACCCCTAATCTGCTGCCCCTAACATCGCCGACCACTATGTTATATTTATTAACCCCTAATCTGCCGCTACCGCTATCGCTGACACCTGCATATTATTATTAACCCCTAATCTGCCGCTCCGTACACCGCCGCAACCTACATTATACCTATGTACCCCTAATCTGCTGCCCCTAACACCGCCGACCCCTATATTATATTTATTAACCCCTAATCTGCCCCCCACAACGTCGCCTCCACCTACCTACAATAATTAACCCCTAATCAGCCGACCGGATCTCACCACTACTATAATAAATGTATTAACCCCTAAAGCTAAGTCTAACTCTAACCCTAACAACCCCCTAACTTAAATATAATTTAAATCTAACAAAATAAATTAACTATTATTAAATAAATTATTCCTATTTAAAGCTAAATACTTACCTGTAAAATAAACCCTAATATAGCTACAATATAAATTATAATTATATTGTAGCGATTTTAGGATTTATATTTATTTTACAGGCAACTTTGTAATTATTTTAACCAGGTACAATAGCTATTAAATAGTTAATAACTATTTAATAGCTACCTAGTTAAAATAATTACAAAATTACCTGGAAAATAAATCCTAACCTAAGTTACAATTAAACCTAACACTACACTATCAATAAATTAATTAAATACAATACCTACAATTATCTACAATTAAACCTAACACTACACTATCAATAAATTAATTAAATACAATACCTACAAATAAATACAATGAAATAAACTAACTAAAGTACAAAAAATAAAAAAGAACTAAGTTACAAAAAATAAAAAAAATATTTACAAACATTAGAAAAATATTACAACAATTTTAAACTAATTACACCTACTCTAAGCCCCCTAATAAAATAACAAAGCCCCCCAAAATAAAAAAATGCCCTACCCTATTCTAAATTAAAAACGTTCAAAGCTCTTTTACCTTACCAGCCCTGAAAAGGGCCCTTTGCGGGGCATGCCCCAAAGAATTCAGCTCTTTTGCCTGTAAAAAAAAACATACAATACCCCCCCCAACATTACAACCCACCACCCACATACCCCTAATCTAACCCAAACCCCCCTTAAATAAACCTAACACTAAGCCCCTAAAGATCTTCCTACCTTATCTTCACCACACCGGGTATCACACCGATCCGTCCTGGCTCCGATGTCTTGATCCAAGCCCAAGCGGGGGGCTGAAGATGTCCATGATCCGACTGAAGTCTTCATCCAAGCGGGAGCTGAAGAGGTCCATGATCTGGCTGAAGTCTTCTATCAAGCGGCATCTTCAATCTTCTTTCTTCCGGATCCATGTTCATCCAGCCGACGCGGAACATCCATCTTCACCGACGACTTCCCGACGAATGACGGTTCCTTTAAGGGACGTCATCCAAGATGGCGTCACTCGAATTCCGATTGGCTGATAGGATTCTATCAGCCAATCGGAATTAAGGTAGGAAAATTCTGATTGGCTGATGGAATCAGCCAATCAGAATCAAGTTCAATCCGATTGGCTGATCCGATCAGCCAATCAGATTGAGCTCGCATTCTATTGGCTGATCGGAACAGCCAATAGAATGCAAGCTCAATCTGATTGGCTGATCAGATCAGCCAATCGAATTGATTGGCTGATTCCATCAGCCAATCAGAATTTTCTTACCTTAATTCCGATTGGCTGATAGAATCCTATCAGCCAATCGGAATTCGAGGGATGCCATCTTGGATGACGTCCCTTAAAGGAACCGTCATTCGTCGGGAAGTCGTCGGTGAAGATGGATGTTCCGCGTCGGTGGGATGAACATGGATCCGGAAGAAAGAAGATTGAAGATGCCGCTTGATAGAAGACTTCAGCCGGATCATGGACCTCTTCAGCTCCCGCTTGGATGAAGACTTCAGTCGGATCATGGACATCTTCAGCCCCCCGCTTGGGCTTGGATCAAGACATCGGAGGAGCTCTTCTGGATCGATCGGTGAACCCGGCGTTGTGAAGATAAGGTAGGAAGATCTTCAGGGGCTTAGTGTTAGGTTTATTTAAGGGGGTTTGGGTTAGATTAGGGGTATGTGGGTGGTGGGTTGTAATGTTGGGGGGGGTATTGTATGTTTTTTTTTACAGGCAAAAGAGCTGAATTCTTTGGGGCATGCCCCGCAAAGGGCCCTTTTCAGGGCTGGTAAGGTAAAAGAGCTTTGAACTTTTTAAATTTAGAATAGGGTAGGGCATTTTTTTATTTTGGGGGGCTTTGTTATTTTATTAGGGGGCTTAGAGTAGGTGTAATTAGTTTAAAATTGTTGTAATATTTTTCTAATGTTTGTAAAGATTTTTTTATTTTTTGTAACTTAGTTCTTTTTTATTTTTTGTACTTTAGTTAGTTTATTTCATTGTATTTATTTGAAGGTATTTTATTTAATTTATTTATTGATAGTGTAGTGTTAGGTTTAATTGTAGATAATTGTAGGTATTTTATTTAATTAATTTATTGATAGTGTAGTGTTAGGTTTCATTGTAGATAATTGTAGGTATTTTATTTAATTAATTTATTGATAGTGTAGTGTTAGGTTTCATTGTAGATAATTGTAGGTATTTTATTTAATTAATTTATTGATAGTGTAGTGTTAGGTTTAATTGTAACTTAGGTTAGGATTTATTTTACAGGTAATTTTGTAATTATTTTAACTCGGTAACTATTAAATAGTTATTAACTATTTAATAGCTATTGTACCTGGTTAAAATAAATACAAAGTTGCCTGTAAAATAAATATTAATCCTAAAATAGCTACAATATAATTATAATTTATATTGTAGCTATATTAGGGTTTATTTTACAGGTAAGTATTTAGCTTTAAATAGGAATAATTTATTTAATAATACTTAATTTATTTTGTTAGATTTAAATTATATTTAAGTTAGGGGGGTGGGAGGGTTAGAGTTAGACTAAGCTTTAGGGGTTAATACATTTATTAGAGTAGCGGTGAGATCCGGTCGGCAGATTAGGGGTTAATAATTGTAGGTAGGTGGAGGCGACATTGGGGGCATCAGATTAGGGGTTAATAAATATAATATAGGGGTCGGCTGTGTTAGTGGCAGCAGATTAGGGGTACATAGGGATAATGTAGGTTGCGGCAGTGTACGGAGCGGCAGATTAGGGGTTAAAAACAATATGCAGGTGTCAGCGATAGCGGGGGCGGCAGATTAGGGGTTATTAAATATAATATAGGGGTCGGGGGTGTTAGGGGCAGCAGATTAGGGGTATATAGGGATAACGTAGCTGGCGGCGGTGTACGGTTCAGCAGATTAGGGGTTAAAACATTTTAATAGAGTGGCGGTGATGTGGGGGGGCCTCGGTTTAGGGGTACATAGGTAGTTTATGGGTGTTAGTGTACTTTAGAGCACAGTAGTTAAGAGCTTTATAAACCGGCGTTAGCCCAGAAAGCTCTTAACTACTGACTTTTTTCTGCGGCTGGAGTTTTGTCGTTAGATTTCTAACGCTCACTTCAGCCACGACTCTAAATACCGGCGTTAGAAAGATCCCATTGAAAAGATAGGATACTTAAATGGCGTAGGGGGATCTGCGGTATGGAAAAGTCGCGGCTGCAAAGTGAGCGTTAGACCCTTTCCTGACTGACTCTAAATACCAGCGGTAGCCCAAAAACAGCGTTAGGAGCCTCTAACGCTGGTTTTGACGGCTACCGCCCAACTCTAAATCTAGGCCAAAGTTTCTTAAAACTGCATGCTCTATCTGAATCATTAAAGAACAAATTTGGGTTTAGTGTCCCTTTAATTCCTGGGTATTAAGATAACAGCTAATCCACCCAATCATCTCTACAACCATTTTACAGGGATGTTCTAAAAATATATCAAATTCATTGCATATGAAAAAATATAATTATAGAAAATGATGCAACTCAAAAGCTTTGTTTACACCTCCTGGTATTAAAGTTCCTAATAAATATATTAATTTAATTTCAGTTTTCCCCAAAAAGGGCTAAATTACAAGTGGAGCTCTATTGTAACGTGCACCTGTAAAGGGGCTAATTTGCCCGTTTACTGACGCACGTTAAATAACCAGCCATTACAAGTGACTGGTAAATGCTCCCGTGAGCTTTGCAATAAGTGCAATTAACTAGAAGTCAGACCTCTGGTTAATGATAAAAACTTCCCCCAATTGCCCCCCAAATAAAGTGAACAGTTCTTTAAAATAAATAAAACATGAGCATTTTTATTTTTTTTAGTAAAGATCTTCACAAAGCAGTTATAAAGGGTTAAAGTGAGGCAATCTGGGGTGTTTAAAGAAAACAAATATGCACTGAAAGTGCCTTTACATAGAGGTGAACGGGGAATTGTTTTTTTACTCTAAATATATATGTACAGGTAGCCCTTAGTTTACGCCGAGGTTAGGTTCCAGAAGGAATGGTTGTAAATCGAAACCGTTGTAAATTGAAACCCAGTTTATAAAGTAAGTCAATGGGAAGTGAGGGAGTTAGGTTCCAGGCCCCTCTCAAAATTGTCATAATTAACACCTAATACATTATTTTTAAAGATTTGAAATGAAGACTTTAAATGCTAAACAGCATTATAAACCTAATAAAATAATCACACAACAGAGACTTTACTTGCATTTTTCTGCAAACAGTTCTTTCTATGCATTCCAATTTGGACTGATTTATAGAAAGGAAGATCTTGTTCCTTTGCAAGCTGCTCGATAGCTCAGGGCTGGTTAAACTGATTCATTTCAGCTTGCTTGGCTTGCATATCTTGGCTGCTACACAAGCGGACAGCTCCACCTACTGGCTATTTTAATCAATTCACTGCTTCTCAATAGCAGTCACATGACTGGAAAAAAAGGTTGTTATTCTGAAACAGTGCAAATTGAACCGTTGTAAATCGAGGGCCACCTGTATATGATTATATACACACACATCTATCTATCTATCTATCTATCTATCTATCTATCTATCTATCTATCTATCTATGTATATATTTATATATATATATATATATATATATATATATATATATATATATATATATATATATATGTGTGTGTTAATATATATATATATATATATATATATATATATACACAGTATATATATATATATTTATATATATATATATATATATATATACTCATAATAACACATAAATATATACTGTATGTATATGCTTATATATATATATTTATGTGTGTGTGTGTGTTAATATATATATATATATATATATATATATATATATATATATATATATATATATATATATATACAGGTAGAACTCAGTTTACGCTGGGGTTAGGTTTCAGAAGCAATGGTTGTAAATGGAAACCGTTGTAAATTGAAACCCAGTTTATAATGTAAGTCAATGGGAAATGAGGGAGATAGGTTCCAGGTGCCTCTCAAAATTGTCATAAGTAACACCTAATACATTATTTCTAAAGCTTTAAAACGAAGACTTAAATGCTAAACAGCATTATAAACCTAATAAAATAATCACACAACACAGAATGTATAATTAAACTAAGTTAAATGAACAAAAACATTTGCTAAACAGCATTATAAACATAATAAAATAATCACACAACACAGACTTCACTTGCATTTTTCTGCAAACAGTTCTTTCTATGCATTCCAATCTGGACTGATTTATAGACAGGAAGAGCTTGTTCCTTTGAAATCTGCTCGATAGCTCAGGTCTAGTTAAACTGAATAATTTCAGTTTGCTTGGCTTTGCTGCAACACAAGCGGACAGCCCCACCTACTGGCTATTTTAATAAATGCACTGCTTCTCAATGCTTTTCAATAGCAGTCACATGACTGGAAAAAAAAGGTTGTTATTCTGAAACGGTGTAAATTGAACCGTTGTAAAACGAGGGCCACCTGTATATATATATACACACATATTAACACATACATATATATGTATAAATTCATATACATATATATTTTTATTTTGCTGCCCAATGCTGTGCGAATTGCCCCTGCACTGCTCTAGGTGGTCTGCCATGTCTCATGGCATAAAAACGAGGCTCCTTATGGAAGTGCGATGCCCTGAGCGCAAGGCTTCCAGGCAATGCGAACACCAGGTCGCTTTCACATTGTGTTTGACTTGTAATACCAGGGCACATTTACAAACAAATTTAGATTTATTCTGTATAATATCTGTAAGACGTGTGTCTCTTTTTAGAATATTCCAATGCTTATAGATAATATCTCTAACTTGTTTATTTTGTGCACAATAATCCAGTACTATCGGTCCGATTTTGTTATCTTTTGCATACATCATTATGATGTTGTTTTTAATTATTTTTATATATAAGAAATTTACATCTATCTTTACCTTTAGAATTCTTTATAATGCCATCTATACAATATTCATTGGAGTTTTTTTCTACAAATCCATCTTTAAAGGGACAGTCAACATGAGAATTTTTGTTGTTTTAAAACATAGATAATCCCTTAATTACCAATTCCCCAATTTTGCATAACCAACATAGTTATAATTATACACATTTTACCTCTGTAATTACCTTGTATCTCTGCCTCAGGAAACTGCCCCCTTAATTTTGACAGACTTGCATTTTAGCCAATCAGAGCTGACTACTTGGTAAATTCACGTGCATGAGCTCAATGTTATATATATATATATATGAAACATGTGAACTAATGCCCTCTAGTGGTGAAAAACTATCAAAATACATTTAGATTAGAGGTGGCCTAACTAACAATACCAAGAACAATACCAAGAGAACAAAGCAAAATTGGTGATAAAAGTACATTGGAAAGTTGTTTAAAATGACATGCCCTATTTAAATCATTAAAGGTTTTTTTTGGACTTGACAGTCCCTTTAAGTGTATTGGATTGTTCAGCTGTGCAATTTCTTTTTAGCCTATTAAAATTGTCCTTTTGTTATATTTTTAAGCCAATTTTGAAGATGGCAACTATTGTTGGACATCTACTTGTTTTTAATCATTTTTGTGTCTTACGTGTAACCAATTCTAAAAAAAAAAATCATTCTGACTACATTCCCATGTCTAATTGATATTCCTATCATTTAAATTTAAAAAATCCATGTACTTGTCTAGCTTTTGTTTAGTGTCTTTCCAGATACATAAAATGTCATCTATAATTATATAATGGGCTACTAGGTTGTCCTACCAGTTATGTGAACTGAAGACAAATTTGTCTTCCCAAGTGGATATATATAGATCACATAACTGGGAGCAAACCTAATGAATCGTTCATCATAACAAAATAAATTTGTCTCTAGGATTAATTCTATTCTCTCCAAGACATAGTTGATCTGATTTATATTCATTGGCTCTATACTAAGGAAATGTGCTTGTCCTCCACTATACTGTCATCCACCTCATGTTGACTGAAGGTGTCTATCAGTTACTGTCATGAGGTCTATCCCTGGTCAAACTCCAGGGATCTGTCCTGAGCAATTAGCAACACAAGTCACCTAATAAATATTGTTGAGGATTAAATAAAAAAATCAAATCCAATTACATGCACTGCAGTCTGTGGTGTTGAATTTAACCCTGAATATGTGTGTCTGTGTCTAACTCTGCCTGTGTGTGTATGTGTCTGTGTCTAACACTGCCTGTGTGTGTATGTGTCTGTGTCAAACCCTACCTGTGTGTGTCTAACCCTGCCTGTGTGTGTGTTTCTAACCCTACCTGTGTGTGTGTGTCTAACCCTGCCTGTGTGTGTCTGTGTGTGTGTTTCTAACCCTGCCTGTGTGTGTGTCTAATCCTGCCTGTGTGTGTGTTTTCTGTATCTAACCTGTATCTAATCCTGCCTGTGTGTGTGTTTCTGTATCTAATCCTGTCTTGTGTTTGTCTGATTGTGTTTGTCTGTGTGTGTGTGTGTGTCTAACCCTGCCTGTGTGTGTCTGTGTGTGTGTCTAACCCTGCCTGTGTGTGTGTGTCTGGGTCTATTCCTGCCTGTGTGTGTATGTGGCTAACCTTGCTTGTGTGTGTGTATGTGTCTGTGTCTAACCCTGCCTGTGTGTGTCTGTGTATGTGTTTAACCCTGTCTGTGTGTGTCTGTATATGTGACTGTCTAACCCTGCCTGTGTGTGTGTGTGTGTATGTCGGTGTCTAACTCTGCCTGTGTGTGTATGTGTCTAACACTGCTGGTGTGTGTATGTGTCTAAACCAGTCAGTGTGTATGTACCTGTGTCTAACCCTGCCTGTGTGTGTCTAACCCTACCTGTGTGTATCTGTGTCTAATCCTGCCTGTGTGTGTGTATGTGTCTAAACCTGCTTATGTGTGCCTGTGTGTGTCTGTCTAACCCTGCCTATGTGTGTGTCTGAGTGTGCCTGACCCTACCTGTATGTGTGTTTAACCCTGCCTATGTGTGTCTGTGTGTGTCTAACCCTGCTTATGTGTGTCTAACTCTGCCTGCGTGTGTCTGTGTGTGTGTCTAACCCTGCCTATGTGTGTGTATAATCCTGCCTATGTGTGTGTGTCTCTAACCATACCTGTGTTGCCTGTGTGTGTGTGTGTGTTTGTGTCTAACCCTGCCTATGTATGTCTGTGTGTGTTCTTACCCTGCCTGTGCGTATCTCTGTGTGTGTGTCTAAACCTGCCTGTGTTTCTGTATGTGTGTCTGTGTGTGTGTCTAACCCTGCCTATGTGTGTCTGTGCAAACATATAAAACATATAAAACAGCAACTTCCTGGGAGTCCAGTGCACGTGAAGACAGGGACTCTGCCAAAATCCCCCAATCACACTCAAACAAAGTAGTTGTCCACAGCACTATAATTCTTCTTTTAAGTCTTTATTAAAGTACAGACATGGAAAAAAGCGACGTTTCGAGTATAATAACTCTATAACTAGCATGAATAAGAGTTATTATACTAGAAACATCGCTTTTTTCTATGTCTGTACTTTAATAAAGACTTAAAAGAAGAATTATAGTGCTGTGGACAACTACTTTGTTTGTATGTGTGTCTGTGTGTGTGTTTCTAACCCTGCCTATGTGTGTCTGTGTGTGTCTAACCCTGTCTGTGTGTGCCTAACCCTGTCTGCGTGTATGTGTCCATGTGTGTCTAACCATGTCTGTGTGTGTGTCTAACCCTGCCTGTGTGTGTCTAACCCTGTCTGTGTGTGTGTGTCTGTGTGTCCATGTGTGTCTAACCATGTCTGTGTGTGTCTAACCCTGCCTGTGTGTGTGTGCTTTTCTGTGTTTGTCTAACCCTGCCATGTGTCTTCTTCTTTGCCTCTGTGTGTGTCTATTCCTGAATTTCTGTGTCAGTTCTTGTCTGTGTGTGCATGTTTGTATCTATCCCTGCTTATTGTGCCTGTTTTTACCTACATATGTGTTTTTATGTATGACTTTTCTTACATATATGTGTATGTGTTTATCCATTGTTTATATATACTGTACCTGTATATATGTATTGATGTGTACCTGTTTTTTTCTATTCTTGGATATGTATGTCTTTGGGTGTCTGTATATCCATGCACATGTTAGTGTATCTCACCTAGGTATGTGCATATTTGTCCATGTATGTTTGTGTGTGCATTGCCTGCAAATTAAAAAGTTGGCTAGTAAGAATTTTCACAGGACATATAGAACTTGAGCATGTTTTTCAAATCCTATAGATAGATTTGTTAATAATTTTGGATTTGTTTTAAAACTTTACCCACTTTCTAAGTTTTTAAAAATATATATTTTAAATACACTTAGTTAGAATGATGAGAAACTTTGGAAAATTGTCTCCCAGCCTCTTGTAAAAAAATATTTCACGCAAAAGTCTTCCTCCACATGTTCCACGGGTCAAGCATATCATAGAGAAGAATAAAAGTTAGGGATATTCAAGTCAAAATTAAACTTTCATGATTCAGATAGGGCATGCAATTTTTTTTTATTAATTCTTTTTTTATTGAAGAGAATTCAGGCATACAACATGTAAACCATTGCACAAAGATAATTCAGAATTTTACAGTGTCACATACAGTGAAATAAGAGATATGGCTTTCTAATATATAACAGAATGCATACTAATGATCTGATGCATAAATAGATATAGGCAAAGGTAACTGTTCTTGACACGTGTTAGAATGGATTATGATTTAGTACATTCGATACAGGGAAAACCTTTATTTCTCTTGTTAAGTGTATCCAGTCCATGGATCATCCATTACTTGTGGGATATTATCCTTCCCAACAGGAAGTTGCAAGAGGATCACCCACAGCAGAGCTGTTATATAGCTCCTCCCCTAACTGCCATACCCAGTCATTCTCTTGCAAGCTCTCAACATAGCTGGAGGTAGTAAGAGGAAAGTGGTAAAATATAGTTAGTTTTTTTCTTCAATCAAAAGTTTATTGTTTTTAAATGGTACCGGAGTGTACTATTTTATCTCAGGCAGCAATTAGAAGAAGAATCTGCCTGCGTTTTTCTATGATCTTAGCAGAAGTAACTAAGATCCACTGCTATTCTCACATATGTCTGAGGAGTGAGGTAACTTCAGAGGGAGAATGGCGTGCAGGGTATCCTGCAATAAGGTACGTGCAGTTAAGTTTTTCTAGGGATGGAATTTGCTAGAAAATGCTGCTGATACCGGATTAATGTAAGTTAAAGCCTAAATACAGTGATTTAATAGCGACTAGTATCAGGCTTGCTATCAGAGGTATATACTCTGATTAATGTGCAATATAAAATGTTTGCTGGCATGTTTAATCGTTTTTATATATGTTTGGTGATAAAACTTATTGGGGCCTAGTTTTTTCCACATGGCTGGCTTTATTTTTGCCTAGAAACAGTTTCCTGAGGCTTTCCACTGTTATAGTATAAAAGTTACAGTTGGTGCAGCTAAAGTTACAAACTGTGACATTCAGCTTCCCTCAGCAGTCCCCTGCATGCTAAAGAACATCTCTGAAGGGCTCAAAAGGCTTCAAAAGTAGGAGCTGTGGCAGTTGTTATGACTGTTTAAAAAACATATTTTTCGTTTTGTTAATCTGTTTTTTTGTATTAAGGGGTTAATCATCCATTTGCAAGTGGGTGCAATGCTCTGCTAACTTGTTACATACACTGTAAAAATTTTGTTAGTTTAACTGCCTTTTTTCACTGTTATTTCAAATTTTGGCAAAATTTGTTTCTCTTAAAGGCACAGTAACGTTTTTTTTTTTTATATATTGCTTGTTAACTTGATTTAAAGTGTTTTCCAAGCTTGCTAGTCTCATTGCTAGTCTGTATAAACATGTCTGACATAGAGGAAAATCCTTGTTCATTATGTTTAAAAGCCATGGTGGAACCCCATAGGAGAATGTGTACTAAATGTATTGATTTCACTTTAAACAATAAAGATCAGCTGTTATCTTTAAAAGAATTATCACCAGAGGATTCTGACGAGGGGGAAGTTATGCCGACTAACTCTCCCCACGTGTCAGATCCTTTGACTCCCGCTCAAGGGACTCACGCTAAAATGGCGCCAAGTACATCAAAAATGCCCATAGCGATTACTTTACAAGACATGGCGGCGATCATGGATAATACCCTGTCAGCGGTATTAGCCAGACTGCCTGAATATAGTGGCAAGCACGATAGCTCTGGGGTTATACGTAATACAGAGCGCGTGGATGTTTTAAGGCCCATGTCTGATACTGCGTCACAATACGCAGAAGCTGAGGAAGGAGAGCTTCAGTCTGTGGGTGACGTCTCTGACTCGGGGAAACCTGATTCAGATATGTCTACTTTTAAATTTAAGCTTGAGAACCTCCGGGTGTTGCTTGGAGAGGTTTTAGCTGCTCTGAATGACTGTGACACAATTGCAGTGCCAGAGAAATTGTGTAGACTGGATAAATACTATGCAGTGCCGGTGTGTACTGACGTTTTTCCTATACCTAAAAGGTTTACAGAAATTATTAATATGGAGTGGGACAGACCCGGTGTGCCGTTCCCCCCCCCTCCCATTTTTAGAAAGATGTTTCCAATAGACGCCACCACACGGGACCTATGGCAGACGGTCCCTAAGGTGGAGGGAGCAGTTTCTACTTTAGCAAAGCATACCACTATCCCTGTCGAGGACAGTTGTGCTTTTTCAGATCCAATGGATAAAAAATTAGAAGGTTAACTTAAGAAAATGTTTATTCAACAAGGTTTTATCCTGCAGCCCCTTGCATGCATTGCGCCTGTCACTGCTGCTGCGGCGTTCTGGTTTGAGTCTCTGGAAGAGGCCTTTCAGACAGCTACTCCATTGACTGAAATACTTGACAAGCTTAGAACACTTAAGCTAGCTAATTCTTTTGTTTCTGATGCCATTGTTCATTTGACTAAACTAACGGCTAAGAATTCTGGATTCGCCATCCAGGCGCGTAGGGCGCTATGGCTTAAATCCTGGTCAGCTGACGTGACTTCAAAGTCTAAATTACTTAACATTCCTTTCAAGGGGCAGACCCTATTCGGGCCTGGTTTGAAGGAAATTATTGCTGACATTACTGGAGGAAAGGGTCACACCCTTCCTCAGGACAGGGCCAAATCAAGGGCCAAACAGTCTAATTTTCGTGCCTTTCGAAACTACAAGGCAAGTGCAGCATCAACTTCCTCATTCAAGATTCAAGATAATTCGCTGGGCGGAGACTCACTCCTGCCACCTATCAGCGATCCATATCCCAGGTGTAGAGAACTGGGAGGCGGATTTTCTAAGTCGTCAGACTTTTCATCCGGGGGAGTGGGAACTCCATCCGGAGGTGTTTGCTCAATTGGTTCATCGTTGGGGCAAACCAGAACTGGATCTCATGGCGTCTTGCCAGAACGCCAAGCTTCCTTAATACGGATCCAGGTCCAGGGACCCAGAAGCGATGCTGATAGATGCTCTAGCAGCGCCTTGGTTCTTCTACCTGGCTTATGTGTTTCCACCATTTCCTCTGCTCCCTCGACTGATTGCCAAAATCAATCAGGAGAGAGCATCGGTGATCTTGATAGCGCCTGCGTGGCCACGCAGGACCTGGTATGCAGACCTAGTGGACATGTCATCCTTTCCAACTTGGACTCTCCCTTTGAGACAGGACCTTCTAATACAAGGTCCTTTCAATCATCCAAATCTAATTTCTCTGAAGCTGACTGCCTGGCGATTGAATGCTTGATATTATCAAAGCGTGGCTTCTCAGAGTCAGTCATTGATACCTTAATACAGGCACGAAAGCCTGTCACCAGGAAAATATACCATAAGATATGGTGCAAATATCTTTATTGGTGTGAATCCAAGAATTACTCATGGGGTAAGGTTAGGATTCCTAGGATATTGTCTTTTCTCCAAGAGGGTTTGGAAAAAGGACTATCAGCTAGTTCTTTAAAGGGACAGATTTCTGCTCTGTATATTCTTTTGCACAAGCGTCTGGCAGAGGTTCCAGATGTTCAGGCATTTTGTCAGGCTTTGGTTAGAATTAAGCCTGTGTTTAAACCTGTTGCTCCCCATGGAGATTAAACTTGGTTCTTAAAGTTCTTCAAGGAGTTCCGTTTGAACCCCTTCATTCCATTGATATCAAACTTTTATCTTGGAAAGTTCTGTTTTTGATGGCTATTTCCTCAGCTCGTAGAGTCTCTGAGTTATCGGCCTTACAATGTGATTCTCCTTATCTGATTTTCCATACAGATAAAGTAGTTCTGCGTACAAAACCTGGGTTTTTACCTAAGGTAGTTTCTAACAAGAATATCAATCAAGAGATTGTTGTTCCATCATTGTGTCCTAATCCTTCTTCAAAGAAGGAACGTCTGTTACATAATCTAGACGTAGTCCGTGCTTTAAAGTTTTACTTACAAGCGACTAAGGAGTTTCGTCAAACATCTTCCCTGTTTGTCATTTACTCTGGACAGAGGAGAGGTCAAAAGGCTTTGGCAACCTCTCTTTATTTTTGGCTTTGGAGCATAATATGCTTAGCCTACGAGACTGCTGGACAGCAGCCCCCTGAAAGAATTACAGCTCATTCTACTAGAGCTGTGGCTTCCACCTGGGCCTTTAAAAATGAGGCTTCTGTTGAAAAGATTTGCAAGGCGGCGACTTGGTCTTCGCTTCATACCTTTTCAAAATTTTACAAATTTGATACTTTTGCTTCTTCGGAGGCTATTTTTGGGAGAAAGGTTCTACAGGCAGTGGTCCCTTCCGTTTAAGTACCTGCCTTGTCCCTCCCATCATCCGTGTACTTTAGCTTTGGTATTGGTATCCCACAAGTAATGGATGATCCGTGGACTGGATACACTTAACAAGAGAAAACATAATTTATGCTTACCTGATAAATTTATTTCTCTTGTAGTGTATCCAGTCCACGGCCCGCCCTGTCCTTTTAAGGCAGGTCTAAATTTTAATTAAACTACAGTCACCACTGTACCCTATGGTTTCTCCTTTCTCGGCTAGTTTCGGTCGAATGACTGGATATGGCAGTTAGGGGAGGAGCTATATAACAGCTCTGCTGTGGGTGATCCTCTTGCAACTTCCTGTTGGGAAGGAGAATATCCCACAAGTAATGGATGATCCGTGGACTGGATACACTACAAGAGAAATAAATTTATCAGGTAAGCATAAATTATGTTTTATACACATTTACCCGGGTTTCTCATTGCCTGTTACCCGAACTCTCTTAATTTTAACTTTATGAAACTAAACTAAACCTAAACCAAAAACACCAAAATAAAAAAGAAAACCAATAAACACTTACTCTTCAATAAATCCAATTATTTCAGAGGTATACAGTCCCCCCTAAATATGTAGGAGAAGTATCATTATATGTTGTTCAGTATGACAAGATAAACAAGCCTAGGCATTCAATTAGGCAATAAATCTACTGGGGTACAACTAAGTAAGGTAAGATTAAAGAGGCAAGACTGATTTAACTGTTGAATTGTATTGTAGTTAACCCATGTAGTATGTACATTTTAGGAGTCAACATATGCTGTAGTCGGCAAAGGTTCTGTTATCCTGAGACAGCGGACAGATTGCTATGTAACTGTGCACTAAAATTAAGTGAAAGGAGGGTGGGTACCAACCATAATGTCCACCTCCATACAGTATTTCATTAGGGTTTAGTGTACACTATAAGGTTCTATCATCATGACACATTGGACAGCTTGAAATGGGGGGCTCATGCTGACTACCATGTCTGTCTAAATGTATTGTTACAGGAAGCGAAATGAGTGGCTCAGTCTTGGATTGTAAGTAGCAGTTTAAGAGCATGCAGCATGTCTTCCCAAAACATGTTTGGATGAGGCAATTATCTTAACATATCAGACCGGCTGTTGTGGAACTGTATTTAAATTTTGATCAAGAGCAAGCATATGCCGGTTACTGTGCAGGGCTGAGTGAATAGATTACCTGATTCCAACACGGGTTAGAGTTAGACTCATACAGTTCAGTGGAGCACCGCCTGTCTGCGGGGGACGACAACCTCCATGCTGTTTTCTATAGTCAGAGGGATAGTTGTTAATTCTTGCGACCAATTGTGGAACTTGTAAAGAATTAGTATACTGTAATATATCAGGTGTAGCTGCGGGTTGTCCACTCCATTGTAGAGCTAGGATCTCAACGTCACAGTCCGCTTCCCATGAGTATTTCAAAAATTGAAGATCCATAGTCCCGGGAGTTGTGGCACTGGTCTTCGCCGCTTGCGTAATGTATTGTGTGGTTGTGTTGTCCAGGCTCAATGAATAAGTGGTAACATGAGGGCAGGATCGCATGCCAGCAACCAAAGCATCCATGGCCAGAGGGGTCCCAGACTCCCTTGACCTATCTAGCAAGACCTGCCGAGGTTCAGGTATGCGAAGTTCTTGTATTTCACAGAGAAGACTCTCCATAGCTATTGTAAGAGAGTGCAACAACGGCGCAAAGACCTCAATAAGGGCTGCGGTAAGGTACTCCATGGTGAGCACGTCTAAAAGGCCCTAGGGCTGAAATTGACTTTTTAATGCCTTCTCGGTAGCCAGGGGTTGTAGTGTCCTGATCCTGCGGGTTTCCCGGGCACAAGTTCTGCCAAGGGAGGTATGGATGGCTTAGGATCTGCCACAGTGCTTTTATGAGCGAGGTTCATTCACAGAGCATAGTGAATCTGTGGCCATCTTGGTTAGCCACCTACCGGAAGTCGCAGGGCATGCAATTTTAATTAACTTTGCATTTTACTTTTATCATCAAATTTTCTTTGTTCCTTTGTTATTCTTTGTTGAAA
Source organism: Bombina bombina (assembly GCF_027579735.1). Taxonomy (NCBI): domain Eukaryota; kingdom Metazoa; phylum Chordata; class Amphibia; order Anura; family Bombinatoridae; genus Bombina; species Bombina bombina. The sequence goes on along the minus strand of NC_069505.1, from coordinate 539,072,819 downwards.
GCTAAATCTAGGTAGGCTCAGATGCTAATTTCTAAGCCCTTGAAGGCCACCTCTTATGTCAGTGCATTTTGACAGTTTTTCACAGCTAGACAGCGCTAGTTCATGTGTCATATAGATAACATTGGGCTCACTCCTATGGAGTCAGCACTGATTGGCTAAAATGCAAGTCTGTCAAAAGAACTGAAATAAGGGGACAGTCCGCAGAGGCTTAGATGCAAGGTAATCACAGAGGTAAAAAGTATATTATGACAGTGTTAGTTATGCAAAACAGTGTAATAGGTAATAAAGGGATTATCTATCTTTTGAAACAATAACAATTTTGTAGTAGACTGTCCCTTTAACCCCTTAATCCAATCCGACGTATATATACGCTGTGCGGTACTTTGGCTATCGTACTGCACCACGTCTATATACGTTGTCGCTTCAGGATGCTCCAGCACTCTCAGCTGTTAAGTTACAGCCGAGATCTGGAGCTCTTGAAGCTTCAGGCATCTGCCGCATATGGAGCCGGAGCGAGATCGGTGCTCCCCCTTCATATGAGGGCAGATGCTTGATCGTTACAAACGTTGAAACTGTGTGTGTCAACGTCTGTAACAATCTTCTATTCGTGCAGGCAGGAGGTTTGGGCAGGAGGTGGGAGGCCCAGCAGGGGATGCGGGAGGGAGCGGGAGGAAGTGGGAGGGACCATACGCTACAGAAAAAATTATAATAAAGGGACAGGGAGGAATTGGGCAGATACAGTACAGAAAAGGGGATTTGGGGGTGTGGGGCCCTAAACAAAAGATTGCGGGTGAGGGGGAGGTGAGGGGGACACTACGCTACAGAAAATATATATATATAAAAACAGCTACCAGTACCTAAGATGGCGCCTAACAGTTAGAGGGGGGAGGTTTAGAGAGCTGTTTGGGAGGGAGGGGATCAGGGAAGTTAGGGGGTAAGGGGGAATCCTAAACTTGAGAAATATATAAAAAAAAACAAAAAACATTTTATTTTAAAAAAGCCTTATTTTTTCATACTGGCAGACTGTCTGGCAGTACCTAATGTGGGGTTTACCAGTGAGGGGGGGTGAAAGAGCAGTTTGGGAGGGATCAGGTAGAAGGTTAATCTCTACACTAAAGCTAACATTAACCTTTTAAGCTACCCAATTAACCCATTCACTGCCGGGAATAATAGAAGTGTGGTGCGCAACTGCAATTATCAGCCTTCTAATTATCAAAAAGCAATGGCAAATCCATATATGTCTGCTATTTCTAAACAAAGGACATCCCAGAGAAACTTTTACAAACATTTGTGCCATAATTGCACAAGCAGTATGTAAATAATTTGGTGGCATTTGACGGTGAAATGGTGGCATGAAATATACCAAAATGGGCCTAGATCAATACCTTGGGTTGTCTACTTAAAAATATATATAGATTTCATATGTAAATAATAAAAACAAGGCTCTATTTCTGTTTAAATGGAGTGATAGCAAAAATGCTAAAAATGCTCTGGTATTTTGGGCAAGTTTTTGGTCTGGAGTTCCCGGTAGTGAAAGGGTAAAAAGAGGCCTGACAAAAACAAGTACGCTGTTGGCATTTATCATTGCACCATTTATCATTGCACCAGCAGTTCTTGTGAACAGGATTCCCTGATGTTCCAACTGCGCATTCGTTCAACTCTAACGCACACGTTCATGAATCAGGCCAAAAATGAAGTGCAGGCTCAGAGCATCAAAGGGGTGTTTGCTCTTTAAAGCTGTCACCTATCGGTTAGAAAATCAAAGGGCTGGTTGAAGAAATGTCAGCAAAAAAAAAAAAAAAAGAGGACATCTGCGCCGGGCGGAGGAGCGGTATAACAAATATAGAGAGGTTAGAGGCAATAAATATTTTGTTTTTATTAAAAAAAAAAAAATCATGAATGAAAGGGAGGTTTAATTTTGATGATGGTTACATGCATATGATGAAGATCGATCAAGTTTGCCATCACTCTAAAGTTTTTTGCAGGAAATGTATTTATTTATTATGAATATTTATTGCAGGATTTGCCAAATTAACATTAGTGTATTTTCGATATATCCTTTGATAATTCACAACAATAATTATATAAGGAACAAAAAAAGAGTATACAATAGGATAGTTACTTCCCTTTAGTTAGAACCGCTGCCTTCCAAACAGTCTCTCTCAAAGCTGTACAAACGATGTATATTGGCAGATAGAGGCGCTGGTTCTAAGGGATCTCCAAAGGATTTTTCTTTATGTTTCACAATTTTCCCAGAATAATTCTCTCTGTGTATGGGTTCAAAGAATATCACATTGGCATAGTATGTCTGAGCACCTTAATGCATAAGTGCAGTATACTCACAGAGTAATATCAGACAAGCGGCTCCACAGGTGATTTCACAATCTTCCCAAAAAGGTTTTTTTTTTCTGTATCTGTGTTCAAAGAATATCACATTGACATAGTATGTCTGAGCACCTTAATATATAAGTGCAGTATACTCACAGAATGATATCAGGTAAGGCAAGCAGCTCCACAGGTGATATCACAATAAAACAGCAGGTGATTTCACAAAAAAACAACGATCAGGAAAGGAAAAAAGCTGACTTTCTTTCATGTAATTAGCAAGAGTCCATGAGCTAGTGACGTATGGGATATACATTCCTACCAGGAGGGGCAAAGTTTCCCAAACCTTAAAATGCCTATAAATACACCCCTCATCACACCCACAATTCAGTTTTACAAACTTTGCCTCCCATGAAGGTGGTGAAGTAAGTTTGTGCTAGATTCTACGTTGATATGTGCTTCGCAGCAGGCTGAAGGACGGTTTTCCTCTCAGAGTGCAGTGAATGTCAGAGGGATGTGAAGAGAGTATTGCCTATTTGAATACAATGGTCTTCCTCTAGGGGATCTATTTCATAGGTTCTCTGTTATCGGTCGTAGAGATTCATCTCTTACCTCCCTTTTCAGATCGACGATATACTCTTATATACCATTACCTCTACTGATTCTCGTTTCAGTACTGGTTTGGCTATCTACTATATGTAGATGAGTGTCCTGGGGTAAATAAGTCTTATTTTTTGTGACACTCTAAGCTATGGTTGGGGACTTTATATGTAAAGTTCTAAATATATGTCTTTAAACTTATATTTGCCATGATTCAGGATAATCAGTATTCCTTCATTCAGACTGTCAGTTTCATTATTTGGGATAATGCATATGAATAAATATTATTTTTCTTACCTTCAATTTTCAATTGACTATTTTTTCCTGCGGACTGTTAGGCTCGCGGGGGCAGAAAATGCTTCATTTTAAGTTACATTTTGTCATTTCCGGCGTCGTAGTTGACGCTGGAAGTTGTTTGTAGTTACGTCATTTTTTTGACGCATGTGTATTCAGACGTTTTTTTGCGCCAAAAAATGTGGGCGTTGGTTTCGACGTCAGAGGATGTGGCGTCATACTTGGCGCCAAAAATGTGGGCGTCATACTTGTTCCACTTTTTTCTCACATTATTTAAGTCTCACTTTTTTGTTGCTTCTGGTTGCTAGAAGCTTGTTTATTTTGCATTTTTTCCCATTCCTGAAACTGTCATTTAAGCAATTTGATAATTTTGCTTTATATGTTGTTTTTTTCTATTACATATTGCAAGATATTCAAAACACTGTTCCTGTATCAAGAAATGCTGAGGGATTCCTGTTGACTGATATCAGTCCTACCAAAGCTAAGTTCATTTATTTTAATGTTATGAATGTTTATCTTTAGCTATGGTTTGTAATAAGTTATCATGATAAACTTTTACATGCAGAATCCATTAGTATTTATGCTTTATATATTGCTATTCTTTTTATATCTTATGTACAAGATATACTTAGAAATTTATAAGAATATTTTTTCTGATTCTATTTTAAAGGCTTTGTCTGACGTCCCGCCTTCTAATAAAATTTTTAGGTCTTTTTCAAACTTCTTTTTTAGTTGATGAAGTTTCAAATGACCAACAACATAATGAATTATCCTTCTCTGATGGTACATTTGTTCTTTGTTCAAAAGGTGTTGATTATTTTGGATATTGAAATATCTAGTTATTTTGATTTTAAAGACTAGCTAACATTTAAATTATTAATCTTCTGTGGTTTCTTCAGAGGTTTTTTTTCAGTTCCTGATACTAGGGAATTGAATAGGCCGAGAATTTTCTTTTAGTCCTTCTTTAAGGTTTTTAAATTGTATTCTTTGCCGACAGTTAATTTTCAGTTTTGAGGAAAGATTTCCCAAGTTAATGGGGCAATCTCTACTCCTGCTAAAATATACTATTATTCTTATAGCAAATAGTATTTATTTTTTTTCCTTCAGATGGTCGTATCTTATTTAAGGAAAATTATTTTCAGGTACTTTTTCTTAGACCTGTAATTAATTTGGCTGATGTTGCAATGCTGCATCTTTCTGGTTGGATATTTTAAGATCAAGTATCGGATTATGATTTGTTTAGCATTGTTAAAAGGACAAAATCTTCTACTTATTTGAAGTTCAGACTAAGTGCTATTGCATTGTCTTGTTATCTTGCATTTGTTGATTGTGCAAGTCCAGTGTGTTGTCTGATCCTTTAACTTGATTAACATGCTAATAATTTAATTTGTGTTGTCATTTTATTAAATATTTTCACAAATGAGGTTTAATCTATGTCTTTAGCTATTTTAGCTAGAAGAACTTGGTGATTTCAATCTTGAAATGCTAATTTGATTTCTAAAATCCATATTTCTTTTTTTCCAAGATATTCAATTATTTGGTTCATAATTGGATTCAATTATTTAACTGTTACTCTGGGCTTCAAGATTGAGTTCTAAGACTAAAACTTTAAGCTTATTTTAGTTTTCTGTTCTTACTAAGGAACGGAATCCTGAATTCTTCCCCAAGTAACATGTTTATTCAATTAAGCCTTTTAAAAAAAAAAAAAGTTCAAAGTCAGCTCCCCAAATTTGCATATACGTGCGATTCTTATTTATTTCCACTTTTTTGAAATTTGTTTGGTTCTATTCGGTCCAAACTTCTTAAACTTTGGGTACAGAATAGGTTTCAGAGTAAAACCGTCTGTGAGAAGTCTGTTTTCTCTATCATATTCCAGCTATTCCAGTAAGACTAACACTTTCCTGAAGTATGTCTCAGACATGGAGTTTTCTGGGGTATTTTTTCCAGTTTCATTTTAGGAACTGGATTTTGGGGGTTTTATTCAAGACTATTCATTGTTCCAAATATAGAAAATCTTTTTGAACTGTCATATAAGTGTACCATCTTTTAGAATGGTGTTTATATGGTCTATTTGGCCTTTTTGGTAAGTGATGGCATTATTTGTCTACAATAGATACAATAGATGCATATCTTCATTTTCTGTTTTCATTCAGATTATTTTTTTCTGAGATTCTCTTTTTTTGACAAGCATTACCAATTTGTTACAGGTACAAGGCTAGCGGCCGCTCCAAACTCTCAGGCCAGCCCGGACTGTGGCTCAGGGTGATGACATCACGGACGCCGCTGTGGTATTGGAAGTAGGACATGCGGTGACTGGGTGCAATGCCTAAGTGGGCAACGAATCAATTGCCCCAATCAGCAATACAAAAAATGGAAAGGGCAGCACCAGCTTTAATTTAAAAAAAAAAACAAGAACATGTTAATGATGTTAAAAACTATTGTAAGGACTCCACAGTGGCAAGGCATTTCAACTTATTTCATTTTACTAATGAAGGAAATTTCAAGGTTAAAATCATTGATGTAGCTAATGTCCCTTTAAGAGATGGGAACAGGTACAAAATTTTGGACAGGAAAGAATTATACTGTATTTACCAACTTAAAACCAGGATTCCTGATGGCCTGAACCTGGAATGGGACATTAGCTACTTCGTATAACCAGTATAACAGTAGTTTTAGGCATAGAGACCCCCTTAATAAATAGTAGGGATATTATAAAGGGGGAGATGAACAGTAATTTAATTTAATTTAATTTTCTCTCATATTTGAAGATTCTATTAGGATTTATTTATATAAAACAAACAGTCTATTGTCACAAATTCCTTGTATATATCTCAGTACTAGGGATAATACCTTTTAGCCTGACCAGTGCATTTTGGTATTGGGACTATTATGGTTAATTTATATTTAACATCTAGGGGGCTAGTTATCAAGCCGTCTACTTTTCTGGCTTCGCCGGCCCAATATGTCCGCCTAAGCTCGCCTACCTTCGCCGCCGCAGACCTGAAAAAATACGCCTAAGTTATCAAATAAAGCTGTCAAAAAGCCGCGGGGCGATGAGCAGCGGACTGTGATAGTTATCACTCATCCGATCTCGCTGCTCTTCGGCTTTTTCCCAGCTTTATTGCTAGCCTGTCACTAAGCACTCACACTAAACTGCACTGTTCTACCCCCTATACCGGCGCCCCCGGAGCCCCCCGCAACTAAATAAAGTTACTAACCCCTAAACCGCCGCTCCTAGACCCCGCCGCAACTCTTATAAATGTATTAACCCCTAAACCGCCGCTCCTAGACCCTGCCGCAACTCTTATAAATGTATTAACCCCTAAACCGCCGCTCCCGGACACCGCTGCCACCTACAGTATACCTAGTAACCCCTATCCTGCCCCCCCTACACCGTGGCCCTCTATTATAAAATTATTAACCCCTATCCTGCTGATCCCGCACCTCTCCGCAACTAAATAAATAGTTTAACCCCTAAACCGCCGCTCCCGGACCCCGCCGCAACCTATATTAAACTTATTAACCCCTATCCTGCCCCCCACTACGCCGCCGCCACTGTAATAAAATGATTAACCCCTAAACCTAAGTCTAACCCTAACCATAACGCCCCCCTAACTTAAATATTAATTAAATAAATCTAAATAAATTAACTCTTATTAACTAAATGAATCCTATTTAAAACTAAATACTTACCTTTAAAATAAACCCTAATATAGCTACAATATAAATAATAATTATATTCTAGCTATCTTAGGATTTATATTTATTTTACAGGTAACTTTCAATTTATTTTAACCATGTACAATAGCTATTAAAGAGTTATTAACTATTTAATAGCTTACCTAGCTAAAATAAAGAGAAATGTACCTGTGAAATAAATCCTAACCTAAGTTACAATTACACCTAACACTACACTATACTTTAATAAATTATTCCTATTTAAACTAAATACTTACCTGTAAAATAAACACTAAGATAGCTACAATATAATTAATAATTATATTCTAGCCATCTTAGGATTTATATTTATTTTACAGGTAACTTTGTATTTATTTTAGCTAGTTAGAATAGTTATTAAATAGTTATTAACTATTTAATAACTACCTAGCTAAAAGAAATATAAAATTACCTGTAACATAAATCCTAACTTAAGTTACAATTAAACCTAATACTACACTATCATTAAATTAACTAAATAAACTACCTACAAAGAACTACAATGAAATACAATTACATAAACTAACTAAAGTACAAAAAATAAAAAAGCTAAGTTACAAAAAATAAAAAATTAAGTTACAAACATGTTAAAAATATTACAACAATTTTAAGCTACTTACACCTAATCTAAGCCCCCTAATAAAATAACAAACCCCCCCAAAATAAAAAAAAATCCCTACCCTATTCTAAATTACATAAATTTCAAAGCTCTTTTACCTTACCAGCCCTTAAAAGGGCCATTTGTGGGGGCATGCCCCAAAAAGTTCAGCTCTTTTGCCTGTAAAATAAAAATACAACCCCCCCCCCCCCCCAACATTAAAACCCACCACCCGCATACCCCTAATCTAACCCAAACCCCCCTTACAAAAACCTAACACTAATCCCCTGAAGATCAACCTACCTTGAGTCGTCTTCACTCAGCCGAGCCACCGATGGAACTGAAGAGGACATCCGGAGCGGAAGAAGTTAATCCTCCAAGCGGCGCTGAAGAAATCTTCCATCCGATGAAGTCATCATCCAGGCGGCGCTGAAGAAGTCTTCGATCCGGCTGATGTCATCTTCAAAGAGGCGCTGAAGATGTCTTCTATCCGGGTGAAGTCATCTTCCAAGCCGGGTCTTGAATCTTCCTTCCGCCGACGCGGAACCACCTTCTTCACCGACGGACTACGACGAATGACGGCTCCTTTAAGGGACGTCATCCAAGATGGCGTCCCCTCAATTCCGATTGGCTGATAGGATTCTATCAGCCAATCGGAATTAAGGTAGGAAAATCTGATTGGCTGATGGAATCAGCCAATCAGATTGAGCTCGCATTCTATTGGCTGTTCCGATCAGCCAATAGAATGCGAGCTCAATCTGATTGGCTGATTGGATCAGCCAACCGTATTGAACTTGAATCTGATTGGCTGATTCCATCAGCCAATCAGATTTTCCTACCTTAATTCCGATTGGCTGATAGAATCCTATCAGCCAATCGGAATTGAGGGGACGGCATCTTGGATGACGTCCCTTAAAGGAGCCGTCATTCGTCGTAGTCCGTCGGTGAAGAAGGTGGTTCCGCGTCGGCGGAAGGAAGATTCAAGACCCGGCTTGGAAGATGACTTCGCCCGGATAGAAGACCTCTTCAGCGCCTCTTTGAAGATGACATCGGCCGGATCGAAGACTTCTTCAGCGCCGCCTGGATGATGACTTCATTGGATGGAAGATTTCTTCAGCGCCGCTTGGAGGATTAACTTCTTCCGCTCTGGATGTCCTCTTCAGTTCCATCGGTGGCTCGGCTGAGTGAAGACGACTCAAGGTAGGATGATCTTCAGGGGATTAGTGTTAGGTTTTTGTAAGGGGGGTTTGGGTTAGATTAGGGGTATGTGGGTGGTGGGTTTTAATGTTGGGGGGGGGTTGTATTTTTATTTTACAGGCAAAAGAGCTGAACTTTTTGGGGTATGCCCCCACAAATGGCCCTTTTAAGGGCTGGTAAGGTAAAAGAGCTTTGAAATTTATTTAATTTAGAATAGGGTAGGGATTTTTCTTATTTTGGGGGGTTTGTTATTTTATTAGCGGGCTTAGATTAGGTGTAAGTAGCTTAAAATTGTTGTAATATTTTTAACATGTTTGTAACTTAATTTTTTATTTTTTGTAACTTAGCTTTTTTTATTTTTTGTACTTTAGTTAGTTTATGTAATTGTATTTCATTGTAGTTCTTTGTAGGTAGTTTATTTAGTTAATTTAATGATAGTGTAGTATTAGGTTTAATTGTAACTTAAGTTAGGATTTATTTTACAGGTAATTTTGTATTTCTTTTAGCTAGGTAGTTATTAAATAGTTAATAACTATTTAATAACTATTCTAACTAGCTAAAATAAATACAAAGGCCTAGATTTAGAGTTCGGCGGTAGCCGTCAAAACCAGCGTTAGAGGCTCCTAACGCTGGTTTTGGGCGCCCGCTGGTATTTGGAGTCAGTGATTAAAGGGTCTAACGCTCACTTTGCAGCCGCGACTTTTCCATACCGCAGATCCCCCTACGCCATTTGCGTAGCCTATATTTTCAATGGGATCTTTCTAACGCCGGTATTTAGAGTCGTTTCTGCAGTGAGCGTTAGAGCTCTAACGACAAGATTCCAGCCGCCTGAAAATAGCAGGAGTTAAGAGCTTTCTGGCTAACGCCGGTTTATAAAGCTCTTAACTACTGTACCCTAAAGTACACTAACACCCATAAACTACCTATGTACCCCTAAACCGAGCTCCCCCCACATCGCCGCCACTCGATTAAAAATTTTAACCCCTAATCTTCCGACCGCCACCTACGTTATACTTATGTACCCCTAATCTGCTGCCCCTAACCCCGCCGACCCCTATATTACATTTATTAACCCCTAATCTGCCCCCCACAACATCGCCGCCAGCTACTTAAAATAATTAACCCCTAATCTTCTGACCGCAAAGCGCCGCCACCTACGTTATCCCTATGTACCCCTAATCTGCTGCCCCTAACACCGCCGACCCCTATATTATATTTATTAACCCCTAATCTGCCCCCTCAACGTCGCCGACACCTACCTACACTTATTAACCCCTAATCTGCCGAGCGGACCTGAGCGCTACTATAATAAAGTTATTAACCCCTAATCCGTCTCACTAACCCTATCATAAATAGTATTAACCCCTAATCTGCCCTCCCTAACATCGCCGACACCTTCCTTCAATTATTAACCCCTAATCTTCCGATCGGAGCTCACCGCTATTCTAATAAATGTATTAACCCCTAAAGCTAAGTCTAACCCTAACACTAACACCCCCCTAACTTAAATATAATTTTAATCTAACGAAATAAATTAACTCTTATTAAATAAATTAATCCTATTTAAAGCTAAATACTTACCTGTAAAATAAATCCTAATATAGCTACAATATAAATTATAATTATATTTTAGCTATTTTAGGATTAATATTTATTTTACAGGCAACTTGGTATTTATTTTAACTAGGTACAATAGCTATTAAATAGTTAAGAACTATTTAATAGTTACCTAGTTAAAATAATAACAAATTTACCTGTAAAATAAATCCTAACCTAAGATATAATTAAACCTAACACTACCCTATCAATAAAATAATTAAATAAACTACCTACAATTACCTACAATTAACCTAACACTACACTATCAATAAATTAATTAAACACAATTGCTACAAATAAATACAATTAAATAAACTATCTAAAGTACAAAAAATAAAAAAGAACTAAGTTACAGAAAATAAAAAAATATTTACAAACATAAGAAAAATATTACAACAATTTTAAACTAATTACACCTACTCTAAGCCCCCTAATAAAATAACAAAGCCCCCCAAAATAAAAAATTCCCTACCCTATTCTAAATTAAAAAAGTTACAAGCTCTTTTACCTTACCAGCCCTGAACAGGGCCCTTTGCGGGGCATGCCCCAAGAAGTTCAGCTCTTTTGCCTGTAAAAGAAAACATACAATACCCCCCCCCCAACATTACAACCCACCACCCACATACCCCTAATCTAACCCAAACCACCCTTAAATAAACCTAACACTAAGCCCCTGAAGATCTTCCTACCTTGTCTTCACCATACCAGGTTCACCGATCCGTCCTGGCTCCAAGATCTTCATCCAACCCAAGCGGGGGTTGGCGATCCATAATCCGGTGCTGAAGAGGTCCAGAAGAGGCTCCAAAGTCTTCATCCTATCCGGCAAGAAGAGGACATCCGGACCGGCAAACATCTTCTCCAAGCCGCATCTTCTATCTTCTTCCATCCGGTGCGGAGCGGGACCATCTTGAAGCAGGCGACGCGGATCCATCCTCTTCTTCCGATGTCTCCCGACGAATGACGGTTCCTTAAAGGGACGTCATCCAAGATGGCGTCCCTCGAATTCCGATTGGCTGATAGGATTCTATCAGCCAATCGGAATTAAGGTAGGAATTTTCTGATTGGCTGATGGAATCAGCCAATCAGAATCTAGTTCAATCCGATTGGCCGATCCAATCAGCCAATCAGATTGAGCTCGCATTCTATTGGCTGATCGGAACAGCCAATAGAATGCGAGCTCAATCTGATTGGCTGATTGGATCAGCCAATCGGATTGAACTTGATTCTGATTGGCTGATTCCATCAGCCAATCAGAAAATTCCTACCTTAATTCCGATTGGCTGATAGAATCCTATCAGCCAATCGGAATTCGAGGGACGCCATCTTGGATGACGTCCCTTAAAGGAACCATCATTCGTCGGGAGACATCGGAAGAAGAGGATGGATCCGCGTCGCCTGCTTCAAGATGGTCCCGCTCCGCACCGGATGGAAGAAGATAGAAGATGCGGCTTGGAGAAGATGTTTGCCGGTCCGGATGTCCTCTTCTTGCCGGATAGGATGAAGACTTTGGAGCCTCTTCTGGACCTCTTCAGCACCGGATTATGGATCGCCAACCCCCGCTTGGGTTGGATGAAGATCTTGGAGCCAGGACGGATCGGTGAACCTGGTATGGTGAAGACAAGGAAGGAAGATCTTCAGGGGCTTAGTGTTAGGTTTATTTAAGGGTGGTTTGGGTTAGATTAGGGGTATGTGGGTGGTGGGTTGTAATGTTGGGGGGGGGGTATTGTATGTTTTCTTTTACAGGCAAAAGAGCTGAACTTCTTGGGGCATGCCCCGCAAAGGGCCCTGTTCAGGGCTGGTAAGGTAAAAGAGCTTGTAACTTTTTAAATTTAGAATAGGGTAGGGAATTTTTTATTTTGGGGGGCTTTGTTATTTTATTAGGGGGCTTAGAGTAGGTGTAATTAGTTTAAAATTGTTGTAATATTTTTCTTATGTTTGTAAATATTTTTTTATTTTCTGTAACTTAGTTCTTTTTTATTTTTTGTACTTTAGCTAGTTTATTTAATTGTATTTATTTGTAGCAATTGTGTTTATTTAATTTATTGATAGTGTAGTGTTAGGTTAATTGTAGGTAATTGTAGGTAGTTTATTTAATTATTTTATTGATAGGGTAGTGTTAGGTTTAATTATATCTTAGGTTAGGATTTATTTTACAGGTAAATTTGTTATTATTTTAACTAGGTAACTATTAAATAGTTCTTAACTATTTAATAGCTATTGTACCTAGTTAAAATAAATACCAAGTTGCCTGTAAAATAAATATTAATCCTAAAATAGCTAAAATATAATTATAATTTATATTGTAGCTATATTAGGATTTATTTTACAGGTAAGTATTTAGCTTTAAATAGGATTAATTTATTTAATAAGAGTTAATTTATTTCGTTAGATTAAAATTATATTTAAGTTAGGGGGGTGTTAGTGTTAGGGTTAGACTTAGCTTTAGGGGTTAATACATTTATTAGAATAGCGGTGAGCTCCGATCGGAAGATTAGGGGTTAATAATTGAAGGAAGGTGTCGGCGATGTTAGGGAGGGCAGATTAGGGGTTAATACTATTTATGATAGGGTTAGTGAGACGGATTAGGGGTTAATAACTTTATTATAGTAGCGCTCAGGTCCGCTCGGCAGATTAGGGGTTAATAAGTGTAGGCAGGTGTCGGCGACGTTGAGGGGGGCAGATTAGGGGTTAATAAATATAATATAGGGGTCGGCGATGTTAGGGCAGCAGATTAGGGGTACATAGGGATAACGTAGGTTGCGGCAGTTTACGGAGCAGCAGATTAGGGGTTAAAACTGTAATGCAGGGGTCAGCGATAGCGGGGGCGGCAGATTAGGGGTTAATAAGTGTAAGGTTAGGGGTGTTTAGACTCGGGGTACATGTTAGGGTGTTAGGTGCAGACGTAGGAAGTGTTTCCCCATAGGAAACAATGGGGCTGCGTTAGGAGCTGAACGCTGCTTTTTTGCAGGTGTTAGGTTTTTTTTCAGCTCAAACAGCCCCATTGTTTCCTATGGGAGAATAGTGCACGAGCACGTTTTTGATGCCGGCCGCGTCCGTAAGCAACTCTGGTATCGAGAGTTGCATTTGCGGTAAAAATGCCCTACGCTCCTTTTTTGGAGCCTAACGCAGCATTTGTTTTAACTCTCGATACCAGAGTTAAATTTATGGTGCGGCCAGAAAAAAGCCCGCGGAGCGTTAACAGCCCTTTTACCGCCGAACTCTAAATCTAGGCCAAAGTTACCTGTAAAATAAATATAAATCCTAAGATAGCTATAATATAATTATTAATTACATTGTAGCTATCTTAGGGTTTATTTTACAGGTAAGTATTTATTTTTAAATAGGAATAATTTATTAAAGTATAGTGTAGTGTTAGGTGTAATTGTAACTTAGGTTAGGATTTATTTCACAGGTACATTTCTCTTTATTTTAGCTAGGTAAGCTATTAAATAGTTAATAACTATTTAATAGCTATTGTACATGGTTAAAATAAATTGAAAGGTACCTGTAAAATAAAAATAAATCCTAAGATAGCTAGAATATAATTATTATTTATATTGTAGCTATATTAGGGTTTATTTTAAAGGTAAGTATTTAGTTTTAAATAGGATTCATTTAGTTAATAAGAGTTAATTTATTTAGATTTATTTAATTAATATTTAAGTTAGGGGGCGTTAGGGTTAGGGTTAGGTTTAGGGGTTAATAATTTTATTACAGTGGCGGCGGCGTAGTGGGGGGCAGGATAGGGGTTAATAAATTTATTATAGGTGGCGACGGTGTAGGGGGGGCAGATTAGGGGTTAATAAATGTATTATAGGTGGCGACGGTGTAGGGGGGGCAGGATAGGGGTTAATACATTTAATATAGGTTGCGGCGGGTTCAGGGAGCGGCGGTTTAGGGGTTAATACATTTATTATAGTTGCGGTGGGCTCCGGGAGCGGCGGTTTAGGGGTTAATATGTATAGAGTAGCTTGCGGTGGGCTCCGGGAGCGGCGGTTTAGGGGGTAATAACTTTATTTAGTTGCGGCGGTGTAGGGGGGGTCAGATTAGTGGTGTTTAGACTCGGGGTACATGTTAGGGTGTTAGGTGTAGACAGCTCCCATAGAAATCAATGGGATGTCTGTCAGCAACGAACTTTTACTTTCGCTATGGTCAGACTCCCGTTGATTCCTATGGGATCCGCCGCCTCCAGGCTGGCGCTTTGAAAACCAGGTACGCTGGGCCGTAAAAGTGCCGAGCGTACCTGCTAGTTTTTTGATAGCTAGCAAAAGTAGTGAGAATGTGCCGCACTTGTGTGCGGAACATCTGGAGTGACGTAAGAATCGATCTGTGTCGGACTGAGTCCGGCGGATCGAAGCTTACGTCACAAAATTCTACTTTTGCCGGTCTCGAGCCTTTGATAACTAAGGCGTATCAGCCTCGCCACAAATACGCTGCGGAATACGCAGCGTATTTGAGGTTGACGGCTTGATAACTACCCCCCCTAGTCTGTTGTTATAATTTCCCTGCATATATGTTTGGGAATAATATCTAATAGTCTGATAAATACATTAAGGCAGACTTTCCAACATCTTTGTAAAGGTTATAAGAAATAAGAAATAGTAAATACCTTTATATTAGTAAGATAGGAGACTAATGTTTAAGACAGCCATGTATGTAAATCTAACAAATCTAATAATTGTTCTTTCAATTTGATTCAGCTGTAATGAACATAGGATAATGTATACTGTAGCATATTTTATGTTAATTACATATACTTTTAATGTTTGGCTGTTTTTGACATTAAGGGGTTAAATATGCAAGTAATATGTCCCAGTATAAGAGGGCCATGTTTGGGAACACCTGTTGTCTCTGATGAAACACCACTATGGGGCGTGAAACACGTCAGACGTTCATTCCATGTCATCTTTGTTTAGCCTCTAAGGAAAATAAAGGATTTGTTTTGAAAATTAAAGCTGGTGCTGCCTTTTCCCCATTTTTTGTATTACCAATTTGTTGTTTTTCCTTCTGGTCTAGCGACAGCTCTAAGAATCTTTTCAAGGTTCTCAGTGTTCCTTATTTGGACGGTATCGTGGTACTGGCTCAGTCTTTTTGTTCTGTGGAATCTCATACGTTTCAACTTTGTTGTTTCTTCAAGACATGGTTAGAGGATCTTTTTTAGGTTTCCAGATAGATTGTGTCAATGTTTTTGTCTCTAACAGACAAGTAACAAGTTTATTGGGTTCCATTTGTCGGAACCTTCAGTCTCTATTATTTCCTTCAAGTGGCTATATATGCTTGGAAGTTTTAGGTTTCATGGCTGCAGCATTGGATTCGATTCCCTTTGCTCATTTCATAGGAAACCTTTCCAGTTTTTTATGCTGAATAATGGTGCAGGGATTCTAGGATATCACTTTTTATATCTTTGAATCCTAATGTTTAACTATCTTTGATTCGGTGGTTAAGATCACCATCATTTAGTTCTACAGGTCTCTTTGGTTCTTTCAACCTGGACCATGATCTCTACAGATGCGAGTCTTTTAGGTTGGGAGGCTGTCTGAGGATCTCTGTCACCACAAAGGGTTTGGAAATCTCAGGAGGCGAGATTACCATTTGATATTTTGGAACTCTGTGCATTCTCAGAGTTCTTCAGTTTGGTTTCTTTTTGAAGGAGAGACGTTTTTTCAGACAGACAATGTCACAACTGTGGCGTATGTCAATCATCAGGGTGGGACTATCAGTCTTTAGGCTGTGACAGAAGTATCTCGGATATTTGCTTGGGCTAAATCCAGCTCCTATTTAATTTCTGTGGTCTTTTTCCCAGGTATAGACAATTGGGAAGTGGATTATTCTGTTAATCAAGCTTTACATCCGGGAGAATGGTCTCTTTACCCAGATATGTTTTTCAATTTCTCAGATGTGAGGGCCCCCAGAAATAGATCTGATGGCATCTCATCTAAATAAGGAACTTCCCAGGGGCCTATTCAGGTCCTGGGATCCTCAGGCGGAAGTAGTGTATGCATTAACACTTCCTTGGAATTCTCAATCTGCCTATATTTTTTCAACTCTGGTTCTTCTTTTTAGAGTGATTTTCTAAATCATCAGAGAGCAATCTTTGGTGTGGCTGGTGGCTCCAGCATGGCCACACAGGTTTTGGTATATGGTTCTTGTTCGGATGTCCAGTTGCCAATCTTGGTTACTTCCATTAAGGCCAGACCTTATATCTTAACATTCGTTTTTTTTCATCAGGAATTCAAATTATTAATTTGATGGTATGAAAATGTAACGCTTATTACTTAGTCATAGAAGTTTCTCTGACTCAGTGATTAATACTATGTTGCAGGCTCGTAAATCAGTGTCTAGTAGTATTTATTATCGAGTTTGGAAGATTTACATCTCATGATGCTCTTCTTATGAATTCTCTTGGCATTCTTTTAGAATTCCTAGGATTTTATGGTTTCTTCATAAGATTTTGTCTGCATGTTCCTTGAAATGACAAATCTCTGCTTTTTCTGTGCTGTTTCACAGTAAGAATTGCTAAATCTTTCTGATATTCATTGTTTTGTTCAGGCTTTGGTTCGTATCAAGCCTGTCATTAAGCCAATTTCTCCTCCGTGGAGTCTTATTTTGGTTCTGAAGGCTTTACAGGCTCTTCTGTTTGAGCATATGCTTTCTTTGGACATTATTTTCTTTCATGGAAAGTATTGTTCTTTTTAGACATTTCTTCAGCTAGAACAGTTTTTGAATTAGCTGTTATTTCTTGTGAATTTCCTTTTTTTCTGATTTTTCATCAGGATAAGGTGGTTTTTGCTGTCCTCATTTCAATTTTTACCTAAAATTGTGAATTCTAATAACATTAGTGGAGGAATTATTGTCCCTTTCTTGTGTCCTAATCCTAAGAATTATTTGGTAAGATTCTTACATTTTTTGGATGTGGTAAGAGTTTTGAAATATTATGTTGAAGCCTACTCAGATTTCAGACAGACTTCTAGTCTATTTGTTATCTTTTCTGGTTTTAGGAAAGGTCAGAAGGCTTCTGCCTTTTCTTTGGCATCTTGGTTAAAGCTTTTGATTCATCATGCTTATTTGGAGTCGGGTTAATTCCTGCCTCTGAGGATTACGGCTCATTCTACTAGGTCATTTTCTACTTCCTGGACTTTTAAGAATGAAGCTTCTGTTGATCAGACTTGCAAAGCAATGACTTGGTCTTCTTTACATACTTTTACTAAATTCTACCATTTTGATGTTTTCTCTTCTTCAGAAGCAGTTTTTGGTAGAATAGTACTTCAGGCAGCTGTTTCAGTTTGATTCTTCTGCTTATAACTTCAGTTTTTTTCATTATAAAAATTGAAACTTTTGATTTGGGTAGTGGATAAATTTTTCAGCGGAATTGGCTGTCTTTATTTTATCCCTCCCTCTCTAGTGACTCTTGCGTGGAAGTTCCACATCTTGGGTATCTGCTATCCCATACGTCACTAGCTCATGGACTCTTGCTAATTACATGAAAGAAAACATAATTTATGTAAGAACTTACCTGATAAATTCATTTATTTCATATTAGCAAGAGTCCATGAGGCCCACCCTTTTTGTGGTGGTTAGGATTTTTTTGTATAAAGCACAATTATTCCAATTCCTTATTTTTGATGCTTTCGCTCCTTTCTTATCACCCCACTTCTTGGCTATTCGTTAAACTGAATTGTGGGTGTGGTGAGGGGTGTATTTATAAGCATTTTAAGGTTTGGGAAACTTTGCCCCTCCTGGTAGGAATGTATATCCCATACGTCACTAGCTCATGGACTCTTGCTAATATGAAGGAAATGAATTTATCAGGTAAGTTCTTACATAAATTATGGCCTAGATTTGGAGTTTGGTGGTAGATGGGCTGTTAACGCTCCGCAGGCTTTTTTCTGGCCGCACCATAAAATTAACTCTGGTATCGAGAGTCCCAAAAAATGCTGCGTTAGGCTCCAAAAAAGGAGCGTAGAGCATTTTTACCGCAAATGCAACTCTCGATACCAGAGTTGCTTCCGGACGCGGCCAGCCTCAAAAACGTGCTCGTGCACGATTCCCCCATAGGAAACAATGGGGCTGTTTGAGCTGAAAAAAAACCTAACACCTGCAAAAAAGCAGCGTTCAGCTCCTAACGCAGCCCCATTGTTTCCTAAGGGGAAACACTTCCTACGTCTGCACCTAACACTCTAACATGTACCCCGAGTCTAAACACCCCTACCCTTACACTTATTAACCCCTAATCTGCCGCCCCCGCTATCGCTGACCCCTGCATATTATTATTAACCCCTAATCTGCCGCTCCGTACACCGCCGCAACCTACGTTATCCCTATGTACCCCTAATCTGCTGCCCCTAACACCGCCGACCCCTATATTATATTTATTAACCCCTAACCTGCCCCCCACAACGTCGCCGCCAGCTACCTACAATAATTAACCCCTAATCTGCCGACCGCAAAGCGCCGCCACCTACGTTATCCTTATGTACCCCTAATCTGCTGCCCCTAACACCGCCGACCCCTATATTATATTTATTAACCCCTAATCTGCCCCCCTCAACGTCGCCGACACCTGCCTACACTTATTAACCCCTAATCTGCCGAGCGGACCTGAGCGCTACTATAATAAAGTTATTAACCCCTAATCCGCCTCACTAACCCTATCATAAATAGTATTAACCCCTAATCTGCCCTCCCTAACATCGCCGACACCTAACTTCAATTATTAACCCCTAATCTGACGACCGGAGCTCACCGCTATTCTAATAAATGTATTAACCCCTAAAGCTAAGTCTAACCCTAACACTAACACCCCCCTAAGTTAAATATAATTTTAATCTAACGAAATTAATTAACTCTTATTAAATAAATTAATCCTATTTAAAGCTAAATACTTACCTGTAAAAAAAAATCCTAATATAGCTACAATATAAATAATAATTACATTGTAGCTATTTTAGGATTAATATTTATTTTACAGGCAACTTGGTAATTATTTTAACTAGGTACAATAGCTATTAAATAGTTAAGAACTATTTAATAGTTACCTAGTTAAAATAATAACAAAATTACCTGTAAAATAAGTCCTAACCTAAGTTATAATTAAACCTAACACTACCCTATCAATAAATTAATTAAATAAAATACCTACAATTACCTACAATAAAACCTAACACTACACTATCAATAAATAAATTAAATACAATTTCTACAAATAACTACAATTACATAAACTAACTAAAGTACAAAAAATAAAAAAGGACTAAGTTACAAAAAATAAAAAAATATTTACAAACATAAGAAAAATATTACAACAATTTTAAACTAATTACACCTACTCTAAGCCCCCTAATAAAATAACAAAGACCCCCAAAATGAAAAAATGCCCTACCCTATTCTAAATTAATAAATTTAAAAGCTCTTTTACCTTACCAGCCCTGAACAGGGCCCTTTGCGGGGCATGCCCCAAGAAAATCAGCTCTTTTGCCTGTAAAAAAAAACATACAATACCCCCCCCAACATTACAACCCACCACCCACATACCCCTAATCTAACCCAAACCCCCCTTAAATAAACCTAACACTAAGCCCCTGAAGATCTTCCTACCTTGTCTTCACCTCACCGGGTATCACCGATCGGTCCTGGCTCCGATATCTTCATCCAACCCAAGCGGGGGCTAGACATCCACTGAAGAAGTCCAGAAGAGGGTCCAAAGTCTTCCTCCTATCCGGCAAGAAGAGGACATCCGGACCGGCAAACATCTTCATCCAAGCGGCATCTTTGATCTTCTTCCATCTGGTGCGGAGCGGGTCCATGTTGAAGCAGCCGACGCGGATCCATCCTCTTCTTCCGGCGTCTCCCGACGAATGACGGTTCCTTTAAGGGACGTCATCCAAGATGGCGTCCCTCGAATTCCGATTGGCTGATAGTATTCTATCAGCCAATCGGAATTAAGGTAGGAATATTCTGATTGGCTGATGGAATCAGCCAATCAGAATCAAGTTCAATTCGATTGGCTGATCCAATCAGCCAATCAGATTGAGCTCGCATTCTATTGGCTGATCGGATGCCACTTGGATGAAGATGTTTGCCGGTCCGGATGTCCTCTTCTTGCCGGATAGGAGGAAGACTTTGGACCCTCTTCTGGACTTCTTCAGTGGATGTCTAGCCCCCGCTTCGGTTGGATGAAGATATCGGAGCCAGGACCGATCGGTGATACCCGGTGAGGTGAAGACAAGGTAGGAAGATCTTCAGGGGCTTAGTGTTAGGTTTATTTAAGGGGGGTTTGGGTTAGATTAGGGGTATGTGGGTGGTGGGTTGTAATGTTGGGGGGGGGTATTGTATGTTTTTTTTTACAGGCAAAAGAGCTGATTTTCTTGGGGGCATACCCCGCAAAGGGCCCTGTTCAGGGCTGGTAAGGTAAAAGAGCTTTTAAATGTATTAATTTAGAATAGGGTAGGGCATTTTTTTATTTTGGGGGTCTTTGTTATTTTATTAGGGGGCTTAGAGTAGGTGTAATTAGTTTAAAATTGTTGTAATATTTTTCTTATGTTTGTAAATATTTTTTTATTTTTTGTAACTTAGTTCTTTTTTATTTTTTGTACTTTAGTTAGTTTATGTAATTGTAGTTATTTGTAGAAATTGTTTTATTGTAGGTAATTGTAGGCATTTTATTTAATTAATTTATTGATAGGGTAGTGTTAGGTTTAATTATAACTTAGGTTAGGACTTATTTTACAGGTAATTTTGTTATTATTTTAACTAGGTACCTATTAAATAGTTCTTAACTATTTAATAGCTATTGTACCTAGTTAAAATAATTACCAAGTTGCCTGTAAAATAAATATTAATCCTAAAATAGCTACAATGTAATTATTATTTATATTGTAGCTATATTAGGATTTATTTTACAGGTAAGTATTTAGCTTTAAATAGGAATAATTTATTTAATAAGAGTTAATTAATTTCGTTAGATTAAAATTATATTTAATTTAGGGGGGTGTTAGTGTTAGGGTTAGACTTAGCTTTAGGGGTTAATACATTTATTAGAATAGCGGTGAGCTCCGGTCGTCAGATTAGGGGTTAATAATTGAAGTTAGGTGTCGGCGATGTTAGGGAGGGCAGATTAGGGGTTAATACTATTTATGATAGGGTTAGTGAGGCGGATTAGGGGTTAATAACTTTATTATAGTAGCGCTCAGGTCCGCTCGGCAGATTAGGGGTTAATAAGTGTAGGCAGGTGTCGGCGACGTTGTGGGGGGCAGGTTAGGGGTTAATAAATATAATATAGGGGTCGGCGGTGTTAGGGGCAGCAGATTAGGGGTACATAAGGATAACGTAGGTGGCGGCGCTTTGCGGTCGGCAGATTAGGGGTTAATTATTGTAAGTAGCTGGCGGCGACGTTGAGGGGGGCAGGTTAGGGGTTAATAAATATAATATAGGGGTCGGCGGTGTTAGGGGCAGCAGATTAGGGGTACATAAGTATAACGTAGGTGGCAGTCGGCAGATTAGGGGTTAAAAAAATGTAATCGAGTTGCGGCGATGTGGGGGGACCTCGGTTTAGGGGTACATAGGTAGTTTATGGGTGTTAGTGTACTTTAGGGTACAGTAGTTAAGAGCTTTTATGAACCGGCGTTAGCCCAGAAAGCTCTTAACTCCTGCTATTTTTCTGCGGCTGGAGTTTTGTCGTTAGAGCTCTAACGCTCACTTCAGAAACGACTCTAAATACCGGCGTTAGGAAGATCCCATTGAAAAGATAGGATACGCAATTGACGTAAGGGGATCTGCGGTATGGAAAAGTTGCGGCTGAAAAGTGAGCGTTAGACCCTTTAATCACTGACTCCAAATACCGGCGGTAGCCTAAAACCAGCGTTAGGAGCCTCTAACTCTGGTTTTCACGGCTAACGCCAAACTCTAAATCTAGGCCTATGTTTTTTAAATAAAATGTTTATTTTATAATAATGATATAAGGTTAATAATTATATAAGGTTTGTATGTAATTTGTTTTTTAATTTTTATAATTTTAATAATTTAAAAAAAAATCTTTCATTACAAATAAAAAAATATTTTATTACATAATTACAAAATTAAAAATGATTGCATATCTTAGATATTTTTTCAAAATAAAGGTTAGATTATTATTATTATTATTATGTATGATAAAGTCTTAATAATTATATATATATATATATATATATATATATATATATATATATATATATATATATATATATATATATATATATATATATATACAGGGAGTGCAGAATTATTAGGCAAGTTGTATTTTTGAGGATTAATTTTATTATTGAACAACAACCATGTTCTCAATGAACCCAAAAAACTCATTAATATCAAAGCTGAATAGTTTTGGAAGTAGTTTTTAGTTTGTTTTTAGTTATAGCTATTTTTGGGGGATATCTGTGTGTGCAGGTGACTATTACTGTGCATAATTATTAGGCAACTTAACAAAAAACAAATATATACCCATTTCAATTATTTATTTTTACCAGTGAAACCAATATAACATCTCAACATTCATAAATATACATTTCTGACATTCAAAAACAAAACAAAAACAAATCAGTGACCAATATAGCCACCTTTCTTTGCAAGGACACTCAAAAGCCTGCCATCCATGGATTCTGGTAGTGTTTTGATCTGTTCACCATCAACATTGCGTGCAGCAGCAACCACAGCCTCCCAGACACTGTTCAGAGAGGTGTACTGTTTTCCCTCCTTGTAAATCTAACATTTGATGATGGACCACAGGTTCTCAATGGGGTTCAGATCAGGTGAACAAGGAGGCCATGTCATTAGATTTTCTTCTTTTATACCCTTTCTTGCCAGCCACGCTGTGGAGTACTTGGACGCGTGTGATGGAGCATTGTCCTGCATGAAAATCATGTTTTTCTTGAAGGATGCAGACTTCTTCCTGTACCACTGCTTGAAGAAGGTGTCTTCCAGAAACTGGCAGTAGGACTGGGAGTTGAGCTTGACTCCATCCTCAACCCGAAAAGGCCCCACAAGCTCATCTTTGATGATACCAGCCCAAACCAGTACTCCACCTCCACCTTGCTGGCGTCTGAGTCGGACTGGAGCTCTCTGCCCTTTACCAATCCAGCCACAGGCCCATCCATCTGGCCCATCAAGACTCACTCTCATATCATCAGTCCATAAAACCTTAGAAAAATCAGTCTTGAGATATTTCTTGGCCCAGTCTTGACGTTTCAGCTTGTGTGTCTTGTTCAGTGGTGGTCGTCTTTCAGCCTTTCTTACCTTGGCCATGTCTCTGAGTATTGCACACCTTGTGCTTTTGGGCACTCCAGTGATGTTGCAGCTCTGATATATGGCCAAACTGGTGGCAAGTGGCATCTTGGCAGCTGCACGCTTGACTTTTCTCAGTTATTGGGCAGTTATTTTGCGCCTTGGTTTTTCCACACGCTTCTTGCGACCCTGTTGACTATTTTGAATGAAACGCTTGATTGTTCGATGATCACGCTTCAGAAGCTTTGCAATTTTAAGAGTGCTGCATCCCTCTGCAAGATATCTCACTATTTTTGACTTTTCTGAGCCTGTCAAGTCCTTCTTTTGACCCATTTTGCCAAAGGAAAGGAAGTTGCCTAATAATTACGCACACCTGATATAGGGTGTTGGTGTCATTAGACCACACCCCTTCTCATTACAGAGATGCACATCACCTAATATGGTTAATTGGTAGTAGGCTTTCGAGCCTATACAGCTTGGAGTAAGACAACATGCATAAAGAGGATGATGTGGTCAAAATACTCATTTGCCTAATAATTCTGCACTCCCTGTAATGCATGATAGAAAGTATCTGATTGCTATGTTAAAGAAAAAGTATCTGATTGCTGGCTGCACATATATACTGTTTGTTATTGGCTCACCCAATTGCTCCCATTTCTGCTCCTTCAACTAAAGATACTAAGAAAATGATTAAAATGTTATATTAGAAGGAAATTAGAAAAAATAAATAAAAAAAGTTGTGTAAGTTTGCTAAGTTAATTTTGCATAACTTCTATATAATGCATTTGTATTATGAGAAACATCTAAAATAAAGACCATTGCTAAAGAACAAGGACAAATCTCACCATATGATCAATGTTACATTCTAATAACGGAGTTACTGAAATATGTATCTATAATTTGCATTACCTCTTCATTTAAATGGATACTAAACCCAAATGTTTTCTTTCATGATTCAGATAGAGCATGCCCTTGCTTATTGGTGGCGGACAATTACCCACCAATAAGCAAGCATTACCCATGTTCTGAACCAAAAATGGGATGGCTCCTATGCTTTATATTCCTGCTTTTTAAATAAATATAGCAAGAGAACTAAAAAAATTGATAATAGGAGTAAATTAGAAAGTTGCTTACAATTGCCTGCTCTATCTGAATCATGAAAGGAAAAAAAATGTAGTTTAGTGTCTCTTTAACATTCATTACACAATCATTAAGTAACATGACTCTATAGTTACAATTTGGAAAGTCTTTATGTTTCCTACTAAAACATCTCAGACCTTTTAAAACACACATACACACACTCACACATACACACACACTCTCACACACACACACATACACACTCACACATACACACTCTCACACACACTCACACATACACACTCTCACACACACTCACACATACACACTCACACATACATATATACAGACAAGAAATGCACTACATACACACAATGATAAACATACAAACGCACACAAATACATTCATAACATACACTTACAAAAACATATATACATTTATACATAAACACGAACACACATAAAATATACACACACATACATACACACAGACAAAAACACACCACACACACACACATATATACATACATAACATACAACTAAACAACATTCACATATTTATACACACATATTTACACATGCACAAATTAATACACACAGACTAAACATACACACATTCATACATACATGCAAACATACACACACACATAAAAACATTCATACACAGACATAAAGTATACACACAGACAAAAACACACACTATATACACACACATGCACACACACACACCCTCCCACATACACATACATATTATACACCTACACAAAGATTCATGAACTTTCATGCACACACACATACATATATACACATGCACACATTAATACACACAGACTAAAACAAACACACATTCATAAACATACATACATGCAAACATACATACACACATAAAGTATACATACCCATATACATGCACACATTCATACACACACATGCACACACAAACACACACATACATAAGCATGCACACATTAATACACACAGACTATAACATACACACATTCATATAGTATACACACCCATATACATGCACACATACATATACACACACATACATACATACACAAATGCACACACACATACATACATAAAACGTGCACACATTAAAACACACAGACTAAATCATACACAATCCATACACACATTCATAAACATACATACAAACATACACACACACACATCATTATTGTGATCTATGGTTATGGATTCCAAGCCTAGCATGTGACATTTAAATGGAAGGTTAGATTCTTATGTATGTGTGAGACTATTACACAGCTGTTTATACTCCATCACAGTTTCTGGGTCTCTAAGATGGCTGTCACACAGTGGTGCTGTACAGTAAACTTACGCTATATTTTTAAAGACAAATCTAAACACTTTCCATACACTGTGAGTTGTACATTCCAGGGGATCACACAGAAGGGTGAGATAAGAAGCAGATGAGCCCAGGACCCAGCAGCACCCAAGTAGCAATGCTACTACCAATTGTAGGGACAGATGGCTCTTGTCTCAATTGAGACCTCTGAGGACGCTGTACGTGCTTGGGCTACAGTCTTTTTATCATACCTAAAGGGACATTATCACAGCTAGTAGTGTTATGGCCCTATATCTGTCTGTAATTGGCTACATGAAAGGAGATCTGGGACATTGTTCCTACAAGGCATTTCAAGAGGTTTACCTGTGGACTACTCTTGACTTGTAAAAGCTTGACAGTGTTAAATGGTTTAAAATGAACAAATATTAATAAGAACAACATTCATTCATTAAACGGTTGTAGTACATTTTCTAGAACCTACTTTATTCTTTGTAAGTGGCCTAGATTCAACAAACCCTATATAAAACTTATCATTTTTGTTCTATCATTATTGAGATAGAGCATGCGATTTTAACCCTTTCGTGACAGGGTTAAAGTGTCTACATCGGAACACCTGTTCCGATGTAGACAAATTGAAACTACGCGATCGTGCATACGATCGCGAGATTTCAATTATTGGATCGCATCTGGGGGGCGTCCCTACAACCCTAGGAACGCCCTCCAGACCGCGATCAAGTCCTTGAAGCGCAGAAGGCTTCAGGACAGCCGTTTGATATGACGTTCTATTCCGTCATAACGGCTTTAAAGCCCAGTGTAAATATGACGGAATAGAACGGCATAACGGCGTTAAAAGGTTAAACAACTTTCTAATTTACTTATGTCATCATTTTTTTTTTTCATTCTCTTGGCATTTTTTTTTTGAACAACAGGGATGTAAGCTTAGGAGCCAGCCCATTTCTAGAGCACTATGTGGCAGCAGTTTTGCTAGAATGTTATTTATTTGCAAGAGCACTAGATGGCTCCAGATGCCAACCTAGGTATTTCTTCAACACAAAATATTATGGGAACAAAGCAAATTTGATAATAAAAGTAAATTAGAAACTTTTTTTAAACTTTGTCTGAATCAAAAAGAACATGTTGGGGTTTATATCTATTTAAAAGAACTTGCTGTGACACCACAACTTAAAGGGACATAAAACCCAACATTGACTTTCATAATTCAGATACAGCATGCAATTTTAAACAATTTTCTAATTTAATTCTATTAACACATTTTCTTTGTTCTCTTGGTATTGTTTGTTTAAAAGCAGGAATGTAAAGCTCAGGAGCATTCACATGGCTGGTGCACAATATGGCAGCAGTTATGCAAGAATGTTACCCATTTGTAAGACCATTAGATGGCAGTTCTATTCCATGCCATGTTGTTCTCCAGACTCTTACCTTGGTATCTCTTCAACAAAGAATATCATGGGATTTTTTTTTTTTAATTGTATGTTCTCTCTGGATCACAAAAGAACAGTTTGGGTTTCATATCCCATTACAAATTGTGGAATTATTAATTATTTGAATCTGCTTCTCATCACTTTCCACAGAGCTTCATTATTTTCTCTGGGGGCAGCTCACTACTCACTGGGACTAAAATAGACAGTACAGATAATTACTATGAACCCCTCTCCTCAACAGACTTACTGCTGAAGTCTTCATTTAAAAAAGAGTCCCCATCAAATGTGTCATTGTGTGGTACAGCCAATTACAAAAGTGCCATTAATCCTTGCTCTAAAAAGGGGCACCTTTTCTACAGTCCGGAATTCAGAAGTAACACCTGTTCTTAACACTTGACTGGGGCACTGGAGCGCATATTGTTCTAGTCCAATGGCAAGGGTGGTCCAGGCTTATAACATATTATTTTTATAATTGTTATTGTATTTAAATGCTATATACATTTTCCTTACAGATTATATATATATAAATATTTATTTTTGACATAAAATGGAGGACTTTTAAAGGGGTATCTGTTTAAGTGAAGTCATCATGGGTTAGTCTGTTGAGGGAGGGTTCTAAATGACTATGTGTACTTTCTCTTTAAATGTTAAGCCCACATTTTTATTGAGGTCTGTCCATCTTACGTCGGCATGGTATTTTACTCCATGCCACTGAAATGAAATGTGCAGTAAAGTCAAATTTACTTGTATCCTTTATTATTTAACAAGTATGCATTAGATATCTTTTCAAATTATCACAGTGATGAGAACACTAATGTTTGTCTGCTCTCATTCTCACAAGCCCCATCCACCATACAAAACCGCACAAAAATCTAAACTGCTCAATACGATGAGCTGAATAATACAATCAAACATAATTCAAACATTTCCCAGAAAAAAAGGGTATACAGAAAAAATATGTACAATATACTACCCCCAAGGCGTCCCAAGGGGGAATAAAAAAAGGCAACCAAAGTCTCTCAGTCTCAATAGTGTAATAATATTCTTTGGAAATGTCTCTTGATGGTCCCTTGAGACAACGTAATCTATGTCAGTATTCAGTATGTTGCTGTCAAAAGAGAAATACTTCTTTATTTGGAATAATGACCCAATCTTTTCTTTTTCAAATATTGTCCCAAACTTGCAATGAGTGTCAATCTTATGTTTGGATCTTTGTGTGCATAAACAACATCATTTGCTCCTTCGTATTCTCCTACAGCATATCTGTGAATACAAGTTCTAACACATATTACACTGTCACAGTTCGTAATTCAATTTCCTTTACTAGTATATATCCAAAGAGGCTGCTGTGTCTTATCCGACAGTTACAAATTGTCTCATATACATCAATCGATTGTGACAGAGGTAATAATTGTGATTTAACACTCCAACCTCACACCAATGAATCTTCACTCATAGTGCACAGCGTATCCAACACTTTTTTTTAAATCAGCTCACACAGCCTTTGCATATCTCGCTGCAGCATTTTACACAGAAACAGACGTGTATCAGTGTTACCTGGATCTTTGCTCTTGTAGTGCGAAGTACAACCGTGAGACTTACCACCGCTGGGTGTGGAAATGGAAGTCTTCAGGACCCCTCTTGTCTTCTACCTCAATGTCACACCAATCCTTGTATTCTTTTGAATCTGTCACTTGTCCGCAACAGGAAAATGCAGGTGATGGCGTCAAAACAAATTCCGAGACTCAGCCCTTTGTCAAGGAATATGCAGGTGTGTCTATGAGATGCTTTTTAAAGGTCAATTACTCAATCTTGATTGGACAGACCCAAACATACCTCTCATACATACAAATTCTCTCAAACTCATCAGCATCTCGTCATGATAGCTACATGCTCAATCTTTGCATGTAAGCTTTATTGCGGATTCATATTTTGTCCATGGAAATGCCACTATACTTGCTACCTATTTAACCATAATGGGCAAATCTAAACATGACATTGCGGAAATATATCAATACACCTTGTAACATGTTTCCAATGCAGAGATAGAATGTTTAAATTTTTCAATGCATATACATGAATAATAGAGCACTCTTTTATTGATGTAACATCAATTCATCTATAAAGAACAAGAGTAAGAATAATTGTACTATAGTGTATTTTTTTGAAAAAAGGGACACATATATGCTATACAAAAAAATGTATTAAAGGGGCAGTGTACAAATATTTACATATTGCAGTGTGTCATTGGTATACTACATAAATTGTTCATCTACACAT
Organism: Bombina bombina; assembly: GCF_027579735.1. NCBI lineage: Eukaryota > Metazoa > Chordata > Amphibia > Anura > Bombinatoridae > Bombina > Bombina bombina. Next base: position 539,043,121 of record NC_069505.1, on the reverse strand, counting down.
GTAGTATATCTGTTAAAATGTCTCTTATGCTAAATTCAATATGTGGGAAAAACCAAACGTCAAATAAAAGACAGATTTTTAGAACATGTAAGATCAATTGAAGATGAAGGTGCAGATACTCCAGTATCTAGACATTTCAAAACATTATATAATTCAGATGCAACCATATTAAAACCACAGGGAATTGACCATGTTCCAATGTGGAAACGTGGTGGAAATAGGGAGGATAAATTGAACAAAAGAGAAGTCTCAAAACCAGTAGTCCTCAGGGACTCAATGTGAGGAGAGATTTAGATCTTTTTATCAGAGAACTGTTTAAGAAAGATTATTTTTACATGCTCTAACATATATTTTTATGCTGAAATGCATAAATACATAGACACAAAGTGTAACAAATATATTTCTATTATTTGAGGAATTAGGGTTTAATTTGGTATTACATGTAATTACTGCTAGGAATAATTAATTGAACCAATAGGTAATGGATTTATTTAGCTGATGAATCAGAACACGTTTTTTGAGTAATATGTTTCGTAGGAATTTTAAATATGTATATATATATATATTTGTTATAGATTGATATAGAATGAGTTGTCTCTAAGGGAATGCATAGTAACAAAAATGTGCATTATTTCTCGTTCGCTAAACTAAAATGTATCAATATTTAGTAACTATACAATCTGTGCATTGTAGAATGTACATGTATCAAATTCAGTAACACTATGTTGTAAAATAGGTAATTTACCTTTAAGAAATTGTTATAAAGCTGTAAGCGGTCATGTCTGCAATCATGCAGTGACCAAGTAAGCATGCGCACGAAACGCATCTGAATTTGCTCTTGACCACACAATTTGTGTGTTTGTTTTAAAGTGTGCTGACATCAGCTGTTTGTCTGTTATGTTTTTGTTTAGTTTGAACAATAAATTTGTGACTTTTTACATTGAGGAGTCATCTTCATTGCCACAGTGCGCCTACCTTTTGGATTTATGTACCTTGTTTTGTCATGGTTAACAGACTGGGCTTTAGCTGCATTTGCAATACTTTCTCCTCTGATCACTACCCACTCTCCATGGTGCCGTAGACTAAAGATTATTAAAGGGACATAATTATCATATGCTAAATCACTTTTAACTGATGCAGTATAACTGTAAAAAGTTGAAAGGAAAATATCACCTGAGCATCTCTATGTAAAAAAGGAAGATATTTTACCTCACAATCTCCTCAGCTCACCAGAGTAAGTTCTGTGTAAAAAGTTATACTCAGCTGATGCCCAGCTGCAGGTAAAAAACAAAAATTGAAGAAATGAACAGCAGCCAATTAGCCTCAACAATGCTGAGGTCATGAACTCTATTACTGTGATCTCATGAGATTTCATTCAACTCTCATGAGATTTCATAGTAAACCTCCTTAAACTGAATAGGGAAATAAGATGAGCGTGCATGAAAGCTCACTCCCTTAGCTGTCCCGGGACAGACATACTGATTTGCTGCTTAGAAGTCCTTTACAATGGAATGTGGCTACTGAAGAATTTTTGAGGTAAAATATCTTTCTTTTTTACATAAAGATGTTCAGGTGATATTTTCTAGTCAGCTTTTTACAGCTATGCTGCATCACTTTCAAGTGTTTCAACATTTGGGTATCATAGCCCTTTAAGGTAATACCTACTCCAGTTAAAATCATTTGTGTGCTATTACACAGTTTTCATTTTGTATTGATTGCCTTCTTATATATCCCTTCATTTCCAGAATAAATATCAATAATCCTCCCAAACGTACTATTTTCTGCAAACCAGCAACACATAATGCATCTTCATCCCCTGCATTACAATTAGCCCTGTTGCAGATGGAGAAAATACATTTATTTCCATTTTTGTGTGATTTATTTGTCAAGGATTTGATTAACAGAGGGAACAATTTTTCAAAGATCGAGAATTACATTATTGTTAGAGAGAAAGTTCTATCTTTAAAAAATAAATTAGAAACAAAATAAACTTCAGTTGAAAAAAGCACCTGTAGTGAATTATGTCTGCCCGACATTGCAAAATGCTGACAGTATACGCTGTCTGCATTTAACATTGCACAAGCATTTCTTGTGAAATGCTTGTGCAATGCCGCTCCTTGCACATTTGCGGCAAATCGGCTGCTAGCAGGGGGTGTTAATCATCGTGATCGGATCAGGATGATTGCAGTCTGCCACCTAAAAGGACAAGTTAAGGAGCATCGGTCTTACAACCGCTGCTTCTTAACTTAAGTTTCCGGTGAGCCGGAAAATTCAGGCGTAAAAAGCAGCATCCGCTGCTTACGAAATCTACCCCTGTATGTCTGCAACCTGAAATTAGCGCCCCCACCCCCCTCTCACATGACCAGTTGAACAAGAGCAGAAGCTGTTAATCACCCTGAATAAACAAGTTTGCTGTGATTTATTGAGAAGATGGCCACTCCTATTTAACTTGCAGTAAGCAGGCTGCTTTACACATTAAGCACATTATCTCATTCATTTTGTTCATAGTGTATGGGAGCTGATATTTAATACTAATTGTACCTTTCTTTTTTCCTCTACAGATTAAATATGAATTTGAAAAACATCCAGACGCATCATTTAATTATTTTCTCTTGTATATTTATATTCATATTTTGTATCTCTTTTACTTCCAATAGAAATCATATATTACAAATTATCTTTACAAACCAAACAACAGATGCAACTGCAAAAGCAATGGAACCAAACAGTGCCAATCTTTCTGTATGCCAACAGAATTCTGTGAAAGAACTCCTTATCTTGGTTTGGGTGTGGCCTTTCGGACAACCTTTCCCATTAGACAGATGCCAGAAGGACTACAATATCACCGGATGCAAATTTACAGCAGACAGGGGTCTGTATGATACTGCTGATGCTCTCATTATGCATCACTTTGATATAATGTATAACAAAAATGCTTTACCCCAAAAACCAAGACATCGGTTTCAACGCTGGGTGTGGTTCAACTTGGAACCTCCGCTGATTATTAAAAACTTGCATTATCTGGACAATCAGTTTAACATGACCATGACATTTCGTAAAGATTCTGATGTTTTTGTTCCCTACGGTCATGTTGAAATATTGAAGGAGATTCAAAATTTCACAATTCCACCTAAGGCTAAACTAGTGTCTTGGGTTGTAAGTAAATGGTATCCAGGTATCCCTCGTATTTCATATTATGAGGAACTGAAGAAATATATCCAAATTGATATTTACGGGAGTGGGCACAAACCACTCAGCTGGGCTGATTTCAAAAAAACTATCTCCCAGTATAAATTTTACTTGGCCTTTGAAAACTCAATTTATACAGATTATTTAACTGAGAAAATATGGTCCAATGCATTTGACTCATGGGCTGTGCCTGTTGTGCTCGGGACATCTCGCAAGAATTATGAGCGTTTTATCCCCGGTGATGCATTTATTCATGTGGATGACTTCTCAAGCCACAAGGAACTGGCTAATTACCTATTAATGTTGGATAAAGATGATGAGAAATATAAGAAATATTTTAACTGGAGATCCTATTATCAGCCTAGAATAAATGGTGGATGGCCACTTCTTTATTGCAAAGCCTGTAGTGGATTAAAGCATGCTCCAGAATATCAAGTCATTCCTAGTATAGAAAAGTGGTTTTTGGAGAAATCATAGTATGTTATAATTAAAGAGTAGTAACTTAACATTAAAAATGAATAAATTATATATATTTATATATATATATATATATATATATATGCATATATGCTGTGTGTGTGTATGTACGTATGTATATATATATTTATATACTGTGTGTATAAATATATATATATATATCATTATTATTATTATCATTATTATTATTATTTATAATGTGCCAATATATTCTGCAGCACTGTATATGGTTACAAAAGATAAAGTACAATGATGATACAATATTTTTAAGAGACAGGACAAAATGCATTAAACAAATACAGGAGGAATGCAAGGCCCTATTCCCATGAAAACTTACAATCTAGAAGGGCAGGAGGGTGAGAAACAGGAGGTGAGGACTTCAAGAGTGAGAATGATGTTATTACAGAGTTAGATGAAGACAAATATTATGGAAGTGGAATTAATTTGTTGCTGAGTTAGGTGGTAGGCTACTTTGAACAAAAATGTCTTTAGGAAGCGTTTAAAGGAGGAAAGATCAGGGGAATGTCAGACAGAGCAAAGAATTGTATTCCAGTGGGTTGGTGTCGCACGAGAGAGGACCTGCAGTCTAGCATGGGAGGAGGCGATGGTAGAAGTTGCAAGGAGCAGGTCATTGTTGGACCTTAGCGGTTGGGCTGGACTATATTTGTTTAATAGTGAGGATAGGTAGTGAGGAGCAGTGTTGGTAAGGGCTTTGTAGGTCAGGGTGAGTATTTTGAATTTAATTCTGCTGTGAATGGGGAGCCAGTGACAGGACACACTGAGAGGTGCAGCAGATACAGAGCAGCGGGAAAGGGTGATTAGCCTGACAGAGGTATTTAGGATGGATTAAAGAGGGGAGAGGTGGGAGAGAGGGAGGCCAGTTAGTAAGTTATTACATTAGTCAAGTCAGGAAATTTCAAGTGAGTGTATTAGTGTGGTGTCAGTGCTCAGAAAAGGACGAAATTTGGAGATATTGCATAGGTGGTCATGGCAGGATAAAGAGAGCATTTGGGTGTGGGGAATGAAGGACATATTGGAGTCAAGTGTAACTTTGAGGCAGCAGACTTGGGGTGATGGGGAGATAGTGATGCTGCTGACAGTGATAGAAAAGTCAGAAATCAGAGTAGAGCTAGAGGGAGGATTAGAAGGCTCTCAGTCTTGGACATGTTAATCTTTAGGTGGTGAGAGGCCATCCAGGAAGAAATGCCAGATAAGCAGTCGCTGTCATGTGAAAAGACAGAGGAGAGAGACCACAGATGGAGAGGTAGATCTAAATGTCATCAGCATAGAGGTGCTACTTGAAGCCATAGCTGTTGATAAGTTTACCCAGTGAAGAAGTATAAGTAGAGAAGAGTAGAAGACCTATGACAGAGCCTTGAGGTACCCAAACTGGCAAAGGCATTGAAGAGGAGGAGTCACCAGCAAATGACACAGAAAATGACCTGTTAGAGAGATGAGTGAATCCAAGAGAGGGCAGTGTCACAGAGACTTAGAGAGCTGAGAGTCTGTAGGAGGAGGGCGTGGTTAATGGTGTTGAGGGCATCTGAGAGGTCAAGTAAGATAAGTATTGAGTAGTAGCCATTACTTTTAGCAGAAAGAAGAAATATAATATATAAAAGATAAATAGATAACTTTTTTTTTAAAAAATATGCACATACTAAACTGATTAACAAACACCAGGGTGCAAATGAGTTAAAGTAATGTATAAGAAAATCCAAAAAATAGCTTTGCCTTCACTAGATTTTGTAAAAATCTAAAAATCTAAAATGTAATATTTATTTTGAATAGCGGAAACATAACCATAATGTTTTGGCACCAATCATATCCCTTTTTTATGGGTCACACTATATATATATATAGGCAATACAAACAATGAGGAATCACTAGTAATTTTAACCAAGCATATACTTACAGCTGTTCATCCTTAGATAAGATTGTTAGTACATGAACATATTTTTCTTATTACAATGCACTCAGTATAATCTTTCCTGTCACTCTAGACCAGGCTGGAGGTAAAGAAGCATTCATACGGACAAGTCCATTTCCTCCCCAAGTTGTAATTTTGATGTGATAGAGGATTATGGCACATTACACACATAGGAGCGGGAGCATTTCCTTCTCAGCAATGAGCGAGATGCGCTCGGCAGTTTATAACCGTTTTAATTCACCCCCTCCTTGTGTGTTCTCTCTCAGTGTGTCCGTGCTCTAATCTGCTTCAATGAACTGTGGGGTCAGTGCGCTTTTCCAGCGTGCAGTACAACACAAATTTGGGTGCTTGGCGAATATCGTCACCGGTCCTGCTCCGCCTTTGTGTGTCTCACTTAGCGTGTTACTTGTATCCAACCACCGGGAACATCTGAGGGGGATGTGTCTCGTCCATGACCAATCTCACTTGTGTCTTTGTAGATCAGCTCTTTGATAATCTTACCGGAACAGCTTCGGAGCTCTTACAGCCAAACGAAAATCTGGCTATTTAGAAATATATGTACAGCAAAAGAGTTTCGTAGGCTGTGGTAGTAGTAATAAAATCACTTTATTCATCCAAAAACGTTAAAACGGACCAGGAGGGTCTGCAGCAACAACAGGTAATCACATTGAAATGCTGACATGTTTCGGCCAGGAGGCCGTAATCATAGCTAATCAATACACCTGCAATAAAACTATTTAAAAGCAGTGCCCACTTTCTATTGGTCTAATATACACCAATCAATCTTGTGATGTGAGAGGAGTGTGTGGAATCGTCTGCACATAAAACAGACCAGTAACCTGTTGATCACCTTATCTAAAGTTGTGATATATCTAACATAAATTCTCTAATGTTGGTTAGAGGAGAACATGTGTACTCAAGTATTCATATATAGAAATTTCAGTTCACATAACTAATACAGAGTAGTTAGGGTTAAACATGTCATGACAATATTGATCTTATGCGTAATATTGAAGTATATAAATAGATATATATATATATAGGTATATAGTGGCTAATATGCCAGTATGGCTACAAATGTAAGCCATGCAAGATTTTGCTTATAGCAAAGGATCTATGTTAGCACAAATATTTGCTATAAGCAAAATCTTGCATGGCTTACATTTGTAGCCATACTGGCATATTAGCCACTATATACCTATATATATATATATCTATTTATATACTTCAATATTATGCATAAGATCAATATTGTCATGACATGTTTAACCCTAACTACTCTGTATTAGTTATGTGAACTGAAATTTCTATATATGAATACTTGAGTACACATGTTCTCCTCTAACCAACATTAGAGAATGTATGTTAGATATATCACAACTTTAGATAAGGTGATCAACAGGTTACTGGTCTGTTTTATGTGCAGACGATTCCACACACTCCTCTCACATCACAAGATTGATTGGTGTATACTTAGACCAATAGAAAGTGGGCACTGCTTTTAAATAGTTTTATTGCAGGTGTATTGATTAGCTATGATTACGGCCTCCTGGCCGAAACATGTCAGCATTTCAATGTGATTACCTGTTGTTGCTGCACACCCTCCTGGTCCGTTTTAACATTTTTGGATGAATAAAGTGATTTTATTACTACTACCACAGCCTATGAAACTCTTTTGCTCTACATATATATAAAAATATGTGTGTGTATGTGTATATATATATCTATATATACAAAAAAGAAAATAGAGAGACACACTCAAATACTTCCTTGCTTGTTCATAAGGCAAGTGCCCCTCAACAGTGCGGCCTCTTTTATCACACTAGAGGCTAGATTACAAGTGGATCAGTCCACTAGAGTTATGCTTGTTGCGCTAGTCAGTTTGCAATCATATTACAACTTCCAAAAAAACTTACGCCTAGATTTAGAGTTCTGCGTTAGCCGTCAAAAGCAGCGTTAAGGGGTCCTAACGCTGCTTTTGACTGGCCGCTGGTATTTAGAGTCAGGCAGGAAAGGGTCTAACGCTCACTTTCAAGCCACGACTTTTCCATACCGCAGATCCCCTTACGCCAATTGCGTATCCTCTCTTTTCAATGGGATCTGCCTAACGCTGGTATTTAGAGTCTTGGCTGAAGTGAGCGGTAGACCCTCTACCGACACGACTCCAGCCGCAGAAAAAAAGTCAGTAGTTAAGAGCTTTCTGGGCTAACGCTGGTTTATAAAGCTCTTAACTACTGTGCTATAAAGTACACTAACACCCATAAACTACCTATGTACCCCTAAACTGAGGCCCCCCACATCGCCGCCACTATAATAAATATTTTTAACCCCTAATCTGCCGACTGCACACCGCCGCCACCTACATTATCCCTATGAACCCCTAATCTGCTTCCCCTACATAATATTTATTAACCTCTAATCTGTCCCCCCAACATCGCCGCTACCTTACCTACACTTATTAACCCCTAATCTGCCGACCGGACCTCACCGCTACTCTAATAAATGTATTAACCCCCAAAAGCTAAGTCTAACCCTAACCCTAACACCCCCCTAAGTTAAATATAATTTTAATCTAACGAAATAAATTAAATATTATTAACTAAAGTATACCAATTTAACCCCTTAACGACTGAGGACGTGCAGGGTACGTCCTCTTAAAAAAGTCACTTAACAACCAAGAACGTACCCTGCACGTCCTCGGTTTGGAAAGCAGCTGGAAGCGATCCTGATCACTTCCAGCTGCTTTCCGGTTATTGCAGGATGCCTCGATATCGAGGCATCCTGCAATAACAATTTTTGCCCCTCCGGTGCAGAGAGAGCCACTCTGTGGCCCTCTCTGCACCGGACATCGATGGCCGCATTCGTTGGTGGGTGGGAGCGTAAATGGGAGGTGGGTGGGCGGCCATCGATGGCTTCTTAGTCAGAGAGGGGGGCGGGATCGGGGGCGGGATCGCCGGGGGCGCGCACAGGCGCGCGCGCGTGCACAGGGGGCGGCGGGAGGGCGCGTGCACGGGGAGGGAGCGGGTGGGAACCGCTTACACTACAGAAACTTTTGGATATTATTGTACAAAATAATAAAAAAAAAACGTAATGGAACTCATCTAAGGGATCTGGGAGGGGGTGGGGGATTGATCTGGGGGGGGGGGGGAGCTACACTACAGAAAAAACTAAAATAAATTAAAAAAAAACATTTTTATATGCAAACTGGGTACTCGCAGACAGCTGCCAGTACCCAAGATGGCCCCCAATAAGGCAGTGGGGGGGGGGGGTAGAGAGCTGTTTTGGGGGGATCAGAGAGGTTGGGGGCTAAGGGGGGATCCTACATAGCAGCATATGTAAATATGCTTTAAAAAAAAGTAAAAAAAAAAAACCTTTTATTTTATTACTGGCAGACTTTCTGCCAGTACTTAAGATGGCGGGGACAATTGTGGGGTGGGGGAGGGAAGAGAGCTCTATGGGAGGGATCAGGGGGTCTGATGTGTCAGGTGGGAAGCTGATCTCTACACTAAAGCTAAAATTAACCCTGCAAGCTCCCTACAAGCTACCTAATTAACCCCTTCACTGCTGGGCATAATTCACATTTTGTGCGCAGTGGCATTTAGCGGCCTTTTAATTACCAAAAAGCAACACCAAAGCCATATATGTCTGCTATTTCTGAACAAAGGGGATCCCAGAGAATCATTTACAACCATTTGTACCATAATTGCACAAGTTGTTTCTAAATAATTTCAGTGAGAAACCTAAAGTTTGTGAAAAAGTTGACTATTTTTTTTAATTTAATCGTATTTGGCGGTGAAATGGTGGCCTGAAATATACCAAAATGGGCCTAGATCAATACTTGGGGTTGTCTACTACACTACACTAAAGCTAAAATTAACCCTACAAGCTCCCTACAAGTTCCCTAATTAACCCCTGCACTGCTGAGCATAATACACTTGTGGTGTGCAGCAGCATTTAGCGGACTTCTAATTACTTAAAAACAATGCCAAAGCGATATATGTCTGCTATTTCTGAACAAAGGGGATCCCAGAGAAGCATTTACAACCATTTGTGCCATAATTGCACAAAATGTTTGTTAATGATTTCAGTGAGAAACCTAAAATTTGGAAAAATTTTACTTTTTTTTTTTATTTGATCGCATTTGGCGGTGAAATGGTGGCATGAAAAATACCAAAATGGGCCTAGATCAATACTTTGGGATGTCTTCTAAAAAAATATATATACATGTCAAGGGATATTAGGGATTCCTTAAAGATATCAGTGTTCCAATGTAACTAGCGCTAATTTTGAAAAAAAGTGGTTTGGAAATAGCAAAGTGCTACTTATATTTATGGCCCTATAACTTGCAAAAAAAGCAAAGAACATGTAAACATTGGGTATTTATAAACTCTGGACAAAATTTAGAAACTATTTAGCATGGGTGTTTTTTGGTGGTTGTAGATGTGTAACAGATTTTGGGGGTCAAAGTTAGAAAAAGTGTGTTTTTTTCCATTTTTTCCTCATATTTTATAATTTTTTTTATAGTAAATTATAAGATATGATAAAAATAATGGTATCTTTAGAAAGTCCATTTAATGGCGAAAAAAACGGTATATAATATGTGTGGGTACAGTAAATGAGTAAGAGGGAAATTACAGCTAAACACAAAGACCGCAAAAATGTAAAAATAGCCTTGGTCCCAAACGGACAGAAAATGGAAAAGTGCTGTGGTCATTAAGGGGTTAAAGCTAAATACTTACCTGCAAAATAAACCCTAATATAGCTACAATATAACAAATAATTATATTGTAGCTATTTTAGGATTTATATTTATTTTACAGGCAACTTTGTATTTATTTTAACTAGGTACAATAGCTATTAAATAGTTATTTACTATTTAATAGCTACCTAGTTAAAATAATTACAAAATTACCTGTAAAATAAATCCTAACCTAAGTTACAATTAAACCTAACACTACACTATCAATAAATAAATTAAATCAATTAACTACAAGTACCTACAATTACCTACAATTAAATAAACTAAACTAAAATAAAAAAAAAACAATAAATTACAAAAAATAAAAAAGATTACAAGATTTTTAAGCTAATTACACCTACTCTAAGCCCCCTAATAAAATAACAAAGCCCCCCTAAATAAAAAAAATTCCCTACCATAATCTAAATTAAAAAAGTTAACAGCTCTATTACCAGCCCTTAAAAAGGCTTTTTGCTGGGCATGCCCCAAAGAAATCAGCTCTTTTGCCTGCAAAAAAAAACACAATACCACTCCCCAACATTACAACCCACCACCCACATACCCCTACTCTAACCCAAACCCCCCTTAAATAAACCTAACACTACCCCCCTGATGATCTCCCTACCTTGAGTTGTGTTCACCCAGCCGGGCACCGATGGACCAAAAGAGGACATTCGGAGCGGCAGAAGTCTTCATCCTATACGGGCAGAAGAGGACATCCGGACCAGCAGACATCTTCATCCAAGCGGCATCTTCTATCTACATCCATCCGACGAGGAGTGGCTCCATCTTCAAGACCTCTGGCGTGGAACATCCTTCTTCAACGACAACTAGATGACGAATGAAGGTTCCTTTAAATGACGTCATCCAAGATGGCGTATATCGAATTATGATTGGTTGATAGGATTCTATCAGCCAATTGGAATTAAGGTTAGAAAAATCTGATTGGCTGATTAAAGTTCAATCCGATTGGCTGATCCAATCAGCCAATCAGATTGAGCTTGCATTCTATTGGCTGTTCCGATCAGCCAATAGAATGTGAGCTCAATCTAATTGGCTGATTGGATCAGCCAATCTGATTGAACTTGAATCTGATTGGCTGATTCAATCAGCCAATCAGATGTTTCCTACCTTAATTCCGATTGGTTGATAGAATCCTATCAGCCAATCGGAATTCGAGGGATGCCATCTTGGATGACGTCACTTAAAGGAACCTTCATTCGTCGTCTAGTCGTCGTTGAAGAAGGATGTTCCACGCCGGAGGTCTTGAAGATGGAGCCGCTCCTCGTCGGATGGATGAAGATAGAAGATGCCGCTTGGATGAAGATGTCTGCCGGTCCGGATGTCCTCTTCTGCCCGGATAGGATGAAGACTTCTGCCGCTCCGGATGTCTTCTTTTGGTCCATCGGTGCCCGGCTGGGTGAACATGGCTCAAGGTAGGGAGATCTTCAGGGGGGTAGTGTTAGGTTTATTTAAGGGGGGTTTGGGTTAGAGTAGGGGTATGTGGGTGGTGGGTTTTAATGTTTGGGGGTGGTATTGTGTTAGGGTTAGGGGGGGTGTTAGGGGTAGGGTTAGACTTAGCTTTAGGGGTTATTACATTTATTATAGTAGCAGCGAGGTCCGGTCGGCAGATTAGGGGTTAATAAGTGTAGGTAAGGTAGTGGCGACATTGGGGGGGATAGATTAGGGGTTAATAAATATAATATAGGTGTCGGCGATGTTAGGGGCAGCAGATTAGGGGTACATAGGTATAATGTAGGTGGCGGCAGTGTCCGGAGCAGCAGATTAGGGGTTAATAGTGTATGGCAGGTGTCAGCGATAGCGGGGGCGGCAGATTAGGGGTTAATAAGTGTAAGGTTAGGGCTGTTTAGACTTGGGGTACATATTAGGGTGTTAGGTGCAGACTTAGAAACTGTTTCCCCATAGGAAACAATGGGGCTGCGTTGGGAGCTGAACGCTGCTTTTTTGCAGGTGTTAGGTTTTTTTTCATACCAAACTGCCCCATTGTTTCCTATGGGGGAATAGTGCACGAGCAGGTTTTAGCTGCTTACCGCTACCGTAAGCAACGCTGGTATTGAGGGTTGAAGTGGCGGTACATTAGGCTCAACGCACCCTTTTTGGAGCCTAACACAGCCCCCCAGACAACTCTAAATACCAGCGTTGTCTTAAGGGTGCGTTGGGAAAAAAAGCTGCGTTAGCTACGCGGGTCTTTACCGACAAAACTCTAAATCTATCCGGTATTTTGCGCAAGCTTTAACCCGAATAGTGCAAAATCTTAACTTGCCTTTATGCGTGCACGTGCATGTGTTCTCCCTTAGAAAAAAAGTAGAAAAAAAAATAACAACCGAGATCTCGCAAACACCACTGCATTTTCGCATTCCCCATATATAGAAAAGAAAATTGTTGGAAAAAGACACCCATCGTGCAAACAACATAGCATATTCACATTAGCAAATGTGAAAAAATATTTATTAAATATGAATGTTAAAATCATCCAATAGGATTTGATCGTACAAAGAGGATCCTCCACACTCCATGGCTCCGTGGTCGCCGGTTTTCAGTTCCAGGGTCGCCGGTCTTCAGTTCCAGGGTCGCCAGTCTTTAGTTCCAGGGTCGCCGGTCTTCATCTCCGCCCTCCGCTCTGCGCCGGATTGTTCCTGGAAGAAGAGGTCACCGATTGGAAGAAGACTTCATCGCATGGGACAGGACCTTCTCCGCCTGACTTCAGAAATGGTGAGTATCAATCTGGGGGTTAGACTTAGGTTATTTTTAATTTTTTTATTTTATTATTATTTAGATAGGTTGGGCAGTAAAAAAATGAAATGCCCTTTTAAGGGCAATGCCCAACAAATGCCCTTTTCAGGGCAATGGGTAGTTTAGGTTTTTTAGTGTTAGGTTCTTTTATTTTGGGGGGTTTTACTGTTAGGGGGGACTTTGTGTATTTTTTGTAAAAGAGCTGTTTATCTTGGTGCAATAACCTGCAAAAAGCGCTTTAAAGGGCTAGTGGTATTTTATTCTTAGAGTAGGGGGTGTTTTTATTTTGGGGGGATTTTTATTTTCATAGGGATTAGGGATTAGGTATAATTTTTTTTTAAATTTTGTAATTTTGTTTTTTATTTTATGTAATCTTAGATTTTTTTATTTTCTTTAATTGTAGCTTAAAGGGATAGTCTACACCAGAATTTTAATTTTGACTAGACTGTCCCTTTAATTTATACTTAGTTTATTTTTATTTTTAAAGTAGTTTTATTTTTTTTCATTTTAATAGTAACTTTAGTATTTTGTAATTTAGGTAATTTGGGCTCATTTAGGGGGTGTTAGGTTAGGGGGTGTTAGGCTAGCAGGCTTAGCAATTTATGTATTTGTGTTGTGGGCTTTGGCGGTTTAGGGGTTAATAGGTAGTTTGCGTTTTGGGTTAATGGCGGATTAGGACTTAATAGTTTAAATAGGTAGTTTGCTATGTTGGGGTTGGCGGATTTAGGGGTTAATAATTTAGTTATTTCTTGCGGTGTGGGTTTGATGGTGGATATAGGAGTTAAAAGTTTAATTAGGCTTATTGCTTTGTGGGGGGTTTGTCGGTTAAGGGGTTAATACATTTGATATTAGTTGTGAGAGGGGGGATTGTGGATATAGGTTTTTTTTAGACTTTTACGGGAGATTAGATTTTTTTTTTTAACTTTTCTTAGGCACCGGCAGTTTCTAAAGTGCCGTAAGTCACTAGCGACTCCAGAAATTTGTATTTACGCACATTTCTGGACATCGCTAGTTTATCCGACTTACGGCACTTTATGAACTGCCGGTGGGGTTTATTGGATACCCCGATGTGCAAACTGAAATTACGGGCAGCGCGGGTTGCAGTGCTTGTGCTGAAGCCTGCGCCGTATATATGTAATCTCGCCCAATATCGCTTGCGCAAAACTGTTTGCACCTCACTTGTAATTTAGCCCTATGCCTTTCACAGAGAAGAGATATCCTGTATCATTTAATAAATTGAAAGTCCAGGCCTATGCGTTTCGTGTCGTGTTCTCAGCACTTCATCAGGTCTCAACAAAAGATACTAAGATAATAGAGAAATAGGCACAATATAATTTACACCGCATCACCTGAGATGAATTACATAATTAACAGATTCAAAATTTCTTAAAGATACATGAAACCCAAAATGTTTCATCATTCAAATAGAGCATGGAATTTTAAACAACTTTCTAATTTTTTTCTATTATCATTTTTTATTTGATCTTTTGGTATCTTTTGTTTAAAATCAGGGACATAAGCTCAGGAGCGTGCACGTGTCTGGAGCATGATATAGCAGCAGTTTTATAAGAATGTTATCCATTAGCAAGAGCACTAAATGGCAGCAGTTTTGTAAGAATGTTATCCATTAGCAAGAGCACTAAATGGCAGCAGTTTTGTAAGAATGTTATCCATTAGCAAGAGCACTAAATGGCAGCAGTTTTGTAAGAATGTTATCCATTAGCAAGAGCACTAAATGGCAGCAGTTTTGTAAGAATGTTATCCATTAGCAAGAGCACTAAATGGCAGCAGTTTTGTAAGAATGTTATCCATTTGCAAGAGCACTAGATGGCAGCACTATTTCATGCCATATAGTGCACCAGATACCTACCTAGGTAACTTTTCGACAAAAAATACCATGGGAATGAAGTCATTTTTAGAATAGAAGTAAATTGGAAAGTTTGTTAAAAACTGTTTGCTCTGTCTGAATCACAAAAAGACGACAAGTTTTGGGTTTCATATCCCCTTAAGTAGTGCGTGAAGAAATTGTTTTATTCCAGGATCATAAACAGCAAGGAGAAGCTCCTGCCCTACAGCCCTGATTGAATTGGTTTTGTTGCAGCCTTATTGGGGTGCTTGCACTATGTGGTGGCTAATTTTAGGGTACTTCCTTTTTTGGTTTGACCGGAGAGCTTTATCTTTTAGGGGATGTGCCATTAGGTGATAGATGGGCACATTGGGTGTAGGGGAGAAAACACTATGGAGCTATGAATTTTTGGTTATGAGTTAAGTTATAAGTTGTTATTAAGTTCATTTCAATTAAAAAGCTTCAACCTTTATTCCCCAGAAAAAGTGTGGGGTATGTTTTTCTTGGGTCAGCTAAGTGTAGGGGTCACATTTAACTCCACTACTTGAAAGAGCAAATGATTTTATTTCAAAAATCGACTTGGGTATTCATAGGACTTAAAGGGACAGTATAGTATAAAATAGTTTTCCCCTTAATGCGTTTCCTATTACTTTTTTTACCAGCTGCAGAGTATAAAATGTATGAGATTTGCTTTTTTAAGGCTTATTTATGTATATGACTTAGCTGATTTTGTGTTTTGAAACCACAACCTAATAAAATGGGTTGAGCTTGTAGGTATAATTAGATCTCATTACTTTTTCACACTGTGTACATATACATGTGTCTTTATCTTATATCTGTAGGTATAATTAGATCTCATTACTTTATCACATTGTGTACATATACATGTGTCTGTATCTTATATCTGTAGGTATAGTCAGATCTCATTACTTTATCACATTGTGTACATATACATGTGTTGTTATCTTATATCTGTAGGCATAATTAGATCTCATTACTTTATCACATTGTGTACATATACATGTGTCGTTATCTTATATCTGTAGGCATAATTAGATCTCATTACTTTATCACACTGTGTATATATATACATGATTCTTTATCTTATATATGTAGGTATAATCTGATCTCATTACTGTATCACATTGTTTTCATATACATGTGTCTATATCTTATATCTGTAGGTATAATCAGATCTCATTACTTTATCACACTGTGTACATATACATGTGTCTTTATCTTATATATGTAGGTATAATCTGATCTCATTACTGTATCACATTGTGTACATATACATGTGTCTATATCTTATATCTGTAGGTATAATCAGATCTCATTACTGTATCACACTGTGTACATATACATGTGTCTTTATCTTATATCTGTAGGTATAATCAGATCTCATTACTGTATCACATTGTGTACATATACATGTGTCTTTATCTTA
This sequence comes from Bombina bombina, assembly GCF_027579735.1. Classification (NCBI taxonomy): domain Eukaryota; kingdom Metazoa; phylum Chordata; class Amphibia; order Anura; family Bombinatoridae; genus Bombina; species Bombina bombina. The sequence continues at coordinate 539,026,743 of NC_069505.1, read as the reverse complement.
TATCTGTAGGTATAATCAGATATCATTACTTTATCACACTGTGTACATAAACATGTGTCTTTATCTTATATCTGAAGGTATAATCAGATCTCATTACTGTATCACATTGTGTACATATACATGTGTCTTTATCTTATATCTGTAGGTATAATCAGATCTCATTACTTTATCACACTGTGTACATATACATGTGTCTTTATCTTATATATGTAGGTATAATCAGATCTCATTACTTTATCACATTGTGTACATATACATGTGTCTTTATCTTATATCTGTAGGTATAATCAGATCTCATTACTATATCACATTGTGTACATATACATGTGTCTTTATACTATATCTGTAGGTATAATCAGATCTCATTACGTTATCACATTGTGTACATATACACATGTCTGTATCTTATATCTGTAGATATAATCAGATCTCATTACTTTATCACACTGTGTACATATGCATGTGTCTTTATCCTATATCTGTAGGTATAATCAGATCTCATTACATTATCACACTGTGTACATATACATGTGTCTATATCTTATATCTGTAGGTATGATCAGATCTCATTACATTATCACATTGTGTACATATTCATGTGTATTTATCTTATCTCTGTAGGTATAATCAGATCTCATTACTTTTTCACACTGTGTACATATACATGTGTCTATATCTTATATCTGTAGGTATGATCAGATCTCATTACATTATCACATTGTGTACATATACATGTGTCTTTATCTTATATCTGTAGGTATAATCAGATCTCATTACTTTATCACACTGTGTACATATACATGTGTCTTTATCTTATATCTGTAGGTATAATCAGATCTCATTACTTTATCACACTGTGTACATATACATGTGTCTTTTTCTTATATCTGTAGGTATAATCAGATCTTATTACTTTATCACATTGTGTACATATAAATGCTTCTTTATTTTATATCTGTCCATAAACCATTACCTTATCTCTTATATAACCCACTGGGAGTGTAATGTGTTCTGTTGACTGTGTTAACACAGCTTGGCCTTGAGGTAAAAAACTTTAAGGATTGGTGGGGATACCACAGGCTAAATAAACTATTTTGAATGCAAATATATGGTTAATGGTAATACTTGCAAACGATTTAATACACTCCAGCAGGTAAAGTGGATCATTGGAAACTGTAATGCTAGTGGGATACTCCTCTATCAGACCGAACTCGGCCAGTAGTCTAGTTATCCCGGCGTCTAGCCGAAAAGATAGGCAATATCCCAGAGCAGAGAATAGTAGACAAATGAGGAGAGCGGCACTCACCACAGGCGGAACAGCACAAGGCAAATCACAAGAATGATCAGGCAGGTAGGATTCGGCAACAATAAATAAGTCCAGCAATTCAGGGGTTAACCAGGTAGCTTAGTGAGATAAGCAGGGTTCAGCAACAATATATCAGTCAGTAATGCAGGGCTTAACCAGGTAGCATAGTGAGATAGGCAGGGATCAGCAACAATAAATCTGTCCAGCAATTCAGGGGTTAACCAGGTAGCATAGTGAGACAGGCAGGGTTCAGCAACAGTATATCAGTCAGTAGTGTAGGGGTTAACCAGGTAGCCTAGTGACACAGGCAGGGTTCAGCAACAGTATATGAGTCAGTAGTGCAGGGATTAATCAGGTAGCGTAGTAAGACAGACAAGGATCAGCAACAATAAATCTGTCCAGCAAACGATCTATCACACCCAGGAGTACATAAAGTAGCTTAGGTATGTGTACCGAGCGCTAAAGTTTATAAAAAGGCCTTAAGCTTACAAACAGATTAGCCTCCTAGCAGGCTAAATAGTAGGTAACAGAATAGGGGGCGATAGTAAGCGCTGAATAGCTTAAAAGGCTGGAAACTAAATTCTGGCGAATAATTTATTCCATATACATTCAAATTAAAATCACAGATAAAATGTTAAAACACAATGTTCATATATAAATACAGTAAAATTCTGTTCATGGATCCATGAAATATTCCAGGAGTTTTGTACCTGGCTACTTTAGTTATACAAAACCTTGAATGTAGCTATCTTCAAAGTTCTTATGTGTGTTTAGGATAGATTAATAAGTCGGTTACCTGACTTTGGCGTTCTAGATATGGTTCTATTGTCAGTGGATGAAAAAAATGTGTGGACTGTGGTTCAGATCAGACCAATGTGATGTGTAACAATAAACAATAAACAATATATCAACTTTCAAATAAACATTAAAATCTCAGCACATGATGGTGTAAAAACATTTGTTCAAACTTCAATATAAAATTAAAAAAATAATGCAATAATCAAAGGCGTGTGAGATCCGTTACCGGACCAAGTGGAGGAGGGGCTGTGAAAGAACGTGACGTTGATGCAAAAAGTAGGTGTTTAACCCCAGAGAAATGTGAATCCACACTAGCGCTAGTGAAAAAAAAAAAAAAAATTTCAAAAAGAAAAAAATATATAAAAAATATATATAAAAATAAAGAAATATAGAAAAATATATATATAGTTCAATGTAGATCAATCTTGAACAGATGAAAAAATGTGAGGCAGATGAAAATAATGTGAATCTTCAAAAATAAATGAATAATCCCCTTGAAAAATAAAACAAAATTATCCGCAATCCAAAAGTGTAAAATTACGTAAAACAAATATAAATTTTGATGGGCAAAAGTCTAAATTGGCAGAGATTCTATATAGGGGCTCCTAAACACAGAGCCGCTTCAGCACCCTAGGTGCCAGATCCGGAGGTCGTAGTTACCAACTGGTAAGTGATATTGTTAGTGTCTATGATGGAAGTCCATATAGTATATATAGAAATGTTGTTCATAAAGTCAATATCACAAAAATGTAAAAATATAAAATGATGAAAAGCCTGAAAGAGAAAAAAAGAAACAATAGTGCAACACTGTATGTAAGGGACAATAGTGGTATAAGAATCAAGCTCACCAGTATGCCTGTCAACGCGTTTCGGCCACGATTTGGCCTTTCTCAAGACTATACTGAATTTGTGTGGACTGGGAGCTTATAAAGCCTAGATGTGGGATGTTTTGTGGGCGGTTTTGGCGCCAAATTTTAAGAGGGTAATCCCCTTCCTGTTTGCCTCAAAGCATCTCTGGGAAATTTTGAGAGGGTAATCCCCTTCCTGTTTGCCTCAAAGCATCTCTGGGAAATGTACAAATATTATCTTAGTCTGATTTTCATCATAGTTTTCTATCTTCTTATATCAGTATTGGTTATATGATATAGTGCAAATTATCAAAAAAAATAATTTTATTTTAAAAATGTGTCCCGGATCTATAACATACGTAATGCCGTTAGGGCTCTAAGTTAACCTTCTACCGTATTATGAAGTATAAATCTTTCTCTAGTATGTTACATATTACAGTGTATTCCTTTCTTCGGAATAAGGAGTGTGGGGGCTAGTATTTGTATTTCGATCGCTTAGTTTGTTTTTATTGGGAGAAAATTGATATTTCAGAACCGGATGTGACGGCTCCCGTGTTGTTGTCTGGTGTATGTAATTCTATCATGGGCTTCCGGTTTGTTGTTCTATTACTGCTACTACTATGTGTAGCTTACGGATGTTATACATTCTGACTAAATCTATTTGTTTGTGTGAGGGGATATAGTGGCTGATACTTGGATTTAGATAACATAGTTCATTATTGTGAAAAAAGGGGGTTTCAGAACCGCATATGACGGCTCCCATGGTGCTATCTGGTATATGTAGTCTAATGTGGATTTCCGGTTTTACCCATTGTTCCATTAATGTTACTGCTGTGTGCTGCTCACAAATGTTGTAAATAATGAGTGAATCTACTCTCCTGTGTGAGCTTTCTCTCCTATGTAAACCTCAAAAATATTTAAAATATTTAAAACATTTAAAATATTTAAAAATATTTGTTTATTTATATATTTAGTTTCTCCGTTTTTATTCAGTAATTATATAATTGGGTATCTTCTTATGTTTGTATGTTAACTCGTAAGTGAGATAGTCTCTCTGATAATTAGGATGTACCCATGTGGTTCCTCAGCTACGTGTGAGCTCATTGTCAACTCAGTTACATTAATGTCACTAGTTTGGAGTTATGAGGATAGTGTTTTTAGAATAAATATCTATGTGGTTGTGTCTGAATCTAGGATACGCCCAGTTTGGGTCTCTGTATACAACATTAGTCTAATGGTAGTTTTGGCAGCTACGTTTATAGTGGATAAAGTCCCTATTGGCTTTATTGAGATGTACCTTAATTTTTTCTTTATATGACATACCTGATTGTTACATTACTTAATAGTCGTGGTGTGTGTGATAAGTCCGATCTTGACACCACTTAGCGATCGTGATATGTATCCGGGTATAGTCCCAACCTTGTGTGTGTGTGTGTTAGCTTCTATAATTTGTTCTTAACAGAGGGCTGATACTGTGCTCAGGATAGATGATTCTGATATTCGGAATAATTCTTTTGAGTATATTTGAACTGTATGACTGGGACGTGTTTGTGAAAACTTATGTGGACCAATACGTACATAAGTAAATAAATGGGTCTTCATGTTCATATCGACTCTAAAAGGTTTCCATCTATGGGGAATAATTTGGATATATTCTCTAAATGTATCGTCATGATTGGTTTTATTTTATTTTAGTTTATTTTTTGTTATTTCATAATCCTATTTTCCGGATTATGAGCTATATGTATGGATCTGTTATCAATCGTGTAGTCAGAGGCCCACTGGCTTTCGCTACTAAATCTCTAGATGGAAAGGCTATCTGGCTTTTGGTTCTTGGTAACTGATCTAGGGGATACTCTTATTATAGAAGATGGACCTACTGCCTAAATTAATGGCAGTTAGTTTTATGATTCTCTTCTTTTGTAGAAGGGAACTCTCTGTTGTTTGGATCTGCCTGAGGATCTTGGCTAGTGCAGAGTAAGAAGATGAGCAAGGTCTTCCTTGTGATTGAGACCTTTGGGAAAAAGGCAATCCAGCATAAATATCCATTTGGATTCATGTATGAGGATTTTAGGTGATGATAAAACATACCATAAACTCTGCAGTGATCCAGTAATAAGATTTAAGAGGGAGTTGGATGCCCTACTTGGAGAAGCAAAAACCCAAGGTGTACTAAGTGAGAAGGAATATGATTATATAAAAATAACACATCCAAGAACTCCGGTCTTTTACCAACTACCGAAAGTCCACAAATCCCTAGATAATCCACCAGGTAGGCCGATTATATCTGGGATAGGGTCTCTAACATGTAATCTATCAGAATATGTTGATAAAATTTTACAGAAACATGTTATTGCATTACCATCATACCTGAGAGACTCGACCCAAATTCTGGCACTACTGAATGACATCACCTGGAAGAAGAACTACATAATGGCCACATGTGACGTGACGTCACTCTACACGAGCATCCCACATGACTTGGGATTAAAGGCAGTCAATACATTTCTAATGAAAGATCAGGACATACCAGATGAACAAAGGAAATTTGTTTTGGACAGCATTGATTTTATATTGAACCATAACTACTTCTGCAACAACAACAAGTTTTACAAACAAAAGTGTGGAACAGCCATGGGGACCAGGTTCGCGCCAAGCTACGCGAACCTGTATATGGGACAATGGGAGAACATCTTTTGGGACTCATGCCCAGCTGGCGCGGTCTTGGTTCTATACTCCAGATACATAGATGACATCTTTCTGATCTGGAGTGGAACATTGGAAGACTTGCTAAACACTTTAAAAGTAATGAACCAAAACGAGATGAACCTGAAGTTTACTTATCAATATAGCCAAGAAAGATTAGATTTCCTGGACCTAAGAATAGAAATAAAAGATGGACTGATTGAGACATCAACCTTCTTCAAGGAGGTTGATTGTAACAATTATGTCCATAATAAGAGCTGTCATCACCCCACCTGGAAGTCCAACATACCTAAAGGGCAATTCCTAAGGGTAAAGAAAAATTGCTCTACCACAGAGCAATGGACCAAGCAGTCACAAATACTTAAACAACGATTCCTCGAGAGAGAGGATACAACAAAGACACCCTAGATGAAAAGATCAAGGAAGTTAGCAAGGTCGACAGGAAGAACCTTCTAGGTTATAAAACAAAACCAGGAATAATGTGGAACAATAATGTAATTGACGTACCGATGATAACCGAGTTTTGCGAGAATAGACATATTCTAGAAAATATCATCAGGAGACACTGGGCGATACTAAAAGATGACGACATAATTGGGGAAAAGCTAGTTCCCAACCCCAAATTTATCTACAGAAAAAAACGAAAAATCTAAAATGTATGATAGCACCTAGTATCCCAAGGAAAGGGAACACCAACTCTACCACTGACCATCATGGCAAAAACATCAGAGGATTCTTCCCATGCCCGAGCTGTAAGGCATGTAAAAATGGGCAAAAAACTGAGACGTTTTCTTCACATCACAGAAATGAGAAATATAAGATCAGAGACTTGATCAGATGCAGCGACAAGAACGTCATATATCTAATCTCTTGCTCCTGTGGTCTTCAATACATAGGGCAAACATCAAGAGCCCTTAAGGACAGGATGAGGGAGCATATCCTCTGTATAGAAAAGGGAAAAGTAGATACCCCACTATACAAACATTTTGCTACCATCCACAAGGGGAATATGAAGGATTTTAGTTTCTTTGGAATACAGAAAGTCAGAAGAAACTGGCGGGGAGGGAACCATGAGCAGAAACTTTTATATAATGAATCCAAATGGATATTTATGCTGGATTGCCTTTTTCCCAAAGGTCTCAATCACAAGGAAGACCTTGCTCATCTTCTTACTCTGCACTAGCCAAGATCCTCAGGCAGATCCAAACAACAGAGAGTTCCCTTCTACAAAAGAAGAGAATCATAAAACTAACTGCCATTAATTTAGGCAGTAGGTCCATCTTCTATAATAAGAGTATCCCCTAGATCAGTTACCAAGAACCAAAAGCCAGATAGCCTTTCCATCTAGAGATTTAGTAGCAAAAGCCAGTGGGCCTCTGACTACACGATTGATAACAGATCCATACATATAGCTCATAATCCGGAAAATAGGATTATGAAATAACAAAAAATAAACTAAAATAAAATAAGGAGGATAGAAAAACAAGGGGCGCCAACATAGTGTGAATCAGTTTGGAAAACTGGAAAACAGTAGTTATAATAAAATCTACTCACAAGTGGAGTGGCACCTAGAACCAACTGGGTGCATACAGGCAGGCTGACATTCAGGACCAGCAGTCAGTACGCTGGGGGTCTCACCCGGGAGACCTGTGGGTAGGTCAGATGAGGTAAATGGAGTCGGCTGTGTATCGTCTGGTGAGCCGGATCGCCACTGTGGAAGTCCAAAGGGCTGTGTTGTTTATCCCAAAAGGGTAGCTGCTCACACGATCAGCCTTGTTTCCAAACGAGTTTCCAATGTCAGTGTATGGAACAAAGGGATAAAAACCAAACTGGGTATAACCACTGCAAACTGTGGTAATATTAAAAAGGCACAGAAAACCGGGTCTGTCTAAAAACAAGTATTTAATTGCTACGCGTTTCTCAGTCCGTAAAGGACCGTTTCCTCAGGCATATACAAAGGTGTTCAACAGGCTACCATTTATACCTGACAGTGACCCGGAATCAAAATGTGGAGGTCATCTCCAAAGAATTGACAATAAAATGTTAAAAAACAAAAATACAATAAAAAATGGAACATGTATCAAAATTGTGTTTGAGCAGCAATCAGATAATATATTCATATCATCAAAAAACAAAAAACAAAAAGAACAAACATAAAAACAGCATGTATTTGCATTGATGAGTAACACCTGTGATAGTGTTTCTGAAAAAGAAAAAAAAAAAAAAAAAAAAAGCTAAACCTGTGTATGTATCCTATCTTATAGATAAACATGTTGTCACCTCAAAAGACTATTGGGTTATATGAAAATAAGATCCCACTGGGTTTGAATGCCAATGTTGATTTGGCTGCTTTCATATAAGTCCGTCCTTTGCAGAGATCACATTACATACTACATTCAGTTTACAACAGATTTCCAACAATATTTTTCATACATTCATTATTACGACATTTTCTCAGATACATACATCATATTTAGATCTCATATACATATCCAGTTTACATCAATAGATTCTCTACAACACTTTCTAATACATTTATTAATCAAGACATCACCATCAGAGATACACACAAACACTAAGAATCAATGAGTTGAATCACTCCTATTAGTGTACAGCATTTTTAATGTTATATCGATTAGTTTAGAGTCAACCACACTAAGATTCCTAAATACTTTGCTATTTCCAGATAGCTCATCGGACTAAACATAGGGTCCTTACATATATAGACACGGGTTCGTATCCCACCCAAAATATTTCAAACAATTTATTATCAATATGAGTTTAGAAAAAGAATATCATGAGCAGTATCACTAGAACCTTCACAGCTAGCATTTAGTAAAAATATATGCTTTAAACGAAGGTTCTTTTTATATATACACACTTTTTAGCAGTATACCATTAGTTTTTTTAATATATACAATTTTCTAATATTTCTCAATAGGTTTTTTCCATGAACCATTTTTTACCATTTTTACATAACTTTTTTACCAGTATTACAACAGCTAGCATATAGCGTATTTATATCTCTCCAAACAAGGATTGCTATATTCTTTCATTTAATCTTCATCCAGCACCTTCAACATTTACATAGACATTTAATTTATATTTTGGGACCGCTAGTTTGAGATAGCGTTCCTTAAATCATTATCTAGATACATAAAAGACAATTTTTCTTGTTCTATCCAGAATCTATCGACCATAACCATCTTATTTTTGTTTCTAGAATATAAGATATGAGGGCTCTTTACAAGAACAATGTTTTCTGCAAACTCATATTTCTAATACATCCATATTATTTACTATTGTTTGGTATATTACGAGTGATATCAACCTCATTTGTTGTCATATCTGAATAGCTCTTTTAGATCAGTAAAAGCCTAGCATACACAAGGTCAAGGGTTCGAGCCCAACCCAGAGGAAAACATATATATATTTTTTCTAGTTTATATATATTCTTTATTGATTATATACAGATTTGTTTTGCACACTAAACAATAGTCACCATTGGGATCTTATTTTCATATAACCCAATAGTCTTTTGAGGTGACAACATGTTTATCTATAAGATAGGATACATACACAGGTTTAGCTTTTTTTTTTTTTTTTTTTTTCTTTTTCAGAAACACTATCACAGGTGTTACTCATCAATGCAAATACATGCTGTTTTTATGTTTGTTCTTTTTGTTTTTTGTTTTTTGATGATATGAATATATTATCTGATTGCTGCTCAAACACAATTTTGATACATGTTCCATTTTTTATTGTATTTTTGTTTTTTAACATTTTATTGTCAATTCTTTGGAGATGACCTCCACATTTTGATTCCGGGTCACTGTCAGGTATAAATGGTAGCCTGTTGAACACCTTTGTATATGCCTGAGGAAACGGTCCTTTACGGACTGAGAAACGCGTAGCAATTAAATACTTGTTTTTAGACAGACCCGGTTTTCTGTGCCTTTTTAATATTACCACAGTTTGCAGTGGTTATACCCAGTTTGGTTTTTATCCCTTTGTTCCATACACTGACATTGGAAACTCGTTTGGAAACAAGGCTGATCGTGTGAGCAGCTACCCTTTTGGGATAAACAACACAGCCCTTTGGACTTCCACAGTGGCGATCCGGCTCACCAGACGATACACAGCCGACTCCATTTACCTCATCTGACCTACCCACAGGTCTCCCGGGTGAGACCCCCAGCGTACTGACTGCTGGTCCTGAATGTCAGCCTGCCTGTATGCACCCAGTTGGTTCTAGGTGCCACTCCACTTGTGAGTAGATTTTATTATAACTACTGTTTTCCAGTTTTCCAAACTGATTCACACTATGTTGGCGCCCCTTGTTTTTCTATCCTCCTAGATTTCCTGATTCATCACACCTTGGATTCAAGCGGAGCAAGCCATTTGTTTTGATCCTTTGAACTTTTGTTCTTTATATATCCTTTACATTGAATTTGGACTTTTTTTCTCTGAACACTTATCACATATTGGACTTTTCAGTTTTTTGAGTTTAATCAAATTCAACTGTTCACATATTTTGTTGCAAGTCTTTAGTTCTTTGCAATATTCCAACTGATTTTTTGTTTAGGTATCACAATTGTTTCATGATTTTTTTGCTTATGTATCACAATTGTTTCAAGTCTTACGGTTTGTAACAAGTCACACATTCTCCTTTGATTAACAAGATTTCACTCAATCATATACACATATACACCTCTACTTTCACATACTTATCTGTCACGGTTCAACTCACACGATACCAGAGGAATTTCATTCACATCAACACAATTTCTATCAACACTACAGCGCGTCCCCTTAGTTTTTTCTTATAGAAAATACTTCTATATAAAATAAAATAAAACCAATCATGACGATACATTTAGAGAATATATCCAAATTATTCCCCATAGATGGAAACCTTTTAGAGTCGATATGAACATGAAGACCCATTTATTTACTTATGTACGTATTGGTCCACATAAGTTTTCACAAACACGTCCCAGTCATACAGTTCAAATATACTCAAAAGAATTATTCCGAATATCAGAATCATCTATCCTGAGCACAGTATCAGCCCTCTGTTAAGAACAAATTATAGAAGCTAACACACACACTTAAGGTTGGGACTATACCCGGATACATATCACGATCGCTAAGTGGTGTCAAGATCAGACTTATCACACACACCACGACTATTAAGTAATGTAACAATCAGGTATGTCATATAAAGAAAAAACTAAGGTACATCTCAATAAAGCCAATAGGGACTTTATCCACTATAAACGTAGCTGCCAAAACTACCATTAGACTAATGTTGTATACAGAGACCCAAACTGGGCGTATCCTAGATTCAGACACAACCACATAGATATTTATTCTAAAAACACTATCCTCATAACTCCAAACTAGTGACATTAATGTAACTGAGTTGACAATGAGCTCACACGTAGCTGAGGAACCACATGGGTACATCCTAATTATCAGAGAGACTATCTCACTTACGAGTTAACATACAAACATAAGAAGATACCCAATTATATAATTACTGAATAAAAACGGAGAAACTAAATATATAAATAAACTAATATTTTTAAATATTTTAAATGTTTTAAATATTTTAAATATTTTTGAGGTTTACATAGGAGAGAAAGCTCACACAGGAGAGTAGATTCACTCATTATTTACAACATTTGTGAGCAGCACACAGCAGTAACATTAATGGAGCAATGGGTAAAACCGGAAATCCACATTAGACTACATATACCAGATAGCACCATGGGAGCCGTCATATGCGGTTCTGAAACCCCCTTTTTTCACAATAATGAACTATGTTATCGAAATCCAAGTATCAGCCACTATATCCCCTCACACAAACAAATAGATTTAGTCAGAATGTATAACATCCGTAAGCTACACATAGTAGTAGCAGTAATAGAACAACAAACCGGAAGCCCATGATAGAATTACATACACCAGACAACAACACGGGAGCCGTCACATCCGGTTCTGAAATATCAATTTTCTCCCAATAAAAACAAACTAAGCGATCGAAATAAAAATACTAGCCCCCACACTCCTTATTCCGAAGAAAGGAATACACTGTAAGATGTAACATACTAGAGAAAGATTTATACTTCATAATACGGTAGAAGGTTAACTTAGAGCCCTAACGGCATTACGTATGTTATAGATCCGGGACACATTTTTAAAATAAAATTATTTTTTTTGATAATTTGCACTATATCATATAACCAATACTGATATAAGAAGATAGAAAACTATGATGAAAATCAGACTAAGATAATATTTGTACATTTCCCAGAGATGCTTTGAGGCAAACAGGAAGGGGATTACCCTCTCAAAATTTGGCGCCAAAACCGCCCACAAACAATCCCACATCTAGGCTTTATAAGCTCCCAGTCCACACAAATTCAGTATAGTCTTGAGAAAGGCCAAGTCGTGGCCGAAACGCGTTGACAGACATACTGGTGAGCTTGATTCTTATACCACTATTGTCCCTTACATACAGTGTTGCACTATTGTTTCTTTTTTTCTCTTTCAGGCTTTTCATCATTTTATATTTTTACATTTTTGTGATATTGACTTTATGAACAACATTTCTATATATACTATATGGACTTCCATCATAGACACTAACAATATCACTTACCAGTTGGTAACTACGACCTCCGGATCTGGCACCTAGGGTGCTGAAGCGGCTCTGTGTTTAGGAGCCCCTATATAGAATCTCTGCCAATTTAGACTTTTGCCCATCAAAATTTATATTTGTTTTACGTAATTTTACACTTTTGGATTGCGGATAATTTTGTTTTATTTTTCAAGGGGATTATTCATTTATTTTTGAAGATTCACATTATTTTCATCTGTCTCACATTTTTTCATCTGTTCAAGATTGATCTACATTGAACTATATATATATTTTTCTATATTTCTTTATTTTTATATATATTTTTTATATATTTTTTTCTTTTTGAAATTTTTTTTTTTTTTTTTTTCACTAGCGCTAGTGTGGATTCACATTTCTCTGGGGTTAAACACCTACTTTTTGCATCAACGTCACGTTCTTTCACAGCCCCTCCTCCACTTGGTCCGGTAACGGATCTCACACGCCTTTGATTATTGCATTATTTTTTAAATTTTATATTGAAGTTTGAACAAATGTTTTTACACCATCATGTGCTGAGATTTTAATGTTTATTTGAAAGTTGATATATTGTTTATTGTTACACATCACATTGGTCTGATCTGAACCACAGTCCACACATTTTTTTCATCCACTGACAATAGAACCATATCTAGAACGCCAAAGTCAGGTAACCGACTTATTAATCTATCCTAAACACACATAAGAACTTTGAAGATAGCTACATTCAAGGTTTTGTATAACTAAAGTAGCCAGGTACAAAACTCCTGGAATATTTCATGGATCCATGAACAGAATTTTACTGTATTTATATATGAACATTGTGTTTTAACATTTTATCTGTGATTTTAATTTGAATGTATATGGAATAAATTATTCGCCAGAATTTAGTTTCCAGCCTTTTAAGCTATTCAGCGCTTACTATCGCCCCCTATTCTAGTACATAAAGTAGCACCTATACTTGGGCAGTGACAGATCATTTGCTGCAAGTTTAAATAAGGAGAAGGTTGGCGCCACAGGACCGGTCGGCATCAGGAGCGTGCAGCGATGACGTCAGCGCCGCATGCATACTGAGCCGACACAGCCCTAGGCAATGAGCAGGAAGGAGATGCTGCGCCCCTAGCAAAGGCTAGAGTGGCGCGGCGTGACAGAAACAAATTAAAGGGGAGAACATTTTTTAGTAAACTGTCCCTTTAAGGGAGCTGGATGGGGGTGGGGTATTTAAACCTCTTGATCTCAGCTCCCTTAAGTCCTATGGAGCTGCCTTGAACTTCCTGGTTTCTAGGAGCCTGGTGACGCCACCACACATAGGCAGTAAAGGGATATCATAATTTTATATATATATATATATATATATGTACACATGTACAGTGTGTGCACAATTATTAGGCAAGTTGTGTTTTAAAAGATTAATTTCATTATTGAACAACTACAGAGCTCTCGGTCAATCCAAAATGTTAATAAACCTCAAACCTGAATATTTAAGTAAAATTAAAAGTGAGATGAATTATTATGCAACTAAATGAAAAATGAAAATTTTCCCATCTCACTTGTTTATTATTATCTGTTAAAGTGAGAATAAAAAACAAACAACTCAAAATTTACAAATAAACATTTCTGACATTTCCAAAAAAAAATCAGTGACCAATATAGCCACCCTTCAATAACAGTCATAAGCCTTCCATCCATGGAGTCTGTCCGTTTCTTGAACTGTCGACTATCAACTTTTTGTGCAGCAGCAACCACAGCCTTCCAGGCACTGTTCAGAGAGGTGTATTTACCTTCACCGTAAATCTCTTGTTTAAGAAGGGCCCTCAAATTCTCAATAGGGTTTAGGTCAGGTGAGGAAGGGGGCCATTTCATTATTCTTTCATCTTTAAGGTCTTTACTGGCTAGCCACGCAGTGGAGTACTTTGATGCATGCAATCAAGCATTGTTCTTCAAAATAACTTTTTTCCTTTACCACTGCTTCTAAAAACTGGCAATAGGTTTGGGAGTTGATTTTGTGTCCATATTAAACCCAAAAAGGTCCAACTAGCTCATCTTTAATAATACCAGCCCATACCAGTACCCCACCTCTACCTTGCTGGCGTCTGAGTCAAAGTGGAGCTCTGTGCCCGTTACTGATCCAGCCACTGGCCCATCTATCTGGTCCTTCAAGAGTCACTCTCATCTCATCAGTCCATAAAACCTTTGAAAAATCTGTCTTCAGATATTTCTTGGCCCAGTCTTGACATTTCAGCTTATGGGGCCCATTTAACAAGCTCCGTACGGAGCTTGTGGGCCCGTGTTTCTGGCGAGTCTTCAGACTCGCCAGAAACACAAGTTATGAAGCAGCGGTCTAAAAACCGCTGCTCCATAATCCTGTCTGCCAGCTCTGAGCAGGCGGACAGGATTCTTCTAAAATCTTTATTTATATATATATATATATATATATATATATATATATATATATATATAATTTATATAGTATTGCAGATATAGGTTCAGTGCTGTGTATACAACCATTAACATATATAATAATGGCCTGCATTAAAAATATTTATAAATGATATCATTTATAAATAATTTCTGCCTGTTGGCCATGATGTACAATGTGATTAGTGTATTCCTTCCCCACTATAACACAAACAATTTATTTGACTGCCAATATATAATATAAACACATTTTAATTTACAGACAAACTAAAGTTGTTCTGGAACAAAAATCATTGTGTTGTCCTTAAAGGTATAGAAATTTGAAAAGTGAAATGCGCCTGGGAATAGAAACTAATAATTAAATACAGTTGAGAGGAAGACAGAATTGTGATAACGGCGCAAAATAGGTGCTTGCCTCAACAGTGAACGCTATTGAAACTATATTAAACACAGTGCTGCCCCAAATTACCTATTAGGGTTGTTGGGTCCCCAAAAAACCCCAACCTTAATAAGAAGAAAATGGTAAAACAAGGAATAGTAAATTGTAATGGGCGCTCAGTGTGTCATACTATTGGTATTATACAGAAATAAATGTAAGGTTACCAATAAGATACCATTGGCAAATTATATCAATCAAAACAAGTATCACTATATAGACAGTTGTCTTCACAGCACTTATTGAAATAAAAACATTCAGTGTTAGACAACTGTTAGTGTGCACACAATAATCGTTACAATGTATACAATATATCAGTTTTCCTAAGCAAAAAATAGTACCAGGTAAATAAGATCTATATACAAAATCTTACTGCACAAAAATTCACAATGAACAGAAAAATTGTGCTAGTTAACTTTTATCACCAAATGTGACTAATAAAATGTTAAGCACAAAGTCAAAACATGCAATTAGAAATAAGGTTAGAGTCCATAGGTGATACTGTGTGGAAAGCCAAAAGGGGGAATCCCAGTGCTAAGAGTCACACGTTCCCCTCAGGGGATTCTACTTACTCTCCTTAACCTCAATCCGTATGAGGTAAGTGTTGCGCAGGGTAAGTAGAATTAGAAACTTTCCTTTGTCTTTCCGGTGTCCCAAAACTTGCCACTGTCTCCCTTTCAGATATTCCGCTCACATAAATTGATGAGAAGAGAGTAGAGAATGATAATAGTGCAACCCCGTTATGTAGAGAGTTATACACACAATGTATCAAAAAAGAATATTACTCACACATTACAACCTCAGTAAATTATGAGGTATTTTATTGGCAAATAAGGTTAAAAACCTGTTTTGAGCGTGACCGCAATATATTACAACTAGTGCGGTATCAAAAGCTCAAAAAGATATGGCAGTCAATATAAAAGAAATAGTAATATAAAATACACCAGCAGCCTACAGTGCCAAAGTCTAGCACTAGCAGCGTGATATACAGGAGTCCTAACGCGTTTCGAAGGTCTTGGACATATGCAACCTTCTTCATCAGAGGAATTAAATACACTTCCATTAACAAAAAATGCTTCTAATAAAACATATTATTGCCAGGGACAGAACTATTAGAAGTGCAAATGATGCCACTGCACAAGGGCCTGAGGGCCGGGGGAACCCACTCAGACAGTCATGAGTCATGAAAAAAATGTAAGAAAATGTTGTTGTTTTTTTTAAAAAAAACTTCATTTTTAAAGGGAGAGGAAACACAATTTTTTTCTTTCAGGATTCAGATAACTAATGCAATTTTAAGCAACTGTCTATTTTACTCCAATTTTCAATCGCCTAGATTACGAGTTCTGTGTTAGCCTTAAAAAGCAGCGTTAAGGTGTCCTAACGCTGCTTTTTAACGCCCGCTGGTATTATGAGTCAGGCAGGAAAGGGTAGGCGACATTTTGGAAGAAGTGATCGGTACAGCCTCTACCTCCAAGACTCCTACTGCATAAAAAAGTCAGTAGTTAAGAGTTTTATGGGCTAACGCCGGAACATAAAGCTCTTAACTACAGTGCTACAAAGTACACTAACACCCATAAACTACCTATGAACCCCTAAACCGAGCCCCCCCCCCACATCGCAAACCCTATAATAAAATGATTTAACCCCTAATCTGCCGACCGGACACCACCGCCACCTACATTATAGCTATGAACCCCTAATCTGCTGCCCCTAACATTGCCTACACCTACATTATATTTATTAACCTCTAATCTGCCCCCCCAAAGTCACCGCCAACTACCTACAATAATTAACCCCTAATCTGCCGACCGGACATCGCCGCCACTATAATAAATGTATTAACCCCTAAACCGCCTCAATCCCGCCTAGCAAACACTATAATTTTTTTTATTAACCCCGAATCTGCCACCCCAACATCACTGCCACCTACCTACAATTATTAACCCCTAATTTCCCGCCCCCAACGTCGCAGCTACTATAATAAAGTCATTAACCCCCTAAACCTAAGTCTAACCCTAACACCCCCCTAAGTTAAATATAATTTAAATAAAACAAACTAAAATTACTATAATTAAATAAATTAATCCTATTTAAAATTAAATACTTACCTATAAAATAAACCCTAATATAGCTACAATATAACTAATAGTTACATTGTAGCTATTTTAGGATTTATATTTATTTTACAGGCAACTTTGTATTTATTTTAACTAGGTACAATAGCTATTAAATAGTTAATAACTATTTAATAGCTACCTAGTTAAAATAATTACAAAATTACCTGTAAAATAAATCCTAGCCTAAGTTACAAATACACCTAACACTACACTATCAATAAATTAATTAAATAAATTACCTACAATTATCTAAACTAAAATACAATTAAATAAACTAAACTATAGTACAAAAAAATACAAACACTAAATAACAAAAAATAAAAAAATATTAAAAGAATTTTAATCTAATTACACCTAATCTAAGCCCCCTAAAAAAATAAAAAAGCCCCCTAAAAAAATAAAATTCCCTACCCTATACTAAATTGCAAAAGTAATCAGCTCTTTTACCAGCCCTTAAAAGGGCTTTTTGCGGGGCATTGCCCCAAAGTAATCAGCTCTTTTACCTGTAAAAAAAATACAAGACCCCCCCCAACATTATAACCCACCAACCCACACACCCCTACTCTAAAACCCACCCGATCCCCCCTTAAAAAAACCTAACACTACCCCATTGCAGATCACCCTACCTTGAGCCGTGTTCACCCAGCCGGGCACCACTGGTCATCAGATCCATCCAGAAGTCTTTATCCGATGGGGCAGAAGAGGACATCCGGACCGGGAGAAGGCTTCATCCAAGCGGCATCTTCTATCTTCATCCATCCGGAGCGGAGCGGGTCCATCTTCAAGACATCCGACGCGGAGCATCCTCTTCTTCCCAATGACTAACGACGACTGAAGGTTCCTTTAAATGACGTCATCCAAGATGGCATCCCTCAAATTCCGATTGGCTGATAGGATTCTATCAGCCAATCGGAATTAAGGTAGGAAAAATCCGATTGGTTGATTTAATCAGCCAATCGGATTGAAGTTCAATCCGATTGGCTGATTGGATCAGCCAATAGAATGTGAGGTCAATTCTATTGGCTGATCACCTATAATGTAGGTGTCGGCGATGTTGGGGGCAGCAGATTAGGGGTTCATAGGGATAATGTAGGTGGCGGCGGTGTCCGGAGCGGCAGATTAGGGGTTAATAATATAATGTAGGTGTCAGCGATAGTGGGGGCGGAAGATTAGTGGTTAATAAGTGTAAGATTATGGGTGTTTAGACTCGGGGTTCATGTTAGGGTGTTAGGTGTAGACTTAGAAAGTGTTTCCCCATAGGAAACAATGGGGGTGCGTTAGGAGCTGATTGCTGCTTTTTTGCAGGTGTTAGGTTTTTTTCAGCCAGCTCAGCCCCATTGTATCCTATGGGGAAATCATGCACGAGCACGTTTTTCCAGCTTACCGCTACCGTAAGCAACGCTTGTATTGAGGTGAGAAGTGGAGCTAAATTTTGCTCAACCCTCACTTTTCTGAGGCTAACGCAGTCATTCAGAAAACTCGTAATACCAGAGTTGTTTAAAGTGAGCGCTGAAAAAAAAAGGAGCGTTAGCCCCGCAAGTTTTTACCGACAAAACTCGTAATGTAGGCGATAGTTTCTTCATTGTCTTGATATCTTTATTTGAAAAAGCAGGAATGTAAGCTTCAGAGCCAGCCTATTTTTGGTTCAGCACCTGGGTAGCATTTGCTCAGGTGCTGATCCAAAAATGGGCCGGCTCCGAAGCTTTACATTTCTGATTTTTAAAATAAAGATGTCAAAAGAACGAAGAAAAATTTATAATAGGATTAAATTAGAAAGTTGATTAAAATGGAATGCTCTATCTGAATCATGAAAGAAAAAAATTGGGTTTCATATCCCTTTAACTGTTGTAGTCAAGCAATAGCGCTAATAGCGTAGGGAGATTAGCACAGAGAGAGCAATACATTTTTGGGGGATAACGGTTGTGGCAGATGCTTAACATTTATTTTAATTGTCATTACTTGCACGCAGTAAAACATTACAGCCTATGTGTAGGTAATGAAATTTGAAATAAATGTTAATTGTGGCGCGCTATATCTCTGATTGCTTCCATAAGAGAGAGAAGGGACTGAGCATAATCCCTGTGGGCTGTGACTGATTGTGGGCTAGTTGCTAGGAATAGATCTACTTCTGGAGTGATGAGGGCCAGAAAAAGCTCAGAGACAGAGGAGGCCCCAGCATTAAATGGACAAAAAAAACCAACATTTTCTTTCATGATGTTCATGGGCTGCTGAACGGCAGTGGAGGCAATCACGCACCTGTGCTGAATTCCGGCATTATAAATTCATCCTTAAGTCCTACAACTCTGAGCTCAGCCTGGCCAAACAAGTCCATTTCTCATCCCTTGTGTCAGCTAACACATCCAACCCCATAAAGCTGTTTTCAACCTTTAACTTCCTTCTATGTCCGCCTGCATCCCCGCCCACTACCAACCTCACTGCCCAGATTATTGCTATTCACTTCAAAAATAAAGTAGACACCATTAGAAAAGATATCTGCACCTCACACCCCTCAAACCCAGCAATCCTACCCACCCCTTCTATTAACAAAACTATATGCTACTTCCGTCCTGTAACAGAGGAAGAAGTCTCTGTACTCCTATCCTTGGCTGATCTCGCAACCTGCCCACTTGACCCTATTCCTTCATGACCTCTTCCCTCTCTATCATCTCTTTAACTAATCTCTCACCACTGGCACATTTCCTGATACATTCAAGCATGCGTCAATCATACCAATCATAAAAAAGCCTTTGCTTGACCCCTCCACGCCTTCTAACTATCGACTGATCTCCTTACTTCCCTTTGCATCAAAATTATTGGAAAGACTGGTCTATAATTGACTAACTCAATTTCTTACAACTAACTCGATTCTTGATCCACTACAATCTGGTTTCCGCCCTAAACACTCAACAGAAACCTCTCTTGCTAAAGTAAAAAATTACCTGTTATCTGCTAAAGCAAAAGACCACTACTTACTTCTTTTTGACCTATCCGCTGCTTTTGACACAGTCAACCAACCTCTCCTCCTAAAAATACTACATTCATCTTGCATCCGAGACACAGCCCACTCCTGGTTTGCCTCATATCTCTCTAACCGCTTGTTTTCAGTTTCCTTTAGCAAGATATCTTGTGATTCTATGCCTCTCTCAGTTGGAGTACACAAGGCTCTGTCTTGGGCCCCTTGCTTTTCTCTCTCTATACATTCTCCCTTGGAAAACTTATAGCATCCTTTGGATTCCAGTACCACTTATATGCTGATGATACCCAAATCTATCTTTCCTCTTCTGATATCTCTCCCTCTTTACTCAACCAGATTTCCAACTACCTCTCTGCAATTTACTCTTGGTTGTCTTCACACTACCTCCAACTCAATCTGTCCAAAACTGAGCTGCTTCTTATTCCCCCCTCTTGGAGACATCCAACACCTGACATTTCTCTGACAGTTGGAGACTCTTTTCTCAACACCTCACCCCAGGTCCAATGTCTTGGGATCACACTAGACTCAGAACTCACATTCAATCCACATCGCACTTACCAATAGATTTGTGCGCAGCAGAAAAAAATTTGCTTCGGTTCGTTTCAGACCAATTAAGATTTTTTTTAATTTAGTTTTCGGATCGGTTCGAATTCAGATACATTCGAATGTATTAATTTCGGATTCATTCGGATTCAAATAAATTTGGATGTATTCGGGTTTGGGTTCGATTCGTAAATTCGGAAGTTTGGTATGTGTTAGGGGGAATGTGCTGTGTATTAGACTAGTATTATGTATCAACATGAATCAACATAAGTACCAACCTCACAGGTACTAGCTACACAATATGCACAGAGCTAGCAGAGGTTTATAACCTAATATACAGTGCATAATACTAGTGTAATACACAGCACATCCCACCTAAGTACTAACCTTACAGGTACCAGTAAATAATGTGCCCTGCACAGAGCTAGCTGAGTGATATAACCTAATATACTGAACAATACTAGTGTATTTGTGATTAGTCCATGGCCATTCAAATGTAAAAAATAAATCCAAACTAATTCAGATTTTTTCATTACAAATGCTTTCAGATTAGTTTAGTTTCGTTGATAGGGTAATTCGGAAATTCGAATAAATCCGAAGCTCCGAATTTGACAAATTTGGCTGAATTTCGATTTGGAACGAAACAAAACGCACATGTCTACTTACCAAATCCTGCCGTTCATACCTACGCAACATTTCCAGAATTTGTCCCTTCCTTACTCAAAAAACTACAAAAATACTTATTCATTCCCTCATTTTGTCATGCATTGATTATTGCAATCCACTCCAAATTGCCTTCCAAAACACAGCCTCTCCTCCCTCCAATCTATTATGAATTATTTTGCTAGACTCATCCACCTAAGTCGCCGATCTACATCAGCTGCTTCGTTCTTCCAGTCTCTACAATTGCTCCCCATACTTTCCAGAATACAATTTAAAGTGTTAACCCTAACTTACAAAGCACTCAACAGTCTAACACCCAACTATATTTCCTCTCTCATCGTGAAATATTCCCCATCCCGTCCTCTTTGATCAACCTCTGACCTATGTCTCTCCCCTTCTGTTATCTCTATGTCCCACACCGCTTCCAAGACTTTGCACGTGCTGCTCCTGTCCTCTGGAACGCTCTACCCCGCTCCATAAGACTGTCTCCAACCTTGTATAGCTTCAGACGCTATTCACAGAGGCGTACCATATCTCCTCCATCACTCATCCGAACCAAACTAATATATGAACTGCCTGACTCACTGCTGCAACTACAATCCATGTGACCAGCTACCCAAACCTTATGTCTCTGCACCCTAAACCTGTAGACTGTGAGCTCTCCGGACCCTCTTCCTCCTGTACTAGATTCGTTTAGTTTTATGTTTTGTATTTGTTTGTGTGTGCCTTATAGATACCATTGGGCTCACACCCATGGAGTTATTTATGAGTCAGCACTGATTGGCTAAAATGCAAGTCTGCCAAAAGAACTGAGATAAGGGGGCAGTCTGCATTGGCTTTGATACAAGGCAATCACAGAAGTAAAAACTATATTAATATAAACATGTTGGTTATGTAATATGGGAACTGGAAAATAAAGAGAATATATATTTTTTTAACTATAAAATATTTGGAGTAGACTATTCCTTTAAATTGCAAGGATAAAATAAATAAAGAATGTGCTTGCAAATGTTTCTCATTATGCAATTGTTATCTTGATGTGCTACACCAAGTAATATAACATTTTTGCCAATTTTTGTTTTCACATGGAAGCTGAAAGCACATTTTATCTCATGCCATAAAATTAACTGATTTGCAGGATCTAATAAGTAACATATATTATCCAGCTTAATCTTATCAATTTTCTTGACCTCAAAATGCACAAGAATATCTAGATAGCTTTAGCACATTGTTTCTTACACTAAATAACAGATGTTTACATGCAGAATATTATAACAAACACTACCCTTCATAACCCAGCACCATCTTGAAATACAATTCAGTATTTTTTCAATAAATATATCAGCTATGTTTGAACACTTTCTGAATACATTAACAGTGTGTTTACCACATTTTTTTTCATGTCGAATATCCCCTCACCCTCTAAATTGGAGGAGCCAATCCTGATGTGTTACTAGAGTCAAAAGAGAGAGAGAGAGAGATGCACTCAGCTGAGACAGAACAAAAGCTGGAAAAACTTCCGTGCCTGTTCATTTTATTATAGTGTGCCACTCAGGGTGCATACTCTTTTAGCACACTATGCCCCTTCACAGAGAAAAAATATCCTGTAGCATATCAGTCTGACCCTGCCCAATGACAGTCCAGCGCCGAAATACCAGGCAATTCCTCTCTGAACAAGAGAAAACAACAACCCCAGACGATCGTTTCGGCCTTTTGTGGGCCTCGTCAGTGAGGTGCAGTCGCATCTCTCTAAGGGCATGTGTGCAAGGAGTCCACGTCTGGTTTCCCCTTTTACTCTTAGGGAGACCCAAGAGCAATTTGCATAAATAAAAAGAGAGAGAGATGCACTCAGCTGAGACAGAACAAAAGCTGGAAAAACTTCCGTGCCTGTTCATTTTATTATAGTTTGCCACTCAGGGTGCATACTCTTTTAGCACACTATGCCCCTTCACAGAGAAAAAATATCCTGTAGCATATCAGTCTGACCCTGCCCAATGACAGTCCAGCCCCGAAATACCAGGCAATTCCTCTCTGAACAAGAGAAAACAACAACCCCAGACGATCGTTTCGGCCTTTTGTGGGCCTCGTCAGTGAGGTGCAGTCGCATCTCTCTAAGGGCATGTGTGCAAGGAGTCCACGTCTGGTTTCCCCTTTTACTCTTAGGGAGACCCAAGAGCAATTTGCATAAATAAAAAGAGAGAGAGAGAGATGCACTCAGCTGAGACAGAACAAAAGCTGGAAAAACTTCCGTGCCTGTTCATTTTATTATAGTGTGCCACTCAGGGTGCAAACTCTTTTAGCACACTATGCCCCTTCACAGAGAAAAAATATCCTGTAGCATATCAGTCTGACCCTGCCCAATGACAGTCCAGCGCCGAAATACCAGGCAATTCCTCTCTGAACAAGAGAAAACAACAACCCCAGACGATCGTTTCGGCCTTTTGTGGGCCTCGTCAGTGAGGTGCAGTCGCATCTCTCTAAGGGCATGTGTGCAAGGAGTCCACGTCTGGTTTCCCCTTTTACTCTTAGGGAGACCCAAGAGCAATTTGTATAAATAAAAAGAGAGAGAGAGAGAGATGCACTCAGCTGAGACAGAACAAAAGCTGGAAAAACTTCCGTGCCTGTTCATTTTATTATAGTGTGCCACTCAGGGTGCATACTCTTTTAGCACACTATGCCCCTTCACAGAGAAAAAATATCCTGTAGCATATCAGTCTGACCCTGCCCAATGACAGTCCAGCGCCGAAATACCAGGCAATTCCTCTCTGAACAAGAGAAAACAACAACCCCAGACGATTGTTTCGGCCTTTTGTGGGCCTCGTCAGTGAGGTGCAGTCGCATCTCTCTAAGGGCATGTGTGCAAGGAGTCCACGTCTGGTTTCCCCTTTTACTCTTAGGGAGACCCAAGAGCAATTTGCATAAATAAAAAGAGAGAGAGAGAGATGCACTCAGCTGAGACAGAACAAAAGCTGGAAAAACTTCCGTGCCTGTTCATTTTATTATAGTGTGCCACTCAGGGTGCATACTCTTTTAGCACACTATGCCCCTTCACAGAGAAAAAATATCCTGTAGCATCTCTCTCTTTTTATTTGTGTTACTAGAGTCACCACTGACATTCTGTTAGCAAAACTTTCATTGCTTTGCTTTGATTAGTGCCAGGTAATTGTTTTCTAAATGTATTCATAAATCTGAAGGCTATACTCAGGTGCTGAACCAAAAATGGCCCTTTAACTAAGCTTAAAAAAGCACAGGGTAGTATGTACAAAGATATATTTTACATAGAAAGACCGCTGCTGCATAAACTGTCCACCTGCTCTGAGGCTGCAGACAGAAATCATCAGAAATCAACCCGATCGAATACGCATTGCAACAGCAGTTCACAAGAACTGCTGGTGCAATGATAAATGCCAAGAGCGTATGCTGTCTGCATTTATTGATGTGCAGCGGACATGATCTTCTATATCGGATCATGTCCGCTCCCACAATCATAAATATGCCCCAATGTGTACAGTTCAAATAAATAAAATCTTTTTTATTTTAAAATTACTGCACAAAGCATTTTTAAAGGGTTACAGTGAGAGATGTGGGGTTTTAGAAAAGAAAAATGGCACTGAAAAGTTCCTTTACATAGTAGTCTATGGGGACTGTTTTTTATACTGTAAATATACATGTATATGATAATCCATCATGTGTTAATACAGTATGTGTATATACACATATAAGCACATAAATATACATGTATATGATAATCCATGTGTTAATACAGTATGTGTATATACACATATAAACACATAACTATATATGTATATGATAATCCATGTGTTAATACAGTGTGTGTATATACACATATAAGCACATAAATATATATGTATATGATAATCCATGTGTTAATACAGTGTGTGTATATACACATATAAGCACATAAATATACATGTATATGATAATCCATGTGTTAATACAGTGTGTGTATATACACATATAAGCACATAAATATATATGTATATGATAATCCATGTGTTAATACAGTGTGTGTATATACACATATAAGCACATAAATATACATGTATATGATAATCCATGTGTTAATACAGTGTGTGTATATACACATATAAGCACATAAATATATATGTATATGATAATCCATGTGTTAATACAGTGTGTGTATATACACATATAAGCACATAAATATATATGTATATGATAATCCATGTGTTAATACAGTGTGTGTATATACACATATAAGCACATAAATATATATGTATATGATAATCCATGTGTTAATACAGTATGTGTATATACACATATAAGCACATAAATATATATGTATATGATAATCCATGTGTTAATACAGTGTGTGTATATACACATATAAGCACATAAATATATATGTATATGATAATCCATGTGTTAATACAGTGTGTGTATATACACATATAAGCACATAAATATATATGCATATGATAATCCATGTGTTAATATAGTATGTGTATATACACATATAAGCACATAAATATATATGTATATGATAATCCATGTGTTAATACAGTATGTGTATATACACATATAAGCACATAAATACATATGTATACATTCATATACACATATATTTTAACTTTGCTGCCCAACACTGAGCAACTTTCCCCATGTGCTGCGCTCGGTTCTTTGCCATGCCTATTGGCATCAGAATGAGGCTCCCATTGGAGCATATGGAAGTGCGCTCTTGTGAGTGCAAAGCTTCTATGCAATGCAAACATGAGGTTGCATTCACATTGCGTTTTTCTTGTAATACCAGCTCACATTTGCATGCACCGGTATTACTGAGTGCAGCGCAAATATTGTGCGCACAAAAGCGCAATTTTGTGTTCTACGCATAATCTAGACCATAGAGTGCTCCAGTCAAGATCACGTAGGACTAGGGTGAGTGTGATTTTAAATAGACAGCAAAGAATAACTTAGCACTTAGCAAACGTATAGCTATCATGTATCACAAATACATTATATCAGAAGTGTTTATCCTCATTATAGACATGCTTGAGTGGGAGTGTCCTATTTTGAATTACATTAATTTGATAGCAATTTATTGTTAATGAAGAATGGTCTTATAATCATGTATACAGTGAGTATTAGGATAGTTTTGGCAGAGTATGAATATAGGGCCAGGTTAGGAGTGGTGCGCTAACAGTTACATGCAAGCTAAAAGGGGTTTATCACTGCTGTTTGCGTGTGTCAGGCGTATTACAAGTTAAAAGTAAACGCGATTGCTTGAACACAATTGAAGTTAATGCACGTCAGGATTGCACGTCTTCAGAGTTTCATATTAAGACAATCTAAAAAAAATATATTAAAAAATTCACAAAAAATTGCTCAAAAATATGGAAGCACAAGTGCGGTTGAGTCAGGCATTTGTTGGAGCTCAAACATATATGTACATTAGTAAAAAAGCACAAAAAACTCCCCCCCCCATATCAACTTAAACTGAAATCGTGGATGTCTCATAAAAGTCATATCTGACAAATTAAACCACTTGGAGGCCTAGTTATCAACGTGTCTACTTACCTGCCATCGCCGGCCCAATACGCCCGCCTATGCTCGCCTACCATCGCCGCCGCGGACCTGCAAAATTTCGCCTAAGTTATCAATAAATCTGTCAAAAAGCCGTGCACCAAATACGGGGCGATGAGCAGCGGACTGTGATAGTTATCACTCATCCGATCTCGCTGCTCTTCGGCTTTTTGACAGCTTTCTTGCTAGCCTGTCACTAAGCACCCACACTAACTACACTGTTCTACCCCCTATACCGGCGCCCCCGGAGCCCCCCCGCAACTCAATAAAGTTATTAACCCCTAAACCGCCGCTCCTAGACCCGCCGCAACTCTTATAAATGTATTAACCCCTAAACCGCCGCTCTCAGACACCGCCACCACCTACATTATACCTAGTAACCCCTATCCTGCCCCCCTATACCGCCGCCCTCTATAATAAAGTTATTAACCCCTATCCTGCTGATCCCGGACCTCGCCGCAACTAAATAAATAGTTTAACCCCTAAACCGCCACTCCCGGACCCCGCCGCAACCTATATTAAACTTTTTAACCCCTAATCTGCCCCCCTACACCGTCGCCACCTATAATAAATTTATTAACCCCTATCCTACCCCCCCTACACTGCCGCCACTGTAATAAAATTATTAACCCCTAAAGTCTAACACTAACCCTATCACCCCCCTAACTTAAATATTAATTAAATAAATCTAAATAATATTTCTCTTATTAACTAAGGCCTAGATTTAGAGTTCGGCGTTAGCCGTGAAAACCAGCGTTAGAGGCTCCTAACGCTGGTTTTAGGCTACCGCCGGTATTTGGAGTCACTCAAAATAGGGTCTAACGCTCACTTTTCAGCCGCGACTTTTCCATACCGCAGATCCCCTTACGTCAATTGCGTATCCTATCTTTTCAATGGGATCTTTCTAACGCCGGTATTTAGAGTCGTTTCTGAAGTGAGCGTTAGAGCTCTAACGACAAAACTCCAGCCGCAGGAAAAAAGCAGGAGTTAAGAGCTTTATGGGCTAACGCTGGTTTATAAAGCTCTTAACTACTGTACTCTAAAGTACACTAACACCCATAAACTACCTATGCACCCCTAAACTGAGGTCCCCCCACATCGCCGCAACTCGATTAAATTTTTTTAACCCCTAATCTGCCGACCGCCACCTACGTTATACTTATGTACCCCTAATCTGCTGCCCCTAACCCCGCCGACCCCTGTATTATATTTATTAACCCCTAACCTGCCCCCCACAACGTCGCCGCAAGCTACTTACAATAATTAACCCCTAATCTGCCGACCGCAAAGCGCCGCCACCTACGTTATCCTTATGTACCCCTAATCTGCTGCCCCTAACACCGCCGACCCCTATATTATATTTATTAACCCCTAATCTGCCCCCCTCAACGTCGCCGACACCTGCCTACACTTATTAACCCCTAATCTGCCGAGCGGACCTGAGCGCTACTATAATAAAGTTATTAACCCCTAATCCGCCTCACTAACCCTATCATAAATAGTATTAACCCCTAATCTGCCCTCCCTAACATCGCCGACACCTAACTTCAATTATTAACCCCTAATCTGACGACCGGAGCTCATCACTATTCTAATAAATGGATTAACCCCTAAAGCTAAGTCTAACCCTAACACTAACACCCCCCTAACTTAAATATAATTTACATCTAACGAAATTAATTAACTCTTATTAAATAAATTATTCCTATTTAAAGCTAAATACTTACCTGTAAAATAAATCCTAATATAGCTACAATTTAAATTATAATTATATTATAGCTATTTTAGGATTAATATTTATTTTACAGGCAACTTTGAAATTATTTTAACCAGGTACAATAGCTATTAAATAGTTAAGAACTATTTAATAGTTACCTAGTTAAAATAATAACAAAATTACCTGTAAAATAAGTCCTAACCTAAGTTATAATTAAACCTAACACTACCCTATCAATAAATTAATTAAATAAAATACCTACAATTACCTACAATAAAACCTAACACTACACTATCAATAAATAAATTAAATACAATTTCTACAAATAACTACAATTACATAAACTAACTAAAGTACAAAAAATAAAAAAATATTTACAAACATAAGAAAAATATTACAACAATTTTAAACTAATTACACCTACTCTAAGCCCCCTAATAAAATAACAAAGACCCCCAAAATAAAAAAATTCCCTACCCTATTCTAAATTAATAAATTTAAAAGCTCTTTTACCTTACCAGCCCTGAACAGGGCCCTTTGCGGGGCATGCCCCAAGAAAATCAGCTCTTTTGCCTGTAAAAAAAACATACAATACCCCCCCCAACATTACAACCCACCACCCACATACCCCTAATCTAACCCAAACCCCCCTTAAATAAACCTAACACTAAGCCCCTGAAGATCTTCCTATCTTGTCTTCACCTCAACAGGTATCACCGATCTGTCCTGGCATCCGGTGCTGAAGAGGTCCAGAAGAGGCTCCAAAGTCTTCCTCCTATCCGGCAAGAAGAGGACATCCGGACCGGCAAACATCTTCATCCAAGCGGCATCTTCGATCTTCTTCCATCCAGTGCGGAGCGGGTCCATGTTGAAGCAGCCGACGCGGATCCATCCTCTTCTTCTGGCGTCTCCCGACGAATGATGGTTCCTTTAAGGGACGTCATCCAAGATGGCGTCCCTCGAATTCCGATTGGCTGATAGGATTCTATCAGCCAATCGGAATTAAGGTAGGAATATTCTGATTGGCTGATGGAATCAGCCAATCAGAATCAAGTTCAATCCGATTGGCTGATCCAATCAGCCAATCAGATTGAGCTCGCATTCTATTTAGTTTATGTAATTGTAGTTATTTGTAGAAATTGTATTTAATTTATTTATTGATAGTGTAGTGTTAGGTTTTATTGTAGGTACTTGTAGGTATTTTATTTAATTAATTTATTGATAGGGTAGTGTTAGGTTTAATTATAACTTAGGTTAGGACTTATTTTACAGGTAATTTTGTTATTATTTTAACTAGGTAACTATTAAATAGTTCTTAACTATTTAATAGCTATTGTACCTGGTTAAAATAATTTCAAAGTTGCCTGTAAAATAAATATTAATCCTAAAATAGCTATAATATAATTATAATTTAAATTGTAGCTATATTAGGATTTATTTTACAGGTAAGTATTTAGCTTTAAATAGGAATAATTTATTTAATAAGAGTTAATTAATTTCGTTAGATGTAAATTATATTTAAGTTAGGGGGGTGTTAGTGTTAGGGTTAGACTTAGCTTTAGGGGTTAATCCATTTATTAGAATAGTGATGAGCTCCGGTCGTCAGATTAGGGGTTAATAATTGAAGTTAGGTGTCGGCGATGTTAGGGAGGGCAGATTAGGGGTTAATACTATTTATGATAGGGTTAGTGAGGCGGATTAGGGGTTAATAACTTTATTATAGTAGCGCTCAGGTCCGCTCGGCAGATTAGGGGTTAATAAGTGTAGGCAGGTGTCGGCGACGTTGAGGGGGGCAGATTAGGGGTTAATAAATATAATATAGGGGTCGGCGGTGTTAGGGGCAGCAGATTAGGGGTACATAAGGATAACGTAGGTGGCGGCACTTTGCGGTCGGCAGATTAGGGGTTAATTATTGTAAGTAGCTGGCGGCGACGTTGTGGGGGGCAGGTTAGGAGTTAATAAATATAATATAGGGGTCGGCGGTGTTAGGGGCAGCAGATTAGGGGTACATAGGGATAATGTAAGTTGCGGCGGTTTACGGAGCGGAAGATTAGGGGTTAATAATATAATGCAGGGGTCAGCGATAGCGGGGGCGGCAGATTAGGGGTTAATAAGTGTAAGGGTAGGGGTGTTTAGACTCAGGGTACATGTTAGAGTGTTAGGTGCAGACGTAGGAAGTGTTTCCCCATAGGAAACAATAGGGCTGCGTTAGGAGCTGAACGCTGCTTTTTTGCAGGTGTTAGGTTTTTTTTCAGCTCAAACAGCCCCATTGTTTCTTTTGGGAGAATCGTGCACGAGCACGTTTTTGAGGCTGGCCGCGTCCGTAAGCAACTCTGGTATCGAGAGTTGCATTTGCGGTAAAAATGCTCTACGCTCCTTTTTTGGAGCCTAACGCAGCATTTTTTTGGACTCTCGATACCAGAGTTAATTTTATGGTGTTGCCAGAAAAAAGCCTGCGTAGCGTTAACAGCCCATCTACCGCCAAACTCCAAATCTAGGCCTAAGTCAATCGTATTTAAAACTAAATAATTACCTTTTAAATAAACCCTAATATAGCTACAATATAAATAATAATTATATTGTAGCTATTTTAGGATTTATTTTTAGTTTACAGGCAACTTTCAATTTATTTTAACTAGGTACAATAGCTATTAAATAGTTATTAACTATGTAATAGCTACCTAGCTAAAATAAAGAGAAATTTACCTGTAAAATAAAAACTAACCTAAGTTACAATTACACCTAACACTACACTATCATTAAATAAATTATTCCTATTTAAAACTAAATACTTACCTGTAAAATAAACCCTAAGCTAGCTACAATGTAATTAATAATTACATTGTAGCTATTTTAGGATTTATATTTATTTTACAGGTAACTTTGTATTTATTTTAGCTAGTTAGAATAGTTATTAAATAGTTATTAACTATTTAATAACTACCTAGCTAAAAGAAATACAAAATTACCTGTAAAATAAATCCTAACCTAAGTTACAATTAAACCACAACACTACACTATCATTAAATTAATTAAATAAATTACCTGCAAATAACTACAATTAAATACAATTACATAAACTAACTAAAGTACAAAAAATAAAAAAAGCTAAGTTACAAAAAATAAAAATAAATAAGTTACAAACATTTAAAAAATATTACAAAAATTTTAAGCTAATTACACCTAATCTAAGCCCCCTAATAAAACAACAAATCCCCCCAAAATAAAAAAATGCCCTACCCTATTCTAAAATAAAAAAGTTCGAAGCTCTTTCACCTTACCAGCCCTTAAAAGGGCCTTTTGCGGGGCATGCCCCAAAGAATTCAGCTCTTTTGCCTGTAAAATAAAAATACAACCCCCCAACATTAAAACCCACCACCCACATACCCCTACTCTAACCCAAACCCCCCTTAAATAAACCTAACACTACCCCCCTGAAGATCATCCTACCTTTAGCCGTCTTCAGCCAGCCGACCCACCGATGGAACCGAAGAGGAGATCCGGAGCGGCAGAAGTGATCCTCCAAGGGGCGCTGAAGAAGTCTTCCATCCGATGAAGTCATCATCCAGGCGGCGCTGAAGAAGTCTTCCATCAGGGCGATGTCATCTTCCAAGCGGCGCTGAAGAAGTCTTCCATCCGGGCGATGTCATCTTCCAAGCGGGGTCTTCAATTATGTTATAAATTGTTATTAAGTTCATTTCAATTAAAAAAAGCTTCAACCTTTATTCCCCAGAAAAAGTGTGGGGTATGTTTTTCTTGGCTAAGTGTAGGGGTCACATTTAACTCCACTACTTGAAAGAGCAAATGATTTTATTTCAAAAATCGACTTGGGTATTCATAGGTCTTAAAGGGACAGTATAGTATAAAATAGTTTTCCCCTTAATGCGTTTCCTATTACTTTTTTTTACCAGCTGCAGAGTATAAAATGTATGAGATTTGCATTTTTAAGGCTTATTTATGTATATGACTTAGCTGATTTTGTGTTTTGAAGCCACAGCCTAATAAAATGGGTTGAGCTTGTAGGTATAATTAGATCTCATTACTTTATCACACTGTGTACATATACATGTGTCTTTATCTTATATCTGTAGGTATAATTAGATCTCATTACTTTATCACACTGTGTGCATATACATGTGTCTTTATCTTATATCTGTAGGTATAATCAGATCTGATTACTTTATCACATTGTGTACATATACATGTGTCGTTATCTTATATCTGTAGGTATAATCAGATCTTATTACTTTATCACACTGTGTATATATACATGTGTCTTTATCTTATATATGTAGGTATAATCTGATCTCATTACTGTATCACATTGTGTACATATACATGTGTCTATATCTTATATCTGTAGGTATAATCAGATCTCATTACTGTATCACATTGTGTACATATACATGTGTCTTTATCTTATATCTGTAGGTATAATCAGATCTCATTACTGTATCACATTGTGTACATATACATGTGTCTTTATCTTATATCTGTAGGTATAATCAGATATCATTACTTTATCACACTGTGTACATAAACATGTGTCTTTATCTTATATCTGAAGGTATAATCAGATCTCATTACTGTATCACATTGTGTACATATACATGTGTCTTTATCTTATATCTGTAGGTATAATCAGATCTCATTACTTTATCACACTGTGTACATATACATGTGTCTTTATCTTATATATGTAGGTATAATCAGATCTCATTACTATATCACATTGTGTACATATACATGTTTCTTTATACTATATCTGTAGGTATAATCAGATCTCATTACGTTATCACATTGTGTACATATACACATGTCTGTATCTTATATCTGTAGATATAATCAGATCTCATTACTTTATCACACTGTGTACATATGCATGTGTCTTTATCCTATATCTGTAGGTATAATCAGATCTCATTACATTATCACACTGTGTACATATACATGTGTCTATATCTTATATCTGTAGGTATGATCAGATCTCATTACATTATCACATTGTGTACATATTCATGTGTATTTATCTTATCTCTGTAGGTATAATCAGATCTCATTACTTTATCACACTGTGTACATATACATGTGTCTATATCTTATATCTGTAGGTATGATCAGATCTCATTACATTATCACACTGTGTACATATACATGTGTCTTTATCTTATATCTGTAGGTATAATCAGATATCATTACTTTATCACACTGTGTACATATACATGTGTCTTTATCTTATATCTGTAGGTATAATCAGATCTCATTACTTTATCACACTGTGTACATATACATGTGTCTTTATCTTATATCTGTAGGTATAATCAGATCTTATTACTTTATTACATTGTGTACATATAAATGCTTCTTTATTTTATATCTGTCCATAAACCATTACCTTATCTCTTATATAACCCACTGGGAGTGTAATGTGTTCTGTTGACTGTGTTAACACAGCTTGGCCTTGAGGTCAAAAACTTTCAGGATTGGTGGGGATACCACAGGCTAAATAAACTATTTTGAATGCAAATATATGGTTAATGGTAATACTTGCAAACAATTTAATACACTCCAGCAGTTAAAGTGGATCATTGGAAACTGTAATGCTAGTGGGATACTCCTCTATCAGACCGAACACGGCCAGTAGTCTAGTTATCCCGGCGTCTAGCCGGAAAGATAGGCAATATCCCAGAGCAGAGAATAGTAGACAAATGAGGAGAGCGGCACTCACCACAGGCGGAACAGCACAAGGCAAATCACAAGAATGGTCAGGCAGGTAGGATTCGGCAACAATAAATAAGTCCAGCAATTCAGGGGTTAACCAGGTAGCTTAGTGAGATAAGCAGGGTTCAGCATCAATATATCAGTCAGTAATGCAGGGCTTAACCAGGTAGCATAGTGAGATAGGCAGGGATCAGCAACAATAAATCTGTCCAGCAATTCAGGGGTTAACCAGGTAGCATAGTGAGACAGACAGGGTTCAGCAACAGTATATCAGTCAGTAGTGTAGGGGTTAACCAGGTAGCCTAGTGAGACAGGCAGGGTTCAGCAACAGTATATCAGTCAGTAGTGCAGGGATTAATCAGGTAGCGTAGTAAGACAGACAAGGATCAGCAAAAATAAATCTGTCCAGCAAACGATCTATCACACCCAGGAGTACATAAAGTAGCACCTATACTTGGGCAGTGACAGATCATTTGCTGCCAGTTTAAATAAGGAGAGGGTTGGCGCCACAGGACCGGTCGGCATCAGGAGCGTGCGGCGATGACGTCAGCGCCGCATGCATACTGAGCCGACACAGCCCTAGGCAATGAGCAGGAAGGAGATACTGCGCCCCTAGCAACGGCTAGAGTGGCGCGGCGTGACAGAAACAAATTAAAGGGGAGAACATTTTTTAGTAAACTGTCCCTTTAAGGGTGCTGGATGGGGGGTGGGGTATTTAAACCTCTTGATCTCAGCTCCCTTAAGTTCTATGGAGCTGCCTTGAACTTCCTGGTTTCTAGGAGCCTGGTGACGCCACCACACATAGGCAGTAAAGGGATATCATAATTTTATATATATATATATATATATATATATATATATATATATATATATATATATATATGTACACATGTACAGTGTGTGCACAATTATTAGGCAAGTTGTGTTTTAAAAGATTAATTTCATTATTGAACAACTACAGAGCTCTCGGTCAATCCAAAATGTTAATAAACCTCAAACCTGAATATTTAAGTAAAATTAAAAGTGAGATGAATTATTATGCAACTAAATGAAAAATGAAAATTTTCCCATCTCACTTGTTTATTATTATCTGTTAAAGTGAGAATAAAAAACAAACAACTCAAAATTTACAAATAAACATTTCTGACGTGACATTTCCAAAAAAAAATCAGTGACCAATATAGCCACCCTTCAATAACAGTCATAAGCCTTCCATCCATGCAGTCTGTCCGTTTCTTGAACTGTCGACTATCAACTTTTTGTGCAGCAGCAACCACAGCCTTCCAGGCACTGTTCAGAGAGGTGTATTTACCTTCACCGTAAATCTCCTGTTTAAGAAGGGCCCTCAAATTCTCAATAGGGTTTAGGTCAGGTGAGGAAGGGGGCCATTTCATTATTCTTTCATCTTTAAGGTCTTTACTGGCTAGCCACGCAGTGGAGTACTTTGATGCATGCAATCAAGCATTGTTCTTCAAAATAACTTTTTTCCTTTACCACTGCTTGAAGAAAGTGTCTTCTAAAAACTGGCAATAGGTTTGGGAGTTGATTTTGTGTCCATATTCAACCCAAAAAGGTCCAACTACCTCATCTTTAATAATACCAGCCCATACCAGTACCCCACCTCTACCTTGCTGGCGTCTGAGTCAAAGTGGAGCTCTGTGCCCGTTACTGATCCAGCCACTGGCCCATCTATCTGGTCCTTCAAGAGTCACTCTCATCTCATCAGTCCATAAAACCTTTGAAAAATCTGTCTTCAGATATTTCTTGGCCCAGTCTTGACATTTCAGCTTATGGGGCCCATTTAACAAGCTCCGTACGGAGCTTGTGGGCCCGTGTTTCTGGCGAGTCTTCAGACTCGCCAGAAACACAAGTTATGAAGCAGCGGTCTAAAAACCGCTGCTCCATAACCCTGTCTGCCAGCTCTGAGCAGGCGGACAGGATTCTTCTAAAATCTTTATTTATATATATATATATATATATATATATATATATATATATATATATATATATATATATATATATATATATATAATTTATATAGTATTGCAGATATAGGTTCAGTGCTGTGTATACAACCATTAACATATATAATAATGGCCTGCATTAAAAATATGCCTGTTGGCCATGATGTACAATGTGATTAGTGTATTCCTTCCCCACTATAACACAAACAATTTATTTGATTGCCAATATATAATATAAACACATCTTCATTTACAGACAAACTAAAGTTGTTCTGGAACAAAAATCATTGTGTTGTCCTTAAAGGTATAGAAATTTGAAAAGTGAAATGCGCCTGGGAATAGAAACTAATAATTAAATACAGTTGAGAGGAAGACAGAATTGTGATAACGGCGCAAAATAGGTGCTTGCCTCAACAGTGAACGCTATTGAAACTATATTAAACACTGTGCTGCCCCAAATTACCTATTAGGGTTGTTGGGTCCCCAAAAAACCCCCAACCTTAATAAGAAGAAAATGGTAAAACAAGGAATAGTAAATTGTAATGGGCGCTCAGTGTGTCATACTATTGGTATTATACAGAAATAAATGTAAGGTTACCAATAAGATACCATTGGCAAAGTATATCAATCAAAACAAGTATCACTATATAGACAGTTGTCTTCACAGCACTTATTGAAATAAAAACATTCAGTGTTAGACAACTGTTAGTGTGCACACAATAATCGTTACAATGTATACAATATAGCAGTTTTCCTAAGCAAAAAATAGTACCAGGTAAATAAGATCTATATACAAAATCTTACTGCACAAAAATTCACAATGAACAGAAAAATTGTGCTAGTTAACTTTTATCACCAAATGTGACTAATAAAATGTTAAGCACAAAGTCAAAACATGCAATTAGAAATAAGGTTAGAGTCCATAGGTGATACTGTGTGGAAAGCCAAAAGGGGGAATACCAGTGCTAAGAGTCACACGTTCCCCTCAGGGGATTCTCCTTAACCTCAATCCGTACACAGGGTAAGTAGAATTAGAAACTTTCCTTTGTCTTTCCGGTGTCCCAAAACTTGTCACTGTCTCCCTTTCAGATATTCCGCTCACATAAATGGATGAGAAGAGAGTAGAAAACGATAATAGTGCAACCCCATTATGTAGAGAGTTATACACACAATGTATCAAAAAGAATATTACTCACACATTACAACCTCAGTAAATTATGAGGTATTTTATTGGCAAATAAGGTTAAAAACCTGTTTTGAGCGTGACCGCAATATATTACAACTAGTGCGGTATCAAAAGCTCAAAAAGATATGGCAGTCAATATAAAAGAAATAGTAATATAAAATACACCAGCAGCCTACAGTGCCAAAGTCTAGCACTAGCAGCGTGATATACAGGAGTCCTAACGCGTTTCGAAGGTCTTGGACATATGCAACCTTCTTCATCAGAGGAATTAAATACACTTCCATTAACAAAAAATGCTTCTAATAAAACATATTATTGCCAGGGACAGAACTATTAGAAGTGCAAATGATGCCACTGCACAAGGGCCTGAGGGCCGGGGGCACCCACTCAGACAGTCATGAGTCATGAAAAAAATGTAAGAAAATGTTGTTGTTTTTTTTAAAAAAAACTTCATTTTTAAAGGGAGAGGAAACACAATTTTTTTCTTTCAGGATTCAGATAACTAATGCAATTTTAAGCAACTGTCTATTTTACTCCAATTTTCAATTGCCTAGATTACGAGTTCTGTGTTAGCCTTAAAAAGCAGCGTTAAGGTGTCCTAACGCTGCTTTTTAACGCCCGCTGGTATTATGAGTCAGGCAGGAAAGGGTAGGCGACATTTTGGAAGAAGTGATCGGTACAGCCTCTACCTCCAAGACTCCTACTGCATAAAAAAGTCAGTAGTTAAGAGTTTTATGGGCTAACGCCGGAACATAAAGCTCTTAACTACAGTGCTACAAAGTACACTAACACCCATAAACTACCTATGAACCCCTAAACCGAGCCCCCCCCCCCACATCGCAAACCCTATAATAAAATTATTTAACCCCTAATCTGCCGACCGGACACCGCCGCCACCTACATTATAGCTATGAACCCCTAATCTGCTGCCCCTAACATCGCCTACACCTACATTATATTTATTAACCCCTAATCTGCCCCCCCAAAGTCACCGCCAACTACCTACAATAATTAACCCCTAATCTGCCGACCGGACATCACCGCCACTATAATAAATGTATTAACCCCTAAACCGCCTCAATCCCGCCTAGCAAACACTATAATTTTTTTTATTAACCCCGAATCTGCCACCCCAACATCACCGCCACCTACCTACAATTATTAACCCCTAATTTCCTGCCCCCAACGTCGCAGCTACTATAATAAAGTCATTAACCCCCTAAACCTAAGTCTAACCCTAACACCCCCCTAAGTTAAATATAATTTAAATAAAACAAACTAAAATTACTATAATTAAATGAATTAATCCTATTTAAAATTAAATACTTACCTATAAAATAAACCCTAATATAGCTACAATATAACTAATAGTTACATTGTAGCTATTTTAGGATTTATATTTATTTTACAGGCAACTTTGTATTTATTTTAACTAGGTACAATAGCTATTAAATAGTTAATAACTATTTAATAGCTACCTAGTTAAAATAATTACAAAATTACCTGTAAAATAAATCCTAGCCTAAGTTACAAATACACCTAACACTACACTATCAATAAATTAATTAAATAAATTACCTACAATTATCTAAACTAAAATACAATTAAATAAACTAAACTATAGTACAAAAAAATACAAACACTAAATAACAAAAAATAAAAAAAATATTAAAATAATTTTAATCTAATTACACCTAATCTAAGCCCCCTAACAAAATAAAAAAGCCACCCAAAAAAATAAAATTCCCTACCCTATACTAAATTGCAAAAGTAATCAGCTCTTTTACCAGCCCTTAAAAGGGCTTTTTGCGGGGCATTGCCCCAAAGTAATCAGCTCTTTTACCTGTAAAAAAAATACAAGACCCCCCCAACATTATAACCTACCAACCCACACACCCCTACTCTAAAACCCACCCGATCCCCCCTTAAAAAAACCTAACACTACCCCATTGCAGATCACCCTACCTTGAGCCGTGTTCACCCAGCCGGGCACCACTGGTCATCAGATCCATCCAGAAGTCTTTATCCGATGGGGCAGAAGAGGACATCCGGACCGGGAGAAGGCTTCATCCAAGCGGCATCTTCTATCTTCATCCATCCGGAGCGGAGCGGGTCCATCTTCAAGACATCCGACGCGGAGCATCCTCTTCTTCCCGATGACTAACGACGACTGAAGGTTCCTTTAAATGACGTCATCCAAGATGGCATCCCTCAAATTCCGATTGGCTGATAGGATTCTATCAGCCAATCGGAATTAAGGTAGGAAAAATCCGATTGGTTGATTTAATCAGCCAATCGGATTGAAGTTCAATCCGATTGGCTGATTGGATCAGCCAATAGAATGTGAGGTCAATTCTATTGGCTGATCACCTATAATGTAGGTGTCGGCGATGTTGGGGGCAGCAGATTAGGGGTTCATAGGGATAATGTAGGTGGCGGCGGTGTCCGGAGCGGCAGATTAGGGGTTAATAATATAATGTAGGTGTCAGCGATAGTGGGGGCGGAAGATTAGTGGTTAATAAGTGTAAAATTAGGGGTGTTTAGACTCGGGGTTCATGTTAGGGTGTTAGGTGTAGACTTAGAAAGTGTTTCCCCATAGGAAACAATGGGGCTGCGTTAGGAGCTGATTGCTGCTTTTTTGCAGGTGTTAGGTTTTTTTCAGCCAGCTCAGCCCCATTGTATCCTATGGGGAAATCGTGCACGAGCACGTTTTTCCAGCTTACCGCTACCGTAAGCAACGCTGGTATTGAGGTGAGAAGTGGAGCTAAATTTTGCTCAACCCTCACTTTTCTGAGGCTAACGCAGTCATTCAGAAAACTCGTAATACCAGAGTTGTTTAAAGTGAGCGCTGAAAAAAAAAGGAGCGTTAGCCCCGCAAGTTTTTACCGACAAAACTCGTAATCTAGGCGATAGTTTCTTCATTGTCTTGATATCTTTATTTGAAAAAGCAGGAATGTAAGCTTCAGAGCCAGCCTATTTTTGGTTCAGCACCTGGGTAGCATTTGCTCAGGTGCTGATCCAAAAATGGGCCGGCTCCGAAGCTTTACATTTCTGATTTTTAAAATAAAGATGTCAAAAGAACGAAGAAAAATTTATAATAGGATTAAATTAGAAAGTTGATTAAAATGGAATGCTCTATCTGAATCATGAAAGAAAAAAATTGGGTTTCATATCCCTTTAACTGTTGTAGTCAAGCAATAGCGCTAATAGCGTAGGGAGATTAGCACAGAGAGAGCAATACATTTTTGGGGGATAACGCTATATCTCTGATTGCTTCCATAAGAGAGAGAAGGGACTGAGCATAATCCCGGTGGGCCGTGACTGATTGTGGGCTAGTTGCCAGGAATAGATCTACTACTGGAGTGATGAGGGCCAGAAAAAGCTCAGAGACAGAGGAGGCCCCAGCATTAAATGGACAGAAAACCCCAACATTTTCTTTCATGATGTTCATGGGCTGCTGAACGGCAGTGGAGGCAATCACGCACCTGTGCTGAATTCCGGCATTATAAATTCATCCTTAAGTCCTACAACTCTGCGCTCAGCCTGGCCAAACAAGTCCATTTCTCATCCCTTGTGTCAGCTAACACATCCAACCCCATAAAGCTGTTTTCAACCTTTAACTTCCTTCTATGTCCGCCTGCATCCCCGCCCACTACCAACCTCACTGCCCAGATTATTGCTATTCACTTCAAAAATAAAGTAGACACCATTAGAAAAGATATCTGCACCTCACACCCCTCAAACCCAGCAATCCTACCCACCCCTTCTATTAACAAAACTATATGCTACTTCCATCCTGTAACAGAGGAAGAAGTCTCTGTACTCCTATCCTTGGCTCATCTCGCAACCTGCCCACTTGACCCTATTCCTTCATGACCTCTTCCCTCTCTATCATCTCTTTAACTAATCTCTCACCACTGTCACATTTCCTGATACATTCAAGCATGCGTCAATCATACCAATCATAAAAAAGCCCTTGCTTGACCCCTCCACGCCTTCTAACTATGGACTGATCTCCTTACTTCCCTTTGCATCAAAATTATTGGAAAGACTGGTCTATAATTGGCTAACTCAATTTCTTACAACTAACTCGATTCTTGATCCACTACAATCTGGTTTCCGCCCTAAACACTCAACAGAAACCTCTCTTGCTAAAGTAACAAATTACCTGTTATCTGCTAAAGCAAAAGATCACTACTTACTTCTTCTTGACCTATCCGCTGCTTTTGACACAGTCAACCAACCTCTCCTCCTAAAAATACTACATTCATCTGGCATCCGAGACACAGCCCACTCCTGGTTTGCCTCATATCTCTCTAACCGCTTGTTTTCAGTTTCCTTTAGCAAGATATCTTGTGATTCTATGCCTCTCTCAGTTGGAGTACACAAGGCTCTGTCTTGGGCCCCTTGCTTTTCTCTCTCTATACATTCTCCCTTGGAAAACTTATAGCATCCTTTGGATTCCAGTACCACTTATATGCTGATGATACCCAAATCTATCTTTCCTCTTCTGATATCTCTCCCTCTTTACTCAACCAGATTTCCAACTACCTCTCTGCAATTTACTCTTGGTTGTCTTCACACTACCTCCAACTCAATCTGTCCAAAACTGAGCTGCTTCTTATTCCCCCCTCTTGGAGACATCCAACACTTGACATTTCTCTGACAGTTGGAGACTCTTTTCTCAACACCTCACCCCAGGTCCAATGTCTTGGGATCACACTAGACTCAGAACTCACATTCAATCCACATCGCACTTACCAATAGATTTGTGCGCAGCAGAAAAAAATTTGCTTCGGTTCGTTTCAGACCAATTAAGATTTTTTTTAAATTTATTTTTCGGATCGGTTCGAATTCAGATACATTCGAATGTATTAATTTCGGATTCATTCGGATTCAAATAAATTTGGATGTATTCGGGTTCGGATTTGATTCGTAAATTCGGAGGTTTGGTATGTGTTAGGGGGAATGTGCTGTGTATTAGACTAGTATTATGTATCAACATGAATCAACATAAGTACCAACCTCACAGGTACCAGCTACACAATATGCACAGAGCTAGCAGAGGTTTATAACCTAATATACAGTGCATAATACTAGTGTAATACACAGCACATCCCACCTAAGTACTAACCTTACAGGTACCAGTACATAATGTGCCCTGCACAGAGATAACTGAGTGATATAACCTAATATACTGAACAATACTAGTGTATTTGTGATTAGTCCATGGCCATTCAAATGTAACAAATAAATCCAAACTAATTCAGATTTTTTCATTACAAATGCTTTCAGATTAGTTTCGTTTCGTTGATAGGGTAATTCGGAAATTCGAATAAATCCGAAGCTCCGAATTTGACAAATTTGGCTGAATTTCGATTTGGAATGAAACAAAACGCACATGTCTACTTACCAAATCCTGCCGTTCATACCTACACAACATTTCCAGAATTTGTCCCTTCCTTACTCAAAAAACTACAAAAATACTTTTCATTCCCTCATTTTGTCATGCATTGATTATTGCAATCCACTCCAAATTGCCTTCCAAAACACAGCCTCTCCTCCCTCCAATCTATTATGAATTATTTTGCTAGACTCATCCACCTAAGTCGCCGATCTACATCAGCTGCTTCGTTCTGCCAGTCTCTACAATTGCTCCCCATACTTTCCAGAATACAATTTAAAGTATTAACCCTAACTTACAAAGCACTCAACAGTCTAACACCCAACTATATTTCCTCTCTCATCGTGAAATATTCCACATCCCGTCCTCTTTGATCAACCTCTGACCTATGTCTCTCCCCTTCTGTTATCTCTATGTCCCACACCCGCTTCCAAGACTTTGCACGTGCTGCTCTTGTCCTCTGGAACACTCTACCCCGCTCCATAAGACTGTCTCCAACCTTGTATAGCTTCAGACGCTATTCACAGAGGCGTACCATATCTCCTCCATCACTCATCCGAACCAAACTAATATATAAACTGCCTGACTCACTGCTGCAACTACAATCCATGTGACCAGCTACCCAAACCTTATGTCTCTGCACCCTAAACCTGTAGACTGTGAGCTCTCCGGACCCTCTTCCTCCTGTACTAGATTCGTTTAGTTTTATGTTTTGTATTTGTTTGTGTGTGCCTTATAGATACCATTGGGCTCACACCCATGGAGTTATTTA
The DNA here is from genome assembly GCF_027579735.1 of Bombina bombina. Taxonomy (NCBI): domain Eukaryota; kingdom Metazoa; phylum Chordata; class Amphibia; order Anura; family Bombinatoridae; genus Bombina; species Bombina bombina. Next base: position 538,982,947 of record NC_069505.1, on the reverse strand, counting down.
TGAGTCAGCACTGATTGGCTAAAATGCAAGTCTGCCAAAAGAACTGAGATAAGGGGGCAGTCTGCATTGGCTTTGATACAAGGCAATCACAGAAGTAAAAACTATATTAATATAAACATGTTGGTTATGTAATATGGGAACTGGAAAATAAAGAGAATATATATTTTTTAACTATAAAATATTTGGAGTAGACTATTCCTTTAAATTGCAAGGATAAAATAAATAAAGAATGTGCTTGCAAATGTTTCTCATTATGCAATTGTTATCTTGATGTGCTACACCAAGTAATATAACATTTTTGCCAATTTTTGTTTTCACATGGAAGCTGAAAGCACATTTTATCTCATGCCATAAAATTAACTGATTTGCAGGATCTAATAAGTAACATATATTATCCAGCTTAATCTTATCAATTTTCTTGACCTCAAAATGCACAAGAATATCTAGATAGCTTTAGCACATTGTTTCTTACACTAAATAACAGATGTTTACATGCAGAATATTATAACAAACACTAAACTTCATAACCCAGCACCATCTTGAAATACAATTTAGTATTTTTTCAATAAATATATCAGCTATGTTTGAACACTTTCTGAATACATTAACAGTGTGTTTACCACATTTTTTTTTCATGTCGAATATCCCCTCACCCTCTAAATTGGAGGAGCCAATCCTGATGTGTTACTAGAGTCACCACTGACATTCTGCTAGCAAAACTTTCATTGCTTTGCTTTGATTAGTGCCAGGTAATTGTTTTCTAAATGTATTCATAAATCTGAAGGCTATACTCAGGTGCTGAACCAAAAATGGCCCTTTAACTAAGCTTAAAAAAGCACAGGGTAGTATGTACAAAGATATATTTTACATAGAAAGACCGCTGCTGCATAAACTGTCCACCTGCACTGAGGCTGCAGACAGAAATCATCAGAAATCAACCCGATCGAATACGCATTGCAACAGCAGTTCACAAGAACTGCTGGTGCAATGATAAATGCCAAGAGCGTATGCTGTCGGCATTTATTGATGTGCAGCGGACATGATCTTCTATATCGGATCATGTCCGCTCCCACAATCATAAATATGCCCCGATGTGTACAGTTCAAATAAATAAAATCTTTTTTATTTTAAAATTACTGCACAAAGCATTTTTAAAGGGTTACAGTGAGAGATGTGGGGTTTTAGAAAAGAAAAATGACACTGAAAAGTTCCTTTACATAGTAGTCTATGGGGACTGTTTTTTATACTGTAAATATACATGTATATGATAATCCATCATGTGTTAATACAGTATGTGTATATACACATATAAGCACATAAATATACATGTATATGATAATCCATGTGTTAATACAGTATGTGTATATACACATATAAACACATAACTATATATGTATATGATAATCCATGTGTTAATACAGTGTGTGTATATACACATATAAACACATAACTATATATGTATATGATAATCCATGTGTTAATACAGTGTGTGTATATACACATATAAGCACATAAATATATATGTATATGATAATCCATGTGTTAATACAGTGTGTGTATATACACATATAAGCACATAAATATACATGTATATGATAATCCATGTGTTAATACAGTGTGTGTATATACACATATAAGCACATAAATATATATGTATATGATAATCCATGTGTTAATACAGTATGTGTGTATATACACATATAAGCACAAAAATATACATGTATATGATAATCCATGTGTTAATACAGTGTGTGTATATACACATATAAGCACATAAATATATATGTATATGATAATCCATGTGTTAATACAGTGTGTGTATATACACATATAAGCACATAAATATATATATATATGATAATCCATGTGTTAATACAGTGTGTGTATATACACATATAAGCACATAAATATATATGTATATGATAATCCATGTGTTAATACAGTATGTGTATATACACATATAAGCACATAAATATATATGTATATGATAATCCATGTGTTAATACAGTGTGTGTATATACACATATAAGCACATAAATATATATGTATATGATAATCCATGTGTTAATACAGTGTGTGTATATACACATATAAGCACATAAATATATATGTATATGATAATCCATGTGTTAATATAGTATGTGTATATACACATAAATATATATGTATATGATAATCCATGTGTTAATATAGTATGTGTATATACACATATAAGCACATAAATATATATGTATATGATAATCCATGTGTTAATACAGTGTGTGTATATACACATATAAGCACATAAATATATATGTATATGATAATCCATGTGTTAATACAGTGTGTGTATATACACATATAAGCACATAAATATATATGTATATGATAATCCATGTGTTAATACAGTATGTGTATATACACATATAAGCACATAAATATATATGTATATGATAATCCATGTGTTAATACAGTGTGTGTATATACACATATAAGCACATAAATATATATGTATATGATAATCCATGTGTTAATACAGTGTGTGTATATACACATATAAGCACATAAATATATATGTATATGATAATCCATGTGTTAATATAGTATGTGTATATACACATAAATATATATGTATATGATAATCCATGTGTTAATATAGTATGTGTATATACACATATAAGCACATAAATATATATGTATATGATAATCCATGTGTTAATACAGTGTGTGTATATACACATATAAGCACATAAATATATATGTATATGATAATCCATGTGTTAATACAGTGTGTGTATATACACATATAAGCACATAAATATATATGTATATGATAATCCATGTGTTAATACAGTATGTGTATATACACATATAAGCACATAAATACATATGTATATGATAATCCATGTGTTAATACAGTATGTGTATATACACATATAAGCACATAAATATATATGTATATGATAATCCATGTGTTAATACAGTATGTGTATATACACATATAAGCACATAAATATATATGTATATGATAATCCATGTGTTAATACAGTATGTGTATATACACATATAAGCACATAAATATATATGTATATGATAATCCATGTGTTAATACAGTATGTGTATATACACATATAAGCACATAAATATATATGTATATGATAATCCATGTGTTAATATAGTATGTGTATATACACATATAAGCACATAAATATATATGTATATGATAATCCATGTGTTAATACAGTATGTGTATATACACATATAAGCACATAAATACATATGTATACATTCATATACACATATATTTTAACTTTGCTGCCCAACACTGAGCAACTTTCCCCATGTGCTGCGCTCGGTTCTTTGCCATGCCTATTGGCATCAGAATGAGGCTCCCATTGGAGCATATGGAAGTGCGCTCTTGTGAGTGCAAAGCTTCTATGCAATGCAAACATGAGGTTGCATTCACATTGTGTTTTTCTTGTAATACCAGCTCAAATTTGCATACACCGGTATTACTGAGTGCAGCGCAAATATTGTGCGCACAAAAGCGCAATTTTGTGTTCTACGCATAATCTAGACCATAGAGTGCTCCAGTCAAGATCACGTAGGACTAGGGTGAGTGTGATTTTAAATAGACAGCAAAGAATAACTTAGCACTTGGCAAACGTATAGCTATCATGTATCACAAATACATTATATCAGAAGTGTTTATCCTCATTATAGACATGCTTGAGTGGGAGTGTCCTATTTTGAATTACATTAATTTGATAGCAATTTATTGTTAATGAAGAATGGTCTTATAATCATGTATACAGTGAGTATTAGGATAGTTTTGGCAGAGTATGAATATAGGGCCAGGTTAGGAGTGGTGCGCTAACAGTTACATGCAAGCTAAAAGGGGTTTATCACTGCTGTTTGCGTGTGTCAGGCGTATTACAAGTTAAAAGTAAACGCGATTGCTTGAACACAATTGAAGTTAATGCACGTCAGGATTGCACGTCTTCAGAGTTTCATATTAAGACAATCTAAAAAAAATATATTAAAAAATTCACAAAAAATTGCTCAAAAATATGGAAGCACAAGTGCGGTTGAGTCAGGCATTTGTTGGAGCTCAAACATATATGTACATTAGTAAAAAAGCACAAAAAACTCCCCCCCCCCCCATATCAGCTTAAACTGAAATCGTGGATGTCTCATAAAAGTCATATCTGACAAATTAAAACACTTGGAGGCCTAGTTATCAACGTGTCTACTTACCTGCCATCGCCGGCCCAATACGCCCGCCTAAGCTCGCCTACCATCGCCGCCGCGGACCTGCAAAATTTCGCCTAAGTTATCAATAAATCTGTCAAAAAGCCGCGCACCAAATACGGGGCGATGAGCAGCGGACTGTAATAGTTATCACTCATCCTATCTCGCTGCTCTTCGGCTTTTTGACATCTTTCTTGCTAGCCTGTCACTAAGCACCCACACTAACTACACTGTTCTACCCCCTATACCGGCGCCCCCGGAGCCCCCCCGCAACTCAATAAAGTTATTAACCCCTAAACCGCCGCTCCTAGACCCGCCGCAACTCTTATAAATGTATTAACCCCTAAACCGCCACTCTCGGACACCGCCGCCACCTACATTATACCTAGTAACCCCTATCCTGCCCCCCCTATACCGCCGCCCTCTATAATAAAGTTATTAACCCCTATCCTGCTGATCCCGGACCTCGCCGCAACTAAATAAATAGTTTAACCCCGCCGCAACCTATATTAAACTTTTTAACCCCTAATCTGCCCCCCTACACCGTCGCCACCTATAATAAATTTATTAACCCCTATCCTACCCCCCTTACACTGCCGCCACTGTAATAAAATTATTAACCCCTAAAGTCTAACACTAACCCTATCACCCCCCTAACTTAAATATTAATTAAATAAATCTAAATAATATTTCTCTTATTAACTAAGTTAATCGTATTTAAAACTAAATAATTACCTTTTAAATAAACCCTAATATAGCTACAATATAAATAATAATTATATTGTAGCTATTTTAGGATTTATTTTTAGTTTACAGGCAACTTTCAATTTATTTTAACTAGGTACAATAGCTATTAAATAGTTATTAACTATTTAATAGCTACCTAGCTAAAATAAAGAGAAATTTACCTGTAAAATAAAAACTAACCTAAGTTACAATTACACCTAACACTACACTATCATTAAATAAATTATTCCTATTTAAAACTAAATACTTACCTGTAAAATAAACCCTAAGCTAGCTACAATGTAATTAATAATTACATTGTAGCTATCTTAGGATTTATATTTATTTTAGAGGTAACTGTATTTATTTTAGCTAGTTAGAATAGTTATTAAATAGTTATTAACTATTTAATAACTACCTAGCTAAAAGAAATACAAAATTACCTGTAAAATAAATCCTAACCTAAGTTACAATTAAACCTAACACTACACTATCATTAAATTCATTAAATAAATTACCTGCAAATAACTACAATTAAATACAATTACATAAACTAACTAAAGTACAAAAAATAAAAAAGCTAAGTTACAAAAAATAAAAAAAATAAGTTACAAACATTTAAAAAATATTACAACAATTTTAAGCTAATTACACCTAATCTAATCCCCCCAAAATAAAAAAATGCCCTACCCTATTCTAAAATAAAAAAGTTTGAAGCTCTTTCACCTTACCAGCCCTTAAAAGGGCCTTTTGCGGGGCATGCCCCAAAGAATTCAGCTCTTTTGCCTGTAAAATAAAAATACAACCCCCCCAACATTAAAACCCACCACCCACATACCCCTACTCTAACCCAAACCCCCCTTAAATAAACCTAACACTACCCCCCTGAAGATCATCCTACCTTTAGCCGTCTTCAGCCAGCCGACCCACCGATGGAACCGAAGAGGAGATCTGGAGCGCAGAAGTGATCCTCCAAGGGGCGCTGAAGAAGTCTTCCATCCGATGAAGTCATCATCCAGGCGGCGCTGAAGAAGTCTTCCATCCGGGCGATGTCATCTTCCAATCGGCGCTGAAGAAGTCTTCCATCCGGGCGATGTCATCTTCCAAGCGGGGTCTTCAATCTTCTTTCATCAGGATCCATCTTCATCCCGCCGACACGGAACATCCTTCTTCCCCGACGGACTAACGACGAATGAAGGCTCCTTTAAGGGATGTCATCCAAGATGGCGTCCCTTCAATTCCGATTGGCTGATAGGATTCTATCAGCCAATCGGAATTAAGGTAGGAAAAATCTGATTGGCTGATTGAATCAGCCAATCAGATTGAGCTTGCATTCTATTGGCTGATCGGAACAGCCAATAGAATGCGAGCTCAATCTGATTGGCTGATTGGATCAGCCAATCGGATTGAACTTCAATTTGATTGGCTGATTCAATCAGCCAATCAGATTTTTCCTACCTTAATTCCGATTGGCTGATAGAATCCTATCAGCCAATCGGAATTGAAGGGACACCATCTTGGATGACGTCCCTTAAAGGAGTCTTCATTCGTCGTTTATCCGTCGGGGAAGAAGGATGTTCCGCGTCGGCGGGATGAAGATGGATCCTGAAGAAAGAAGATTGAAGACCCCGCTTGGAAGATGACATCACCCAGGATGGAAGACTTCTTCAGCGCCGCCTGGATGATGACTTAATCGGATGGAAGACTTCTTCAGCGCCCCTTGGAGGATTACTTCTGCCACTCCGGATCTCCTCTTCGGTTCCATCGGTGGGTCAGCTGGCTGAAGATGGCTAAAGGTAGGATGATCTTCAGGGGGTAGTGTGAGGTTTACTTAAGGGGGTTTGGGTTAGATTAGGGGTATGTGGGTGGTGGGTTTTAATGTTTTTCTTTTACAGGCAAAAGAGCAGTTTTTTGGGGGGCATGCCCCGCAAAAGGCCCTTTTAAGGGCTGGTAAGGTAAAAGAGCTTTGAACTTTTTAAATTTAGAATAGGGTAGGGCATTTTTTTATTTTGGGGGGCTTTGTTATTTTAATAGGGGGCTTAGATTAGGTGTAATTAGCTTAAAATTGTTGTAATATTTTTTAAATGTTTGTAACTTATTTTTTTTATTTTTTGTAACTTAACTTTTTTTATTTTTTGTACTTTAGTTAGTTTATGTAATTGTATTTAATTGTAGTTATTTTTAGGTAATTTATTTAATTAATTTAATGATAGTGTAGTGTTAGGTTTAATTGTAACTTAGGTTAGGATTTATTTTACAGGTAATTTTGTATTTCTTTTAGCTAGGTAGTTATTAAATAGTTAATAACTATTTAATAACTATTCTAACTAGCTAAAATAAATACAAAGTTACCTGTAAAATAAATATAAATCCTAAGATAGCTACAATGTAATTATTAATTACATTGTAGCTAGCTTAGGGTTTATTTTACAGGTAAGTATTTAGTTTTAAATAGCAATAATTTATTTAATGGTAGTGTTAGGTGTAATTGTCACTTAGGTTAGTTTTTATTTTACAGGTAAATTTCTCTTTATTTTAGCTAGGTAGCTATTAAATAGTTAATAACTATTTAATAGCTATTGTACCTAGTTAAAATAAATTGAAAGTTGCCTGTAAAATAAAAATAAATCCTAAAATAGCTACAATATAATTATTATTTATATTGTAGCTATATTAGGGTTTATTTTAAAGGTAATTATTTAGTTTTAAATAGGATTAATTTATTTAATAAGAGAAATATTATTTAGATTTATTTAATTAATATTTAAGTTAGGGGGTTAATAATTTTATTACAGTGGCGGCGGTGTAGGGGGGCTGGATAGGGGTTAATAAATTTATTATAAGTGGCGACGGTGTAGGGGGGGCAGATTAGTGGTTAATAAGTTTAATATAGGTTGCGGCGGGGTCTGGGAGCGGCGGTTTAGGGGTTAATACATATATTATAGTTGCGGCGGGGTCAGGGAGCGGTGGTTTAGGGGTTAATAACTTTATTAAAGGTGGCGACGGTATGGGGGGGCAGGATAGGGGTTAATAGGTATCATGTAGGTGGCGGCGGGGTCTGGGAGCGGTGGTTTAGGGGTTAACATGTTTATTATAGTGGCGGTGGGCTCCGGGAGCTGCAGTTTAGGGGTTAATACATATATTATAGTTGCAGCGGGGACCGGGAGCGGCGGTTTAGGGGTTAACATATTTAGTATAGCTTGCGGTGGGCTCCGGGAGTAGCGGTTTAGGGTGTAAACACTTTATTTAGTTGCGGCGGTGTAGGGGGGAAGATTAGGGGTGTTTAGACTCGGGGTACATGTTAGGGTGTTAGGTGTAGACAGCTCCCATAGGAATCAATGGGATGTCTGGCAGCAGCGAACATGAACTTTCGCTATGGTCAGACTCCCATTGATTCCTATGGGATCCGTCGCCTCCAGGATTGAAAACCAGGTACGCTGGGCCGGAAAGTGCCGAGTGTACCTGCTAGTTTTCTGATAACTAGCAAAAGTAGTCAGATTGTGCCGCACTTGTGTGCGGAACATCTGTAGTGACGTAAGAATCGATCTGTGTCTGACTGAGTCTGGCGGATCGAAGCTTACGTCACAAAATTATACTTTTGCCGGTGTCTAGGGCTTGATAACTAAGGCGAATCAGCCTCGCCAAAAATATGCTGCGGAATTCCAGTGTATTTGAGGTTGACGGCTTGATAACTTGGGGTTTTGAAGTTCAACATATATGTAAAGTTTAAAAAAAAATAAAAAATGGTGAATTTGGTGATAAGCTTCCACTTTGTGTCACATCATATCACTCTACTATGGCAGCTTGCTCTAAAAATAGAAAAATGGCTAAGGGGTTAAATTTCTTACTTGAATCCAGTCAAGTTACCACCAACCCCCCAACTTAACAACCCATACATTAATTAAAACACAACACTCAGGGTTGGGAGAAAAAACCAACCTCCCCCAATGGGGGGAGTGGTTGTTTTATTAAATACACAATTAAATAACTTTAAATAACAAACTGCTAATAGCTGGCAAGATAAACTTGTCCTATCAACCCACTAAGGGGTGTGGCCGCCCTGGGAATGAGGACGCCCTCATTCCGCCTACCTGTCCGCTCAAGGAAGATCGCCCAGTGAGCCGACCAATCCCTAGCCCCTCGGCGACTAGGGTCCTAAACGCTCACTGTCCCTTCCTTCTATACTTGTTCCTGTAAATTTGACTTTTTTGCCACACCTGCTACAGAGAAACGAAAGGCCAGAGTAATGTGTACACGCCTGCCAACCTGTGCAAAATCAAATATATAAAGTTGTACAAAAAGATTGTGGCAGGTACAAATAACATGCAATCAATCAAAGACTGATGCCTAGTACAGTACTATTAGGCTATTTAGCTGGATGATTCCTACTATACCATAGCTGGGTTAAATCATTGAATAACCACACATTATATATATATTTATTTATTTATAAAATATTTTACCAGGAAGGATACATTGAGATTTCTCTCGTTTTCAAGTATGTCCTGGGTCCACAAGACATTGCATTGATAACATAGGGTACAATAAAATACAAAAAACAATAATAATACACAATGGCCTAGATTTAGAGTTCGGCGGTAAAAGGGCTGTTAACGCTCCGCGGGTTTTTTTCTGGCCGCACCATAAATTTAACTCTGGTATCGAGAGTTCAAACAAATGCTGCGTTAGGCTCCAAAAAAGGAGCGTAGAGCATTTTTACCGCAAATGCAACTCTCGATACCAGAGCTGCTTACGGACGCGGCCGGCATCAAAAACGTGCTCGTGCACGATTCTCCCATAGGAAACAATGGGGCTGTTTGAGCTGAAAAAAAAACTAACACCTGCAAAAAAGCAGCGTTCAGCTCCTAACGCAGCCCCATTGTTTCCTATGGGGAAACACTTCCTACGTCTGCACCTAACACTCTAACATGTACCCCGAGTCTAAACACCCCTAGCCTTACACTTATTAACCCCTAATCTGCCGCCCACGCTATCGCTGACCCCTGCATTATATTATTAACCCCTAATCTGCCGCTCCGTAAACCGCCGCAACCTACGTTATCCCTATGTACCCCTAATCTGCTGCCCTAACATCGCCGACCCCTATATTATATTTATTAACCCCTAATCTGCCCCCCTCAACGTCGCCGACACCTGCCTACACTTATTAACCCCTAATCTGCCGAGCGGACCTGAGCGCTACTATAATAAAGTTATTAACCCCTAATCCGCCTCACTAACCCTATCATAAATAGTATTAACCCCTAATCTGCCCTCCCTAACATCGCCGACACCTAACTTCAATTATTAACCCCTAATCTGCCGAGCGGAGCTCACCGCTATTCTAATAAATGGATTAACCCCTAAAGCTAAGTCTAACCCTAACACTAACACCCCCCTAACTTAAATATAATTTACATCTAACGAAATAAATTAACTCTTATTAAATAAATTATTCCTATTTAAAGCTAAATACTTACCTGTAAAATAAATCCTAATATAGCTACAATATAAATTATAATTATATTATAGCTATTTTAGGATTAATATTTATTTTACAGGCAACTTTGTAATTATTTTAACCAGGTACAATAGCTATTAAATAGTTAAGAACTATTTAATAGTTACCTAGTTAAAATAATAACAAATTTACCTGTAAAATAAATCCTAACCTAAGTTATAATTAAACCTAACACTACCCTATCAATAAAATAATTAAATAAACTACCTACAATTACCTACAATTAACCTAACACTACACTATCAATAAATTAATTAAATACAATTCCTACAAATAAATACAATTAAATAAACTAGCTAAAGTACAAAAAATAAAAAAGAACTAAGTTACAGAAAATAAAAAAATATTTACAAACATAAGAAAAATATTACAACAATTTTAAACTAATTACACCTACTCTAAGCCCCCTAATAAAATAACAAAGCCCCCCAAAATAAAAAATTCCCTACCCTATTCTAAATTAAAAAAGTGACAAGCTCTTTTACCTTACCAGCCCTGAACAGGGCCCTTTGCGGGGCATGCCCCAAGAATTTCAGCTCTTTTGCCTGTAAAAAAAAACATACAATACCCCCCCCCAACATTACAACCCACCACCCACATACCCCTAATCTAACCCAAACCCCCCTTAAATAAACCTAACACTAATCCCCTGAAGATCTTCCTACCTTGTCTTCACCATCCAGGTATCACCGATCTGTCCTGGCTCCAAGATCTTCATCCAACCCAAGCGGGGGTTGGCGATCCATAATCCGGTGCTCCAAAGTCTTCCTCCTATCCGGCAAGAAGAGGACATCCGGACCGGCAAACATCTTCTCCAAGCGGCATCTTCGATCTTCTTCCATCCGGTGCGGAGCGGGTCCATCTTGAAGCAGGCGACGCGGATCCATCCTCTTCTTCTGATGTCTCCCGACTAATGACTGTTCCTTTAAGGGACGTCATCCAAGATGGCGTCCCTCGAATTCCGATTGGCTGATAGGATTCTATCAGCCAATCGGAATTAAGGTAGGAATATTCTGATTGGCTGATGGAATCAGCCAATCAGAATCTAGTTCAATCCGATTGGCCGATCCAATCAGCCAATCAGATTGAGCTCGCATTCTATTGGCTGATCGGAACAGCCAATAGAATGCGAGCTCAATCTGATTGGCTGATTGGATCAGCCAATCGGATTGAACTTGATTCTGATTGGCTGATTCCATCAGCCAATCAGAAAATTCCTACCTTAATTCCGATTGGCTGATAGAATCCTATCAGCCAATCGGAATTCGAGGGACGCCATCTTGGATGACGTCCCTTAAAGGAACAGTCATTAGTCGGGAGACATCGGAAGAAGAGGATGGATCCGCGTCGCCTGCTTCAAGATGGACCCGCTCCGCACCGGATGGAAGAAGATCGAAGATGCCGCTTGGAGAAGATGTTTGCCGGTCCGGATGTCCTCTTCTTGCCGGATAGGAGGAAGACTTTGGAGCCTCTTCTGGACCTCTTCAGCACCGGATTATGGATCGCCAACCCCCCCTTGGGTTGGATGAAGATCTTGGAGCCAGGACGGATCGGTGATACCTGGATGGTGAAGACAAGGTAGGAAGATCTTCAGGGGATTAGTGTTAGGTTTATTTAAGGGGGGTTTGGGTTAGATTAGGGGTATGTGGGTGGTGGGTTGTAATGTTGGGGGGGGGGTATTGTATGTTTTTTTTTACAGGCAAAAGAGCTGAACTTCTTGGGGCATGCCCCGCAAAGGGCCCTGTTCAGGGCTGGTAAGGTAAAAGAGCTTGTAACTTTTTTAATTTAGAATAGGGTAGGGAATTTTTTATTTTGGGGGGCTTTGTTATTTTATTAGGGGGCTTAGAGTAGGTGTAATTAGCTTAAAATTGTTGTAATATTTTTATTATGTTTGTAAATATTTTTTTATTTTCTGTAACTTAGATCTTTTTTATTTTTTGTACTTTAGCTAGTTTATTTAATTGTATTTCTTTGTAGGAATTGTATTTAATTAATTTATTGATAGTGTAGTTTTAGGTTAATTGTAGGTAATTGTAGGTAGTTTATTTAATTATTTTATTGATAGGGTAGTGTTAGGTTAATTGTAGGTAATTGTAGGTAGTTTATTTAATTATTTTATTGATAGGGTAGTGTTAGGTTTAATTATATCTTAGGTTAGGATTTATTTTACAGGTAAATTTGTTATTATTTTAACTAGGTAACTATTAAATAGTTCTTAACTATTTAATAGCTATTGTACCTGGTTAAAATAATTACAAAGTTACCTGTAAAATAAATATTAATCCTAAAATAGCTATAATATAATTATAATTTATATTGTAGCTATATTAGGATTTATTTTACAGGTAAGTATTTAGCTTTAAATAGGAATAATTTATTTAATAAGAGTTAATTTATTTCGTTAGATAAAAATTATATTTAACTTAGGGGGGTGTTAGTGTTAGGGTTAGACTTAGCTTTAGGGGTTAATACATTTATTAGAATAGCGGTGAGCTCCGGTCGGCAGATTAGGGGTTAATAATTGAAGTTAGGTGTCGGCGATGTTAGGGAGGGCAGATTAGGGGTTAATACTATTTATGATAGGGTTAGTGAGGCGGATTAGGGGTTAATAACTTTATTATAGTAGCGGTGCGGTCCGCTCGGCAGATTAGGGGTTAATAAGTGTAGGCAGGTGTCGGCGACGTTGAGGGGGGCAGATTAGGGGTTAATAAATATAATATAGGGGTCGGCGGTGTTAGGGGTAGCAGATTAGGGGTACATAGGGATAACGTAGGTGGCGGCGATTTGCGGTCGGAAGATTAGGGGTTAATTATTTTAAGTAGCTTGCGGCGACGTTGTGGGGGGCAAGTTAGGGGTTAAGAAATATAATATAGGGGTCGGCGGGGTTAGGGGCAGCAGATTAGGGGTACATAAGTATAACGTAGGTGGCGGTCGGCAGATTAGGGGTTAAAAATTTTAATCGAGTGGCGGCGATGTGGGGGGACCTCGGTTTAGGGGTACATAGGTAGTTTATGGGTGTTAGTGTACTTTAGGGTACAGTAGTTAAGAGCTTTATAAACCGGCGTTAGCCAGAAAGCTCTTAACTCCTGCTATTTTCAGGCGGCTGGAATCTTGTCGTTAGAGCTCTAACGCTCACTGCAGAAACGACTCTAAATACCAGCGTTAGAAAGATCCCATTGAAAAGATAGGCTACGCAAATGGCGTAGGGGGATCTGCGGTATGGAAAAGTCGCGGCTGAAAAGTGAGCGTTAGACCCTTTAATCACTGACTCCAAATACCAGCGGGCGCCCAAAACCAGCGTTAGGAGCCTCTAACGCTGGTTTTGACGGCTACCGCCGAACTCTAAATCTAGGCCAATATATGAAAAAAAAAAAAAAAAATTAACATAGAACAGGTATTTAATCAACCATGACAGATGCATTCTGTTTTGAGATATGTAGAGAGGGATCTCTTAAAGGATATTAGGCCTGTCTTTGTGTCTTAAACCTTATTTCTGGAATCTGTTTTAAAATTTAATTGCTCAGTGATGTCTCTGCAAGTCTTGCAGAGACATCACTGAGCAATTAAATGTTATCACAGAAGAAAGGTTTAAAGGGCCACTAAACACAAAATCTTTCTTTCATGATTCAGATAGAGAATACAAATTTAAACAATATTACAATTTACTTCTATTATTTATTTTGCTTCATTTTTTAGATATCCTTAGTTGAAGAAAAAGCAATGCACATGGGTGAGCCAATCACACGAGGCTTCTATGTGCAGCAACCAATTAGCAGCTACTGAGCATATCTAGATATGCTTTTCAGCAAAGAATATCAAGAGAATAAAACAAATTAGATAATAGAAGTAAATTAGAAAGATGTTTAAAATTGCATTCTCTTTCTAAATCATGAAAGAAAAAAAATGTGGGTTTCATGTCCCTTTAAGACAGGCTTTTTTATATATAATATATGTGGTCATTCAACTATTTATTAACCCAGTTATGGTAGTAGGAATCATCCAGCTACATAGCCTCATAGTGCAAACTGCACTAGGCATCAGTCTTTAATTGATTGTATTTGCACCTGCCACAATAATTTTGTACAACATTATATATTTTGCACAGGTTGGCAGGCATGTACACATTGCTCTGGCCTTTCTTTTCTCAGTAGCAGAATGCAGATGCTGGGTTAACGTAAGCTTTGCAGTTTGCACAGTGCAGCATTTACAGTATTTGCAGATTTTGCACTGCCGGCTACCCCACATAGCCCAACCCTGGTGGTGTAGTGTAAAAAACACCAATAATTAACATAGACCCTAGGCCTAGAAAACAACAAAGCAAACCCAGCAATGATTGCAATGCAATCAGTATTATTAACAAAGAGGCTCAGGTTATGGGTGTCAGACAGACTGTCAGTGTACTGGGTGCTTAATGCCTAGTGCCTATATGAGCTGTATAAAATAAGCTAAGCCTTAAATCCCAGCCTTACCTCTTGGCATTTTGGGCAAGGGTGTTCAGATTGTTATGACAGTCACAGCAAGATAAAAGAAAAACAAATTGTACACAATAATGAGGCATAATTTAACAGTTATAGTTAAAAATAAGGGTGTGCAAATTTGAACACAATATGAAGTGTTGTTCTAAAAGTCAAATTAATAACCAAGTCACAGGACAGATCTCAGTAAGTCTGGAAAATGTCATTGCTCTGCTAAAAATCTCTTGATTTAAAGGTGTGACCTTATAAGCAACACAAGGTGTCACAGCTTTAAACAGTTCACATACTTTGGCCCCTAGTTATCAAGCCGTCAACCTCAAATACGCTGGAATTCCACAGCATATTTGTGGCGAGGCTGATTCGCCTTAGTTATCAAGCCCTGCTGACCGGCAAAAGTAGAATTTTATGACGTAAAATTCGATCCGCCGGGCAAAGTCCGACACAGATCGATTCTAACGTCACTCCAGATGTTCCGCACACAAATTCAGCACAATCTGACTACTTTTGCTAGTTATCAAAAGACTAGCAGGTACGCTCGGCACTTTTCCGGCCCAGCGTACCTGGTTTTCAATCCGCCGCCCTGGAGGCGGCAGATCCCATAGGAATCAATGGGAGTCTGACCATAGCGAAAGTTAATGTTCGCTGCTGCCCGATATCCCATTGATTCCTATGGGAGCTGTCTACACCTAACACCCTAAGATGTACCCCGAGTGTAAACACCCCTAATCTGTCCCCCCTACACCGCCGCAACTAAATAAATGTATTACCCCCTAAACCGCCGCTCCCGGAGTCCACTGCCTCTCTAAAAAATGTATTAACCCCTAAACCACCGCTCCTAGACCCCGCCGCAACTATAATAAATGTATTAACCCCTAAACCGCCGCTCCCGGAGCCCACCGCCACCTACATTATACCTAGTAACCCCTATCCTGCCCCCCCATACCGCCGCCACCTATAATACATTTATTAACCCCTATCCTGCCGATCCCGGACCCCGCCAAAACGAAATAAATTGTTTAACCCCTAAACCGCCGCTCCCGGACCCCACCGCCACCTATATTAAACGTATTAACCCCTAATCTGCCCCCCCTACACTGTTGCCACCTATAATAAATTTATTAACCACTATTCTGCCCCCTATACTGTCGCCACCTATAATACATTTTTTAACCCCTATCCTGCCACCCCTACACCGCCGCCACTAAAATAAAATTATTAACCCCTAAACCTAAGTCTAACCCTAACCCTAACAATCCCCTAACTTAAATATTAATTAATAATTACATTCTAGCTACGTTAGGATTTATATTTACTTTACAGGTAACTTTGTATTTATTTTAGCTAGTTAGAATAGTTATTAAATAGTTATTAACTATTTAATAACTACCTAGCTTAAAGAAATACAAAATTACCTGTAAAATAAATCCTAACCTAAATTACAATTAAACCTAACACTACACTATCATTAAATTAATTAAATAAATTAGCTACAAATAACTACAATTAAATACAATTAAATAAACTAAACTAAAGTACAAAAAATAAAAAAAAAATAAGTTACAAAAAAAAGTTACAAACATTTCAAAAATATTACAACAATTTTAAACTACTTACACCTAATCTAAGCCCCCTAATAAAATAACAAAGCCCCCCAAAATAAAAAAAATGCCCTACCCTATTCTACATTAAAAAGTTAACAGCTCTATTACCTTACCAGCCCTTAAAAAGGCCTTTTGCGGGGCATGCCCCAAAGAATTCAGCTCTTTTGCCTGTAAAATAAAAATACAACCCCCCCAACATTAAAACCCACCACCCACATACCCCTACTCTAACCCAAACCCCCCTTAAATAAACCTAACACTACACCCCTGAAGATCATCCTACCTTTAGCGTCTTCAGCCAGCCGACCACCGATGGAACAGAAGAGGACATCCGCAGCGGCCGAAGTCATCATCCAAGGGGCGCTGAAGAAGTCTTCCATCCGATTGAAGTCATCATCCAAGGGGCGCTGAAGAGGTTTTCCATCCGATTGAAGTCATCATCCAGGCGGCGTCTTCAATCTTCATCCATCCGGAGCGGAGCCATCTTCAGACGAGCCAACGCGGAGCCATCTTCTTCCACCAACGACTAGACAATGAATGAAGGTTCCTTTAAGTGACGTCATCCAAGATGGCGTCCCTCGAATTCCGATTGGCTGATAGGATTTTATCAGCCAATTGAAATTAAGGTAGGAAAAATCTGATTGGCTGATTGAATCAGCCAATCAGATTGAAGTTCATTCCGATTGGCTGATCCAATCAGCCACTCAGATTGAGCTTGCATTCTATCAGCCAATCGGAATTCGAGGGACGCCATCTTGGATGACGTCACTTAAAGGAACCTTCATTCGTCGTCTAGTCGTCGGTGGTAGAAGATGGCTCCGCTTGGATCGTCTGAAGATGGCTCTGCTCCGGATGGATAAAGATTGAAGATGACGCCTGGATGATTTCAATCGGATAGAAGACCTCTTCAGCACCCCTTGGATTATGACTTCAATCGGATGGAAGACTTCTTCAGTGCCCCTTGGATGATTACTTCGGACGCTGCGTATGTCCTCTTCTGTTCCATCGGTGGTCGGCTGGCTGAAGACGGCTAAAGGTAGGATGATCTTCAGGGGGGTAGTGTTAGGTTTATTTAAGGGGGGTTTTGGTTAGAGAAGGGGTATGTGGGTGGTGGGTTTTAATGTTGGGGGGGTTGTATTTTTATTTTACAGGCAAAAGAGCTGATTTCTTTGGGGCATGCCCCGCAAAAGGCCCTTTTAAGGGCTGGTAAGGTAATAGAGCTGTTAACTTTTTAATGTAGAATAGGGTAGGGCATTTTTTTTATTTTGGGGGCTTTGTTATTTTATTAAAGGGCTTAGATTAGGTGTAAGTAGTTTAAAATTGTTCTAATATTGTTTAAATGTTTGTAACTTTTTTTTTTTTTTGTAACTTAGTTTTTTTTTATTTTTTGTACTTTTAGTTAGTTTATTTAATTGTAGTTATTTGTAGTGATGTCGCAAACCTTAAAATTTCGGTTCGCGAACGGCAGACTTCCGCTACTGTTTGCGAACCGGCGAACCGCGCAAACCGCCATTGACTTCAATAGGCAGGCGAACTTTAAAACCCACAAGGACTCTTTCTGGCCACAATAGTGATGGATAAGTTGTTTCAAGGGGACTAACACCTGGACTGTGGCATGCCGGAGGGGGATCCATGGCAAAACTCCCACGGAAAATTACATAGTTGATGCAGAGTCTGGTTTTAAGCCATAAAGTGCCTTAATCACCTAACATTCCTAAAAATTTTTTGAATAACGTGCTTTAAAACATCAGGTATGATGTAGTATCGATCAGGTAGTGTAAGGGTTATGCCCGCTTCACAATGACAGACCAAACTCCCCGTGTAATGCACCGCAAACAACTGCAAACAGTCCATTTGCACAACCACGAGTTAGATAGATTTGATAGTTAGATACATACATTACATAGATCAATAGAAGCAATATACATATGATAGATACAAATTACATTTATCAATAGATGCGATATACATTTGGTGATAGATACGAATTACATAGATCAATCGATGCAATATACATTTGATAGATACGAATTACATAGATCAAAAGATGCAATATACATTTGATAGATACGAATTACATCGATAAATAGATGCAATTTATATTTGATAGATACGATTGATAGTTAGATTTGATAGATAAATAGATAGATTTGATAGATATATGATTTCCCTGACAGAGTATAACAATAAGACATGCTGTCTGGGACCCGTGGTGTGTTAAGTAGTATTATTGTTAGCAGTTTACTACCTGTTACTCCCCCTATCGGGGGAGGTCTATATGGGCTGCATTTTTGGAACAGGGAGATGGAAGAAGATGATTGGTCTGTCCTCCTACTTCAAATTTGGCCTAAACACAAGTGGCTGTCTCTAATCAGTCCGGCCACGAGATAGATAGATTTGATAGATAGATATACATAGATTGATAGATAGAATCGATAGAAGATAAATTGATCGATTTGATAGATATATAATTACCCTGACAAAGTATAATAATAAAACATGCAGTCTGGGAGCCATGGTAACTAGGTTGTGTTAAGTAGTACTATTCTTAGCACTTTAATACCTGCATGATCACCCTGATAAAATTATAACAACAAGACATTCGGTCTGGGACCCATGGTATCTAGTTTGTGTTTATATTAGTACTATTCTTAGCACTTTAATCCATGTTACTCCCCCTATCTGTGTAGGTCTATATGGCCTGCATGATTACCCTGAGAAAGTATAACAACAAGACATGCGGTCTGGGACCCATGGTAATTAGGTTGTGTTTAGTAGTACTATTCTTAGCACTGTAATCCATGTTACTCCCCCTATCTGTGTAGGTCTATATGGCCTGCATGATTACCCTGAGAAAGTATAACAACAAGACATTCGGTCTGGGACCCATGGTAATTAGGTTGTGTTTAGTAGTACTATTCTTAGCACTTTAATCCCTTTTACTCCCCCCTATCGGGGGAGGTCTATATGGCCTGCATGATTACCCTGATAAAGTATAACAACAAAACATGTGGTCTGGGACCCATGGTAACTATGTTGTGTTAAGTAGTACTGTTCTTAGCACTTTAAACCTGTTAGTCCCGATATCGGGTGAGGTCTACATGGCCTGCCTGATTACCTTGACAAAATATAACAATAAGACATGTGGTCTGGGACCCATGGTAACTAGGTTGTGTTAAGTAGTAGTATTCTTAGCACTTTAATCTCTTTTACTCCCCCTATTGGGTGAGGTCTATATGGCCTGCCTGATTACCCTGACAAAGTATCACAACAAGACATGCGGTCTGTGACCCAGGGTAACTAGATTGTGTTAAGTAGTACTGTTCTTAGCAGTTTAATACCTGTTACTCCCCATATCGGGGGAGGTCTATATGGCCTGCCTGATTACCCTGACAAAGTATCACAACAAGACATGCGGTCTGGGACCCATGGTAATTAGGTTGTGTTAAGTAGTACTGTTCTTAGCAGTTTAATACCTGTTACTCCCCATATCGGGGGAGGTCTATATGGCCTGCATGATTACCCTGACAAAGTATAGTAGTTTTTTTGTTTAAATTTACACTAATGTTAAGCAGATATGAGTGGTGGCTGGCACAGAGCAATTAACCACAATATATGCTGTGTGAGCCTGAGACACAGGCCTGATAGAAAATTAAATTAGATTACACTAGCAAAATGATTTAAAAGTTTTTTTTTTAAAAATTTACAATAATGTTAAGCAGATATGAGTGGTGGCTGGCACAGCAATTAACCACAGTATATGCTGTGTAAGCCTGACACACAGGCCTGATAGAAAATGAAATTAGATTACACTAGCAAAATGATTTAAAAGTTTTTTTGTTTAAATTTACACTAATGTTAAGCAGATATCAGTGGTGGCACTAATCACAGTATATGCTGTGAGCCTCACACACAGGCTGACAGCCAGGCAAATGCAAATACAAAAAGGGCTTTTTGGGGTGCTGTCCTTACAGCAGAGATTAGATGAGTCCTTCAGGACTGTAGTGGACACTAAATACACTAGCCTAGCTATCTATTTACCAATAATATCAGCCGCAGCAGCACTAAACCTCCTCTCACTAAGAAAGCAGGATCGTAATGAATCTAAAATGGCTGCTGCCCAGGAGCTGGGAGGGTCTGTGAGGGAGTGTCTGCTGCTGATTGGCTCAAATGTGTCTGAAGGCTGTGAGATACAGGGTCAAAGATTCCTCAATGATGACGAATAGGGGGCGGATCGAACATCGCATATGTTCACCCGCAGCGGCGAACTCGAACAAGCTATGTTCGCTGGGAACTGTTCTCCGGCGAACTGTTCGCAACATCACTAATTATTTGTAGCTAATTTATTTAATTAATTTAATGATAGTGTAGTGTTAGGTTTAATTGTAACTTAGGTTAGGATTTATTTTACAGGTAATTTTGTATTTCTTCTAGCTAGGTAGTTATTAAATAGTTATACTATACTATTTAATAACTATTCTAACTAGCTAAAATAAATACAAAGTTACCTGTAAAATAAATATAAATCCTAAAATAGCTAGAATGTAATTATTAATTGCATTGTAGCTAGCTTAGGGTTTATTTTACAGGTAAGTATTTTGTTTTAAATAGGAATAATTTAGTTAATGATAGTGTAGTGTTAGGTGTAATTGTAGGTTAGGATTTATGTTACAGGTAAATTTCTCTTTATTTTAACTAGGTAGCTATTAAATAGCTATTGTACCTAGATAAAATAAATTTGCCTGTAAAATAAAAATAAATCCTAAGATAGCTACAATATAATTATTATTTATATTGTAGCTATATTAGGGTTTATTTTAAAGGTAAGTATTTAGTTTTAAATAGGATTAATTTAGTTAATAAGAGTTATACTATTTAGATGTATTTAATTAATATTTAAGTTAGGGGATTGTTAGGGTTAGGATTAGACTTAGGTTTAGGGGTTAATAATTTTATTTTAGTGGAGGCGTTGTAGGGGGGGCAGGATAGGGGTTAAAAAATTTATTATAGGTGGCGACAGTGTAGGGGGGCAGAGTAGGGGTTAATTAGTTTAATATAGGTGGAGTGGCGGTTTAGAGGTTAAACAAATTATTTAGTTGCGGCGGGGTCGGGGATCAGCAGGATAGAGGTTAAAAATGTATTATAGGTGGCGACGGTATAGGCGGGCAGGATAGGGGTTACTAGGTATAATGTAGGTGGCGGTGGGCTCCGGGAGCGGCGGTTTAGGGGTTAATACATTTATTATAGTTGCGGCGGGGTCTACGAGCGGCGGTTTAGGGGTTAATAACTTTATTTAGTTGCGGGGGGTTCCGGGGGCACCGTTATAGGGGGTAGAACAGTGTAGTTTAGTGTGAGTGCTTAGTTACAGCTTATCAATAAAGCTATAGAAAAGCCGAAGAGCAGCGAGATCAGATTAGTGATAACTATCACAGTCTACTGCTCATCACCCCGTACTTGGTGCGTGGCTTTTTGACAGCTTTTTTGATAATTTTGGCGAGATTTTTCTGGTCCGCGGTGGCGATGGTAGGCGAGCTTAGGCGGGCGTATTGGGCCGGCGAAGGCAGGTAAGTAGACACGTTGATAACTAGAGGCCTTTATGTCACATTAGATGAATCTTGTGTAAAAAGGCAAGAGAGCAGTGGGTACAAAGCAGCATTGGGCACAGCCGAAAAGGTCATGATATACTTTTAGTGATCACCTCTAACAGCTATGTGAGGACTTAGCCAGCCTTTTAAAAATGAATCACATCTTTTGGATATGCAATAAATAAGACATTTATATGATACTGAGATCTGGATCATGAAATTAGACCTAATTATTATTTAGATGAGAGGATAATGTCTCCAGATGACAGTTTAAATCTAGTTTCCTTGACAAATCAAGCTAATAAAGATCTCATTCCATTGTAAATTGAATTTCTTTGCAGATTTTTTTTTATTCCTGGATTGAATCTCACACCTGCAAGGCAGGGAGTAATTATTTTAATTAAAAAAAATCCACATATTAATTTCATGTATTTTACTGATGATATAATGGCCTCTAGTTATCAAGCTGTCAACCTCAAATACGCTGAAATTCCGCAGCGTGTTTGTGGCGAGGCTGATTCGCCTAAGTTATCAAGCCCTGCTGCCCGGCAAAAGTAGAATATAGTGACGTAAGCTTTGATCCGCTGGACTCAGTCCGACACAGATCGATTCTTACGTCACTCCAGATGTTCCGAACGCAAGTTCGGCACAATCTGACTACTTTTGCTAGTTATCAAATAACTAGCAGGTACTCTCGGCACTTTTCCGGCCCAGCGTACCTGGTTTTCAATCCGCTGCCCTGGAGGCAGCGGATCCCATAGGAATCAATGGGAGTCTGACCATAGCGAAAGTTCATGTTCGCTGCTGCCCAACATCCCATTTATTCCTATGGTAATGTCTACACCTAACACCCTAACAAGTACCCCGAGTCTAAACACCCCTAATCTGCCCCCCCTACACCACCGCAACTAAATAGTATTACCCCCTAAACCGCTGCTCCCGGGGCCCACCGCCACCTACATAATACCTATTAACCCCTATCCTGCCCCCCTATACCGCCGCCACCTATTATAAATGTATTAACCCCTAAACAGCCGCTCCCGGACCCCACCGCCACCTACATAATACCTATGAACCCCTATCCTGCCCCCCCCTATACCGCCGCCACCTATAATAAATTTATTAACCCCTATCCTGCCGATCCCGTACCCCGCCACAACTAAATAAATTGTTTAACCCCTAAACCGCCGCCCCCGGACCCCGCCTCAACCTATATTAAACTTATTAACCCCTAATCTGCCCCCCTTACACCGTCGCCACCTATAATAAATTTATTAACCCCTATCCTGCCCCCCCTATACCGCCACCATCTGTATTAAACTAATTAATCCCTAAACCTTAGTCTAACCCTAACCCTAACACCCCCAAAGTTATTTTAATAAATCTAAATACAATTACTATTATAAACTAAATTAATCCTATTTAAAACTAAATACTTACCTGTAAAATAAACCCTAAGATAGCTACAATGTAATTAATAATTACATTGTAGCTATCTTAGGATTTATATTTATTTCACAGGTAACTTTGTATTTATTTTAACTAGGTAGAATAGTTATTAAATATTTATTAACTATTTAATAACTACCTAGCTAAAATAAATTCAAAATTACCTGTAAAATAAATCCTAACCTAAGTTACAATTAAACATAACACTACACTATCATTAAATAAATTAAATTAATTATCTACAAATACCTACAATTAAATACAATTAAATAAACTAACTAAAGTACAAAAAATAAAAAAAACTAAGTTACAAAAAATAAAACAATTACAAGATTTTTAAGCTAATTACACCTAATCTAAGCCCCCTAATAAAATAACAAAGCCCCCAAAATAAAAAAATGCCCTACCCTATTCTAAATTATGAAAGTTAACAGCTCTATTACCTTACCAGCCCTTAAAAGGGCCTTTTGTGGGGCATGCCCCAAAGTATTCAGCTCTTTTGCATGTTAAAAAAAATACAACCCCCCAACATTAAAACCCACCACCCACATACCCCTACTCTAACATAATGTATGGCAGGAGGAATGGGAACAAGGGCTGTGTCATAGGCATGGCTAAGGCTTATAAGAGTGTGATGGTAGTGGTGGGGGGGGGGGGTTGTGTGCAGGAAAGGGCAAGTCATGGGCAAAACTTGGATGTCCTTAAAATCCAGGACATTTGCCCAGGCTGAGGAGCTATGGGCAGGAAGCAGAGCCATTACTCCAAAACAGTGACAATCTCACAAGATTCCAGGACGGTTGGTTGGTATGTTTTAATGTGTCATTGCACACAAGGGACAGCCCTTGGAGAAAGGTTTCTGATATAATATTATGATATTTATGTATATTAATGGATATGAAAAAAGTGATGAAGATGCAGGGATGGTAGTTTCCATTAGCCAATGACTGAAGATCAGAGTCCTCAGAAGTCAAAGTCTCATTAAACTACCACTACAATGTTACCAATGTTTTATTTGGTCATCTCTTGCAACACAACTAACAATGGAGCACTGAGGTAATATAAAGGGACAGTCAAGTCCAAAATTTTTTATTATTCAGATAAGGCATGCAATTTTAAACAACTTTCCAATTTACTTTAATCACCAACTTTGCTTTGTTTTCTTGGTATTCTTAGTTGAAAGCTAAACCTAGGAGGTTCAGATACTAATTTCTTAGACCTTTAAGGCCACCTCTAATCTGAATGTTTTTCACCACTAGAGGATGTTAGTTCAAGTGTTTCATATGGATAACATTGAACAAATGCACGTGAGGTTACATAGAAGTGAGCAATGATTGGCTAAAATGCAAGTCTGTCAAAAAAACTGAAATAAGGGGGCAGTCTGCAGAGGCTTAGATACAAGGTAATTACAGAGGTAAAACGTGTATTATTATATCTGTGTTGTTCAGGGCAGGCGTTTGGCATAAGGCAGTATAGGCAGTCGCCTTTGGTGTGATCCAGCAGGGGGGGGGGCACTGAGAGTGGTGCCAACTGCGACTCAGGATAAAATCAGATTATCTGCTGCATCGATCACCGATCGCTGCGTCCGCTGGCTCTGGCTGGCTCTGGCTGGCTCCGGCTGGCTCCCTGCGCCTGCAACGCAACTTAGTCTTACAGTCACTGCGCTGGGAGAAGCAGCAGAGGAGGAGAAGTTGCTGGGCAGAGTATGAATATAGGGCCAGGTTATGAGTGGTGCGCTAACAGTTACACGCAAGGTAAAAGGGGTTTATCACTGCTGTTTGCGTGTGTCAGGCGTATTACAAGTTAAAAGTAAATGTGATTGCTTGAACACAATTGAAGTTAATGCACGTCAGGATTGCACGTCCTCGGAGTTTCATATTAAGACAATCTAAAAAAAAATATTTAAAAAAATGCACAAAAAATTATTAGTGCTCAAAAATATGGAAGCACAAGAGTGGTTGAGTCAGGCATTCATTGGAGCTCAAACATATATGTACATTAGTAAAAAAGCAAAAAAAACTCCCCCCAATATCAGCTCAAACTGAAATCGTGGATGTATCATTAAAGTCATATTTGACAAATTAAAACACTTGCGGCGAGATTTGGAGTTTGCGGTAAGATGGGTTGCTAACGCTACGCGTGGTTTATGTCTAACGCACGGCATTGTTTGACTCCGGTATTTAGAGTTCTAACAAAACCTTCTAACGATACTCCTAACGCGTGTATTTCACACGTGGAATCCTGCCCGCGTTTGATAGTCTCCCATAGAGTTCAATGGAAAAACAAACAAACACGCTTTTTTCACCTAACACTCGATCTCGCGAGAAATACGCACAGCTCGGTCATATGACGCATAACACATCATGCACAACAATAACACGCCGCAAATGTCACAACAACAATCACTCAACAAAGCACATAAGCATTACACATTCACAAGCGGGGGGATTTTTAATAAAATTTAATACAGGGAATCCGCATATACTTTAAGATGCGGAAATACGCAAAATAACAACAAGGAAAAAAAAAATATATACATACACTAGCAAAATAATCGCATTCAATATCACTATATATTAGGACAAACATACATATACAACACTTCACTAATACCACACCATCGCAAATTCACATTTAAACATAATACTATTGGACAATGTTATAGAAAACGAGCACTATGACATCATCGCATTCTACACATTCCACAAATACTAACTCAAAATGAGCATGCGCAAATTCACACAACTAATACACATTGCACAAATATTAATTGCTAATAAAGCACACCTGAATACAATTTACAACGGAAATCGGTACATCATTAAACATTTACACAGGGTATATAAGCACCACACAAGCATGGCTTCTTTGACTGTGTTGCTGGTGAGTCTTTGGAGATTGGAGGTTTAAGATTAGAGAGTTTGTGCATTATTGTGAGTGAGTTAGTGTTAGTGTGAGAGAGTCAGTTGTTAGTGTTATCGTGAGTGAGTTAGTGGGAGTGGGAGTTAGTGGTAGTGGGAGAGAGTCAGTTAGTGGGAGCGTGAGTGAGTTAGTGGTAGTGGGAGTTGTTAGTGAGAGTCAGTGGTAGTGTGAGAGAGTCAGTTAGTGGGAGCGTGAGTTAGTGGTAGTGTGAGTTATTGAGAGTTAGTGGGAGTTATTGAGAGTTAGTGGGAGTGGGAGTTAGTGAGAATTAGTAGTAGTGTGAGTTAGTGAGAATTAGTAGTAGTGTGAGTTAGCGAGCGAGTGATTTTTCTGTACACTTAACACATTTACACGCACATTCAATACATACATACACTTATCAATAACACTACATACACTCCATACCCCATACCCCCTCATACTACACTCCATACCCCATTCCCTGTAGTCCCATTCCCTTTCATCCCATTTACTCTTATCCCATACCCCATCCCCATCCCATCCCCATCCCCTAGTTACATTTAGTTTACATATCCTCCTTTTAGTCTTCTTCTTCTTTTGGTTTATTTAAATACTCCTTACCCTCTTTGTTTTTTTAGATCCCTCTCACACTTTCAGCACTTATTTTGTCTTTTTAGTTCTTTATTTTGACCCCCTTTCATTTCATCACACTCACTTTTTGTTTTATTATTTGGGGTTTAGTTTAGGGAACAGATGGAGGGCAGGCAGGGGAGAGATAGAGGGGGGAGGAGAGGGAGGGGGAGAGGAACAGGGCAGGAAGGGGGGCAGGAAGGGGGGCAGGAAGCGGGGGTGGAAGCGGTGGGTGGACCCAGCCACTTGGTTCAAGATGAACAAGTGGCTGGGCACAGTGGCGGACAGAGTAGGGCTTCACAGTCCGGGAAACAGAGGGCATCGTCACAGGGGAAGGCCAAGGCGACTAGGGAGGCGAGGTTTTCGATGGAGGAGAAGGAGGCCCTTGTAGAGGCCTATATGGCCAGGTATAGGAGGCTGCAGCACCAGAAGACCACCCCGACTGAGAAGAGGAAGCTCTGGCATGAGATAAGGAATGCAGTCAATGCAGTGGGTGGACGGAATAGAGATATGGACTCTATAAAACATTGATACCGGGACTGCAAGATGGATCTCAAGAAAAAGTTAAGCCTGGAGGCCCGACATTCCGCAGGAACCGGTGGCAGCCCTGCACTGGAAATCGAGTACTGCCGATGGGAGGAAATGTTGCGTCCCAGCATCTCCGAGGTGGATGTAGTCAGTATCGGAGGAATTGATACCGGGAACCTGCCATTCTCATCTGACGGTAAGCTCATTTAAGAATAAATTCACATACAAATGTATTTCAAGGGACACTATACGCAAACCTTTGCTTTCATGATTGAGGTAGAGAATACAATTTGACAAAACATTCACATGTACTTATATTACCTAATTTGATTCATTCTTGAGATATATTTTAATGAAGAAATAGCCATGCACACGGTGAACCAACCACAGGAGGCAGCTATATTCAGCTAACAATCAGCATCTTCTAAGCATATTTAGATATGCTTTTCAGCAAAGAATATCCAGAGAATGAAGCTAATTAGATAAGAAAAGTACATTAGAAAGTTGATTATAAATGTATGCTTCTAATCATGAAAGATAAAACATTGGGTTTCATGTCCCTTTAAGGATCAGATTAATGCTATAACGTTCTTTATACGCATTCACAATTACTTTGCGGTTACATCAGTATCTAGGCTATAGGTTAGGTGTGCATTTAAACAGACTGAAAACAAACGCTAAAACATTCAGATTGAACAGACATATCACAAACATGGTTTAGAAAATGCGGAAATCGTATTGATTGTTAGATTTCAAAGTGGATTAATGATTCTGCATTTGTAATTGTATCGTAAGCTAAGTCATTTAAAGCTTGATTTGGAAATATGCTAATATATACATTTTTTTATTTTTCAAATATACAGAGTCTGGGGAGGAGGCAGCACAACAAATACAGCCTCCTCCTTCTCCCCGGGATGAGAGTGGTGGGGAGGAATTTCCACCTCGGAGGGAAGAGGCCACCCGTGACGAAGAGGGCACGGAAGCAGATGAAGAGGCCCCGGAAGCAGAGCAGGAGGCCGCGGAACCAGAGGCCCCTCAAGGACCCGCACCCCGCCGTGCACGGGCACCCCGCCGTGCACGGGTACCCCGCCAAGCACAACAACAGGAAATAGAGGAGGTGCGGGTTCTACTAGACTACATAGACCAGATGCGTAACTCCCGGATACAAAATATAGAAGGCCGAACTAGAATTCTTGAAGGACAAAACAAAATAATTGAAGGCCAAAACCAAATAATAAACATACTTACTAGAATAGAAGAAGGACAAAACAGAACCTTTAATCTACACCAAGAGATGTTTAATTTTTTCCGGGAGGCGCATGCTGGTCTGCCTCCTGGTCCGCCTCCTGCTGCTGGGCCTCCTGCTGCTGGGCCTCCTGCTGCTGGGCCATCTTCTCCTGCCGGGCCATCTTCTCCTGCCGGGCCATCTTCTCCTGCCGGGGCCATCTCCTCCTGCCGGGCCATCTCCTCCTGCCGAGCCATCTCCTCCTCCTCACCTTGGTCGTCCCAGTACTCTTCCTTCCACTCTTCCCACAACATCTCCAAGGAGAACTCGTCGGAGTCGGCAGTTGCCCCTCCCAGAGCCTCAGCCCCGTGGGAAGAGGGGAAGGAAGAGGAAGTAAGTATTTGTTTTCATGTTTAATGTTTTTTTTTATTTAATGTGTAATGGATAGGTATGTGATGATGTGGTTTTCATACACTTGTGGACCACACTCTGTATATAATCTACTTCTATGGGACCGGGTCCATGGAGGCAGATTGTTTGCAGAGTGTGGGTTATAAGTGTGTGAAAACCACATCATCACATACCTATCCTTGTTCATGATATTGATTGGTTTCTGTGATGTGATGTCCAAACTGTTCCCGAATCGCAAACAAAATTACCATTACAATTATCCATGATGGCATATTACTGTTTGAATGCCAATAACACAGCTTAAAGGGACAGTCAGAAAATTATTGATTACAAAGAAAACACTGTATTACGCATTATCAAGTTGGAAACAACAAAACATGGAGAAATACGTGTGACTTATGTGCTTACCCTTGTATCTATGACTATGAAAAATGACCACTTATTTGTTGTTCTGACATAACAACATTTTAGATATCAATGATCAATACATGGTAAATAATATGCTGTATGAGCACAAGGTTTGACATATACAAATGCTATCCAAATGCCCTCTAGTGGTCAAATTGCATAATGATTACATGCACTCTTCAAGCTCTAAGAAATGAGCACACGAACCTCATATGTTTAGCTAGCAAATTAAAATAAACACAGACAAATGATTAATTGGTGAGAAACCTTTGATATCATTGATATTACAAAATTGACTTTTATAATAATGCAAAACATGATTTGTTTTCTAAACTGTCCCTTTAACAAAAATACATATGCTAACATATATTTGCAGATGGTTGGTATATCTACATGTACTTGTTCAAACAATAAATATTGAAAACAGATTTATATTGACGTGTTAAATAAAGTCTATTTTCTTAAAGAGACATTATTGTGTTAATTTATTTTTAGAAAGACATTTGTTTTAACAATGAATATGGTTTAAAGTCCTTTTAGGAGTGGGGGGTGAAAATATGCTAACAATAATATATTTGGAGATTAACCAATGTGGAACTCATACATGATACAAAAATAAACATTTGCATTAAAGGGACAGTATACTATATTTTTAACAGAACTGTATGTAATAGACACTACTAGAAACAACAAGATTAACATATACTGATATCAATATTACAAAGCTTTAAACACTTTCAAAGAAAATCGGGTTAGCTCTATTGAAAATATAGATGAACCCCCATTACAACCGTAAAACAAGACAATACCCCATCATTAACATATGAAAAGACCCTTTACACAAACAGGAGAAAGCTGGAGATGGTACTCACATGAAACTTAGAGGCTTGGCGAGGAGTCTGAAAATTACTTACATTTTATTTGAACAGAAGCAAAATGAAACGTGTATTTGTTAAACAATGGACTATCTAACTAGAGACAAAATAAAATATTTTGATTTATAATGTGAGTGTCTAATGAACCTTTAATAAAATATACGACGAAATTACATTTAGAAGAAGTCGGCATCATATATTTAGCATATGATAAAGATAAATGCATATTGATTACTTTATTCTAACACAATAGCGCATATTTATGAATTAGATATCTTTAACATTAAACACAACAGTCATTTTTAAGAAAAAGGAACATATTGTTGACAAACATATTAAACAACATGGACTATAGAGATTTGCACTTGCCTCGAAATATCATATGCATGAAAACATTTTGCTTTCGTTCGTTTATTCAACCAGACATCCATCAAAAGAGAATGTGGTGGTCTTTATCAGCTATGGGTCAACAATATAACATGATGCAAACAATCCATATTCGCAATGTTTTTAAACTTGGCTTCATTCACAAACGTGTTTAACGTGCACAAACAAATATTGCGGGACTACGTAATACAATCAGACGTTTTTTTACCTTTGCATGTGACGTCTTAATTAACATGGCGCTTCCTTGATCACGTAAGAACGCAATCCAATAAAAGGCACATTCTTGATCACGTAAGAACGCAAACAAAAAAAAGGCGCATCCTTGATCGCGTAAAAACGCCATCCAATAAAAGGTGCATCCTTGATCGCGTAAAAACATCAGTCAATACAAGGAATCATTGGACAGCCTGGCAGGTGACGTCTTAAGCAACATGGCGCATCCGTGATCGCAGAAAAAACGCAGCCAATACAAGGACTCAGTTGGCAGCTTGGCATATTACTAAGAAACGTATTTATATTTTTGTAACTAGTATGTGTCTAGATTGCTATCTAGGAATGTCACGAAATCATGAATCATCTTTTTGGACTTGACTGTCCCTTTAACTATAGCTATGGTGTATATCTTTAACATTTAAAAGATACACATGAGAAATACATATGCCATTGATGTTTTAAGATATGTTTAGATTGTTTTTGAATAACAATAATGACACATGTATTGATCAAACGTGTCATTTATTCAAGTTGAAATATGGTCAAACTACTTATAGCCATATATGGGATGAAAAGTATTTTTTAACAATATTTAGAAAAACATATTCCTCATCTAAAATATGCGCATTACACACAGAGATTGATTTGGTTACACTTTTACAATAATATAGAATAGAAAATGAAATACATGTGCTGTCAACATTACAATAATATTGTTTATTATTAAGATTATATGTCCTTGTTCATGTCAAAAGGACTTTAGAAATGGAAATACATTCATTAACAATTGTGCTCATCATCACTTAAAGGGACATGATTTTTATTTATAAAAAGAGGATACACAGAGACAATACTATTTCAATAAAATGAACACTTTACAGGGAAATATCATTGTATCAATCCTCAGATCATTTGTTAAAGGTGCATCAATTAATGCAGAGTTTATAAATACATACATGGATGTGAAATTTGAAATATACATATATAACAATCTATATATACATATATAAAATAATTACTATGCTAATCATAATCGTGCAATGATAAAGCTTTTACAAACAAATATAAAGACAAAAATAAACATTACATTGGAGATGTTAATCTTAAAGTCATTTACAATTGTATTACATATATGATTCAGGAAACAACATTATTTTTGGTAGGTCCCTTTAAGGATCAACAAGATAAACTAGAGATTTCAATCAATGACATGAATAAGGAGGACAAAGAATCGTGCAATGACATGTCTTTTATTAGTATGTCAGAAAACATCAACAACGTTTATAAATAATATGGTAAAGATCAGGAAAATTGGAGCCATATGACAAGGTAACAGAGTGCATCACAGTCCATGAAGAGAGTTGGCAAGGGCCAGCATAGCCCCATTGGAGCCATATGACAAGGTAAAAGAGTGCATCACAGTCCATGAAGAGAGTTGCCAAGGGCCACCATAGCCCCATTGTAGATATATGACAAGGTAACAGAGTGCATCACAGTCCATGAAGAGAGTTCCCAAGGGCCAGCATAGCCCCATTGGAGCCATATGACAAGGTAAAAGAGTGCATCACAGTCCATGAAGAGAGTTGCCAAGGGCCACCATAGCCCCATTGTAGATATATGACAAGGTAAAAGAGTGCATCACAGCCCATGAAGAGAGTTGCCAAGGGCCACCATAGCCCCATTATAGATATCTGACAAGGTAGCAGAGTGCATCACAGTCCATGAAGAGAGTTGCCAAGGGCCACCATAGCCCCATTGTAGATATATGACAAGGTAACAGAGTGCATCACAGTCCATGAAGAGAGTTGCCAAGGGCCACCATAGCCCCATTGTAGATATATGACAAGGTAACAGAGTGCATCACAGTCCATGAAGAGAGTTGCCAAGGGCCACCATAGCCCCATTGTAGATATATGACAAGGTAACAGAGTGCATCACAGTCCATGAAGAGAGTTGCCAAGGGCCACCATAGCCCATTGTAGATATATGACAAGGTAACAGAGTGCATCACAGTCCATGAAGAGAGTTGCCAAGGGCCACCATAGCCCCATTGTAGATATATGACAAGGTAACAGAGTGCATCACAGTCCATGAAGAGAGTTGCCAAGGGCCAGCATAGCCCCATTGTAGATATATGACAAGGTAACAGAGTGCATCACAGTCCATGAAGAGAGTTGCCAAGGGCCACCATAGCCCCATTGTAGATATATGACAAGGTAACAGAGTGCATCACAGTCCATGAAGAGAGTTGCCAAGGGCCAGCATAGCCCCATTGAAGATATATGACAAGGTAACAGAGTGCATCACAGTCCATGAAGAGAGTTGCCAAGGGCCAGCATAGCCCCATTGGAGCCATATGACAAGGTAAAAGAGTGCATCACAGTCCATGAAGAGAGTTGCCAAGGGCCACCCATAGCCCCATTGTAGATATATGACAAGGTAACAGAGTGCATCACAGTCCATGAAGAGAGTTGCCAAGGGCCAACATAGCCCCATTGTAGATATATGACAAGGTAACAGAGTGCATCACAGTCCATGAAGAGAGTTGCCAAGGGCCAGCATAGCCCCATTGGAGCCATATGACAAGGTAAAAGAGTGCATCACAGTCCATGAAGAGAATTGCCAAGGGCCACCATAGCCCCATTGTAGATATATGACAAGGTAAAAGAGTGCATCACAGTCCATGAAGAGAGTTGCCAAGGGCCACCATAGCCCCATTGTAGATATATGACAAGGTAACAGAGTGCATCACAGTCCATGAAGAGAGTTGCCAAGGGCCAGCATAGCCCCATTGTAGATATATGACAAGGTAACAGAGTGCATCACAGTCCATGAAGAGAGTTGCCAAGGGCCAGCATAGCCCCATTGGAGCCATATGACAAGGTAAAGAGTGCATCACAGTCCATGAAGAGAGTTGCCAAGGGCCACCATAGCCCCATTGTAGATATTTGACAAGGTAAAAGAGTGCATCACAGTCCATGAAGAGAGTTGCCAAGGGCCACCATAGCCCCATTGTAGATATATGACAAGGTAACAGAGTGCATCACAGTCCATGAAGAGAGTTGCCAAGGGCCACCATAGCCCCATTGTAGATATATGACAAGGTAACAGAGTGCATCACAGTCCATGAAGAGAGTTGCCAAGGGCCACCATAGCCCCATTGGAGCCATATGACAAGGTAAAAGAGTGCATCACAGTCCATGAAGAGAGTTGCCAAGGGCCACCATAGCCCCATTGTAGATATATTACAAGGTAACAGAGTGCATCACAGTCCATGAAGAGAGTTCCCAAGGGCCAGCATAGCCCCATTGGAGCCATATGACAAGGTAAAAGAGTGCATCACAGTCCATGAAGAGAGTTGCCAAGGGCCACCATAGCCCCATTGTAGATATATGACAAGGTAAAAGAGTGCATCACAGTCCATGAAGAGAGTTGCCAAGGGCCACCATAGCCCCATTATAGATATATGACAAGTTAGCAGAGTGCATCACAGTCCATGAAGAGAGTTGCCAAGGGCCACCATAGCCCCATTGTAGATATATGACAAGGTAACAGAGTGCATCACAGTCCATGAAGAGAGTTGCCAAGGGCCACCATAGCCCCGTTGTAGATATATGACAAGGTAACAGAGTGCATCACAGTCCATGAAGAGAGTGGCCAAGGGCCACCATAGCCCCATTGTAGATATATGACAAGGTAACAGAGTGCATCACAGTCCAGGAAGAGAGTTGCCAAGGGCCAGCATAGCCCCATTGTAGATATATGACAAGGTAACAGAGTGCATCACAGTCCATGAAGAGAGTTGCCAAGGGCCAGCATAGCCCCATTGGAGCCATATGACAAGGTAAAAGAGTGCATCACAGTCCATGAAGAGAGTTGCCAAGGGCCACCATAGCCCCATTGTAGATATATGACAAGGTAACAGAGTGCATCACAGTCCATGAAGAGAGTTGCCAAGGGCCACCATAGCCTCATTGTAGATATATGACAAGGTAAAAGAGTGCATCAGAGTCCATGAAGAGAGTTGCCAAGGGCCACCATAGCCCCATTGGAGCCATATGACAAGGTAAAAGAGTGCAACAGGCACAACAATAAACTGAAAAAAAGGCCAAATGGCAACCATAGCAAAAACTTCAACATGTGGACGGAGGATTCTTATCTGCGCCCTTGGAGCATCTCCAGATCCTCCACTTACTGGTCATCCTCTTCATCGTCCTGTGCATGTCCAGCTCCAGATTCAGGCCTTGTATTTAATTGCATGATTTGACGCAGAGTCAAATGCTGAACCCGGAGCTGGGCCTGCATGGTGTCGTTCATCCCTCTCAAGCCAGCTGCGTTCCTCAACACGGCCTGCTCTACACGTGCTATACCTTCTAGCATGAGCCATGCTGAGTCACAGCCTAAAATAAAGAATAAATAAAATATTAAGGATAATTACACAACAGAAGAAAAAATAAGCAAAGATACATTGTCATCATAAAGACAAATCATTCTTTACATCAATCTGTTGAAATTGATTATTTACACATTAAATATGTTATTCAGACAGACTGAAATCATTAAAGGGACAGTTTACTCAAACATGTTGTCCCCTTTAATTGGTTTTCGATGATCCACTTATACAGCTTGAGTGTATAAAATCTTGTTAAAGGATTTACATTGTACTTACATTAGCAATTTCAGGCCTAGATTTGGAGTTCGGCGGTAAAAGGGCTGTTAACGCTCCGCTGGCTTTTTTCTGGCCGCACCATAAATTTAACTCTGGTATCGAGAGTTCAAACAAATGCTGCGTTAGGCTCCAAAAAAGGAGCGTAGAGCATTTTTACCGCAAATGCAACTCTCGATACCAGAGTTGCTTACGGACGTGGCCGGCCTCAAAAACGTGCTCGTGCACGATTCCCCATAGGAAACAATGGGGCTGTTTGAGCTGAAAAAAAACCTAACACCTGCAAAAAAAGCAGCGTTCAGCTCCTAACGCAGCCCCATTGTTTCCTATGGGGAAACACTTCCTACGTCTGCACCTAACACTCTAACATGTACCCCCGAGTCTAAACACCCCTAACCTTACACTTATTAACCCCTAATCTGCCGCCCCCCCGCTATCGCTGACCCCTGCATATTTTTTTAACCCCTAATCTGCCGCTCCGTAAACCACCGCTACCTACATTATCCCTATGTACCCCTAATCTGCTGCCCCTAACACCGCCGACCCCTATATTATATTTATTAACCCCTAATCTGCCCCCCTCAACGTCGCCGACACCTGCCTACACTTATTAACCCCTAATCTGCCGAGCGGACCTGAGCGCTACTATAATAAAGTTATTAACCCCTAATCCGCCTCACTAACCCTATCATAAATAGTATTAACCCCTAATCTGCCCTCCCTAACATCGCCGACACCTACCTTCAATTATTAACCCCTAATCTTCCGATCGGAGCTCACCGCTATTCTAATAAATGGATTAACCCCTAAAGCTAAGTCTAACCCTAACACTAACACCCCCCCTAAGTTAAATATAATTTTTATCTAACGAAATAAATTAACTCTTATTAAATAAATGATTCCTATTTAAAGCTAAATTACTTACCTGTAAAATAAATCCTAATATAGCTACAATATAAATTATAATTATATTATAGCTATTTTAGGATTAATATTTATTTTACAGGCAACTTTGTAATTATTTTAACCAGGTACAATAGCTATTAAATAGTTAAGAACTATTTAATAGTTACCTAGTTAAAATAATAACAAATTTACCTGTAAAATAAATCCTAACCTAAGATATAATTAAACCTAACACTACCCTATCAATAAAATAATTAAATAAACTACCTACAATTAACCTAACACTACACTATCAATAAATTAATTAAACACAATTCCTACAAATAAATACAATTAAATAAACTAGCTAAAGTACAAAAAATAAAAAAGAACTAAGTTACAGAAAATAAAAAAAATATTTACAAACATAAGAAAATATTACAACAATTTTAAACTAATTACACCTACTCTAAGCCCCCTAATAAAATACAAAGCCCCCCAAAATAAAAAATTCCCTACCCTATTCTAAATTAAAAAAGTTACAAGCTCTTTTACCTTACCAGCCCTGAACAGGGCCCTTTGCGGGGCATGCCCCAAGAATTTCAGCTCTTTTGCCTGTAAAAAAAAACATACAATACCCCCCCCCCCCAACATTACAACCCACCACCCACATACCCCTAATCTAACCCAAACCCCCCTTAAATAAACCTAACACTAATCCCCTGAAGATCTTCCTTTCTTGTCTTCACCATCCAAGTATCACCGATCCGTCCTGGCTCCAAGATTTTCATCCAACCCAAGCGGGGGTTGGCGATCCATAATCCGGTGCTGAAGAGGTCCAGAAGAGGCTCCAAAGTCTTCCTCCTATCCGGCAAGAAGAGACATCCGGACCGGCAAACATCTTCTCCAAGCGGCATCTTCGATCTTCTTCCATCCGGAGCGAAGTGGCAGGATCCTGAAGACCTCCAGCGCGGAACATCCATCCGGACCGAAGACTGAACGACGAATGACTGTTCCTTTAAGGGACATCATCCAAGATGGCGTCCCTCGAATTCCGATTGGCTGATAGGATTCTATCAGCCAATCGGAATTAAGGTAGGAATTTTCTGATTGGCTGATGGAATCAGCCAATCAGAATCAAGTTCAATCCTATTGGCTGATCCAATCAGCCAATCAGATTGAGCTCGCATTCTATTGGCTGTTCCGATCAGCCAATAGAATGCGAGCTCAATCTGATTGGCTGATTGGATCGGCCAATCGGATTGAACTAGATTCTGATTGGCTGATTCCATCAGCCAATCAGAAAATTCCTACCTTAATTCCGATTGGCTGATAGAATCCTATCAGCCAATCGGAATTCGAGGGACGCCATCTTGGATGACGTCCCTTAAAGGAACAGTCATTCGTCGTTCAGTGTGGTGGGTTCGTCGGTCCGGATGGATGTTCCGCGCTGGAGGTCCTTCAGGATCCCTGCCACTTCGCTCGGGATGGAAGAAGATCGAAGATGCCGCTTGGAGAGATGTTTGCCGGTCCGGATGTCCTCTTCTTGCCGGATAGGAGGAAGACTTTGGAGCCTCTTCTGGACCTCTTCAGCACCGGATTATGGATCGCCAACCCCCGCTTGGGTTGGATGAAGATCTTGGAGCCAGGACGGATCGGTGATACCTGGATGGTGAAGACAAGGTAGGAAGATCTTCAGGGGATTAGTGTTAGGTTTATTTAAGGGGGGTTTGGGTTAGATTAGGGGTATGTGGGTGGTGGGTTGTAATGTTGGGGGGGGGGTATTGTATGTTTTTTTTTACAGGCAAAAGAGCTGAAATTCTTGGGGCATGCCCCGCAAAGGGCCCTGTTCAGGGGCTGGTAAGGTAAAAGAGCTTGTAACTTTTTTAATTTAGAATAGGGTAGGGAATTTTTTATTTTGGGGGGCTTTGTTATTTTATTAGGGGGCTTAGAGTAGGTGTAATTAGTTTAAAATTGTTGTAATATTTTTCTTATGTTTGTAAATATTTTTTTATTTTCTGTAACTTAGTTCTTTTTTATTTTTTGTACTTTAGCTAGTTTATTTAATTGTATTTATTTGTAGGAATTGTGTTTAATTAATTTATTGATAGTGTAGTGTTAGGTTAATTGTAGGTAATTGTAGGTAGTTTATTTAATTATTTTATTGATAGGGTAGTGTTAGGTTTTAACTTATATCTTAGGTTAGGATTTATTTTACAGGTAAATTTGTTATTATTTTAACTAGGTAACTATTAAATAGTTCTTAACTATTTAATAGCTATTGTACCTGGTTAAAAATAATTACAAAAGTTGCCCTGTACAATAAATATTAATCCTAAAATAGCTATA
Source organism: Bombina bombina (assembly GCF_027579735.1). Lineage (NCBI taxonomy): Eukaryota > Metazoa > Chordata > Amphibia > Anura > Bombinatoridae > Bombina > Bombina bombina. The sequence continues at coordinate 538,943,903 of NC_069505.1, read as the reverse complement.
ATATAATTATAATTTATATTGTAGCTATATTAGGGTTTATTTTACAGGTAAGTAATCTAGCTTTAAATAGGAATAAGTTATTTAATAAGAGTTAATTAATTTCGTTAGATGTAAATTATATTTAACTTAGGGGGGTGTTAGTGTTAGGGTTAGACTTAGCTTTAGGGGTTAATACATTTATTAGAATAGCGGGGAGCTCCGATCGGAAGATTAGGGGTTAATAATTGAAGGTAGGTGTCGGCGATGTTAGGGAGGGCAGATTAGGGGTTAATACTATTTATGATAGGGTTAGTGAGGCGGATTAGGGGTTAATAACTTTATTATAGTAGCGCTCAGGTCCGCTCGGCAGATTAGGAGTTAATAAGTGTAGGCAGGTGTCGGCGACGTTGTGTGGGGGCAGATTAGGGGTTAATAAATATAATACTAGGGGTCGGCGGTGTTAGGGGGTAGCAGATTAGGGGTACATAGGGATAACGTAGGTGGCGGGCGCTTTGCGGTCGGAAGATTAGGGGTTAATTATTTTAAGTATGCTGGCGGCGATGTTGTGGGGGGCAGGTTAGGGGTTAATAAATATAATACAGGGTCGGCGGTGTTAGGGGTAGCAGATTAGGGGGTACATAAGTATAACGTAGGTGGCGGTCGGCAGATTAGGGGTTAAAAATTTTAATTCGAGTGGCGGCGATGTGGGGGGAGCTCGGTTTAGGGGTACATAGGTAGTTTATGGGTGTTAGTGTACTTTAGGGTACAGTAGTTAAGAGCTTTATGAACCGGTGCGTTAGCCAGAAAGCTCTTAACTCCTGCTATTTTCAGGCGGCTGGAATCTTGTCGTTAGAGCTCTAACGCTCACTTCAGAAACGACTCTAAATACCAGCGTTAGAAAGATCCCATTGAAAAGATAGGCTACGCAAATGGCGTAGGGGGATCTGCGGTATGGAAAAGTCGCGGCTGAAAAGTGAGCGTTAGACCCTTTAATCACTGACTCCAAATACCAGCGGGCGCCCAAAACCAGCGTTAGGAGCCTCTAACGCTGGTTTTGACGGCTACCCGCCGAACTCCAAATCTAGGCCTAAATATTTTAATTATACTGTGGTAGGCACACTATCCTTAACATTTTGGCGTTGAGGACAAGCTGTGTAAACATAGCAACCTGAAGAATTTACATCCCCACTGGGTTAGACAAGAGATAATGTATCAACATTTGTACATAAATTTTTGGATCCAAGTAGTGGTGATTGGTATATGTAGTGATATCAAATTAAAGGGACACTGAACCTAAATATTTAATTGACTGATTCAGATAGAGCATGACATTACAAAATTAAAAAATTACACATATTCTTTAAATATTAGAATTCTCTAGCTAGATTTTGAATGCAAGAATGTAGGTTTATAGGGCAGGACATATTTGTTTATCAACTTTGGTTGTCCCTGCTTGTTTATGGATACATTCATCCAACAATAAAGAAATGATGTCCACAATTATTTTCTATTTACAAATAATTCTAGGGCATTTCTTTGTTTCAATAAAGATAGTAAGTGAATGAAGAATAATTCATAAGAGTAGTAAATTATAAATTTGATTAACATTTTGCATGCTCTATTTGAATCACAATAGAAAAACAATTTGCCTTCAGTGTACCTTTAAGTATCTTATAATGTGGATTTTGAATGATACTTACAAGCTGTGCCTGTGAAGGACAATTCCGACACCCAGGGACAATGATGGTTGAGACAGGGGGGAGGGATGGGATTGGGTTGGGGAGGGATGAGCTGCTGCTCCGGGGTAGGCCGTACAGCTGGGGAGTGGTGAGTTGGGGTCTGGCAGCTGGGGTAGCTGTACGGCCCATAATACGGGGAGAGCGGCGAAGGGGGACGAAGGGCCGTTTTTTTGGGAGGGACAGGAAAGGACAAATGGGAAGGGCCGGCAGGGGTCTGGGCCTGGGGCAGGGGTCTGGGCCTGGGCAGGGGTCCTGGGCTGGGCAGGGGTCTGGGGCCTGGGCCTGGGCAGGGGTCTGTGACTGGCCCAGGGACTGGGCAGGGGCGGAAAACAGATGACAGAGGTGGAAGGATCCATCTGAAATAAATAATACAAATATATTAACATCTCATGCATCATGAAATCAAATCACGCATTTAAAAATGATTATGTTTTCATATACTTAGAAGTGTGTTTGAATTTCTAAACAATTATGAAATGAGTATATGGTATGCATATAGGCACTCAGATGAATATCAATGACTGTCTGTACAATTATAACATTATTATTGTGGTTTGGCCTGGGAATAGCATGTGACATAATGATGTCATGAATTATAAATAAAAAATAAACAAAAAAACACCCAAGCCACTATTTTCATGCCTGCCTGATATAGAAAGGGGGCAGTAGTGTATTTGAACAGACAAATAATATATCCTTTTTAAAGTGCAAAAGCTGTAGACTTTGAATGTCTTCAATAAAATGATTTCCAATAAAGCAACATGTTGGAAACATGATAGATATATTTCACATACCATCAGACTTCAAGGCCGCCTCTTCCTCCTCCCGTCCCATATGTTAAATCAATCTCTGTAAAACATAACATGTTTTGTACACGTTAAGATCAGATATTATAACATATGTTACTGTTGCTCAAAGAAACACATCAATGTTGCATTAAAGATATACATCATTTTGATGGAGCATACAAATGACATTAGATTTGTTATTTCTCAATGATTCCGATTTTCGATGTATTGTTTGTATTAATTTTAAAATCATAAAGCATAGTACATAGAACATTTAAGATTTCTCATGTGTGTATCACTTGATGACTGTTGTCAAAATGAACATGGAAACAAACATATGCTATACATCTTCTGAATAACAAAGGTGTAGACTAAGAAAGTTTTAATTATTAATCTTTCAATATTCCAAGAAAATTAATATATAATCAGAGGAGTAAATTATATGTTTGTTTCAAATGTTATGCTTCATGAGAATCATGCTCATAATATTGATTACCAATACACCTTCAATGACATATAAATGAGTCAATGGACTTACCAGAAGACCGCAAAGGCGGCTCTGTGTCAGTGCTGGATTCCTCTGGGCTCCCCACACCAACTCTCTCTATGAATGATATAGATATATATTAGTGAACACATTTGGGATAGCACTAAATCACATCTGTAGCGATTTTTAAGAATAATCAACTTGAAAATGTGAAGAATAGAGCAGTCATTATCCAAAAAAATGCTTGATTGAATCAAGGGGATTCTGTTAAAAATGATGTATTGAACATATGTTTAATTTCTGACTATATTAGACATCAAACTCATCTCATACGATGCTATTGCATATCTAAATATACCCATTGATCAATGTTCTTAAAAGAATACACACAAACCACATTTTGAATAACAGCTGTTGACAAATATAAACAAAGACATGTGGCACATCGAGCCATTTGTGCAATGTTCAGTAATCTTGTTTAGGACACAACACATATTTATCACAATACAAAACCAAATTGATTAGAACAAATATGTAATCATGGTGCTGTTAGAGTATGCTGATATCTATAAAGTAACTCCAACAGTGAATATGTGAATTATATATCAATATTGTCTAATCCAAAGAATGTAAAGATGAATGAATCTATTGTTTATTAAAGGGACACTGACATGATTTATTTCAATCATTGATTTCACTGTTCAAACTGTTCCAAATGATTTTACATTGACTCCTATTATAATTGGAATGTTGCTACATTTTAATCTTAAAGGCAGATAAGCAATATTGGATTCAATAAATATTGTTTGTTGAAGGTATCCACCAATCATCAATAAAAAACCCAGGTTGGTCAACCAAAATTGAGCTGCAGATAAACGTACATTCTTGATTTTAAAATACATTTAGCAATAGAATATTTCACATATGATTATAGTATTATATTAAATGTTGATTAATATTGCATGCTCTATCTGAATGACAACATTAATAAATTTAGCTCAGTGTCCCTTTAATATAAAAATATATTGATTTGACAATGTTGGTGTTAATGAATTCTCTACTCCATATGTTGATGTAATGAATGGGATTGAGCATGCAATTCCAATCTAATATGTTATTTAAGGATATCCTAAGAATTATTTAATTTTCATCTATTAAAGGGACATGAAGCTCTAAATGTGTAATTGTATACTTTTTGAAACTATGTACTACTGTTATCTGAACACATGATTTTAACTTTTGTAAAAAATGCCAATTTATGCATAAAAAAACAGCCAGATAATACCAGTAATGCATTGTTTTACCTAAACCAAAATCCTTTTTTTTTAAGAACTAAAACAATAGACTGAACCAATGTAGCTCATAAAATGTTTAAACAAAACAATAAAATCACGTTTAAAAATCATTCTATGTAAAATTTAGTTGGCATGTCCCTTAAATGACGTGATCAATTTCAAAAATGGAATCTATATTTTTAAAATCTAAACATATGCAAAAAGTGTGTGTATTTTTAAAAAATGTATACAAATAAGATTAAGCAATACACAAGGGAAGAATATAAATTGGACATTCAAGAATCTTACATTAAAATTAAGACATCCAGAATAGATGGGATATCTTAAATTCAAACAAAATCTGAGTAGTCTTACAATGTAATCCTATTTTTTGGTTTTATTTATTCTTATTTGCAAAAAGTTTTAAAATCCATTTTGCAGATACATATAAATATTGAACAATGTGGATTTAGTATGTAATGTTCTGTCCATGTTTCTAAGACAAATGTCAATTAAAATGAGACATACCATACTGTGACAAGCCCTGCCTTGAGGATCCAGCACCAACATCCAGATCTGTAATATATTAAATGAGGATTGGATATCATTAATACAAATCATGCCATGTTTAAAATCTTTACATTATTAGCAAATCAATTAAAAACTATTAATCCTTTGGTAGTCCCATGAGTTAATTGTTTCCTCAATTACATTCATGATAAATATATCCTGTACTCTTATTTTCAATCAGTTGTGTTGTTTACTGTAGCTTAAATTATTTGTTTGTGTTATTTCATTCTCATCAATTGATGGTCATATGTTATAATTTTTTTGGATTCTGCTTTTTTATTTTTTTATTATGTATACTATTGAAAATAAGAATACTGTATTCTTCACATATATAAAAATTCACATTTCATTTTGACCAACATGTGTAAAGCAATGCCACTTACAGCAAACCCATGTTAACGTGTATGCGCAATTCCATTTTCGCGATCATTGCGCAATGATTCCAAGCGGAATTACGCATCCGTCATTTGACCAACATGTTTAAAGCAATGCCACTTACAGCAAACCCATGTTAACGTGTATGCGCAATTCTATTTTCGCGATCATTGCGCAATGATTCCAAGCGGAATTATGCATCTGTCATTTGACCAACATGTATAAAGCAATGCCACTTACAGCAAACTCATGTTAACGTGTATGCGCAATTCCATTTTCGCGATCATTGCGCAATGATTCCAAGCGGAATTACGCATCCGTCATTTGACCAACATGTATAAAGCAATGCCACTTACAGCAAACCCATGTTAACGTGTATGCGCAATTCCATTTTCGCTCTGTGACGCATATTCTGTAGAGCGCAAGAAACATCATTCCTATTTCATGTGTCACTAATCTAAAATCAGATATCTAAACATCATATGTAGTGTATGTTGTGAGATCTGTATAGGTTTAGTATCTGACTATATACACATTTTTTTAAAATAAATCAAATCTTAAGATATTATATGAAGTTGGATAGTTACCTGGTTCAGATTCTCCATCATCTCCTCCCAGGCCACCGGACGGAGAAGCAGCTGCCCTGGCCCCCGCGTCAGGACTTTCAGATCCCGCAGCTGGGAGGGAAGAAGAGGAGGCAGAGGATGGCGAGGATCTAAATCTTTTGGGGACCCGGAGATTGAGGAGCTCGCATAAAGTCACCTCATAAGGGAGTAGGTATAGTTTCCGCGGGGCCTTTCTTTGGCCTCCTCTTTTATGGGCTTGTACCCAGTCCCTTATGAGGTTGACTTTTTTTGTTAAGCGCAACCTCATATCTCCGAATCTCCTCATGATTTGATCCTGGCTCCTCTGGACGTCACACACCAATTTAACCACATTGGTGATAGACTCCCAGAGGGCCTTCTTAACAGGCGCATCTGTCGGCCTCCTCTTGTTCCCAAACAGCTGGGGATAAAAGTCCTTGACGGTGTGGACCAGTGCAGCGCTCTCCTGCTTGGTGAACCTGGGAGGTTTCATGCCTGCTGGGTTGTATAATAATTATAATAATAATAATAATATATATTGCCTGCAGGCATTAGAGAACTGACAAAGATGGCAACGTGTAATGGACTTTTATATGGTGAAGTAAACATGAGATGCACCATGGGACAAGTTATCTGTACATCTGATTGGATAAAAGTTTGAAATATTGTTAGAATGTCTGTGAGACCATCCTGACTCAAGTTGTGTTTGTGTGATGAACTCTGATTGGCCGTTCCTTAATGTTTCATATCTTAGTAACTTCCTTACACATACCTCCTGGTGGTGCTGTTACTTCATTTTTCATGTAGACTTATTTGTAACTCATGGGCCTGTCATGCGGATATGTGTGACGCAGATTTAATATCCGTGATCCGTTAAATATTACTGATTAAATTCTCTTTAAAATCTAATACTGTCACATTATTAAATGTTGTATAATTTTTTTGGTTTAATAACAGTCTGTTTCTTTAATACAAATACACATTGAATATTGTATGTCTTTATTGTTCATAAAATCCATTAATTGACTTATTGTGAAGTATTGATATTGCTCTATTAAATGTATTTCATAATGCACATTGATTGTGTGCTATTGCGTGACATTAGACTCTAATGTTTAAAGATGCTAATCTGGTGTTTCAAGATGCGTTTCCCACGCAATATTTCTGAATGTTCAAATTCAGGTTATAATGTCAGTAACTTGGATAATCTGTTTATAAATGTTAAACTACAGGTTTGTTTGTTATTAGTAAATAAACCTCGAGCTTGTATTTGTCTGAACTGCTCATATATGTTATTGTGCAATGGCGTCTTTATTTTTAAATAGACATTACAAACAAACAATTGTATCAAATGATCTGTAGAGATAAAAAATTGTTTAGACTTTAAAATGTAAATCAATTTATCTTTGTATTTAGATATCCTCAACAGAAGAAATTTAAATGCACATGGTTGAGCCAATCACATAAGGCATCTCTGTGCATCCACCAATCTTCATCTACTGAGCCTATCTCGATATGCTTTTCAAGCAAAGTATGTCAAGATAAGAAGAGAAGTAAATACACTCTTTAACTCTCTTAAAGGGACACTGTCCAAACAAATTTAGCGTTCGTGATTCAGATTGAGCATGAAATGTTAAGCAACTTTATAATTTAATCCGATTCTCAAATGTTAAGAATTATCTTGTTATCTTTCTTTGCAAATCAATAATGATATTTTAGATTACGGACAATTGTTGCAAAAAACCTGGGTTGTCCTTGATGATTGTTGGATAAATTAATCCAACCAAAAAAACCAAGTTCTGTCCAGAGTACTGAAGCAAATAAATGATCTATTTAATGCCTTATTTTTAAAGTAATGATAGCAACATCACGAGGAACATTCATAATATGATACAATTTTTAAAGTTGCTTAAAATAGAATACTCATTCAGAATGTATAAATCATTAATTTTTTAACTGTCTCCCTTTAAGTATATTTTGAGTTCATGTCCCTTTAAAGAGACATTTCACAATAATGCTTGAAAAATCAGAAACCTAGGCACCTTCCTTTTGCTAAATTAGTATAACATATGAGTAAAGCATATTTAGATTAACTTCTGGATTGTTTTACACACTGACTGAAATATTTATTGTAAAGGATGTATTTCGGAGTCTTCAGCTTAGAGGGACATTAAGCTATATGTTATGTATGCATTTTGGATAAGATTATAATATTTGAACAACTTAATATGTTTTGGTATTCAATCATTAGATTGTAATTATATATATTCTTGGATTAAATACATATCTACATAGGCTATTTTGATGCTGATTGTTGGTTGCACATAGATGCCTTATGTAATTGACTAAGATATGTGCATTGATGTATCTTTTTCGAAGTATATTTAAAGACTGAATGTAATTCTATAGTACTTTCTAAATATGTTTAAATTCTTTTATGAATTTTTTAAAAATCAATACACAATATACTTTGTGAATGTCCCTTTAAGGACAAAAACATTTGGAATGTTGATTTAACATTGTCAAAATAAACTAAAGGGGAATGAAAATTATATATAGATATGTGATGTCTAACCCAAGAGGTAAGATTTTAAAAAACTACATAATATTAATAACTATAGTTAAATGACTCCACTAGAAAATTAAATCTATTAACCTGGCATCCAATAACTAGCTTGTGAAAAATATGAAGTTAAATTAACTACCATTTATAAATGTAAAAATTAAAAAAAATTAGAAAATAATGTTTTGAGATACCTAAGGAAGATACAAGATCTTATAAAATTAATTTTACATTCAACAACACTGTCACTTTAATGTAATTGAACCACTTCCCCTTCTTAAAAGTGAAACAAAATAATTTATGTCAAATTTTGACTACATATCCGAAATTATTTTAACATCTAAGAATTTCAAAAGAAAAGCATCGATGGATCTCACTCCCCAATTAATTTAAAAAAGATAGTTTAATTTAATATTCTCTGAATCAGTGGATTTTCTAAAATTAATGCATTATTTGATCTTATGCATGTGCTTGTCAAATAGCCAACTACCAGTCATGGGAGTCAAATTGTTTTTTATTGACAGATTATATGGATATTTATTATAATCTGTTCAAAAGAGTGTATTTAATAATAAAATGTGTATTATTACCATTTAAAAAATTAAAAGTTTCTGAAACAAAAACAAAAAAATATTCCTGGAAGTCATCAGATGACAATCTGAAATTAAAAAACAAAATTTTAACAAAGTTAATACACACGTTGTCAAATATTCATAAAATACATTTACAATCATCTTGTGTCTATGCTCTAACTTTGTTCAACATTTTATCAAGATATTTATTAATTAAATTTAAAAATAAATAAAATAAACATACACCATTATATTGTGTAATAAAAATTAAATTTAAATATCTGAATTTCTAATTATACATAATAATGTATATCACATTTCACTAATATATATGTATTCTGAACATAAATGTAATATTTCATGTCCATTCAAATACCTCTATATCAACTATAATATGTATTCCTTTTTCTGATTGTGATCCCTAAATATCTAATTATGAAATAAGTATGACTAATGTATGTAAGCTACTAATATTCAACATTCTTCCTGTGATTCTTAACTAGCATGCATTGGTACACCAACCTGGATAATGCATGGTCTTTGAAAGTCAATTCAGGGGTAAACAGTTGATCTTCAATAGGTGTCTTATTCATCAGTTCATAAAATAGAGGACTGAAATACCATCTAAAAAAGTAAAATCATCTAAGTGTCTGATTGTGATCCCTAAATATCTAATTATGAACTAAATATGACTAATGTATGTAAGCTACTAATATTCAACATTCTTCCTGTGATTCTTAACTAGCATGCATTGGTACACCAACCTGGATAATGCATGGTCTTTGAAGTCAATTCAGGGGTAAACAGTTGATCTTCAATAGGTGTCTTATTCATCATTTCAAAAATAGAGGACTGTGAAATACCATCTAAAAATTAGAAAATAATCTAAGTGTCTCCAATAGGATGCCTCCACAGCCTTATTCTATCAAATAGTTGGCACTTACCATGTGAACATGTCTTTGTATGTTTCTCAAGGTCAGCAGATTGGAAAGATAATGCCAGACATGATCCCATTGGTATACTTCAATTTCAATCTTGGCTTTTTCCACTGTCAGTCTGGGCAATCTTCACTGTCAGGCTTCTAATTCTTCCCTTTCAGTCTTTAGATTAAGTCATCTCCCTAATGGCAGAACAAGTTTAATAAAAATTACTACAAGTGTGTGAATCAGTTCTGTACCCCTCTACCACTCCCCATTTCAGAATACATTTCTGTCACTAGCTTACTAAGCGTGTGTAGCATCTTGTGTTATGTTCTATCAAGTGTGAAGATGAGTCATATTGAGCACAACGAACCTCTAATGTGTGACATTGAACCATAGTCATGCTAGAGGATAGTTATGCTAGAGGATCCCTTTCTGAGTATGTACATTTTAAGTAATGTGTAAACTAAATACTAGTTTAGAAAATGTATGCCATATGATGTATTTGTGTACAATTCATGCCAGCAACAGTCCATACATTTATACTTACCAGCTGATGTCCTCTTTAAAAACCAGGTGGCAAAGACTCGCTACAGGACCCAATGCCCAGAGCATCACCTATATTAATAAATGAAACACATAATTCAAACTGAATCCTCAAAATATTATTTTGATTCCAATAAAAGTTTTTGTACATGATAATCCACTAACAAATGTTTATTTTTGAAAAGAATAATCTAGTTCAATCTTATTCTCTATCTTCCGATTTCAGCTAAGACATGCTACATATGCGTATTTCTCCTAAACCAAACCTTGTGTAAAATGCAAACTAAATGGTTACATTGCATTCTCTATCTGAGCATTTAAGGTAAGACATGCTACATATCTGCATTGAACTAAAAGTAGACATTAGCGGAAAGAGACAATGACATGGTTAAATTGCATTAGCTAATATCTTCCCATTTTCAGCTAAGACATGCTACATATGCATATTTCTCCTAAACCAAACCTTGTGTAAAATGCAAACTAAATGGTTACATTGCATTCTCTATCTGAGCATTTAAGGTAAGACATGCTACATATCTGCATTGAACTAAAAGTAGACATTAGCGGAAAGAGACAATGACATGGTTAAATTGCATTAGCTAATATCTTCCCATTTCAGCTAAGACATGCTACATATGCGTATTTCTCCTAAACCAAACCTTGTGTAAAATGCAAACTAAATGGTTACATTGCATTCTCTATCTGAGCATTTAAGGTAAGACATGCTACATATCTGCATTGAACTAAAAGTAGACATTAGCGGAAAGAGACAATGACATGGTTAAATTGCATTTGCTAATATCTTCCCATTTCAGCTAAGACATGCTACATATGCGTATTTCTCCTAAACCAAACCTTGTGTAAAATGCAAACTAAATGGTTACATTGCATTCTCTATCTGAGCATTTAAGGTAAGACATGCTACATATCTGCATTGAACTAAAAGTAGACATTAGCGGGAAAATAAAATTAATGGTTAAATTGCATCCTATAGCTGAACATTACGCTAACATTTTAAAACTACAGTGGCAATTGTCAAACTAATTAACCATGTTGTGCACAAATACTCACCAACGAGATAACCAGGGGGCATTTGTCTTTCCTCAAACGGTCTCCACAGGGACGACAGAGAGAGGATGCGGGCATCATGACTAGCCCCTCCAAAATTCGCACACACATGCATAATCCTCATCTGTGCGTCACAAACATACTGCACGTTGAGGCTATGAAAATGTTTGCGATTTCTGAAGGGCAAGTCATCAATTGGAGCACGCAGCGCAATGTGGGTACAATCTATGGCTCCCAAGACATTGGGCAATTGAGCAATATCAAAGAATTCCCGCTTCAGGCGCCTCCAATCACCATCATTCTGTGGGAATCCTATGTATTGCTTACTGATACGTACCATGGCGTCCAGAAAGTTATCAAACACCACAGAGAATGTACCTTGAGCCAGGCCATGCATGTACAGTTGTCCGGATTGAAAACTCCCGGAGGCCAGGACGTATAGACAGCTTAGCATCTTACTCATGGCGGGAACAGCAGTCCTTATTCTTATACGTGGCTCCAAATGAGGTTTAAGAAGATCGTAAAGGCCAATGAGCTGTTCGCGATTGAGCCGATACTTATCATAAACCTCAAAGTCGCTCATGTTTTCCAAGGTGGGTCTCACCCTGTAGACAGGAGGACCTCGAACCAGACGACCCCTTCGTCTCAGTCTGAGCCGCCGAGGCTGCCTGATTCGACCAACAGCTAGTTCACCAATAGCAGCACCAGCAGCGTCTACCATGTCATCGTCATCCATCTTTCAAAACAGCGTAACAAGGTATGCACTTGATCTGATGTGGATCACAAGTGATGCATTGGCCATGTTGTTTGGGGGATTTATAGTACAATTAGTCCAATGGTATTGAGTTTGTAATGATTGCTGATTGTATTCACTTGTTTGTATGTGAGCGGCGCGAATGCTTTCACAGTGGGCGTTTTTTTTGTTGTTTGCTGAAATGTTGTTTTCCAACAATGAATCTCAATGTGAAAGTGTCAAATATCACACATACAGTGCATGTTTGTAATGTTTGATCATATGCGTAATCAATATTTCTTAAACGCGATCTTATAGTAACAAGCACACGTCCAGGCTAACATGAATGAAAGTGAATAGTTGTGTATAATGTGCATCGAATGTGATCGATCAATGTTGCTGCAACATTGTTTGTAAACGATAAAGTAACATCTGCCATCTGTAGTATTGTATATATAAGTGATTGCCGAGCTGTCAATATTGTATGTGTCCCTTTCAAATCGCAATAATAATTCAGAACTTCCCGTCTGCCATCTGTAGTATTGTATATATAAGTGATTGCCGAGCTGTCAATATTGTATGCGTCCCTTTCAAATCGCAATAATAATTCAGAACTTCTCGTCTGCCATCTGTAGTATTGTATATATAAGTGATTGCCGAGCTGTCAATATTGTATGCGTCCCTTTCAAATCGCACTAATGCTGAATAACTTCCGGCTGTCATCTGTAGTATTATATATATAAGTGATTGCCGAGCTGTCAATATTGTATGCGTCCCATTAAAATCGCACTAATACTGAATAACTTCCGGCTGTCATCTGTAGTATTATATATATAAGTGATTGCTGAGCTGTCAATATTGTATGCGTCCCATTCAAATCTCAATAATACTGAATAACTTCCGGCTGTCATCTGTAGTATTGTATATATAAGTGATTGCCGATCTGTCAATATTGTATGCGTCCCATTCAAATCGCACTAATGCTGAATAACTTCTGGCTGTCATCTGTAGTATTGTATATATAAGTGATTGCCGAGATGTCAATATTGTATGCGTCCCTTTCAAATCGCACTAATGCTGAATAACTTCCGGCTGTCATCTGTATTATTGTAGATATAAGTGATTGCCGAACTATCAATATTGTATGCGTCCCATTCAAATGGCACTAATACTGAATAACTTCCGGCTGTCATCTGTAGTATTATATATATAAGTGATTGCCGAGATATCAATATTTATTAATTGTCCCACTCAAATCGCCCTAATAATGCTGTTCCAAACTGTTATTTACGTATATGTTATATTGTAGTATTGAGTGTTAAAGTTCAGAAAGGGGCGGTACAGTCGTGAATCTGTGATGTGTATGGTTGAATCTTCTAATGACGTCATCATATTATTTACCTGCCTATGTAGTTCTGAAATCCTCATTGTGTTGTTGTATTGTGCTACATTGTTCTTGTGTGCTGAATAAAATCTAAATGTGTGCTTTGTGGTTGCGTGATGGATGATGCGTGTTATGTACATGTACGTATATATTGTGATTGTGTCCCACATATGCTGACTTCTATATAGCAGTCTGGCATTGTTGTTCCTTCCCATAAAGTGACATTTGTAATCTGGTGTAATGATGTTCTTCTTGTGCGTAATTCCTAATGGTTTCTTGTGATGGAATCATGATGTTAAAAGTACAGTAAAATCCATATGTTCTGTTTTGTGATTCCTAGAGAGAATGTAATGTGTTTTTCCCCCATCATTTGAATGCACATGTATGAGTGAATGTTAAAAGTAATGTATGTGCATCCATGACTGATCATGTGTTAAGCCTATGTAGATATGCTGTTGCTGCAAGCATATGAGTTGAATAAATGAAATACAATAATAAAGGTAAATGAAGATTGTTTCCCATTGTGTACTGTTTGTGAATCCTGAAAAGTTTAAATTATTTTTGTGTCCGTTTAAATGTAATATTTTGTAAACATTTTTTTGTTACTAGTGATCTTGATTTGTAGTTGATGTAATATAAAAGTCTGAAACAATTTAATGGTGTTGTGAATATTCAATAAGTACAATCCATAAGTCCACCATAGGGAAATAGTCATTTCTTGATCTATTTATCATAGCTGGGTCTAACGCATAAAAGCATGTATTTTCTAGCGCTGGTATTTGGAGTTTTTCGGTCTACGCTATTTGCATGCGTTAGGGAAATGTGTGTTTCGCGTGCACGAGCACGTCTTCCCCATAGAAGTCAATGGAGGCTCTAAAATTTGGTAATTTTTTTTTTCAAAGACTGGTTTTCCTCGTAAAGTGAGTGACGTCATGAGCTTGTGTGAAAAAGTAACTAAATCGTGTTCTTTTTGTAATAAATAACTTTTTTTTGTATGTCATGTGGTGTATATTGTTTGTATGCATCGATGAGTGTATATTTGTGATAATCTTATTAGTTAGATGTAGGTATATGAGGGTCTTTTCCCGTGTGTCAATGTAAGTCAATGGGAAAATGGATTTGTGTTGTTTTTTTTCTAACACCCGAGATCTCGCAACTTTGATCGTTTGTATTTTGATGAAAAATTATTAAATCTTAAAAATAAATATAGTGTAGTGTTTGTATGAGTGTAAGTGTACTTTGTGTAATATTTGTTTTGTGATTCGTGGATGTTTATTTTGTCGGTAGATGTTAACTACTGGGTCTGAGCTGTCGGTAGAAATTTGAGCGTTGGGTGATTTTTGAGGGTCGGTAAATTAACTCTAAATTCCGGAGTCTGTAAGAAACCAGCGTTAGGGGCCTCTAACGCTGGTTTTCACGGCTAACGGCAAACTCCAAATCTAGGCCTTGGAGTTCAAAATATATGCAAAGTTTAAAAAAATAAAAAATAGTGAATTTGGTGATAAGCTGCCACTTTGTGTCACATGTGACTGCACTATGGCAACTTGCTGTAAAAATAGAAAAATGGCTTATTCTATGCTTTTCACATAAAAAGTGCATGAAATACACCACCAATCAGATGCATTTAATACATTGTGCTGTAACAAATACAGTTTAGACCTTTCTTGATACTAGATGAATAAAATAGTATTATTATAATTAATAAAATACAAAGCGTCTGAGCATTTCTTTGTAATATAGGTTTTGTAAAGGGTTTATCTATGCTCCTGAGAATGTTGGGTGTATAATTTACACTTGCACATTGGAATCTAAAGGAAATGTATTATTCTTTAGAATTATCAAGTCAAGTGTATTTAAGTTAATATCAAATAAGTGAGCTGATCTATCTTTATAGTAAAATAAGGGAGCTGCCCTATCTGTATTATAAAATAGGGGAGAGACCCTATCTGTAGAGTAAAATAAGGGAGCTGCCCTATCTGTGTTATAAAATAGGGGAGACACCCTATCTGTATAGTAAAATAAGGGAACTGCACTATCTGTATTATAAAATAGGGGAGAGACCCTATCTGTAGAGTACAATAAGGGAGCTGCCCTATCTGTGTTATAAAATAGGGGAGACACCCTATCTGTATAGTAAAATAAGGGAGCTGCACTATCTGTATAGTAAAATAATTGAGCTGCCCTATCTGTATAGTAAAATAAGTGAGCTGCCCTATCTGTATAGTAAAATAAGTGCGCTGCTCTATCTTTATAGTAAAATAATGGAGCTGCCCTATCTAAATAATAAAATACATGAGCTGCACTATCTGAATAGTAAGAAAAGTGAGCTACTGTATCTGTAGAGTAAAATAAGGGAGCTGCCCTATCTGTATTATAAAATAAGGGAGCTACACTATCTGTATAGTAAAATAAGGCAGCTGCACTATTTGTATATTAAAATAAGAGAGCTGCCCTATATGAATAATAAAATAATCGTGGAAAGTCAGAAAGAGACCTAATACAATTTTTTTATTTTACTTTTGGGCAATCCCACAAAACATGCATTAGATTAGTTGCTTGGAAACTGCATCTTGGACAAACTACAAATGTATCAGTGCCCCAGAAGGCCATCCTGCTAGGTGTAATATATGACCTACAATATATATACTGTATGTACATATTTTGAGTGATACTATATTGAGTGATACCTATATAGTCATACATAGAGAGCCAATCGGAATTGAAGGGACATCATCTTGGATGACGTCACTTAAAGGAACCTTTATTCTTCAGTCGCCGTCGGATGGAAGAGACTGCTCCGCGTCGGATGTCTTCAAGATGGAACCGCTCCACTCCAGATGGAAGAAGATAGAAGTGGCCGCCTGGATGAAGACTTCTGCTGGTCTGGATGTCCTCTTCTGGCCGGATTGGATGAAGACTTCTGCCCCTCTGGACGTCCACTTGTGCCCGGCTGGGTGAAGACGGCTCAAGGTAGGGTGATCTTCAAGGGGGTAGTGTTAGGTTTTATTAAGGGGGGATTGGGTGGGTTTTAGAGTAGGGTTGGGTGTGTGGGTGGTGGGTTTTAATGTTGGGGGGGTATTGTATTTTTTTTTTACAGGTAAAAGAGCTGATTACTTTGAGGCAATGCCCCGCAAAAAGCTCTTTTAAGGGCTATTTGTAATTTAGTATATGGTAGGGATTTTTTTTATTTTTGGGGGCTTTTTTATTTTATTAGGGGATTAGATTAGGTGTAATTATTTTAAAAAATTGTAATTTCTTTTTTATTTTCTGTAATTTAGTGGGGGTTTTTTGTACTTTAGTTTATTTAATTTAATTGTATTTAATTGTAGGTAGTTTAGGTAATTAATTTAATTATAGTGTAGTGTTAGGTGTAATTGTAACTTAGGTTAGTTTTTATTTTACAGGTCAATTTGTACTTATTTTAACTAGGTAGCTATTATATAGTTCATAACTATTTAATAGCTATTGTACCTAGTTAAAATAAATACAAACTTGCCTGTAAAATAAAAATAAACCCTAAGATAGCTACAATGTAACTATTAGTTATATTGTAGCTATCTTAGGTTTATTTTATAGGTAAGTATTTAGTTTTAAATAGGAATAATTTATTTAATAATAGTAAATGTATTTAGATTTATTTAAATTATATTTAAGTTAGGGTGGTGTTAGGGTTAAACTTAGGTTTAGGGGTTAATACATTTAATATAGTAGTGGCGACGTTGTGGGCGGCAGATTAGGGGTTAATAAATGTTGGTAGGCGTTGGTGATGTTAGGGATGGCAGATTAGGGGTTAATAAAATTTAACTAGTGTTTGCGAGGCGGGAGTGCGGCGGTTTAGGGGTTAATATATTTATTACAGTGGCAGTGATGTCCAGTCGGCATATTAGGGGTTAGTGTTTGCGATGTGGGGGGGGGGGGCTCGGTTTAGGGGTTAATAGGTCATTTATGGGTGTTAGTGTACTTTTTAGCACTTTAGTTAAGAGCTTTATGTCCCGTTGTTGGCCCATAAAACTCTTAACTACTGACTGTAGAATGTGTTAGGAGTCTTGCCAGGAGAGGGTCTACTGCTCACTTTTTCCAGCGATCGTAATACCGGCGTTAGGAAAATACCATTATAAAGTTAGGATATGCAATTGACGTAAGGGAATTTGTGGTAAGCTAAAATTGCGGAAAAAAGTGAGTGGTACACCTGTACCTGCCTGACTCGTAATACCAGCGGGCGTTAAAAAGCAGCATTGGGACCTCTCAACACTGCTTTCTAAGGCTAACGCAAGACTCGTAATCTAGGCGTAAGGTTTTAAGTACTTGGGTATTTATCTTACGGTGAACACAGGCAACTGGTACATTAAAAATATAATTCCAACTCTTCAAAACAATGCTGATAAATTAAGAAAATGGACTTCCCTGCCTCTTACCCTTTTTTAGTTCTGAACAAGATTAGTGCCAGGTAATTGTTTGCCAAATGTATCCATTAATCTGGAGTCTTTACTCAGGTGCTGAAACAAAAATGGTCCTTTTCCTAAGCTTACATTCCTTCTTTTTTTACAAGAATGTAAGCTTAGAAAAATGCCCATTTTTAGTATTGAACCAGATTAGTGCCAGGTAATTGCTTGCTAAATGTATCCATCAATCTGCAGGCTCTAATCAGGTGCTGAACCAAAAATGCTCCTTTACCTAAGCTTACATTAATTTTTTACAGGAATGTAAGCTTAGAAAAATGCCCATTTTTAGTACTGAACCAGATTAGTGCCAGGTAATTGCTTGCTAAATGTATCCATCAATCTGCAGGCTCTACTCAGGTGCTGAACCAAAAATGCTCCTTTACCTAAGCTTACATTCATTTTTTTTACAGGAATGTAAGCTTAGAAAAATGCCTATTTTTAGTACTGAACCAGATTAGTGCCAGGTAATTTCTTGCTAAATTTATCCATCAATCTGCAATCTCTACTCAGGTGCTGAACCAAAAATGCTCCTTTTCCTAAGCTTACATTCCTTCTTTTTTTACAGGAATGTAAGCTTAGGAAAATGCCCATTTTTAGTTCTGAACCAGATTAGTGCCAGGTAATTGTTTGCTAAATGTATCCATCAATCTGCAGGCTCTACTCAGGTGCTGAACCAAAAATGCCCCCTTAGCTAAGCTCATATTCATTTTTTTACAGGTATGTAAGCTTAGGAAAATTCCCATTTATAGTTCTGAACCAGATTAGTGCCAGGTAATTGTTTGCTAAATATATCCATCAATCTGCAGGCTCTACTCAGGTTCTGAACCATAAATGCCCCTTTAACTAAGCTTACATTAATTTTTTTACAGGAATGTAAGCTTAGGAAAATGGCCATTTTTAGTTCTGAGCCAGACTATAGCCAGGTAATTGTTTGCCAAATGTATCCATCAATCTGCAGCCTCTACTCAGGTGCTGAAACTAAAATGGTCCTTTCCCTAAGCTTACATTCCTTTTTTTTTTACAGAAATGTAAGCTTAGGAAAATGGCCATTTTTAGTTCTGAACCAGATTAGTGCCAGGTAATTGTTTGCTAAAGTATCCATCAATCTGCAGGCTCTACTCTTGCGTTTACTTTTGACTATTTCTGCTGCATGAAAAATGCTGATATTGCTTGCGTGCTGTAGTTAGCGATTCACTCATAATCTAGCACCTATGTGGTAAACAGTACGTAGGGTGTACAACCAGGATGCTAAAAGATTGCATAAGGGAACATTTATTATCTTTTATCGTTATCTCTCCTTAAAGTGACACTGTACCCAAAAATGTAATTTTGTGATTCAGATTGAGCATGAAATTTCAATCAAATTTCAAATTTACTCCTATTATCAAATTATCTTCATTCTCCTGGTATCTTTATTTGAAATGCAAGAATGTAAGTTTAGATGTCGGCCCATTTTTGTTGAACAACCTGGGTTGTCCTTGCTGATTTGTGGATAAATCCATCCACCAATAAAAAAGTGCTGTCCAGAGTACTGAAACCAAAACAAAGCCTTCTTTTTAAAAAAAATGATAGCAAAAGAACAAAGAAAAATTGATAATAGGAGTAAATTATAAAGTTGATTAAAATTGCATGCTCTTTCAGAATTACAAATGAACAAATTAGGGTTCAGTGTCCCTTTAAACTCCTGTGGAAAGACTTTTTTCAAAACATGAGGTGAAGCAACAATCGATCTTCAGATTTCAAGCCATTGATCAAGTGATAGATCAGCTCAACTTTTCAAAAAAGAAGAGTTTTGGATTTTTACGCTCAATCCGGATGGTATAAATAAAAAGTCAAATTTCAAATGATTTAATGGTTGAATATTACTATTGCATTCCCTTTTTTCTAGCATATTCATACACAGATATTTTTCTAGTAGCTCACATACACACCACACTGCACACCTTACTTTTTGTTTTTAATTTTCTTTATTTTATTTATTTGCAGATTTACATACGATCCTTCCATAGTCAATAATTCTTTCCTTCATCGCTTCCCCATTATCTCATGCCTCAGCTCCCTCTGACACATCTCTCTGCTTCTTAATTTCATCCTTTTCCTTCTCTTTATCTCGTCAATCAGCTCTTTCATGTGTCATCCCCTCAGCTGCGAAGCCTCATTCTTTAGCTCCTCTTTGTATCATTAATCAGCTCTTTCATGTGTCATCCCCTCAGCTTCTGAACCTCATCCTTTGCCTTCTCTTTGTGTCATTAATCAGCTCTTTCATGTGTCACTCCTCAGCTTCTGAACCTCATCCTTTTCCTTCTCTTTGTCTCATTAATCAGCTCTTTCATGTGTCATCCCCTCAGCTGTGAAGCCTCATTCTTTAGCTCCTCTTTGTATCATTAATCAGCTCTTTCATGTGTCATCCCCTCAGCTTCTGAACCTCATCCTTTGCCTTCTCTTTGTGTCATTAATCAGCTCTTTCATGTGTCATCCCCTCAGCTTCTGAACCTCATCCATTGCCTTCTCTTTGTCTCATTAATCAGCTCTTTCATCTGTCATCTCCTCAGCTGTGAAGCCTCATTCTTTAGCTCATCTTTGTGTCATTAATCAGCTCTTTCATGTGTCACTCCTCAGCTTCTGAACCTCATCCTTTTCCTTCTCTTTGTCTCATTAATCAGCTCTTTCCTGTGTCACTCCTCAGCTTCTGAACCTCATGCTTTGCCTTCTCTTTGTCTTATTAATCAGCTCTTTCATGTGTCACTCCTCAGCTTCTGAACTTCATCCTTTTCCTTCTCTTTGTCTCATTAATCAGCTCTTTCATGTGTCATACCATCAGCTTCTGAACCTCATCCTTTGCCTTCTCTTTGTCTAATCAATCAGCTCTCTCTGTGTCACTCCTCAGCTTCTGAACCTCATCCTTTGCCTTCTCTTTGTCTCATGGCTCAGCTCTTTCATGTGTCATCCCCTCAGCTTCTGAACCTCATCCTTTGCCTTCTCTTTGTCTCATTAATCAGCTCTATCGGTGTCACCCCTCAGCTTCTGAACCTCATCCTTTGCCTTCTCTTTGTCTCATTAATCAGCTCCTTCATGTGTCACTCCTCAGCTTCTGAACTTCATCCTTTTACTTTTCCTTGTCTCATTCATCAGCTCCTTCATGTGTCACTCCTCAGCTTCTGAACCTCATCTTTTGCCTTCTCTTGTCTCAATAATCAGCTCTTTCATGTGTCACTCCTCAGCTTCTGAACCTCATCTTTTGCCTTCTCTTGTCTCAATAATCAGCTCTTTCATGTGTCACTCCTCAGCTTCTGAACCTCATCCTTTGCCTTCTCTTTATCTCATTAATCAGCTCTATCGGTGTCACCCCTCAGCTTCTGAACCTCATCCTTTGCCTTCTCTTTGTCTCATTAATCAGCTCTTTCATGTGTCACTTCTCAGCTGCTGAACCTCATCCTTTGCCTTCTCTTTGTCTCATTCATCAGCTCCTTCATGTGTCACTCCTCAGCTTCTGAACCTCATCTTTTGCTTTCTCTTTGTCTCATTAATCAGCTCTTTCATGTGTCACTCCTCAGCTTCTGAACCTCATCCTTTGCTTTCTCTTTGTCTCATTAATCAGCTCTATCGGTGTCATCCCTCTGCTCATCTCTGTCTTATGCCTCAGATCCTCTTTTTTTTCATCCATCTCACTGGTCTCCTATTAGCACATTAATCACATTATTAGATGACACAAATATCACACTTGTTCTATGCACTATAATAAAGTCTGTTTTATTACCAAATCCCAGAATGTTAGCTCTGTAGTTAGTGCCACTCACATCATGTGATAAAATATTTTTGTCATGTGCCCCTGCTCTAGTCAGTGTGCAAAAGTTACTATGTATATAGCATTACGTAAAGGGACATAAAACAGGTTGAGATATGTGCATGTCCTAAAAAGGCTAATTAATGAACCTCTTAATGACCAGTGCCGCACCCTGTACAACGTTGGTTGTTGTGCCCTTAAGGACCAGTGACGTACCCTGTACGTTGCTGCAGTCCTGGGCTTCTCTCTGCTGCGATCTTGCTAAAAATAGAGAGATTGCACTATTTCTGCATGCCCCGGGCAGCAATTTGCAGCAAACAGGGTACCAGCTACCAGTACCTAAGATGGCGGTAAATAGGTAGAGGGGGAGGATTAGAGAGCTGTTGGGGGGGGGGTCAGGGAGGTAAGAGGGGATACTACCCTGCAGAAAATATATAAAAAATAAAATAAAATAAAAAGCCTTTTATTTTAGTACTGGCAGACTTCCTGCCAGTACTTTAGATGGGGGGGCAATTGTGGGGTGGGGGAGGAAACCTAGCTGTTTTAGAGGGGTCAGGGAGGGATCAGGGGTTGTGATGTGTCATTTGGGAGGCTGATCTCTACACTAAAGCTAAAATTATCCCTACAAGCTACCTACTTCACCCTTTTCACTGCTGGGCATAATACAAGTGTGGTGCGAAGCGGAATGTAGCGGCTTTAATTACCAAAGCCAAAGGCATATATGTCTGCTTTTCCTGAACAAAGGGGATCCAAGAGAAGCAGCAATTTACAACAATGTGTGCCATAATTGCACAAGCTGTTTGTAAATAATTTCAGTGAGAAACCTAAAATTGTAAAAAAAAATAAAAAAATTTTTTATTTGATTGTATTTGGCAGTGAAATGGTGGCATGAAATATACCAAAATGGGCCTAGATCAATACTTTGGGTTGTCTAATAAAAAAAATATATAGTTTTGATAGGTAAATATATAAAAAGGCTCTGGGGGGGCGGAGTTACCCAGCAACCAAGATGGCCGCATAATCTAAGAGCTCCGGGTATGCAGCTTACAAAATAGCCCTGAAGAGTATACACACCCTGAACACAACTGTTCTACCTAACGGGTATTCACATAGGAAGTCGACTGGGACACGCTGAGCATAATCTGGCGACTGCTTGTACAGCTCTTAACTAATAAATGGTAGCGGAACTATCTGCCATATACTGAGGCACCATCTTGGGGGATTGTGTGCTACTGACCGGCATGGAGACCCAAATGTTATACAAGGACATTAAAGATCTGCTGATAGAACATGGGAGGAGGCTGTGTGAGAGACTCGATACCTTTATAGTCACAATGCGAGAGGCGCGAACACACTATAACACAGCTGCGGAGAAGTATGGAGGACTATGGGAGGCACACTGTAATGCATTGCCTGCGGATCCCAAGACATGCCATACATTGCCGTGGCCGGTGGGGTGACCCCCATGATGGACCTTGACTCTCCCTCTGCCGCCGCAAGTGACTTCGACAGGTGGGAAGAAATAAAGTTGGACCACTTGCTCATGGAGACGAGCGCAGTGGAGGGCTGCAGCGTCCACACGCTATCAAGCACGCTTCTCCCTGGCACTACATTTGCGGGCTTTTCACGGCCATCCGGCCAGGAATGCTGCCTGAGTCCTCAGATATACCGGACTTTATACCTGCACTCCCCTTATGATCCCTGGACTGTTTGGCCTCGCTTGGAGGCAGATGGCTTTGCCTGCATGCAAACAGGCTAAGCGGACGCTACAGACAGAATTTATGGACATTTGAACAGTTATTGGGACTATGAGAGACTACCACGCTACGCTTTGCTTGTTTGGAGGTGCCTTAACTACTATGGCTTAACACCCACTGTATCCATAAAGACATGTCGTCGGATTTTCAGTTGAGGACTGCCCCATGCTCTCATATATCAATTGGCGCATTGTGCTGTTTTTTTTTTGTTGTGGTTTAGATTTTTTTTTTTTTTTTTGCTTCTTTTTTATTTAGCCCATATTCCTGCTCATCACATATTTTTATGCTCCTGAATGTTTTCATTTTTTTCTTTCTCCCTGAGTGCTTGTGTGACTGCTCTGAGATGAGCGTTTGGGATGCAGTCAGTTTTAAATGCTGAGAATAGCTTCAAAACTTGCTATGAGCTAAGTGGTCTTGAAAGGGGTCTTTGGCTGGTTAAAACTGCAGTCCTATTGATGGGTGCCTAGCGTTAGGTCTAATTACTAAAAAGCCCCATACAAATGTACATATCACCTTCCTAATTTACATTTAATCTGCTGCCACATAGTTTAAGTAGTGCAGGGCTAGATCTCCCCATGAACAGTTCTATTACGGCTAGATTTAGAGTTTGGCGTTAGCCGTCAAAACCAGCGTTAGAGGCTTCAAACGCTGGTTTTGGGCTACCGCTGCTATTTAGAGTCAGTCAGAAAGGGTCTAACGCTCACTTTGCAGCCGCGACTTTTCCATACCACAGATCCCCCTACACCATTTGTGTATCCTATCTTTTCAATGGGATCTTTCTAACGCCGGTATTTAGAGTCTTGGCTGAAGTGAGCGTTAGAAATCTAACGACAAAACTCCAGCCGCAGAAAAAAGTCAGGAGTTAAGAGCTTTCTGGGCTAACGCTGGTTCATAAAGCTCTTAACTACTGTGCTCTAAAGTACACTAACACCCATACACTACCTATGTACCCATAAACCGAGGCCCCCCCACATCGCCGCCACTCTAATAAAAATTTTTAACCCCTAATCTGCCGACCGCACACCGCCGCAACCTACGTTATCCCTATGTACCCCTAATCTGCTGCCCCTAACACCGCCGACCCCTATATTATATTTATTAACCCCTAATCTGCCGCCCCCAACGTCGCCGCCACCTACCTACAATTATTAACTCCTAATCTGCCGACCGGACCTCACCGCTACTATAATAAAGTTATTAACCCCTAATCCGCCTCACTCCCGCCTCAAGAACCCTATAATAAATAGTATTAACCCCTAATCTGCCCTCCCTAACATCACTGACACCTAACTTCAAGTATTAACCCCTAATCTGCCGACCAGACCTCACCGCTATTCTAATAAATTTATTAACCCCTAAAGCTAAGTCTAACCCTAACACTAACACCCCCCTAAGTTAAATATAATTTAAATCTAATTAAATAAATTAACTCTTATTAAATAAATTATTCCTATTTAAAGCTAAATACTTACATGTAAAATAAACCCTAATATAGATACAATATAAATTATAATTATATTGTAGCTATTTTAGGGTTTATATTTATTTTACAAGCAACTTTGTATTTATTTTAACCAGGTACAATAGCTATTAAATAGTTAAGAACTATTTAATAGCTACCTAGTTAAAATAATTA
This sequence comes from Bombina bombina, assembly GCF_027579735.1. NCBI lineage: Eukaryota > Metazoa > Chordata > Amphibia > Anura > Bombinatoridae > Bombina > Bombina bombina. The sequence goes on along the minus strand of NC_069505.1, from coordinate 538,918,702 downwards.
CAAAATTACCTGTAAAATAAATCCTAACCTAAGTTACAATTAAACCTAACACTACACTATCAATAAATTAATTAAATAAAATACCTACAATTATCTACAATTAAACCTAACACTACACTATTAATAAATAAATTAAATAAAATACCTACAAATAAATACAATTAAATAAACTAACTAAAGTACAAAAAATAAAAAAAGCTAAGTTACAAAAAATAAAAAAATTAATTACAAACATAATAAAAATATTACAACAATTTTAAGCTAATTACACCTACTCTAATCCACCTAATAAAATAACAAAGCCCCCCAAAATAAAAAAAAATGCCCTACCCTATTCTAAAATTAAAATAGAAAAGCTCTTTTACCTTACCAGCCCTTAAAAGGGCCTTTTGCGGGGCATACCCCAACTCTTTTGCCTGTAAAAAAAAACCATACAATACCCCCCCAACATTACAACCCACCACCCACATACCCCTAATCTAACCCAAACCCCCCTTAAATAAGAAGAAAAATGGAGAGGGCGCCACATAGCGTGATATTGCTTTAAAAAGGATAATAAAACAAGCAGAAAGGTAATGCGCTTACCGGAGACCGTGGTACTGTGCTGTGACCAGTACTACTGAGCCTGCTAGCACTTAAGTCAGTGGCTAGTACACTGTCAGATCTGATTCCTCCCGGGGCTTTATCCTGGGGCCAAGGAATGGTACTGTGAGCGTTTCTATGTCCAGCAACTGAGGTGTGTTGCTCAATGCGATTTGAAACAGAAATAACGTGAACAACTTCCCAAGTTTAAAAGATTTCCAATCAGCTTTATTATAACGCGTTTCTCAACCACCAAGGGTCGTTTCTTCAGATATCAAAGATATGCTTTGATATCTGAAGAAACGACCCTTGGTGGTTGAGAAACGCGTTATAATAAAGCTGATTGGAAATCTTTTAAACTTGGGAAGTTGTTCACGTTATTTCTGTTTCAAATCGCATTGAGCAACACACCTCAGTTGCTGGACATAGAAACGCTCACAGTACCATTCCTTGGCCCCAGGATAAAGCCCCGGGAGGAATCAGATCTGACAGTGTACTAGCCACTGACTTAAGTGCTAGCAGGCTCAGTAGTACTGGTCACAGCACAGTACCACGGTCTCCGGTAAGCGCATTACCTTTCTGCTTGTTTTATTATCCTTTTTAAAGCAATATCACGCTATGTGGCGCCCTCTCCATTTTTCTTCTTAAACAGTGCCATCCCTGCTCTCTGGGAACAAGAGGAGCTGCCTATACAGGAACCTTTGGATTAAAAAGCCCACCAGACCGATATAGGACTGCAATCATCTCTTCTTAAACTCGTTATTTGAGTGAGACACACTTGGCGAGAACGGAGTAACTATTTTGTGGGACTTGTCATTATTGTTTGGGTTTTATTTGTATTTTGCATTTTATATTATCTTTATTATATTATCTATAGTAGCGCGCCTTCGTATCCCCCAGTGAGATACTACACCCCCCTTAAATAAACCTAACACTAAGCCCCTGAAGATCTTCCTACCTTGTCTTCACCATGCCAGGTATCACCGATCACTCCAGGCTCCGAAGTCTTCATCCAAGCCCAAGCGGGGGCTGGAGATCCATCATCTGGTTGAAGTCTTCTATCAAGCGGCGGCTGAAGAGGTCCAGAAGAGGCTCCAAAGTCTTCATCCTATCCGGGCAGAAGAGTAGATCCGGACCGGCAACCATCTTCTTCCAAGCGGTGACAAGCGGCTCCATCTTGAAGACCTCCGGCGCAGATCCATCCTCTTCCTCCGACGTCCTAAGTCCGAATGAAGGTTCCTTTAAATGACGTCATCCAAGATGGCATCCCTCGAATTCCGATTGGCTGATAGGATTCTATCAGCCAATCGAAATTAAGGTAGGGAAAATCTGATTGGCTGATTGGATCAGCCAATCTGATTGAACTTGAATCTGATTGGCTGATTCCATCAGCCAATCAGAATTTTCCTACCTTAATTCCGATTGGCTGATAGAATCCTATCAGCCAATCAGAATTCGAGCAACGCCATCTTGGATGACGTCCCTTAAAGGAACCTTCATTCTGTGTTAGGACGTCGGAAGAAGAGGATGGATCCGCGCCGGAGGTCTTGAAGATGGAGCCGCTCGTCATCGGATGGAAGAAGATAGAAGATGCCGCTTGGATGAAGATGTCTACCGGTCCGTCTCCTCTTCTGCCCGGGTTGCAGGTTCGATCCCCGGCAAAGTTCACTCAGCCTTTCATCCTTCGTGGTCGATAAAATGAGCAGCGCCTTGAGACCCTTACAGGTGACTAGCCGTGCTTTACAAGTACCCAATATATACATACATACATATAAAATAAAGTCATTCACTAATTGCTCCACTACAAGAGTGATTTATTTGCTATACTGTTCTTGTAAATATTTTTATGTAGGAAAAACCTTTAGAGGATTTAATGAAATTGTTGCCCAATGTGTTCTTTTTATCAGCAGCAGATCAGAATCTATCTGATTTTGAAGCATAAGGAAGATGAAGTTTGTTTGAATAAGCTGATTATAAGATGTCACATGAAGTTAATTCAGTAAACAATGACCTGATCCAAGAAAGTATTTTGGGAGTTTGGAAAGCCACCCTACATATGTCATAGTGCGAGTAACATATTAAACTTATAAATAGGTCATATATTACACCTAGCAGGAATGCCATCTGGGGCACTGATAAATTTGTAGTTTGTCCAAGATGCAGTTTCCAAGCTGCTAATCTAAAGCATTGTCTGCGGGATTGTCCAAAAGTTAAAACATTTTGGTATAAAGTCTTTTTCTGGCTTTCCAAGATTATGAGGCAAAATATTGAATGACAAACAGATGATATTATATTTCTTAAAAAAGGAAGTTGTTGGCTACCTAACAGTAGATTTATTAATTTGGGATACTTTGCAGGAGAAATGTTACCTTCAGCTCTTGGAAGTTCATAAAAAGTCTATGTACATACACCCCTGTGCTTTTTTTACTCTATGTAACATATGTCTCTGTATATACTGCACTGTGCTTTGTTACTCTGTACTAAATGTCTCTCTGTACATACTGCCCTGTGCTTTGTTATTCTATGTACTACATGTCTCTGTACATACTGCCCTGTGCTTTGTAATTATATTTACTATATTTATCTCTGTACATACTGCCAAGTGCTTTGTTATTTTATGTACTATATTTCTCTTTGTGCATACGGCCCTGTTCTTTTTCATTATATGTACTATGTCTTTCTGTACAAACGGCCCTGTGTTTTGTTATTCTAGGTACTATTTGTCTCTCTGTACATACTGCCCTGTGCTTTGTTATTCTATGTACTACATGTCTGTACATACTTTCCAGTGCTTTGTAATTACATTAACTATATGTATCTCTGTACATACTGCCAAGTGCTTTGTTATTCTATGTACTATATTTCTCTTTGTACATACTGCCCTGTGATTTTTCATTCTATGTATTATGTCTCTGTACATACTGCCATGTGCTTTGTTATTCTAGGTACTATATGTCTCTGTACATACTGCCCTGTGCTTTGTAATTATATGTACTATATATCTCTCTGTACACACTGCCCTGTGATTTGTTATTCTATGTACAATATGTCTCTCTGTACATACTGCCCTGTACATAGTTATTCTTTGTACTATTTAGATATCTATCTATAAATCAATCAATCTTTAAGTATTGGTGATGTATCAACAACTAGTGATGTCCCGAACTGTTCGCCCGCGAATGGTTCACAGCGAACATAGCTTGTTCGTGTTTGTGGTCGAACACATGGCAATGTTCGATCCGCCCCTATGTGTCATCATTGAGGAAACTTTGACCCTTTATGTCACAGCCGTCTGACACATTAGAGCCAATCAACATGAGACCCTCCCTCACAGACCCTCCCAGCTACTCGGAATCTGCCATTTTAGACTCATAACGACCTTGCTTTCTTAATGAGAGGACATCTTGTGTTTTTGCTCCTGACATTAATAGGAAAAACATAGCTAGGCTAGTGTATTTACAGTCCAGAAGGACTCCACTCATCTCTGCTGCAAGCACAGCACCCCAAAAAGCCCTTTTTAGGGCTATATTTCGTGCCGTTTTTTTTTTTTTTTTTTTTTTTTATTAGCATTTGGCTGGCTTTCAGGCTGTGTTTAACGCTCACAGCATATGCTGTGATTACTGCCACCACTGATATCTCCCTAACAACATTAGTTTAAATTTAACTAACCAAAAAATTTAATTATTTTGCTAGTGTAATTTTTTTTCATTTTCTATCAGGCCTGTGTCACACAGCATATACTCTGGTTCATTGCTCTGTGCCAGCCACCAGTGTTAATATCCGTTTATAACATTATTTTAAATGCAAAAAAATATATATATATATTTTGCTAGTGTAATCTAATTACATTTACTATCAGGCCTGTGTCTGTCAGGCTCACTCAGCATTAATATACCTCATTTTTTTTCAGTCTTTTGGTTAATTGGTCTGTGCCAGGCAGCCACCCAGCACTCATATCTTCTTCACCTTAATTTAAATATATATAAAAAAAAAAGTTTCAATTTGTTTGATAGTGTAATCTAATATAATTTTCTATCAGGCCTGTGTGTTTTGCTGACATAATACAGAGCCTACTGTGTTTTTACTTGCTGCCCTCCCTAGTCTATGAGCCACAACTCATATGTGTTTAACCTTTTTTTAATTCCCCCCCCCCAATTTAAATCATTTTTCTAGTGTAATCTAATAGTATTTTCTATCAGGCGTGTGTTTATGTGACTTACAGAGCCTACTGTTTTTAATAGCTGCCCTTCCAAGGCTATCAGCCACGACTCATATGTATGTGCTTAACCTTTTTCTTTAAATTCCCAAAAAAAAGTCTTTAAATCATTATGCTAGTGTAATCTAATTTTATTTTCTATCAGGCCTGTGTCTAACTGTCTATCTGACTTACACAGCATACTGTTGTTAATTGCTGCCCTACATAGCAGCCAGCCAGTGCGACCACTCATATGTGCATTGCACTTCTTAACATAATTTTAATATTCAAATCTAAAATTTTTAAATATTTTGCTAGTGTAATCTAACTTAATTTTCTGTCAGGCCTGTGTTTTTGTCACTTACACAGCATACTGTGTTAAATTGCTGCCCTACCTACCATCCATGACTCATATCTGCCAGCCTGTGTGCCAGGCCCAACTATCCAATTAGTGGCACCAATCATAATTCTTGTAACAGTATATAAAAAAATAAAAATCATAATTTTTTTGGACTGCAAATATTCAGTCTCATAGTGCCATTGAATTACATTTACCTCCTGCCTGCCAGCCTTTTGTGCCAGGCCATCTAGCCAACTATTTACACCAATCATAATTGTTGTCACAGACAGTATAGTTACTAATTAAAATTAAAAAAATTAATCCTCAGTTTGCTCGTGCCATAGAATTGCACTTTTCTACTGCCTTCCAAGCCTGTCTGCCAGGCCTACTTGAAAAATATTTACACCAATCATATTTGTTGTCACAGTATTCTTAATAATTAAAAATTTAAATTTTTGGTAATAGTTGTTGTGAATCCTCAGCTTGCTGGTGCCATTGAATTGCACTTTCCTCCTGCCTTGCAGCCTGCTGTGTGCCAGGCCCACCTAGCCAATTATTGCCAGCAATCATATTTCTTTTAACAGTATTGCAAAAATTGTCAATCATCACTGTTTTGACTGTCAGTATTCAGTCTCCTAGTGTCCTTGAATTGCATTTACCTCCTGCCTGCCAGCCTTTTGTGCCAGGCCGTCTTGCCAACTATTTACACCAATCATAATTGTTGTCACAGTATAGTTACTAATTAAAATTAAAAAATTCTTGATTGTTGATCTTAATCCTCAGTTTGCTCGTGCCCTAGAATTGCACTTTTCTACTGCCTTCCAAGCCTATGTGCCAGGCCTACTTGAAAAATATTTACACCAATCATATTTGTTGTCACAGTATTCTTAATAATTAAAAATTAAAATTTTGGGTAATAGTTGTTGTGAATCCTCAGTTTGCTGGTGCCATTGAATTGCACTTTCCTCCTGCCTTGAAGCCTGCTGTGTGCCAGGCCCACCTAGCCAATTATTGCCAGCAATCATATTTCTTTTAACAGTATTGCAAAAATTGTCAATCATCACTGTTTTGACTGTCAGTATTCAGTCTCCTAGTGTCCTTGAATTGCATTTACCTCCTGCCTGCCAGCCTTTTGTGCCAGGCCGTCTTGCCAACTATTTACACCAATCATAATTGTTGTCACAGTATAGTTACTAATTAAAATTAAAAAATTCTTGATTGTTGATCTTAATCCTCAGTTTGCTCGTGCCCTAGAATTGCACTTTTCTACTGCCTTCCAAGCCTGTGTGCCAGGCCTACTTGAAAAATATTTACACCAATTATATTTATTGTCACAGTATTCTTAATAATTAAAAATTAAAATTTTTGGTAATAGGTGTTGTGAATCCTCAGTTTGCTGGTGCCATTGAATTGCACTTTCCTCCTGCCTTGCAGCCTGCTGTGTGCCAGGCCCATCTAGCCAATTATTGCCAGCAATCATATTTCTTTTAACAGTATTGCAAAAATTGTCAATCATCACTGTTTTGACTGTCAGTAATCAGTCTCCTATTGTCCTTGAATTGCATCTACCTCTTGCCTGTCAGCCTTTTGTGCCAGGCCGTCTTGCCAACTATTTACACCAATCATAATTATTGTCACAGTATAGTTACTAATTAAAATTAAAAAATTCTTGATTGTTGATCTTAATCCTCAGTTTTCTCGTGCCCTAGAATTGCACTTTTCTACTGCCTTCCAAGCCTGTGTGCCAGGCCTACTTGAAAAATATTTACACCAATAATATTTATTGTCACAGTATTCTTAATAATTAAAAATTAAAATTTTTGGTAATAGTTGTTGTAAATCCTCAGTTTGCTGGTGCCATTGGATTGCACTTTCCTCCTGCCTTGCAGCCTGCTGTGTGCCAGGCCCACCTAGCCAATTATTGCCAGCAATCAAATTTCTTTTAACAGTATTGCAAAAATTGTCAATCATCACTGTTTTGACTGTCAGTAATCAGTCTCCTATTGTCCTTGAATTGCATCTACTTCTTGCCTGCCAGCCTTTTGTGCCAGGCCGTCTTGCCAAGTATTTACACCAATCATAATTGTTGTCACAGTATAGTTACTAATTAAAATTAAAACATTCTTGATTGTTGATCTTAATCCTCAGTTTGCTTGTGCCCTAGAATTGCACTTTTCTACTGCCTTCCAAGCCTGTGTGCCAGGCCTACTTGAAAAATATTTACACCAATCATATTTATTGTCACAGTATTCTTAATAATTAAAAATTTGAATTTTTGGTAATAGTTGTTGTGAATCCTCAGTTTGCTGGTGCCATTGAATTGCACTTTCCTCCTGCCTTGCAGCCTGCTGTGTGCCAGGCCCACCTAGCCAATTATTGCCAGCAATCATATTTCTTTTAACAGTATTGCAAAAATTGTCAATCATCACTGTTTTGACTGTCAGTAATCATTCTCCTATTGTCCTTGAATTGCATCTACCTCTTGCCTGCCAGCCTTTTGTGCCAGGCCGTCTTGCCAAGTATTTACACCAATCATAATTGTTGTCACAGTATAGTTACTAATTAAAATTAAAAAATTCTTGATTGTTGATCTTAATCCTCAGTTTGCTCGTGCCCTAGAATTGCACTTTTCTACTGCCTTCCAAGCCTGTGTGCCAGGCCTACTTGAAAAATATTTACACCAATCATATTTATTGTCACAGTATTCTTAATAATTAAAAATTTGAATTTTTGGTAATAGTTGTTGTGAATCCTCAGTTTGCTGGTGCCATTGAATTGCACTTTCCTCCTGCCTTGCAGCCTGCTGTGTGCCAGGCCCACCTAGCCAATTATTGCCAGCAATCATATTTCTTTTAACAGTATTGCAAAAATTGTCAATCATCACTGTTTTGACTGTCAGTATTCAGTCTCCTAGTGTCCTTGAATTGCATTTACCTCCTGCCTGCCAGCCTTTTGTGCCAGGCCGTCTTGCCAACTATTTACACCAATCATAATTGTTGTCACAGTATAGTTATTAATTAAAATTAAAAAATTCTTGATTGTTGATCTTAATCCTCAGTTTGCTATCGTATCGATCAAATGTAGATTGCATCTATTGATCAATGTAATTCGTATCTATAAAATGTATATTACATATTTTGGTTGATGTCATTCGTATCTATAAAATGTATATTGCATCTTTGATTCGATAACATTCGTATCTATCAAATGTATATTGCATCTATTGATCGATGTAATTCGTATCGATCGAATGTATATTGCATCTATTGAGCTATGTACAGTGTATCGATCATATGTATATTGCATCGATTGAGCTATGTAATCTATGTATCTATCAAATCTATCTATCTCATGGTTGTGCAAGTGTACTGTTTGCGGTTGATTGCGGTGCGTAACACTTGGAGTTTGCTCTGTCACTGTGATGCGGCCGTAACCCTTACACTACCTGATAGATACGACATCATAACTGATGTTTTAAAGCATGTTATTGCAAACAATTTGGGAATGTTAGTTGATTTAGGCCCATTATGGGTTAAAAGCAGACTCTGCATTGTGGTGGTAATTAGTACCAGAATATAAAACCAAAGGGGTTGTCCACTTTTTAAAATTATTTTATTGGAAGACAAATAATATAGGTATGAAGATTAACAATTATCTATAGGCTAGAAAATATAAAACAAGTCTCAAGAAATACCAAGAGCTACAAACATAAATTACAGTCCAAATTATATGGGGCAACTCTATTTTAAACAAACCCAGATTAAGCAATATTAACTAAACATAGTGAACAAGAGAATTTATCCCAAAGTAAAATGTATACGAATGATAATATACTCAGCCAGTTCAGTCCTCCAATGCTATCTCTCTCTCAGTTGCTTCCAGGAGGTGAGGAAGATAAAAAAGTGTGTATACTAACTGTTGGCTCCCATTGTATACTTAATTCACTTAAGGTGTGTCCTACCATACACCAATCAAAAGGCTATATGGGAGTGTCCTTCTTAGACAAAGACTAGGCCAGAGGCCTAGTCTATATTTTAAAATATGTTTGTAAATTTAAGAATTAACTACTTGTATGACACCACATGCATAAACTATGTAATTTTCCATGGGAGTTTTGCCAGGGATCCCCCTCCTGCATGCCACAGTCCAGGTGTTAGTACCCTTGAAACAACAACAAAAATTTTAGGTTTGCGACATCAACAATATATATATTAAAAAGATGATATGAGCTTTTATTGCAAGAGGGAGCATCCTAAGGGGATACAAACTCTTTGGGAGAATAAACAACTTAAATGCTGCCACTCTGCCTGAAAGGGAAAGAGGCAGGGAAGCCCATTTTCTTAATTTATCAGCATTGTTTTGAAGAGTTGGAATTAGATTTTTAATTTACCAAAATAAAAATTAGTGAATTTGGTGATAAGCTGCCACTTTGTGTCACATGTGACTGCACTATGGCAGCTTGCTGTAAAAATGGAAAAATGGCTTATTCTATGCTTTTCACATAAAAAATGCATGAAATACACCTCCAATCAGATGCATTTAATACATTGTGCTGTTACAAATAAAGTTTAGACCTTTCTTGATATTAAATATTATAATTAATAAAAAAAAATGCGTCTGAGCATTTCTTTGTAATATAGGTTTTCATACCCCCCCCAACTGTCCCGATTTTCGCGGACAGTCCCAATTTTAGGGGTCTATCCCCCTGTTCCGGGTTGCTAGCCATCTGTCCCGATTTGCCCCAGGCATTAAAAAAAAATATATATTTTTTTTATTTATTTATTTGTTTTTAAATTCTATTGGGCCCATACTCAGAAGCATCTGGCTTTGCTCTGGCAGGGTTAGATACCTGTTAGATTCCCTGTGAAAAAGGAATGGTGTGTCGGTTAAGCATACACTCTGACCACGGTAATGGTGACCTCTCTAACCTACCTCTGGTAGTTATGATGTCTAACCCCTGGTGATAATACTAGCATGCCTTCAGTTTTATACAATGAGCAGTGCTAATACCAGGGTAACGAACAGTGGCAGCCGCAGACTGCCAGCTAATGTGCTTGCCAACCCCAGGACCCCATACAATGAATTACAGATACCCATATGTGATGTAGTGTGTGTGTCTATCTGTATCTTTAACTGTGTGTGTGTATCTGTATGTATAAGTTTATGCTATGTAGTGTGTGTGTGTGTGAGTGTCTGCATGTATAAATGTAAGCTATGTAGTGTGTGTGTGTGTGTCTGCATGTATAAATGTAAGCTATGTAGTGTGTGTCTGTGTATCTGCATGTATAAGTGTATGCTATGTAATGTGCATGTGTGTACCTGCATGTATAAGTGTATACTATGTAGTGTGTGTGTATCTGCATGTGTAAGTGTATGCTTTGTAGTGTGTGTGTATCTGCATGTATAAGTGTATGCTTTGTAGTGTGTGTGTATCTGCATGTATAAGTGTATGCTATGTAGTGTGTGTGTATCTGCATGTATAAGTGTATGCTATGTAGTGTGTGTGTATCTGCATGTGTAAGTGTATTCTATGTAGTGTGTGTGTATCTGCATGTGTAAGTGTATGCTATGTAGTGTGCGTATCTGCATGTATAAGTGTATGCTATGTAGTGTGTATATCTGCATGTATAAGTGTATGCTATGTAGTGTGTGTGTATCTGCATGTGTAAGTGTATGCTATGTAGTGTGTGTGTATCTGCATGTGTAAGTGTATGCTATGTAGTGTGTGTGTATCTGCATGTGTAAGTGTATGCTATGTAGTGTGCTATTGTGCATTTTGCTGACTTTAAAGGCCAGAATCTAGAATATTAATGGGGAATGCAGAGAGCAGTTTTAAAGAATTTATTATTAAATGTACAATTAAGATAAAAAATATTTAGCGATGTCTTTGCAAAGGCTTATTAAATACATAGCTCACATAGCCATTCCAGTGGTTTGAGCTTGTGTTTGATTTGCTGCCTAAGTATATTAAAATATATGACTTTATTTAGAATTTTATTTATATTACTTTGGTCTTATGATTTTTAAGCCCCGCCCACCATATTTAAAATAAATTGCTGTGGGGGGGGGGTGTCCCTCTTTTGAATTTTGAAATGTTGGGAGGTATGGGTTTTGTAAAGGGTTTATCTATGCTCCTGAGAATGTTGGGTGTATAATTTACACTTGCACATTGGAATCCAAAGGAAATGTATTATTCTTTAGAATTATCAAGTCAAGTGTATTTAAGTTACTATAAAATAAGTGAGCCAGAGTCGGAACTACCGGTGATGCACCAGTCGCTGTCACGACCGGGCCCCCGTTCCCCCCACATAAGGGGGGTCCCAGCTTCAGCACAATTGCGAGAGTAGCAACAAATACCCTTTGACAATTCCAATTTGAGGGTCCATTCCTTAAATTTCTAGACATATTTTTTCTTTCCTCCCCCCCTCCCTCCCCACTCTCTCTGCTCCTCCCGGGACACGTCATCTTAGGGGTGTCCTCTTCCTGTCCCTGATTATGCCTGACTATGACACTTAAAATACTTACCTGGAATGTGGGAGGTATCAACTCCCCCATAAAGTGCAAATCGATCTTAACACACCTGCGTAGATTAAATGCTGATGTAGCCCTCTTGCAGGAAACACATTTAGGGGATGAAGAGCATGAAAAACTAAAACGAGATTGGGTAGGAAAGGTACTGTACTTGTCATATAATTCCTCTAGCTATATTATTTGGTAAATGACTGCAGGTTGAACTATTCAAAACTGTTGCTGACCCAGAGGGCAGATTCCTTATAGTACAAATCTCCATAGAAGCAATCAATTATACATTTTGCAATATATATGCGCCCAACCATAAAACAATGACCTTTTGGGAAACCCTAACACAAAATCTAACCCCATTTATAGGTTAAAACCTGGTGTTTGGAGGTGATTTTAATTTATCCCCACAGCCTCTTTTGGACAGAACCTGGGTGCAGGAAGTCCCACAGCAAAAAGGCTACAGAACTATAGGGGGAGATTTGAAAGGAGAGTGTTTGATTTACTCACTAGCTCTTTGGCTGTAGTTGATATCTGGCATAGGAGACATCCTGAGGGTAGAGATTATACCTGTTTGTCTAAGGCTAACTCCTCACTATCCCGCATAGATATCATTTTGGTGGCAGATGCCCTTATCACACAAGTTGCCTCAGAAACCATACATGACATTGTGATCTCTGATCATGCTCCAGTAGAGATTACCTTAGGTAATGTCCGTAGGCGCCCTACTAGGAACTACCTGCGATTCCCCTCATACTTGTCACCTCTGAACCATTTCAGAAAGCATTCACGCATGTGTGGAATGACTACTACACTGACAATTTAGCACACATATATAATCCTCAGCTGTTCTGGGAAGCAGCTAAGGCAGTACTCACAGGCCATATTATATCTTATGTAGCAGACCTTAAGCGTAAAACCCAGTATACATATAATTCATTACAGACTACACTGTGACAAGCCTACTGCACTCACAAATCACATGCCTTGTATGCTATTTATATTGCAGCCAAATTGGAGCTAGACATCTTTGTTAGGCAAAAGACGGTGGCCGGTCTCCTAAAAATGGCAAGTAAGTTCTACCGTTTTGGAATTAAGGCAGGTAGGCTTTTGGCCACCCTAGTAAAAAATCACTGCACCAAAAAAGACATTGCAGCACTTAAATTCAAGGGGAAAACCTATAAAACACCTGCGAAACTTGTACATTGCCTGGCGACATACTATACTCACCTGTATACAATACCACCAACCGACTCAAACTCACAAATAAATTTTTGGAAAACCATTACCTTACCACAACTCACCACAGAACAACTGGAAGCCTTGAATACCCCAGATGGCCTTCCAGTAGAGTTTTTCAGACTTCTGTCCCTCCAGGTGTCCCTTACCCTTTCAAGGGTCTATAATGCGGTTTTCCTGGAGGAAAAACATCCCTCTAGTTCATTTGTTTCAGCACATAACACCTTAATCCCCAAACCCAGGAAAGAACACTCCCTCCCAGAATCATACCGCCCAATCTCCCTGCTAAACACCGACTATAAGATCCTTATTAAAATTTTAGCCAATAGACTTAAAAAAATTATTCCCTTTTTGCTGCATCCTGACCAAACCGGTTTTGTGTCGGGTAGTACATCCATGGTTAAAATACGTAAGGTCCTTCATGCCGTCAACTTCTTCTGGTCGACAACGGAGAATCCGCAGTGGAGAGGGAACAAGGAGGCCTTCCTGTTATTTCTGGATGCAGAGAAGGCCTTCGATAGTGGATTGGCCACATTTATTAAATACCCTTATACAATTCCAATTCGAAGGTTCATTCCTTAAATTTCTAGCAAAATGTATTCTTCCCCTACTGCAAATATATTGGTCAATGGCCTTCTTTCCCCTTCCTTCACTCTGCAGAGGGGCACCTGTCAGGGATGTCCGTTGTCCCCCCTGCTTTTTTTATTTAGCCCTGGAACCTCTTGCCCTTAAGCTGAAACAAACATATCCAGGAATGCCTCTGAATGATCACATACATATGGCTTTGTATGCCGATGATATGCTTCTTTTTATCACAAATCCTTCATTACACGTCCCTAGGATCATAGACGTCCTAAATGTTTTTGGAGACTTTGCGGGATACAAAATTAATATGAGCAAATCTGAAATTCTATGGCTAACCGACCACAAAACTGACAAATCCCAGTTCCCCTTTACTTTTCATCCCAACACCCTGACCTACTTGGGAATTGAACTGCATCTGAACCCAAACAAAATTTATGAACTTAAAATCACAAAGCAGTGCAATCAATTACAGTCTCAGTTAAAAGCCTGGACCAAGCTCCCCCTTGGCCTATCTGGTCATATTAACCTTGTAAAAATGTCTATTCTATCTAAATTATTATACCCACTATTGATGCTGCCCTTTCTCCTCACCAAAGGAGATTTAACAATGACTAACAAGGCAATCCAGTTATTTATTTGGAGAGGAAAGAAAACGCGTATTGTGGCCTCAAAATTGCAACAACCCTACCTTAATGGAGGCTTGGCATAAAATGGTATAACTGGGCAGCTTTAATACACCTGACACTAGACTGGAAGCTCTGCACTGCACATTTTACTGACCCCTCCCTGGAGGAGACTATAGTGGCACCCCACTCGCTAGCATATCTCCCTTACATTTTGCTTCGGGATCTTTCACCAGAAATCAAACATAACTTAATGTACAAGGATGAAATGAAAGCTTGGTGGTTGGTTCTTGGATACTTAGGTGGGAAGCTCCACTCCCCTAAATTCATCCCATTGATGGGAAACAAAGACTTTCCAGCCGGAACAACACCATTCTGGATATGGCAAGCGGTGGGCATCGACTCTATTGGCTCTCTACTAGCCCCACTATTGCACACTGTGAGGACGTTTCAGGACCTAAAGAGTATGTTTAGCTTGCCCAACACCCATTGTTATGCATACCTACAGTGCAGACACTATGAAAACACCCTAATATCCCAAGATCCTGGCTTCTGGGATCATTCCCCTTTTGCTATTATACATACAGTCTTTAAACTAGGTTGATTCTCTTTGTCTCTGATCTATCAAAGACTGCTCAGACATACAGCAGACACTACTATGGCTGACATTGTGGTTAGGATGAGAGGTGAGGGCATGACTGACATTACCGCTGACGACATTAAGAATAGCCTGACTATGACCAAAAGGGCTAGCCTGGCTGTTCCCCATAGAGAAATGCAAATTAGAGTGCTCCATGGTGACTACATCACTCCAGCATGCTTGGCTCACTGGAATCATATGTACCCAAATCAATGCATCAAATGCAGTCTGCCCAAACCCACAATTGGCCATTACTTTTTTGACTGCCCACATATCAAAAGTTTCTGGTGCCAAGTGCAGTATTGGATCAAGATTACACTACAAATCAGCATAGTCTTTAACTTGAAGACAATATTCCTATTTGTATGGGAGGGGTGAAGTGGCACCATGCACTCTATCCTTACCCTCTGCATCATTTTGGTCCATCAATGTATTCTGGCCCCCCCTTATTATCTCAATTCAAACAACGGTTACTCAAACAGCTTTTTATAGAACAACTTGATACCAAACTAGACATAAGACATAAAGCGCAGACTAAAGTTATTCCTTAAGAAATGGCAGTGCCTTATAAAATCTTTCCCCTCCACTCTACAGTATCATATCTTACGACTATTATTACAACATGAAATATTCATGGAGACGTCCCTTAGGGAAAATTGGAATGCCCTAGACTTTGTATATGGTAGGGCCGCACAGTCTTCTGGTTGGGAGGAGGTGTTGATTGAGAGCTAGTTTCCCTGGTACTTAGGAGTGATGGGGAGTCATGACAGCATCGTTCAACTGAGGGTTGAGTTGGAGGAGTGGAGAGAGGACCCCTCTTTTTTTTTTTTTTTTACTAGATTGAACCCGGATATTTTAGTCGCTGTATTTAAGCTTCAAAGTGTAATTTTGTTGAAATTAGTTAGTTGTTAGACAATGTTGTAAGTTAGAACTAAATTCTTATTTAGAAAATGTGAAAATGTAAGCTGGTATTTGGGAACTCACATGGACTCTTTGCACCTTAAACTATCAACGAAACCTGTCGCCTACCTGGAATTGGTCACATATTTAAAGATTGTCAACTCTTGGTATCTTCTTTGTTTTGTATGTAAATGTGTAACTCTTATGTGAACCGTTTATACATGAAATCAATGCATAACTGTAATGTACCCATGTGAACCCAAATAAAAAAAGAATTTGAAAAAAAAAAAAATGTAATTCAATAGAAATAAAGCTTTAATATTATTTTAATTGATCTAATTCTATCATGTTTACACTAATAACCTGTAAGTTAATAGTGTAGACATTAAAACTAAGATTTGGAAAACGGAATAATTTGTCTTCTGAGATTTCGCAACCACTGTGGACATGTTGTTAAATGTTTGGAAGATTATTAGACTTCTGGGATTTCATTACCTTGAATAACCTGTGTTCATTAACAAGCACATAATAAAATCTTAGGGTATTAGATGCCTATAAGGAACATGTCCTTAGACTTATAAGCTCGAAGTAAAACCTTTGTGTGTTCAAGATCTACAAGAACATACCTTTGTGCCATTGGACTTACCAGAAGGTTATTAAACTCTACTCTCTGTCCATCAGAAGCTTATGCTTTATAGCAGGTAAGTGTAATTCCTTCCACTGTTGCTAGCATATTACATGAACAGGAAGGTAGGTGATCTTATACTATTTAAAATTAAACAGTAAATGACAAGCCCATATCCAATTGTCTTACTTTTTGCTTTCTTCAAAGATACACGTGAGTCTACTTGTTTCTTTTTATTATTATTATTATTATTATTATTATTATTATATACACAAGAATACATCTGTTTTTACTTTATTCCATGGCTTATAAAATTAGCAGCAAAACAAAGATACTACAGATGTAACATTGCATTCATTAGAATGTACTTTCTATGTTACAGGGGATCAGACAGCTGCACACTATTTTATAATTAGTCATGAAAGACCTTATTGTAAAGATAAAAGTGTTGGGGAGATGTACAGTAACATAAAACTTAAATGAGAAAAACTTGTTTAGAGTTAACATTTAGATTTTCACAGCCATATCATTAATAAATTCAGAAGTTTCATTTTGATTAAACACAATGATCTGTAAGGCTTTGTTGATTGTATTTTAATTCTTTTAAATTATTTTAATTTTAAGTAGAGATTTCTGATGTTCTTTACTGACACTAAGGGGTAGATTTAGCAACAGTCAAGTGGACTTGATTCATTGTAACAAATCATGTCTGCTCAAACTCGCTAAGTGCCGGAAGCATATGCTGTCAGCATTTAACATTGGACAATCATTTCTGGTGAAATACTTGTGCAATGCCGCCCTTGCTCACTGACAGCCAATTGGCCGCTAGCAGGGGCTGTCAATCATCCAGATCGGATTGGGATGATTTCTTACAACCCCTGCTTTTTAAAGGGATACTAAACCTAATTTTTTTCTTTCATGATTCAGATACAGAATACAAATTTAAACAACAATTCAATTTACTTCTATTATTTATTTTGCTTCATTTTTTGTATATCCTTAGTTGAAGAAAAAATAATGCACATGAGAGAGCCAATCACAAGAGGCTTCTATATGCAGCAACCAATCAGCAGCTACTGAGCCTATCTAGATATGCTTTTCAGCAAAGAATATCAAGAGAATTAAACAAATTAGATAATAGAAGTAAATTAGAAAGTTTTTTTAAAATTGCATGTTCTTTCTAAATCATGAAAGAAAAAAATTGGGTTTCATGTCGCTTTAACTTAATTTTCGGGCTCCAAAGCAGCATTCACTGCTTAATAAATGGAGCCCTAAATCATTGATTCCCATCCTCTGATGATTAAACCTTCTATGATACTGGGGTCTATTCCAATCCATAAAGAATTGTCTCATACATCGTTTGTAGTCCATTAAAGGGACATGAAACATTTTCATAATTCAGACAGAGCATTCAATTTTAAACAACTTTCCAATTTACTTCTATTATGAAATGTTCTACATTTTCTAGAAATCCTTTATTGAAGGAGCAACTGGGAGTTAGCTGATGACAATAGGCATATATGTGCAACAGCCAATCAACAGCTAGCTCTGAGTAGTCCATTGCTGCTTCTGAGCCTACCTAGCTATGCTTTTCAACAAAGGATACCAAGAGAACAAAGCATATTAGATAATAGAAATAAATTGGAATGTTGTTTAAAATTGCATGCTCTGTCTGAATCATGAAAGCTTAATTTTGACTTTGTCTCTTTAAAGCTGTGTCTTGTACATCTTTTGCAAAATGTCTCCTATTTACCTAATATATTCTACCCAAGAACTCCTCCTTTACTTGTTACCCCCAAACATCCCCACTAGCAGGATTTTTCTGTAACTGCACTGGATTTGTGTAATTCTCTGCTTTAATACACAAAATCTGCCCTAAGGAATTCGAACTTCAAAGTTTTTCTTACAATTCTACCAATCAGGGTTGTACGTAACCTAAACTAAACTAGCTCTCTTATCATAGGCTCCATTAAACTCAAATTAGAATGCAAGCTCACAAGCCCACCTCTCCAGTACACCAACATTTAAGTAGAGATTTCTGATGTTCTTTACTGACACTAAGGGGTAGATTTAACAACAGTCAAGCGGACTTGATTCATTGTAACAAATCATGTCCGCTCAAAGTCGCTAAATGCCGGCAGCATACGCTGTCAGCATTTAACATTGCACAATCATTTCTGGTGAAATACTTGTGCAATGCCGCCCCTGCTCACTGACAGCCAATTGGCCGCTAGCAGGGGCCGTCAATCATCCAGATCGGATTGGGATGATTTCTTTGTTGAAAACTAAACCTAGGTAGTTTCATATGCTCATTTCTAAGCCCTTAAAGGCCTTCTCTTAGTCTAGTGCATTTTGACCGTTTTTTTACAGCTAGGCAGTGCTAATCCATGTGTGCAATATATATAACATTGTGCTTACTCACATGGTGTTATTTATGAGTCAGTACTGATTGACTAAAATGCTAGTCTGTCAAAAAAAACTGAAATAAGGGGGCAGTTTGCAGAGGCTTAGATACAAGGTAATCACAGAGGTAAAAAGTATATTAATATAACAGTGCCGGTTCTGCAAAACTGGGGAATGAGTAATAATAAAGGGATTTTCTATCTTTTTAAACAATAACAATTCTGGAGCAGACTGTCCCTTTAACTCCTCATAAAATATTTCATTATACATAATAAAACAGCTTTGCAATGGATTTTCATTATTTATTTCAACTTCTTTTCCAATAATTTATATCTGAAACTTGTATCGTTTCCATTTCTCCACAGCGTTTAAGTGCTTTTTTAGGTAAAGTTTACCCTGACCCTCCTAGATCCCGTACAATAATTAATTGACATGTGCTCTAGTTCATTTTTATTTGTCCTAAATTGGTCACAGCAAAAAACACAAGATAAACAATTTTGAATATGTTTTTTTATAGGATGTGTCTTGGGACTGAAATCAATGCAAATTACACTAGCAAAATAACAGTTAAAGGGACAGTCAACAGAAGATAATCCCTTAATTACCTTTTCCCCAGTTTTGCATAACCAACACAGTTATAATTGTACACTTTTTGCCTCTGCAGACTGCCCTCTTATTTCAGTACTTTTGACAGACTTGCATTTTAAAAGATAATAAAGATAGAGGGCGCCCTTGTGATACTGTGTGCAATGTACTCAGAGTGAGTAGTGTTGAGTGAATATTGTTAAAATTGGAGGCAATCAAACTAGTGAAGCTATGCCACTCAAAATATAAAATGATAATATATATCTACATGCACACAAATAGATATAAATATGATTATAAGTGCATATAAATGTGATCATATATGTTAAACAAACAACATGGATAAAAATCCTATCTATAAAGTAAACAGTAATGTTATCTAAGATAGTAAAAAGAGGTATAAAGTCTCATTAGTAGATAATATTGCCCACAGTGGATGAGAGGTGGTAAAGGTCAAAGGCAGCTATCTGTAAAGGATCTAGGCCACAATCCAGGATCAGCAATCTGCAGACAACATAAGAACACAGAAGCGCCACATGGCCCAATATTGTTGGATACAAGTGATAGTATTAGATCGAGTAAATACACACACATTAGGTAAGGCACCCCTGATGGTGCAGAAGGAGCGATCTGGGGTCAATAGCAGTCACCCAGAAGACTGTAATCTGGTAGATGTTCAGTACTCTGCAGATGATAAAAAACACATACAGGTGACCATATGGCCTAGTATTGTCTATATAGACAAAGGATGTATAATAAAGATAAGTATTACACTCACATTTAGTAGAGCACCTCTCTTGGTGCAGTCAGAGCGGACTGGGATCAATATAGTCACCCAGTAGACTTATATCCGGCTGTCTGGAACTTCCAATAATCCAAAGATGAGGTAGAGAGCATAAAGCAAATGGTAATAATGGACCTGCAGCAAGTGGTAAATATATAAAACTTACTTGTTTCTCAGCCCCTTATGGCTGTTTCATCAGGCGTAAAGGGACAGTCTACACCAGAATTTTTATTGTTTTAAAAGATAGATAATCCCTTTATTACCCATTCCCCAGTTTTGCATAACCAACACAGTTATATAAATACACTTTTTACCTCTGTGATTATCTTGTATCTAAGCCTCTGCAAACTGCTCCTTTATTTCAGTTCTTTTGACAGACTTGCAGTTTAGCCAATCAGTGCCTGCTCCCAGATGACTTCACGTGCACAAGCACAGTGTTATCTATATGAAATACAAGAACTAACACCCCCTACTGGTGAAAAACTGTTAAAATGCATTCTGAAAAGAGGTGGCCTTCAAGGTCTAAGAAATTAGCATATGAACCTCCTAGGTTAAGCTTTCAACTAAGAATACCAAGAGAACAAAGCAAAATTGGTGATAAAAGTAAATTGGAAAATTGTTTAAAATTACACGCTCTATCTGAATCATGAAAGTTTATTTTGGCCTAGACTGTCCCTTTAATACAAAGGATAAAAAGTATATAATACCACTTGCCATATTTATACCATACTAAAGCTCTAAAACAATGTAAAAACCTGCAGTGGGTGTTCACCCATTACAATGCAAATCACCTGTGGGAGGTGTTAACCAGTTGAATATCTCATAGCAACAAAATATAAACAAACAGAGTGACATGTTTCTGATCTTAAAGGGCCACTGTAAGTAAATATTTTCTATGCCTGTTACTAACTAACTACCCCAAATACGCTTTTTATCAATAGCATTTCATTAACATATCTCTACCGTATATCAGAAATCTTGTCTGAAAATGTAATTGTTTTCCAAACCCACTCTGTGGGTATCCTTTGCTCTGTACCAATCCGTTTACAATACCTAGGTTTCAAAATGGCGCTTTAAACACAATTTCATTGGTTTAAGTATTTTGAACACACAGTGCTGAAAATAGTGGGCAGGATAACGTGACATCATCGGGGAATAAAAGATATAACTTTTATAACGTTATGAAACTTCGTTTTGGAGAAAATACAGGTCAGTAGGTTTTAATTAATGTTTATTAACTTTAATATGTTAGTTGTTTGGCTTAAAAATTATAACAAAGTAATCCTTTAATGCTAAGTGAGAAGTACATAACAATAGACATTTTTTTTATATAGTGTTCAATAGATCAATATAATTTCTATATGTGCATTGCTTCCTGGAAGCAAACAGATTTAACATTGTTGTCAAATGTAGCCACATTAATCAATGAAATAAAATTCAAAAAGGATATTGACATGTAAACATATAACAAGCCTGTGCACATATGTGCATATGCAAGCAAACACACACCAACATGAATATCAACACATTTACACATATGAGTATACACAAATGTATATAAATATATCATCGCATACGCTCACATATATTTATGAAATTACGATGATTTTCCCTTATTTTCATACTTGAGGAGAGCTAGATGTTTAGTTTGAGCGCAGACTCTCTACACTAAATCGTTATAAAGATTTGCATTTTTATGTAAGAAAATATAGGATAATTGTCTTTAAATATATACATACTATTTACAAGCCGAGGTAAGTTTCAAGTGTGGGCAGATACAATACTGCGTAACTTCTAGGTGCTTATATGCTACTGTGAACACGTGATGTAATACGTGTAAAGATAGACCCCTCCCTATCTCTGAGACAATAATCATCAAACCAATCATCTAGAAAGGGGGGAGGAAGAGAGTGACAATGACGATCGTGTTGGATATGTTACTGGGTATAAACTCGTCATGACTATAGATAAGCTGAGGGCCTCCTACTTTGTGACGTTGTATGTGGGAGAGTAATAGATATAAAGAGACTATGGATGTAATCCATTCACGTTTATACATCATATTGTATTCAAACTAAGATATATAGTCATATCTAAAGAATACTATGTTGTAAGTTTTAACTGTGGCCAAATAAATCATCATATGTCCCATATACTTGCTATGAAAGCAAAAAGACATTATCATAAAATAGTTATGATTCGTTATATCCTCTATAACCTAAATAGGTGTACCTGATACAAAAATGAGGTAGGATATAAAAGAGTATACTAGTTGACTTGTGTTGCTAGGGTAAAACAGTACAATATGTAGTTAGTTGATAATATAAAATATAATCAGAATAAGTTAAATAGTTAATTAGCGATCAACTCATTCTTCCAAAAATTCATAACTTTCATCATTTCATAACACATTTACTCATAGTATTAATGGTGACTTTATATTAAGGAATATGATTCATTTTAACAAGTCAAGTCTCATTTTAAACATGACTAACGCTAACAAATTGTAAATAAGTCCACAGCATATAATAATATCTGGGAAAATAATGCTATGGAATTAAGTACAATATGTAGTGTACTATAATGTATATTGATAAATAATAATGACCAAAAATAGTCATATGGGGTAGTACTTAATCAATGTAAATGGTGAGCGGTTAAAACTAGTGTTATTCATTCTTCTAATATTATACTTATTAGAGTTGGAAAGAAGAATGGATTTATGCTAGAATGAGTAAATGGCCCATGTGTCTATGATTTGATCATAGGCTGTTCTGCATATTAGATGCATAGGTGGACCTATATCTTATTTGGTGTTAATTTGCAACCTATGATTAAATTGGTGTGGCAATAGACCATTGAATTATAATACTATAAATTCAAAATTAAAATTATATTGGATAATGATACTAATATTGTGATAAAGTGTAAAAAAAAAAAAAAATATAAACATTTTTTTTTTGTAAACAGAGGGTAGTGATGTGTGAAAGTGGTAAGATGTAACATTGAACAGTAGTATATCTGTCATAATATTGATAATAAGGGAGAACCTATATAAGTCTATAGGACAAGTGACTCAATTAATAATAGTGAATGAGGGGGTAATTCAGGAGCCACAGGTGATAAATAACTAGATAGTGTGGGGGTGAGGTGATGCTCATGAGGTGTGTCTAAAATAGTGTCTTAAGTTTTAAGTGATTGGACAAGAGGGGATGTTAATGTATGTGAAGTAAAGGAGATGATAAGAGATAGTGACACTTTAATTATTTAAATACTGTGTCTGGTTATTATAATGTGAAATGTGCGGTCTATAATAATATATATAGTGCCCTATAGATGTTGTGAAAAGGATATAGTATACCTTCTTCTAACTAATGATCTTAGTACATGACGTAACTAGAATGATATGTGTATGATATATCATCTGGGAATTTTTGGCCTCGCCAAACAGAATTATAGATCAAAAGCTGCTAAATCTATACATTCGTTTAGACCATCAGGAGTCAAGGTATGTAGTTTATGGATCCAATATGTCTCTCTGCGGCAAAGGCAAAGCATAGGGTTGTAGCTGTTTCTTGGGATCTGCTCTATCGGGATGATGGACATTGTTTTAGAACTTCCTCTATGAGTATAGAGACAGTGCCTTGATACACTGTGTTTCAAAAACTTTCTTTTTATATTGTATAAGTCTTCACTCCACCACCCAATATTGGGCCATGTGAGACTTGCATTTTAGCCAATCAGTGTTCACTCCTCAGTAAATTCACGTGCATGAGCTCAATGTTATCTATATCAAACACATGAACTAACGCCCTCTAGTAGTGAAAAACTGTCAAAATGCATTCAGATTAGAGGTGGCCATAAAGGTCTAAGAATTTAGCATATGAACCTCCTAGGTTTAGCTATCAACTAAGAATACCAAGAGAAAAAAGCAAAATTGGTGATAAAAGTAAATTGGAAAGTTATTTAAATTTACATTCCCTATTTGAATCATGAAAGTTTTTTTGGACTTGACTGTCCCTTTAATGCTTTAAGAATATTTCTTTTGTGCATGGATAATTTGCAGTGCATTGACTAATTTGTCATTTCCAATTAGTAGGGAAAAATCATTTGGTAACTATCTTTTTGTACAAATTATTACCAAATCATGCACCATTTCTTATAGAGCAGCAAATATGTTTGAGCACTATGTATAAATTATATTTGGACAGTAAAGGATTTAAAATTTGGACCAATATTTATTAATTTAAAAAAAAAAAACCTGCAAAACCCAGTTACTGTGTGAATTGTTAATAAATGTATGCATGACATTAACTTTAACAATTCTTTGCAATACAATGGTATAACACTCATTATATTCAGTTAGAAACCTGCACATATAAAAAATACCCTAGGAGTTTCCCAGTTAGTTTGTTTGAGAGTATGCATTGTGTGGGTGCTGGTTAGGGTCCCAGAAAGGGGGAGACCTTGATGTGTTCTTGGGCTTAATCCTTTGGCACCAAATGTAACTGACTTCCCCCAGTTTTGCTTTTAAACATTACTGATAATCTGCTGGTGAGTGCCAGGTTTTCTGTGTGTTTTATGTATATATATATATATATATATATATATATATATATATATATATATATATATATATATATACTGTATAAGTACCTAGACCCCCCACTGCAAACAGTTTGCATACGTATGGTTTTATTTTGTTTTATTTTTGTAAAAACATGTGCTTAAATCAGGGGCGTATTATGGCCTAGGCCAAAAAGGACAGTGCCTAGGACAGCAGATTTGGGAGGGCCAGCACATCTACCCTATCCTCTCTCTAAAAGCCAGCACACAGTACAGTGAGCGATAAAGTGCAGGCTTTTATAGAGAAGACAAGGCACTGCGCTGATTAAGGTCGCTCTTCACAGGCAGTGCTCCTTTAAACTGTTGCTTCATTTAGAGCCACCGGAATTTTTGCAGTGGAAGCGTTCTTGGTGAGAAACTTGCCCAGGGATATGCTTACAAGGTGAGGCTGGAGGAGAACCCTCAACTCACACCCACCCTCCCTTCTTTCTTTCTTTCTTTCTTTCTTTCTTTCTTTCTTTCTTTCTTTCTTTCTTTCTTTCTTTCCCTCCCTTCCTTCATTCTTTCTTTCTTTCTTTCCGTCCCTTTTTTCTTTCCCTCCCGCCCTTCTTTCTCTCAACTCCCTCCATTGCTCCCTTCTTTCACTCCTTTCTTTCCCTCCCCCTTTTCTCCTCTCCCTCCGCACTTTTCCCTTCTCTCTCTCTCTTCCTCCCTTCTTTCCCTCCCTTTTCTCACCTCCCCTTCTTTTCTCTCCATTGTCTCAGGGAGAAAATGGTATGAGATGCATGCAATTTCACCTGTATGCACGTGTTTTGCTAGCCCATTTTCTGTTGAATTAATATGAAAAAAAAAAAATTACACTGACCCAAAAGAAAATATTAAGGGGAAAAAATCCTAAAACCATTGGATGGGAGCAGAGTTTTGAGTTCCTAGGGCAGCACAAAACCTAAATATACAACTGGCTTACATATTATAACCCCAAGACACCTACTGTTTAAAGAAGCAGGGGTTTCAAGGGCTTAAGGGAGCTGAAATTGAGGGTTTTAAAGTCATACACACATCCAACCCCCTCTTGTGCAACCGCCTGGCATTTTTATGTTTTTCGGGCTTGGTAAAGCCAGGCCACTTGACCAACAGGAATGGGGGGTTATGAACTGGGGGCACAATAAACTCCAAAAGCACCCCCCAGATGATGACAATTGGTTGTCATCTGCACTTAATACATTGCGCAAATGAAAAACATGTATTTTCATCTGCACTTAAAGGGACAGTCTACACCACAATTGTTATTGTTAAAAAAAGATAGATAATCCCTTTATTACCCATTCCCAGTTTTGCATAACCAACACAGTTATATTAATATATGTTTTACCTCTGTGATTACCTTGTATCTAAGCCTCTGCAGACTTCCCCCTTATCTCAGTGCTTTTGACAGACATGCAGTGTAGCCAATCAGTCCAGATCCCTAAATAACTCCACTGGAGTGAGCACAATGTTTATCTATATGACACACATGAACTAGTACTGTCTAACTGTGAAAACTTTCAAAATGCTCTGTGCTAGGACGATGTTTTCAACAGTTTAGAAATCACTTTGAGCCTACCTAGGTTTAGCTTTTCAAAAATACCACCAGTGGAACAAAGCAAATTTAATGATAAAAGTCAATTGGAAAGTTGTTTAGAAATGCATGCCCTATATGAATCATGAAAATTTAATTCTGACTAGAATGTCCCTTTAAGTTAATTCTGATATGAAAATTGATGTGAATATAGACATAGCTTCATTTCTATACACATTCATACTAAACTGATCATACTTATTCTATGAATTATTCTTATATGAGCAACCATCACAAAGATCTTGAACTTATTACAAAAAATCCATTCCAGAAAAACATATGAGGCACAAACATGGAGGAGATGTTGGGAGGAAGCAAATGTAGATGTTCCTTCTTTTATGGATGTATCTATTATATACAATTCTTGTTAGTTATATTGGAGTTGTGTAGCTATATCATAACATCTTTGTTTTATTCTTATTAGGTTAATGTCCAGCTGAACATCTTCTGAGGTTTGTTACCATGGTCTGATGTCATCTTGTAATCCTAACCCAAGGGGGCATATTAGGCACTTATTGGATGTCATATATGTAGTAGTACCCCATTATATGATAGCATGCATATTCCTTTTTAACCAAACCTTCTGCATATAATCTGCAGTTACAATGTGGAGCATAATATATTAAAACTAAACTCTTACAATTATCTGTAATATGGGGGATGGAAATAAGACAATAATTCATTTTTTTATTCTTAAGGGGATATCAGATATTCCTGGACTGCAGGCTCCAATCTTTATTGTTATTCTTTTCATTTATCTCATCACACTTGGTGGCAACACAACCATTCTTCTGCTTATCTACATGGATCTTCAGCTTCACACTCCTATGTACTTCTTCATTGGGAATTTGTCCCTCATGGATATGTTCTCCATCACTACGTCTTTACATAAGGTCCTCAATAGCTTCATAACAAAGGATAACACCATATCGTTCCATGCCTGTATGGCACAAATGTATATATATTCATCAATGACTTGTTCTGATATTTTTATATTAACAGTTATGAGTTATGATCGATATGTGGCTATTTGTAACCCATTGCATTATCCAATGGTTATGAGAAATTTAGTCTGTGTTAATTTGGCCTTCTTCTCTTGGTTCTTGAGTTCTATACAAAGTGCAATTCCTCTGTTTCTTTGGTCACGTATTTCATGCTATAGATCTCATGTAGTGGATCATTATTTTTGTGATCTTGTACCTCTTATGGAACTTTCTTGCAAAGAAAAATCTGCTTTGGAGAGTTTTATCATAATTGAGGGAACACCTATAGTTCTAACTCTTTTTTCTCTAACTTTAATGCCATACATATTCATCATTAACACCATTTTAAAGATTCGCTCCAGCACCGGTAGACGCAAAGCCTTCTACACATGCTCCTCACACCTCACAGTCGTCTCTCTCTTTTATGTATCAATTTTATTTGTCTACATGAGTCCAAATACTATGAGCAGCTTGTCATTTAAAAAAATATCATCTCTGTTTAACACAGCACTTGTCCCTTTGCTAAACCCACTGATTTATAGCTTGAAAAATAAAGATATGAAGTCAGCCCTTAAACGACAGCTTCACTTCTGATAGGGACAGATTTAATGGACATAAAAGTACAAAAAGAACATGCTTTAATGTTTTAGAGCATTTTATTATTGCACTAATGCTTACATATAATAAGACATCTTCAATTAAAACATTGACGGTTAGATTTAGAGTTTTGTTGGTAACGACCCGCGTATCTAACGCTGGCTTTTTTTTTCCCCGCACCTTTTAAATACCGCTGGTATTTAGAGTTCACAGAAGGGCTGCGTTAGGCTCCAAAAAGGGAGCGTATAGCATATTTACCGCCACTGCAACTCTCAATACCAGCGGTGCTTATGGACGCGGCCAGCTTCAAAAACGTGCTCGTGCACGATTCCCCCATAGAAAACAATGGGGCAGTTTGAGCTGAAAAAAACCTAACACCTGCAAAAAAGCAGCGTTCATCTCCTAACGCAGCCCCATTGTTTCCTATGGG
Source organism: Bombina bombina (assembly GCF_027579735.1). Taxonomy (NCBI): domain Eukaryota; kingdom Metazoa; phylum Chordata; class Amphibia; order Anura; family Bombinatoridae; genus Bombina; species Bombina bombina. Next base: position 538,890,488 of record NC_069505.1, on the reverse strand, counting down.
GAAACACTTCCTATGTCTGCACCTAACACCCTAACATGTACCCCGAGTCTAAACACCCCTAACTTTACACTTATTAACCCCTAATCTGCCGCTCCTGCTATCGCTGACCCCTGCATTACACAATTAACCCCTAATCTGCCGCTCCGTACACCGCCGCAACCTACGTTATCCCTATGAACCCCTAATTTGCTGTCCCTAACACCGCCAACCCCTATATTATATTTATTAACCCCTAATCTGCCGCCCCCAACGACGCCTCCACCTACCTACAATTATTAACCCCTAATCTGCCGACCGGACCTCACCGCTACTATAATAAAGTTATTAACCCCTAATCCGCCTCACTCCCGCCTCAATAACCCTATAATAAATAGTATTAACCCCTAATCTGCCCTCCCTAACATCACTGACACCTAACTTCAAGTATTAACCCCTAATATGCCGACCGGACCTCACCGCTATTCTAATAAATTTATTAACCCCTAAAGATAAGTCTAACCTTAACACTAACACCCCCCTAAGTTAAATATAATTTAAATCTAACGAAATAAATTAACTCTTATTAAATAAATTATTCCTATTTAAAACTAAATACTTACCTGTAAAATAAACCCTAATATAGCTACAATATAAATTATAATTATATTGTAGCTATTTTAGGATAAATATTTATTTTACAGGCAACTTTGTATTTATTTTAACCAGGTACAATAGCTATTAAATAGTTAATAACTATTTAATAGTTACCTAGTTGAAATAATTACAAAATTACCTGTAAAATAAATCCTAACCTAAGTTACAATTAAACCTAACACTACACTATCAATAAATTAATTAAATATAATACCTACAATTATCTACAATTAAACCTAACACTACACTATCATTAAATTAATTAAATACAATACCTACAAATAAATACAATTAAATAAACCAACTAAAGTACAAAAAATAAAAAAGAACTAAGTAACAAAAAATAAAAAAATATTTACAAACATTAGAAAAATATTACAACAATTTTAAACTAATTACACTTACTCTAAGCCCCCTAATAAAATAACAAAGCCCCCCAAAATAAAAAAATGCCCTACCCTATTCTAAAATTAAAATAAAAAAGCTCTTTTACCTTACCAGCCCTTAAAAGGACCTTTTGCGGGGCATGCCCCAAAGAATTCAGCTCTTTTGCCTGAAAAAAAAAACATACAACACCCCCCCCCAACATTACAACCCACCACCCACATACCCCTAATCTAACCCAAACCCCCCTTAAATAAACCTAACACTAAGCCCCTGAAGATCTTCCTACCTTGTCTTCACCACGTGTGCTAGCTGGAGGCGCTGGTTCAGCTTGTATCAGTCATTGGTATCTTCCTTTCCTTCCTCAGTTGTATAAGTCTAGGTGCAAAATAGTGGTGCTGAAATATCAGACAATACACCATACAAAGGTGAATATCTACTCACAGTGTATATTGCAGGTTACCGGCTCCTTCCCAATATGAAAAGACAATATCACAGATTCAGTAAAAAAGTTTGTCTTTATTTGGCTCAACGCAAAAGCGTTTCAACGGTCCCAGCCGTCTTTCTCAAGAGCAATAAAAGTGCTTTACAAACCAAAGCATACCTTTCCGCTGCACAGGCGGCCTTTAAATACATGTCAGTTACGCTACCTGCTTCCCCATTGGAGGAGAGCAGGTTTACACCCGATTCAAAATTTCAATTGTAAATTTAAAATAAACATCTAAAAAAACATAAAAAAACAATATTAATTATATTAGAAACTATAAGTTTGTTTTAAAATATAAAATTTCTGTAGATATCATCATTTTTGCCTGTTTTGTAGTTCCCTTTCAGGTAGTTTTCTGTTTCAAGTTCCCTTTCAGGTCCGGTATGTCAGTGAAGATCACATGTTATAGGTTGTCCAATGAAATTCAGTTTCTGGTATAGTGATGTTTTGTAGTTCCCTTTCAGGTAGTTCTCTATTTTAGGTTCCCATTCAGGTCTGATATGTCAGTGGGTATCACATGTTATCGAATGTCCAATGAAAAACAGTTTCTGATTTTCTCAAAATAAAAAGACATAAGTGTTATTCACAGATACAAAGTTTCTTATATGAATTCTGCTTATCCAAATATTTAGAGGAGGTAGAATAAATTGCCACTTAGAAGTATATTACAAGTTGGAATAGATACTTTTCATAATTAAACATTCATATTATAAATAGACTTCTATATTTATTGAATGTTAGATATTGACTCAGCGACTTCTGTGTTGCATATAATTTCTTGAAATTAAGTGTGAGAATTATATTCTTTTGTACAATATGTGTATATATAAACATTAAGGCCTAGATTTAGAGTTCGGCGGTAAAAGGGCTGTTAACGCTCCGCGGGTTTTTTTCTGGCCGCACCATAAATTTAACTCTGGTATCGAGAGTTCAAACAAATGCTGCGTTAGGCTCCAAAAAAGGAGCGTAGAGCATTTTTACCGCAAATGCAACTCTCGATACCAGAGTTGCTTACGGACGCGGCCGGCATCAAAAACGTGCTCGTGCACGATTCTCCCATAGGAAACAATGGGGCTGTTTGAGCTGAAAAAAAACCTAACACCTGCAAAAAAGCAGCGTTCAGCTCCTAACGCAGCCCCATTGTTTCCTATGGGGAAACACCTCCTAAGTCTGCACCTAACACCCTAACATGTACCCCGAGTCTAAACACCCCTAACCTTACACTTATTAACCCCTAATCTGCCGCCCCCGCTATCGCTGACCCCTGCATTACACTTTTAACCCCTAATCTGCCGCTCCGTAAACCGCCGCCACCTACGTTATCCCTATGTACCCCTAATCTGCTGCCCTAACATCGCCGACCCCTATGTTATATTTATTAACCCCTAATCTGCCCCCCACAACGTCGCCGACACCTACCTACACTTATTAACCCCTAATCTGCCGAGCGGACCTGAGCGCTACTATAATAAAGTTATTAAGCCCTAATCCGCCTCACTAACCCTATCATAAATAGTATTAACCCCTAATCTGCCCTCCCTAACATCGCCGACACCTACCTTCAATTATTAACCCCTAATCTGCCGACCGGAGCTCACCGCTATTCTAATAAATGTATTAACCCCTAAAGCTAAGTCTAACCCTAACACTAACACCCCCCTAAGTTAAATATAATTTTTATCTAACGAAATAAATTAACTCTTATTAAATAAATAATTCCTATTTAAAGCTAAATACTTACCTGTAAAATAAATCCTAATATAGCTACAATATAAATTATAATTATATTATACCTATTTTAGGATTAATATTTATTTTACAGGCAACTTTGTAATTATTTTAACCAGGTACAATAGCTATTAAATAGTTAAGAACTATTTAATAGTTACCTAGTTAAAATAATTACAAATTTACCTGTAAAATAAATCCTAACCTAAGATATAATTAAACCTAACACTACCCTATCAATAAAATAATTAAATAAACTACCTACAATTACCTACAATTAACCTAACACTACACTATCAATAAATTAATTAAACACAATTGCTACAAATAAATAACATTAAATAAACTATCTAAAGTACAAAAAATAAAAAAGAACTAAGTTACAGAAAATAATAAAATATTTACAAACATAAGAAAAATATTACAACAATTTTAAACTAATTACACCTACTCTAAGCCCCCTAATAAAATAACAAAGCCCCCCAAAATAAAAAATTCCCTACCCTATTCTAAAATACAAATATTACAAGCTCTTTTACCTTACCAGCCCTGAACAGGGCCCTTTGCGGGGCATGCCCCAAGAATTTCAGCTCTTTTGCCTGTAAAAAAAAAAAAAAAATACCCCCCCCCAACATTACAACCCACCACCCACATACCCCTAATCTAACCCAAACCCCCCTTAAATTAACCTAACACTACCCCCCTGATGATCTTCCTACCTTGTCTTCACCATGCCAGGTTCACCGATCCGTCCTGGCTCCAAGATCTTCATTCAACCCAAGCGGGGGCTAGACATCCACTGAAGAAGTCCAGAAGAGGGTCCAAAGTCTTCCTCCTATCCGGCAAGAAGAGGACATCCGGACCGGCAAACATCTTCTCCAAGCGGCATCTTCTATCTTCTTCCATCCGATGACGACCGGCTCCATCTTGAAGACCTCCAGCGCGGATCCATCCTCTTCTTCCGACGACTAGACGACGAATGACGGTTCCTTTAAGGGACGTCATCCAAGATGGCGTCCCTCGAATTCCGATTGGCTGATAGGATTCTATCAGCCAATCGGAATTAAGGTAGGAATTTTCTGATTGGCTGATGGAATCAGCCAATCAGAATATAGTTCAATCCGATTGGCTGATCCAATCAGCCAATCAGATTGAGCTCGCATTCTATTGGCTGTTCCGATCAGCCAATAGAATGCGAGCTCAATCTGATTGGCTGATTGGATCAGCCAATCGGATTGAACTATATTCTGATTGGCTGATTCCATCAGCCAATCAGAAAATTCCTACCTTAATTCCGATTGGCTGATAGAATCCTATCAGCCAATCGGAATTCGAGGGACGCCATCTTGGATGACGTCCCTTAAAGGAACCGTCATTCGTCGTCTAGTCGTCGGAAGAAGAGGATGGATCCGCGCTGGAGGTCTTCAAGATGGAGCCGGTCGTCATCGGATGGAAGAAGATAGAAGATGCCGCTTGGAGAAGATGTTTGCCGGTCCGGATGTCCTCTTCTTGCCGGATAGGAGGAAGACTTTGGACCCTCTTCTGGACTTCTTCAGTGGATGTCTAGCCCCCGCTTGGGTTGAATGAAGATCTTGGAGCCAGGACGGATCGGTGAACCTGGCATGGTGAAGACAAGGTAGGAAGATCATCAGGGGGGTAGTGTTAGGTTAATTTAAGGGGGGTTTGGGTTAGATTAGGGGTATGTGGGTGGTGGGTTGTAATGTTGGGGGGGGGTATTTTTTTTTTTTTTTTACAGGCAAAAGAGCTGAAATTCTTGGGGCATGCCCCGCAAAGGGCCCTGTTCAGGGCTGGTAAGGTAAAAGAGCTTGTAATATTTGTATTTTAGAATAGGGTAGGGAATTTTTTATTTTGGGGGGCTTTGTTATTTTATTAGGGGGCTTAGAGTAGGTGTAATTAGTTTAAAATTGTTGTAATATTTTTCTTATGTTTGTAAATATTTTATTATTTTCTGTAACTTAGTTCTTTTTTATTTTTTGTACTTTAGATAGTTTATTTAATGTTATTTATTTGTAGCAATTGTGTTTAATTAATTTATTGATAGTGTAGTGTTAGGTTAATTGTAGGTAATTGTAGGTAGTTTATTTAATTATTTTATTGATAGGGTAGTGTTAGGTTTAATTATATCTTAGGTTAGGATTTATTTTACAGGTAAATTTGTAATTATTTTAACTAGGTAACTATTAAATAGTTCTTAACTATTTAATAGCTATTGTACCTGGTTAAAATAATTACAAAGTTGCCTGTAAAATAAATATTAATCCTAAAATAGGTATAATATAATTATAATTTATATTGTAGCTATATTAGGATTTATTTTACAGGTAAGTATTTAGCTTTAAATAGGAATTATTTATTTAATAAGAGTTAATTTATTTCGTTAGATAAAAATTATATTTAACTTAGGGGGGTGTTAGTGTTAGGGTTAGACTTAGCTTTAGGGGTTAATACATTTATTAGAATAGCGGTGAGCTCCGGTCGGCAGATTAGGGGTTAATAATTGAAGGTAGGTGTCGGCGATGTTAGGGAGGGCAGATTAGGGGTTAATACTATTTATGATAGGGTTAGTGAGGCGGATTAGGGCTTAATAACTTTATTATAGTAGCGCTCAGGTCCGCTCGGCAGATTAGGGGTTAATAAGTGTAGGTAGGTGTCGGCGACGTTGTGGGGGGCAGATTAGGGGTTAATAAATATAACATAGGGGTCGGCGATGTTAGGGGTAGCAGATTAGGGGTACATAGGGATAACGTAGGTGGCGGCGATTTGCGGTCGGAAGATTAGGGGTTAATTATTTTAAGTAGCTTGCGGCGACGTTGTGGGGGGCAAGTTAGGGGTTAATAGATATAATACAGGGGTCGGCGGTGTTAGGGGCAGCAGATTAGGGGTACATAAGTATAACGTAGGTGGCGGTCGGCAGATTAGGGGCTAAAAATTTTAATCGAGTGGCGGCGATGTGGGGGGACCTCGGTTTAGGGGTACATAGGTAGTTTATGGGTGTTAGTGTACTTTAGGGTACAGTAGTTAAGAGCTTTATAAACCGGCGTTAGCCAGAAAGCTCTTAACTCCTGCTATTTTCAGGCGGCTGGAATCTTGTCGTTAGAGCTCTAACGCTCACTGCAGAAACGACTCTAAATACCAGCGTTAGAAAGATCCCATTGAAAAGATAGGCTACGCAAATGGCGTAGGGGGATCTGCGGTATGGAAAAGTCGCGGCTGAAAAGTGAGCGTTAGACCCTTTAATCACTGACTCCAAATACCAGCGGGCGCCCAAAACCAGCGTTAGGAGCCTCTAACGCTGGTTTTGACGGCTACCGCCGAACTCTAAATCTAGGCCTAAGTGTGATGATATGACATGAACTGTCTGTATAAATACATATTTATTTTGCCCCCCTTTTTTTTTTTTTTTTTTTTTTTCTGTGTGTGTCCTTATAATCGTATTCACCTCAACAGGAACAAAAAATGTTACTGATTTATTTAGGCCCCATATTTTCATCTTTTGAATTTATCATTTATTTTGTCCCCCCTTTCCTATGTTAAGAGTTTTTTAGACAAAGGCAGCAATTTTTGTGTCCTTATTTAGACCCCATTGGGCATATGTTCTAAGTGTATGTATCCATTTTAATTCTCTTTGGTCTAGTTGTTTTGCCAGATTACCACCCCTCCAATGAAGTTCAACCTTCTCAATTCCTATCCATAGAAAGGATTCTTTTGTGAAATGTTCACAATTGTTGCAGTGTAGCGGCACTCCGTGGTCATCATGATTCTTTTCTATTTTATTTTGATGTTCCATGATTCTTGTTTTTAAAAATCTGGACGTTTGTCCTAAATACTGGATTTTGCAGCCACATTGCAACAAATATATCACATTTTTACTTTTGCAAGTGATGAATTCTTTTATTTCAAATTTTTTTCCCGTAACTGTGGAGTCAAATGTTTTGTGTGTTCTTCTGGTGTAGTTACAACCTTTGCATTTGCCGCAAGTGAAGAAACCTGTCATGTTACTTATTTGTAAAGGTTTTTTGGGGGCTATGCCTTTTATGAGTGAGGGAGCTAATTTTTGTTTCAAATTTTGTCCTTTTCTGAAGATAACTGTGGGCTTAGCTGGAATTATAGGTCCTAGATATTCATCCTCTTTTATAATGTGCCAGTGCTTTTGTATAATTTTTTTGATTGTATGATGTTCTACATTAAATGTGGTCACAAATTTAGGGAAATTATTGTTAAATGAGGTCTCATTTTTGTGTTTGTTTTCTAACAGGGTTGATCTTATTTTATTTCCAACTTCATTTCTTTCTTTTTCTAAAGCTCTATGGTCATATCCCTTTTGTATGAATCTTTCTTTGAGTATTCTTGATTGTTGTTCGTAATCATCTATATTGCTGCAGTTCCTGCGTATTCGTAGGAATTGGCTTTTTGGTACTGACTTTAGCCAGTTAGGATGGTGGCAGCTATCATGTCTAATGTAGGTGTTAGTGTCACACTTCTTAAAGTATGTTTTGCTGTGGATTTTTTCATCTATAGTGTAAAGAGTTAAATCTAAAAAATGTATTTCTTTTTTGTCATATTCTACTGATAATGTGACTTGCTGATTATTGTTATTAAGTATTTGTACAAATTCTATGAGTTTGGACTCACCCCCCTTCCATATGCACAGAATGTCATCTATATATCTATGCCAGGACACCAGGTCTGCACCAAATTCTTGATTATGCCATACATGAGTCGTCTCAAAATAGTCCATGTAAATATTGGCATAACTTGGTGCAAACCTGGTGCCCATGGCAGTCCCACAAATCTGTAAATAGTAGTTCCCATTGAACCAAAAAAAGTTGTGATATAGAATAAATTCTATGGCTCTAAGTATGAAATCTAGTAATTTTGGTGATAAATCTTTATCTTCTGATAGTTTCCATTTAACTGCCTCAATCCCTTTTTTGTGATCAATTATGGTATACAAAGAAGTCACGTCCATGGTGACCCAAAAGTAATTTTCTTGCCAGGGTATATTTTGTATGATTTGTAAAACATGTTTGGTATCTTTTAAATGAGATTTTGCCTTCTGTGCATAGGGTTGGAGAAAAAAATCTATGAATGCTGACAAGTTTGAACTTAAAGAATCTATCCCACTGATAATCGGCCTTCCTGGTGGCCTTGTTGCATGCTTATGTAATTTGGGTAAAAAATAAAAGATTGGGGTCTTAGAATCTGTTTTATAAAGAAAATCAAATTCCTCTTCTGTTATTATATTTTGGTTAAATGCTTCCATAAGTAGTTTTTGAAGAGTGGAGGTGTATTCTTTTTTAGGATTCTTTGTTAAAATAATATATGTATTAGAGTCTCCTAGGATTCTGTTAGCTTCTTCCATATAATGTTCTTTATCTAGAATGACCACACCTCCACCCTTGTCCGCCTCCTTTATCACTATATCTTCTCTCTTGTTTAGATTTGTAAGAATATCCTTTTCTTGTTTTGTAAGATTGTGATAACTCTTATTTACTTTGTTGGTTAAATTGTCTATATCTTTCATTATCAATTTATTAAATACCTCTATATTGGGACCCTTTATGTGACTTGGGTAAAATCTTGAGGGGTTTTTAAATTTACTTCTTAGACTATCTTGAGGTGGTATATATTGTACAGATGGCTGTTTAGCAAAGAATCTTTTTACCGTTAAATTTCTCACAAATTTTTGTGCATCTACAAAGAGTTGAAAAGAATTAACTTTTTGTGTGGGGATAAATTTTAATCCCCTGGATAAAACTGATTTTTCATTGTCACTTATGGTTTTGGATGAAAGATTAAAGATCCCCTGTGTTACTGTCTCCTCTTTCTTTGATTTCCCTCTTCCTCCTCTATTTCCTCTATGTTTGGAGTTCTTCCCCTCTTTTTCTGAGGATGATCTATCCTGATTTGTGAATATTTGTTTTGATGTGTCCAATTTTCCCTGTGTGAATGTTTCTCTCTCTCCCTCATATAATCCTCTTTCTGGTATGTGTAATGGTGAGGGGGTCTTGAAAAACTTTCCCTTATTTCTGTTTTGTGTTTCTCTTTTGTTTCTCCCTTCATAAAAGGAGATCGTGGTCTTTTATAATCTTGGTGATGTGCACGTGATGTTTTTGGTGTATAGTGATAATTATGTGTATCTTTTTGATAATAATCTTTTTGTTTTTTATATTGGTTTTGAGCATAGTATGGAGAATCATAGTTCCTATGATCATTTCTTTGTGTGTATTCTCTGTGTTGTGACCTGTGTCTTTGATTTCTTTCATTGTAAATAAAATTTTCCTTTACCAGTTCTTTATTGTGCGATCTTGGTCTCTGATTTTTTTTTTTTTTTTTTCCTGATGTGTGTACTGATTTCTACTAGTGTCCGTGCTATAATTTCTGTGCATGTGACCGTGATTTAGATCTTTTCTATCTCTAGAATATTCATTACTGTGATATACATTTTTTCTGTTGTGATGTGAATAATTATTACCATTATTGGTTTTTGTTCTCCCCCTTTCATCAAGTGATTTGTTTTGCTGTGTAGGCTTTTTTTGTACATATTGTGTCCCACCTTGAAAGTCTTCATTATCTCTCATATATTTTTGATGTTTTTTGTCACCTATTGTTTCATCAAATTCTTTTGCTTTCTCTTTAATGTATTCAAACTTATCTTTACATTTCTTGTTGTCTAAATAACCACTGAGTTCTTGTTCTAATGTATTAATTTCTTTCTCTAGAGATTTCAATTGTAAGTCTTGCATCTCATATAGTAAGCTGACTAATTCTAGAGAACATTTATGTAAAGCTGCGTTCCATTTTTGCAAAAAATTATCATCCTCTAATCCAAATGCTGGAATTTTAAATACTCTAAGTCCTCTGGGTACAATACTTTCATTGAGGTATCTACTTAAAAATGTTACTTCCCACCATTTTTTGGCTTCTTTTGTGTATAATTTTTGTAATTTAAAAATTATAGACTCCCATTCGGAGTTAGAGTTTTCTGTTTTACCAAATATGTCATTATATTTGGACTGTCTTGCAGTCCTCCAATCATTTAAAGTATTATTAACAATGGTATTTTCCATATTATACAGGAGAGAAAAAACAGATATACATGCAAACAGGTGTATAATATGTATTAATACTTTCCCCTTCTGGGACGGCTGCGGTTCACCAGAAGGGGAAAGTATTAATACATATTATACACCTGTTTGCATGTATATCTGTGGTCACATGCACAGAAATTATAGCACAGACACTAGTAGAAATCAGTACACACATCAAGAAAAAAATCAGAGACCAAGATCGCACAATAAAGAACTGGTAAAGGAAAATTTTATTTACAATGAAAGAAATCAAAGACACAGGTCACAACACAGAGAATACACACAAAGAAATGATCATAGGAACTATGATTCTCCATACTATGCTCAAAACCAATATAAAAAACAAAAAGATTATTATCAAAAAGATACACATAATTATCACTATACACCAAAAACATCACGTGCACATCACCAAGATTATAAAAGACCACAATCTCCTTTTATGAAGGGAGAAACAAAAGAGAAACACAAAACAGAAATAAGGGAAAGTTTTTCAAGACCCCCTCACCATTACACATACCAGAAAGAGGATTATATGAGGGAGAGAGAGAAACATTCACACAGGGAAAATTGGACACATCAAAACAAATATTCACCAATCAGGATAGATCATCCTCAGAAAAAGAGGGGAAGGACTCCAAACATAGAGGAAATAGAGGAGGAAGAGGGAAATCAAAGAAAGAGGAGACAGTAACACAGGGGATCTTTAATCTTTCATCCAAAACCATAAGTGACAATGAAAAATCAGTTTTATCCAGGGGATTAAAATTTATCCCCACACAAAAAGTTAATTCTTTTCAACTCTTTGTAGATGCACACAAATTTGTGAGAAATTTAACGGTAAAAAGATTCTTTGCTAAACAGCCATCTGTACAATATATACCACCTCAAGATAGTCTAAGAAGTAAATTTAAAAACCCCTCAAGATTTTACCCAAGTCACATAAAGGGTCCCAATATAGAGGTATTTAATAAATTGATAATGAAAGATATAGACAATTTAACCAACAAAGTAAATAAGAGTTATCACAATCTTACAAAACAAGAAAAGGATATTCTTACAAATCTAAACAAGAGAGAAGATATAGTGATAAAGGAGGCGGACAAGGGTGGAGGTGTGGTCATTCTAGATAAAGAATCCTAAAAAAGAATACACCTCCACTCTTCAAAAACTACTTATGGAAGCATTTAACCAAAATATAATAACAGAAGAGGAATTTGATTTTCTTTATAAAACAGATTCTAAGACCCCAATCTTTTATTTTTTACCCAAATTACATAAGCATGCAACAAGGCCACCAGGAAGGCCGATTATCAGTGGGATAGATTCTTTAAGTTCAAACTTGTCAGCATTCATAGATTTTTTTCTCCAACCCTATGCACAGAAGGCAAAATCTCATTTAAAAGATACCAAACATGTTTTACAAATCATACAAAATATACCCTGGCAAGAAAATTACTTTTGGGTCACCATGGACGTGACTTCTTTGTATACCATAATTGATCACAAAAAAGGGATTGAGGCAGTTAAATGGAAACTATCAGAAGATAAAGATTTATCACCAAAATTACTAGATTTCATACTTAGAGCCATAGAATTTATTCTATATCACAACTTTTTTTGGTTCAATGGGAACTACTATTTACAGATTTGTGGGACTGCCATGGGCACCAGGTTTGCACCAAGTTATGCCAATATTTACATGGACTATTTTGAGACGACTCATGTATGGCATAATCAAGAATTTGGTGCAGACCTGGTGTCCTGGCATAGATATATAGATGACATTCTGTGCATATGGAAGGGGGGTGAGTCCAAACTCATAGAATTTGTACAAATACTTAATAACAATAATCAGCAAGTCACATTATCAGTAGAATATGACAAAAAAGAAATACATTTTTTAGATTTAACTCTTTACACTATAGATGAAAAAATCCACAGCAAAACATACTTTAAGAAGTGTGACACTAACACCTACATTAGACATGATAGCTGCCACCATCCTAACTGGCTAAAGTCAGTACCAAAAAGCCAATTCCTACGAATACGCAGGAACTGCAGCAATATAGATGATTACGAACAACAATCAAGAATACTCAAAGAAAGATTCATACAAAAGGGATATGACCATAGAGCTTTAGAAAAAGAAAGAAATGAAGTTGGAAATAAAATAAGATCAACCCTGTTAGAAAACAAACACAAAAATGAGACCTCATTTAACAATAATTTCCCTAAATTTGTGACCACATTTAATGTAGAACATCATACAATCAAAAAAATTATACAAAAGCACTGGCACATTATAAAAGAGGATGAATATCTAGGACCTATAATTCCAGCTAAGCCCACAGTTATCTTCAGAAAAGGACAAAATTTGAAACAAAAATTAGCTCCCTCACTCATAAAAGGCATAGCCCCCAAAAAACCTTTACAAATAAGTAACATGACAGGTTTCTTCACTTGCGGCAAATGCAAAGGTTGTAACTACACCAGAAGAACACACAAAACATTTGACTCCACAGTTACGGGAAAAAAATTTGAAATAAAAGAATTCATCACTTGCAAAAGTAAAAATGTGATATATTTGTTGCAATGTGGCTGCAAAATCCAGTATTTAGGACAAACGTCCAGATTTTTAAAAACAAGAATCATGGAACATCAAAATAAAATAGAAAAGAATCATGATGACCACGGAGTGCCGCTACACTGCAACAATTGTGAACATTTCACAAAAGAATCCTTTCTATGGATAGGAATTGAGAAGGTTGAACTTCATTGGAGGGGTGGTAATCTGGCAAAACAACTAGACCAAAGAGAATTAAAATGGATACATACACTTAGAACATATGCCCAATGGGGTCTAAATAAGGACACAAAAATTGCTGCCTTTGTCTAAAAAACTCTTAACATAGGAAAGGGGGGACAAAATAAATGATAAATTCAAAAGATGAAAATATGGGGCCTAAATAAATCAGTAACATTTTTTGTTCCTGTTGAGGTGAATACGATTATAAGGACACACACAGAAAAAAAAAAAAAAAAAAAAAAAAGGGGGGCAAAATAAATATGTATCTATACAGACAGTTCATGTCATATCATCACACTTAATGTTTATATATACACATATTGTACAAAAGAATATAATTCTCACACTTAATTTCAAGAAATTATATGCAACACACAAGTCGCTGAGTCAATATCTAACATTCAATAAATATAGAAGTCTATTTATAATATGAATGTTTAATTATGAAAAGTATCTATTCCAACTTGTAATATACTTCTAAGTGGCAATTTATTCTACCTCCTCTAAATATTTGGATAAGCAGAATTCATATAAGAAACTTTGTATCTGTGAATAACACTTATGTCTTTTTATTTTGAGAAAATCAGAAACTGTTTTTCATTGGACATTCGATAACATGTGATACCCACTGACATATCAGACCTGAATGGGAACCTAAAATAGAGAACTACCTGAAAGGGAACTACAAAACATCAATATACCAGAAACTGAATTTCATTGGACAACCTATAACATGTGATCTTCACTGACATACCGGACCTGAAAGGGAACTTGAAACAGAAAACTACCTGAAAGGGAACTACAAAACAGGCAAAAATGATGATATCATGGTGGTGTATGGTCTTTCCGACGGCGCTAACTTACAAGACTTTGGCTCCTATAACGAGAGGGTCTCTAGATACCCAAGAGGGAGTTAGACAGAATAGTTTAGTGTTTAGGAGCGCCTATTCAAAGGCTAAGTCTAATGAGGGTATAGATAAAAGTACGTCGTTATATATACCAGCACAAGGAGCCCAAGAGTGTAGAGGATATTTACAAGTTTAATGTAGTATTTAAATTAACAAATTTATTAAGGCAATAGCTTGGTGTCTATGGTTGCAAACAGATTTATATAAGCATAAAAGTATATGGATCCATATCACTTAATAAATAAACAATAATTAGAAACATTCACTGGTGTACTGTATCTGATAAAATCAATTTTACAGTCTGTGATAAAACTGGTTTGGGTGAAGTCAAAAAGATGTATCAATGATACAGTAAAATACAGTAAAAGATGTACAACTGATACAGTAAAATACAATAAAGTAAAATACAATAAAATACAAAAATAATGCAATAAAATACAAAAATAATGCAATAAAATACAGGAATGGTGTAAAAAAAGGAGCAGATGGGGATAGGTCGTGTGACCTAGGATAAAAACATATATGTGAAGGATGTTTTCCTGATTTAATATGAGAAAAAATGTGAAAAAATGTGATAATCTTTTAGAAAAATAAAGTAAAGTAAAAATGTGATAATCTTTTAGAAAAATAAAGTGAAATGTTGTCTTTAGCCTGATGAAGGATGTGATAAAAATGTGTGTGAGTCCCCTCGTGAGAAGTCAAAAAGTGTCCAAAATTAAGTCAATAATCCGCAAAAGAGTCACTCATAAAAAACAAAATGTCAAAGAAATGAAATCCAAAAGAATTTAGTAGTGATATTGTGATGTCCAATAAAAATCAAAAATGCCACCTGTGTTATTGGATCAAACTGTGAATAGCTGAAAAAAATGGAAATCCAACTGACCAATTTCTTGAAAATATTGGATATATGAAACAATGAATAAAAAAAGGTTTATAAAAAAGGTTTATAAAAAATATAAGACGATCCAATCCCTGTGGAAAAAGAAAAATACAACATAGAGCAGTATCGTTTAAAATACGTTTGCACAAGTAGAAATAAAACTCACCATATATGCCAACGCGTTTCGGCCCACCAATAGGGCCTTTATCAAGACTGATATATGGTTGGTGAGAGTGCTTGCTTTATACTAGTTTGGTTTGTGACAAAATTCTCAATTGCGCCAAAAAACTTGCGCCAAAAATTCGCGCCAAAAGTTGGCCTTTGACCCGGAAGTGTAAGATAGACCGGATATGTGTAGCTCCGGTTTCGGATAAAAACATATATTATGATATTATGGCACATATATAAGTCCTTCATTTTAGACTCATTTTGGTAATGTCCCTTATAAGTAATGATTGGCAATTGGGGACTTGCTGGAGATATAGTAACTGTCTTGTGCCGGGTGTATGGTATTTTCATTCTACCGGAAGTTAACTTAAACCGGAAATTGGTTTTGAGAGCAAAGTTTGACCGGAAGTGTAATACCGATAGTAACATTTGTTACGATATGGAGGCCCAGATTTATTATTCAATAATACCCTCCTTAAGGACTCATTGTGCTGGTAACCCCGAAACATTAATTCAGCGGTTCGTGACTTACTAGCCCCATAATTGGTACTCGATTCCTGAGAAAGTCGTTCTACCGGAAATGTATACATACCGGAAGTTAACAGAAACCGGAAGTCGGTTTCTTACGTGGAAAGCAGAATTTGTCTAGAGGAGGCGGTAGACATGTGTCTGGGATTTGTGAATGAAAACATTGTGGGATCTTAAGTTTAGTATGGGAATCATTCACCTGTTTTGTTAGAATGACATAAAGTAAGGAACATGAAATAAATAAAGATTTTTTGACTGAAACTGTGATGTGGTCTCCAAATGTGAGATTCGTTTATAATCGCATATAAATTCTGACCTAGGTGTAAAACGAGATTGGAATATAGTCTTAGTTATGAGAATAACCTATAGTTGTGGTAACTTCATCACTTGTTATTTAAGAGTTATTAAATCCAGATAGTTAGACATAGAGGTCAAGTCGTGTTTAAAATTGACATGAGCGAGGTTAACAAGATATATATAAAAAATATAAATTATGAAATTGTCGGAAATATAGAAAGACATTTAAAAGATATAGGGTTGTCTTTTTGAAGTGTATTTTAAAAAATCTTAAAAATATTAAGAAATGTTAAAAACGAAAGCTTGTAAAATATAATTTTTTGAAAAATTATTTTATCTTAAAAATTGTTAAAAATTGTTAAAAAATTGTTAAAAAATTGTTAAAAAATTGTTAAAAAAATTGTGCATAGGGGAAGGTTTCGGGGCCCTAAATCAACCAACCGGCTATAGTTGCTTCAAGTTGGTGTTTATGTGTAGGTCTATAATTGTTATAGATGTTTGATATGTGGGATCCTTCATTTGAGATGTAATAGATGCGATAAGTCTTCTTTATTATTGAGACCTTTAGGATAGAGACAATCAAGTTCATAGATCCATCTTGATTCAGCTACAAGAAGTTTTCTTTCATAATCCCCGCCTCTCCAGTTAGGTCTTATTCGTTGAATCCCATAGTAGCTGAAATCTTTAAGGTTACTTTTATGATGGATGGTGAAGTGTTTGTACAGGGCGGTTTCGGTGTTGCCGTGTTCGACTTGTAGAATGTGCTCTCTAATCCTATCTTTTAATGGTCTTGTGGTTTGGCCCACATACTGTAGTGCACAGCTGCATTGTATTACGTATATTACGCCTTTACTTGAACATTTTATCATATCTTTGATTATATATTCCACCTTTGAGTTGTTGGATACGAATTTCTTAGATTTGATGCCTCTTTTGCATGCTTTGCAACTTATGCATGGATAGAAGCCCCTGATTGTCTTGCCAAAGACATCTTGAGTTCCTGTTGATCTGGAGCGTGGGACACTAGGTGATAGAATGTTTCTTAGATTGTCTGATTTCCTGTAGATGAATTTCGGTTTATCTGCTAGTATTTCCCCTATGGTATCATCGTTTTTCAGTAGAGGCCAATGTTTTTTAATTATTCCCTCTATCAAATGTCTGTTTTCGCAATATTGTGTGATGAATGCTACATCGATAGTATTTCTGTCATCCGTTATTGTCTTCAGTTTGTCTTTATATTTCAGGAGTTCGTTCCGATCTTTCTTCCTTACTTCTTCAATCTCTTTATCTATCGCATCTTCTTCATATCCTCGTTCTATGAAGCAAGCTTTAATGGTCTTGGCTTGTGTTTCCCATAGGTCAGGATCTGAGCAGTTTTTTCTCAGTCTAAGTAGCTGTCCCTTGGGAATATTTCTTTTCCACCTAGAGTGGTGACAGCTGTTGATGTGTATATATTGACTGCAATCCACTGGTTTGAAGTATGTTGATGTTTTGATAGTGTTGTTTTGAATTGTAATCCTAAGGTCTAGAAAAGTGATCTCTGAACTGCTTATTTCATAGGTGAATCTTAAGTTATGTATATTATTGTTCATAACTGTGATGGTGTGTTCCAGGTCATCTCTTGTACCTTTCCATACCATGATGATGTCATCTATATAGCGATGGTATAGTACCAGGTCCGCGCCAGCTGGGCAAGAGTCCCAAAATATGGTCTCCCATTTTCCCATATAGAGGTTAGCATAGCTAGGCGCGAACCTGGTCCCCATGGCAGTGCCACACAGTTGTTTGTAGAAGTTTCCATTGTGGTTAAAATAGTTATGAGTGAGAATGTAAGAAATCCCTTCCAGGATAAATGTTTTCTGGTTGTCTGGTACTGTTGGATCCTTATACATAAGTCACTTCAACAACCACCAGGAAGACCTATTATATCTGGGATTGGCTCTCTCTCTAGCAATCTATCCGAGTACCTAGATAAAAACCTACAAAAGTATGTTATAAAATTACCCTCCTACATACGGGACTCTACACAAATACTCAACATCCTGAACAACATTAGCTGGGAAGAAGGCTATTTACTAGTGACCTGTGATGTAGCCTCACTCTACACCAGTATACCACATGAAGGTGGTGTAGAGGCGGTACGATATTTTCTGGACAAGGATCCAACAGTACCAGACAACCAGAAAACATTTATCCTGGAAGGGATTTCTTACATTCTCACTCATAACTATTTTAACCACAATGGAAACTTCTACAAACAACTGTGTGGCACTGCCATGGGGACCAGGTTCGTGCCTAGCTATGCTAACCTCTATATGGGAAAATGGGAGACCATATTTTGGGACTCTTGCCCAGCTGGCGCGGACCTGGTACTATACCATCGCTATATAGATGACATCATCATGGTATGGAAAGGTACAAGAGATGACCTGGAACACACCATCACAGTTATGAACAATAATATACATAACTTAAGATTCACCTATGAAATAAGCAGTTCAGAGATCACTTTTCTAGACCTTAGGATTACAATTCAAAACAACACTATCAAAACATCAACATACTTCAAACCAGTGGATTGCAGTCAATATATACACATCAACAGCTGTCACCACTCTAGGTGGAAAAGAAATATTCCCAAGGGACAGCTACTTAGACTGAGAAAAAACTGCTCAGATCCTGACCTATGGGAAACACAAGCCAAGACCATTAAAGCTCGCTTCATAGAACGAGGATATGAAGAAGATGCGATAGATAAAGAGATTGAAGAAGTAAGGAAGAAAGATCGGAACGAACTCCTGAAATATAAAGACAAACTGAAGACAATAACGGATGACAGAAATACTATCGATGTAGCATTCATCACACAATATTGCGAAAACAGACATTTGATAGAGGGAATAATTAAAAAACATTGGCCTCTACTGAAAAACGATGATACCATAGGGGAAATACTAGCAGATAAACCGAAATTCATCTACAGGAAATCAGACAATCTAAGAAACATTCTATCACCTAGTGTCCCACGCTCCAGATCAACAGGAACACAAGATGTCTTTGGCAAGACAATCAGGGGCTTCTATCCATGCATAAGTTGCAAAGCATGCAAAAGAGGCATCAAATCTAAGAAATTCGTATCCAACAACTCAAAGGTGGAATATATAATCAAAGATATGATAAAATGTTCAAGTAAAGGCGTAATATACGTAATACAATGCAGCTGTGCACTACAGTATGTGGGCCAAACCACAAGACCATTAAAAGATAGGATTAGAGAGCACATTCTACAAGTCGAACACGGCAACACCGAAACCGCCCTGTACAAACACTTCACCATCCATCATAAAAGTAACCTTAAAGATTTCAGCTACTATGGGATTCAACGAATAAGACCTAACTGGAGAGGCGGGGATTATGAAAGAAAACTTCTTGTAGCTGAATCAAGATGGATCTATGAACTTGATTGTCTCTATCCTAAAGGTCTCAATAATAAAGAAGACTTATCGCATCTATTACATCTCAAATGAAGGATCCCACATATCAAACATCTATAACAATTATAGACCTACACATAAACACCAACTTGAAGCAACTATAGCCGGTTGGTTGATTTAGGGCCCCGAAACCTTCCCCTATGCACAATTTTTTAACAATTTTTTAACAATTTTTTAACAATTTTTTAACAATTTTTAACAATTTTTAAGATAAAATAATTTTTCAAAAAATTATATTTTACAAGCTTTCGTTTTTAACATTTCTTAATATTTTTAAGATTTTTTAAAATACACTTCAAAAAGACAACCCTATATCTTTTAAATGTCTTTCTATATTTCCGACAATTTCATAATTTATATTTTTTATATATATCTTGTTAACCTCGCTCATGTCAATTTTAAACACGACTTGACCTCTATGTCTAACTATCTGGATTTAATAACTCTTAAATAACAAGTGATGAAGTTACCACAACTATAGGTTATTCTCATAACTAAGACTATATTCCAATCTCGTTTTACACCTAGGTCAGAATTTATATGCGATTATAAACGAATCTCACATTTGGAGACCACATCACAGTTTCACTCAAAAAATCTTTATTTATTTCATGTTCCTTACTTTATGTCATTCTAACAAAACAGGTGAATGATTCCCATACTAAACTTAAGATCCCACAATGTTTTCATTCACAAATCCCAGACACATGTCTACCGCCTCCTCTAGACAAATTCTGCTTTCCACGTAAGAAACCGACTTCCGGTTTCTGTTAACTTCCGGTATGTATACATTTCCGGTAGAACGACTTTCTCAGGAATCGAGTACCAATTATGGGGCTAGTAAGTCACGAACCGCTGAATTAATGTTTCGGGGTTACCAGCACAATGAGTCCTTAAGGAGGGTATTATTGAATAATAAATCTGGGCCTCCATATCGTAACAAATGTTACTATCGGTATTACACTTCCGGTCAAACTTTGCTCTCAAAACCAATTTCCGGTTTAAGTTAACTTCCGGTAGAATGAAAATACCATACACCCGGCACAAGACAGTTACTATATCTCCAGCAAGTCCCCAATTGCCAATCATTACTTATAAGGGACATTACCAAAATGAGTCTAAAATGAAGGACTTATATATGTGCCATAATATCATAATATATGTTTTTATCCGAAACCGGAGCTACACATATCCGGTCTATCTTACACTTCCGGGTCAAAGGCCAACTTTTGGCGCGAATTTTTGGCGCAAGTTTTTTGGCGCAATTGAGAATTTTGTCACAAACCAAACTAGTATAAAGCAAGCACTCTCACCAACCATATATCAGTCTTGATAAAGGCCCTATTGGTGGGCTGAAACGCGTTGGCATATATGGTGAGTTTTATTTCTACTTGTGCAAACGTATTTTAAACGATACTGCTCTATGTTGTATTTTTCTTTTTCCACAGGGATTGGATCGTCTTATATTTTTTATAAACCTTTTTTATAAACCTTTTTTTATTCATTGTTTCATATATCCAATATTTTCAAGAAATTGGTCAGTTGGATTTCCATTTTTTTCAGCTATTCACAGTTTGATCCAATAACACAGGTGGCATTTTTGATTTTTATTGGACATCACAATATCACTACTAAATTCTTTTGGATTTCATTTCTTTGACATTTTGTTTTTTATGAGTGACTCTTTTGCGGATTATTGACTTAATTTTGGACACTTTTTGACTTCTCACGAGGGGACTCACACACATTTTTATCACATCCTTCATCAGGCTAAAGACAACATTTCACTTTATTTTTCTAAAAGATTATCACATTTTTACTTTACTTTATTTTTCTAAAAGATTATCACATTTTTTCACATTTTTTCTCATATTAAATCAGGAAAACATCCTTCACATATATGTTTTTATCCTAGGTCACACGACCTATCCCCATCTGCTCCTTTTTTTACACCATTCCTGTATTTTATTGCATTATTTTTGTATTTTATTGCATTATTTTTGTATTTTATTGTATTTTACTTTATTGTATTTTACTGTATCAGTTGTACATCTTTTACTGTATTTTACTGTATCATTGATACATCTTTTTGACTTCACCCAAACCAGTTTTATCACAGACTGTAAAATTGATTTTATCAGATACAGTACACCAGTGAATGTTTCTAATTATTGTTTATTTATTAAGTGATATGGATCCATATACTTTTATGCTTATATAAATCTGTTTGCAACCATAGACACCAAGCTATTGCCTTAATAAATTTGTTAATTTAAATACTACATTAAACTTGTAAATATCCTCTACACTCTTGGGCTCCTTGTGCTGGTATATATAACGACGTACTTTTATCTATACCCTCATTAGACTTAGCCTTTGAATAGGCGCTCCTAAACACTAAACTATTCTGTCTAAAAATGATGATATCTACAGAAATTTTATATTTTAAAACAAACTTATAGTTTCTAATATAATTAATATTGTTTTTTATGTTTTTTTAGATGTTTATTTTAAATTTACAATTGAAATTTTGAATCGGGTGTAAACCTGCTCTCCTCCAATGGGGAAGCAGGTAGCGTAACTGACATGTATTTAAAGGCCGCCTGTGCAGCGGAAAGGTATGCTTTGGTTTGTAAAGCACTTTTATTGCTCTTGAGAAAGACGGCTGGGACCGTTGAAACGCTTTTGCGTTGAGCCAAATAAAGACAAACTTTTTTACTGAATCTGTGATATTGTCTTTTCATATTGGGAAGGAGCCGGTAACCTGCAATATACACTGTGAGTAGATATTCACCTTTGTATGGTGTATTGTCTGATATTTCAGCACCACTATTTTGCACCTAGACTTATACAACTGAGGAAGGAAAGGAAGATACCAACGACTGATACAAGCTGAACCAGCGCCTCCAGCTAGCACACCTGATATATTCACACAGACCTTGGGAGAGACTGTGGGACGGCTGCGGTTCACCAGAAGGGGAAAGTATTAATACATATTATACACCTGTTTGCATGTATACTTGTCTTCACCACGCCGGGTTCACCGATCCGTCCAGAGGAGCCTCTGAAGTCTTGATCCAAGCCCAAGCGGGGGCTGAAGACATCCATCCTCCGGCTGAAGTCTTGATCCAAGCCCAAGCGGGAGCTGAAGACGTCCATCCTCCAGCTGAAGTCTTGATCCAAGCGGCGGCTGAAGAATTCCATCATCGGGCAGAAGTCTTCATCCTATCCGGGCAGAAGAGGTGATCCAGGCCGGCAAACATCTTTATCCAATCGGCATCTTCTATCTTCTTCCATCCGATGACAAGCGGCTCCATCTTCAAGACCTCCGGCACGGATCCATCCTCTTCTTCCGACGTCCTAAAACAGAATGAAGGTTCCTTTAAGGGACGTCATCCAAGATGGCATCCCTCGAATTCAGATTGGGTGATAGGATTCTATCAGCCAATCGGAATTAAGGTAGGAAAATTCTGATTGGCCGATGGAATCAGCCAATCAGATTCAAGTTCAATCCGATTGGCTGATCCAATCAGCCAATCAGATTGAGCTCGCATTCTATTGGCTGATTGAACAGCCAGATTAGGGGTTAATACTTGAAGTTAGGTGTCGGCGATGTTAGGGAGGGCAGATTAGGGGTTAATACTATTTATTATAGGGTTATTGAGGCGGGAGTGAGGCGGATTAGGGGTTAATAACTTTATTATAGTAGTGGTGAGGTCCGGTCGGCAGATTAGGGGTTAATAATTGTAGGTAGGTGGAGGCGACGTTGGGGGCAGCAGATTAGGGTTTAATAAATATAATATAGGGGTCGGCGGTGTTAGGGGCAGCAGATTAGGGGTACATAGGGATAACGTAGGTGGCAGCGGTGTGCGGTCGGCAGATTAGGGATTAAAAAATTTTAATAGAGTGGCGGCGATGTGGGGGGCCTCGGTTTAGGGGTACATAGGTAGTTTATGGGTGTTAGTGTACTTTAGAGCACAGTAGTTAAGAGCTTTATGAACCGGCGTTAGCCCAGAAAGCTCTTAACTCCTGACTTTTTTCTGCGGCTGGAGTTTTGTCGGTAGATTTCTAACGCTCACTTCAGCCAAGACTCTAAATACCGGCGTTAGGAAGATCCCATTGAAAAGATAGGATACACAAATGGCTTAGGGGGATCTGCGGTATGGAAAAGTCGTGGCTGCAAAGGGAGCGTTAGACCCTTACCTACAAGACTCTAAATACCAGCGGTAGCCCAAAACCAACGTTAGGAGCCTCTAACGCTGATTTTGACGGCTAACGCAGAACTCTAAATCTAGCCGTGGTTTTCTACATGGACAAACCACACTGAAATTAGACAACAATAACATACTATATGAATTTAGGCCACAATGGACTACAATAATTGAGGCTCACTTCACCTAAGATTCTTTTATAGACCACAGCCAGTGTTCAAAAACTTGATATCTCGTACAACATACATAGACTGTTAGAAAGAACAAAAACAAGACACAGAATCATATCATCTAGAAAGCACATTTGCCAAATGTATTCTTCAAAATGTTTGTATTTAGTAAATACTGTGGTCACTTTTCTGATTTGTTTATTTACAGTAGTCTCGCTTTTAAAAACGCTATTATTGCCACCAATCATGTTGATATAGAAACCATTCCTGCTTTAAAATGCAACACTGAAAAATGTATATAATAATAAGCACTTGTACACTATTGGGCATAGTTAATCCACAAAATTACATATCCAATTTACCCTCAATGCCCCAGTTGTAATTCTTTAAATAGTTCTAAATGCAAATTCCTTTTTGTTTTAGAACATAATAGATTAATTATAAGCAAGTCACTTTAACATCATTAAACAATGAAAAAGGAATCAATCAACACATCTGTAAGGTAACATTCTATTTCTATGATCTACAATATAGCCTTTGAATACAACTGTGATAAACATATTCAAGTATTAGTTAATAAATGGAATCAAATATTCCCCACACTCACTGAAGTAGAGGTAAAGGGTTGTTTAAATATTATTACTAAAGCCACACATATAATATCTTGGAGGGAGTCACATTCTAAAATAATAAATCAATTATATTTTACACCAATGATACTTGCTAAGTGGTATAAAAAAGACAATATATTTTGCCATAAATGTAAGGAGATTAATGTGGATATCACAACTTGTTTTTGGTCTTGCCCCAAAATATTACAGTTTTGGTAGAAAATCAACTATTGGTTGGGGAAAGTGTTAAAATCTAACTTTAAGATAGAAAGAAGGCATAGATTTTTCTTATTAATGCAGCAATATTACAAGGCCATAACTTAAGCTTAATTAATTGGAAATCAGCCCATATGCCTACCATTGCAAAATTTTGCAAAGGTATGATAAATCAGATGACTTTGGAGCAATATAATGTGGTGACAGATTCAGAGAAAAAAACTTAAGGTGTGTTTTTTACTAAGTGGTTAAGCGTAATAGAAACTATGAGCTTGTTTCCATTGAGCCGTAATTAGGTTTGCGTGCGCTCGCTAACCATTAAATAAGCTGTTGGAAGCAATATCGTTCACCGACTGCTTCCAACGGCCCGTTATAACTGTATTTCGGCAACCAGACTCCGGCTGTCGAAAACATTATCCTGTCCCATACAAAGAATCAATGCCACTAATCTTTAAATAAACCAGCTTTCCAATGCCCTGCGCAAACTGTTATAACACTGTCGGAGGCTGCCGATACATTAACAAAAATTACATACAGCTCAACTAGGTGTAAAACAGAAAAAAAGGTGCTTTTTGAGACCTTTTTCCAATTGAAATCTAACCCGACATGCCAAAAAACCCTCTATCCGCCATTGCAACTTAAAATTAATGTATTAACCACTAAACCACCATGTCCCCACATAGTGAAGTACCTATTTAAACTATTAACCCCTAATCCGCCATGCCCCCACATTGCAACTAACAATAAAATGTATTCATCTCTAGACCGCCATTCCCCCACATCACAATCTAGCTATTAAAATTATTAACCCCTAATCCCCTACCCCCCACAATGCAATTAACTATTAAAACTATTGACTCCTAATTCGCCACCTGCCACAACACAATCTAGCTATTAAAACTATTAACCCCTAATTCGCCACCCCCCCACATCACACTTTAGCTATTAAAACTGTTAACCCCTAATCTGCCATCCCCCACAATGCAAATAACTAATCACTAAGCCACCTAACGTAACACCCCCTAAATTAACCCCATTACATAAATTGAAAAAAATCCTAAATTACAATTAAAATAAAAAATCCTAACACTATTAAAATCCTAACTTACAATTAAAATAAAAATTCCTAAATTACAATTAAAATAAAAAATCCTGGGGGCGGAGCCAACACGAAGAGGGGACGGTCGCATCAGGAGAGAGCTCCCTGATAATTTATAATAATATTATAAAATCTCCCCCAATATTACCCCCAAATTAGTATCCAAGATAGACCTAGACTTCCCCCACTAATGCACTGAATGCACTTATGCATATTTAGCCAGAATGCATTTCTCACAGACTTCGGAGCTGAGGTCATCACGCCGCAGCATGTTGAAAGACCAGACACGCACTTGCTCAGATTAAGCTTGCGCAAGTACAAAGAGACCTACCGATCACCATTGTTGTAACCCTGATAGCTGGGTATTCCCGCACTTCACTTGTGTCGGACAGGAGATATAAGAAGATGCGCATCTGACACTCCGTACGTGATGCCATCTTGGGTAAGGCCGCAACCTACATAGCAGTTACTGAGGCGGCATCCTACGCAGCACAACTTCTATATCCGTGCACCATTGAATGTCAGGAGAGGACTCGGCTAGTACACCGGGAGGTGCCGACACTACACATAAGGTACAACAGTGAGTGGTTTACCACGCAGTGGTCATTGCATCAGTAGTAGGTCCTGGACTTGGCCTCTATATAACCGCTGCAACTAAGACCCATGCTGACATAATATAAAAACTGTTAATGTGAACTGCTTAACATACAGGGCCCACCACATTGTTTTTCGGCCCCTGACCTGGCATCTTAGTGAGTGCAGTTCCATAGACTTGGAGACAATATAGAGTTAATCGAGTGAAGGAATGTTATAACTGGCACATAAGCGTTGCTCCTTCCAGAACTGAGCTCTACAGTGCCGTCCTGCTCAGAACCAAAATATTTACTTATCCAGTTCTCAATATTTGTCACTGAGTTGCCTCAAAACTTGGTAACCAGGGGTGAAGGTATTGAAGCCTAACAGCAAATCCCCATTAAATAGGTTTTCTCTACCTTATTGAAAATACTGTATCCTACCGAAATGGAATAAGCTCATTTAGGCCGCTTAAGCCTGTCTACCACTCAGTGTAATACAATCAAGGTTTGACACACTTGTTTACATATTCACTTTTCTGAATAAAAATACAGCCTAATATTGCCTCAGCTTCTCTGCAATCCCATGTCTTGCCTAATATGTCGCAGTCAGCCAGGAAAAAAAATAGGCAACCTTTTCCTCCAAAAAAGACTGTGATTGACCATTTTGGGCCCTCATGTGTGGCGCCACCAAATAAAATGGAGACCCCAGATTCACCTAGATCTGACACTTCTGAGCTCACATTAGCTGCTATGCAGAATATTCAGCAATTCCCTTCGGAAGTGGTTACACCTACTTTCATCATGGACTCTTTAAAATCACTGCTAGACAAACATCATGCCTCATTCATGGCCAAAATAGCAGCCTCAACCGCTGAACTTAAAAAATAAATTTCTTCTACAAAGAAGTGTATTGACTCCCTCGAAAGGAGACAGGAAGATATATCCACTGAGCAATCCAACCTTTTAAACTTCACACAGCACCTTTCAGATTACTTTGATGTTGTGGAAGACAAAATAGCAGACTTGGAGGACAGATCCCGGCGTAATAACCTTAGGATCCGAGGTATACCTGAGACTGTCTCCATGACTGATTTACAGCCATGACAAGGGAGTACAGAGAAGCGCAAAAAAACAATACTCAGGTAAGCAGCAACGTTCGTCCTAATCACACACAGAATATAATGTGGTCCAGTAAAAGCCCGCGGTGGTCTGAGTCCTGCTCTAAACAATCTGAACGTCCGTGATGGTAGACGAGCAGACAAGTCAAGTCGGCGTCTGACGTCTAACGTAAGGAGCTGAATTTGGAGCGTCCCCCTCAGGTGGATCCTTCTCAGGCCGCACAGCAAACAACTGATGACTGCAAATAGTCCCCAAAGATATCCCTACGCGTTTCGTTCGGATCTTGGCCGAACTTTGTCAAGGGCAAAGTATGTTCAAGTGGCATACTGTCACAGTAAGGAGTCCGTCTTTTATACATTAGGCAACAGGCGCCCTCTACTGGTTGAGTACAGTACATCTAATATTGCAAGGGCTAAGAAACCCATCCTGGATAAACACTTCATTATATATCATCATATCATATTATATTATTCCTTGAACATTCAATCAATACAAAACAAATCTAAATGATATTGTAGAAATTAATAGTTTACACTAATACAATATTGCAATACTAAATATAATAATACATAAATAAAATTAATAAAATTAATAGCACAAAACATCTAGCTAAACAAACATCTAAGATAATTTGATATATCTAAATGACATGTGAAAATTCAAAATTAATAATCTAGCAACACTACACTGTAATACATCATCCATGTGAGACAGGATGCAGTCTCAAAATTGTGAAGTCATCACTTATTATTTAAAGGGCCTCTGTTCATTATGCTTTGCCTTTGCGTTGTCTCAGACCTGTTTGTGAGAGTTCCTGTGTATTACCTGGCTGCCTAATGTCCTTACTGATTCCTGATCCCTGGCTTGTTCCTGACTCTGCTATTTTCCTTGTTCCTGATTCCAGCTCGTCTGACTATTCGCTTTGGCTTCTGACTCGGCTCATTTGACTACCAGCTCTGGTTTTGACTCCTAGCTTGTTATTTGACTTGTGGACTTCTGATTCCTGGCACCCTGACACCCTCCTAGTCCTTTCTTATCCCAAGCCTACCTTCCCTTGCTCCTTCCCCCCTCCTCCCCCCTTTTTTTTTTTCCTTTTCTCCCCCCCCCCCCCCGCTATAAAACAAATAATCAAACACCACTATGTTCCTTATATGCACCTCCCATAATGTTAGGGGGCTTAACACACCAAACAAAAGAAGCCGGCTCATGAGTTACGTTGAAGGTTGTTTTCCTACAGGAGACCCATTGGGTGGAGGGCGCACCTATTCCTTTACACTGTAAACACTACCCGGTAGAAGAGACAGCCTCCTTCCCAGGAAAGTCGAGAGAAGTTGCGATACTGATACACAAGACAATACTTTATGAAAACCTAGAAACTTATAAAGATCCCAGAGGTAGATACCTAATCCTAAACTGTAAATTAGATGACGTCCCATACACCTTGGCTAGCTACTGTGGCCCCAACTATGGGCAGATAAGAGTGCTCAGAAAATTCCTGAGATTCTTAGCTTCCCACAAGACTCAAAACCTACTCCTAGCAGGTGACTTCAACATGATCTTTGATACGACTCTAGACAGACACTCGCCAAAGCTTAAGCCTTGTGACCCCCAAACCTCTAGGACTGCCAAACAATTTACTAATCTCATTGCTCAGTATAATCTATTTGATACTTGGTGATCCCACCACCCCTCCTCTAGAGACTACTCTTACTACTCTACAGTTCACAACACCTATACTAGAATTGATTATATCTTCTGTGAACCACGGCTACTTGACCAGACCACACTCAAGCAGTACACATGTCTATCTGTTCATGGTCAGACCACTCCCGATTCAGATCTCCATGAGTTCCCCAAATTGCATGTCCTCTAGACCCTCTTGGAAGTTACCAGAATATGTTCTCTCAACCACAGAGCAGGTTCTGTACATACAAAAGGAATTAGCCAGGTTTTTAGATATAAACGATAATGGGTCAGTTAATGACTTTTGCTTATGGTGTACCCTTAAAGCATATACTAGGGGGCTAATCCTTAAACTTAAAGCAGAGCATAGAAAACATTTAGGAGGGACCCTAGCTCAACTTCATCTAACTCTTCGAAATTTAACCTCTTCTCACATGTCATCGCTAGACCCCCAGATACTCTCTCAAATAGAAATTACTAAAGCAAAAAAAGAGGCTCTGGAACTTAAGAGGTATCAGACACAGGTACACCACTTTAAACAGACCTTTTATGCAAAAGGGAACAAGGCGGACCGGTTATTGGCTAACAAACTTAGACAATGAACGTCAGAAGCACGTATCCCATGTATAAAAACACCACAGGGAGTAGTTTGTCTACCGGCAGATATAGGCAAAGCTTTTGAATCTTATTATTCCTACTTATATAACTTAAAAGATTCCCCACACTCCCCCCGCACCATCTATACATCATATTCGAGACTTCTTAGACTCAATTTCCCTGCCAGTTCTATCAGATGCTCAGAAAGACCTACTTGACTCTCTTTTTTGTGTAGAGGAAGTGGTCTCAGTCATTAAATCTTTGAAATCTCACAAAGCCCTTTTCTATAAAACATTTCTCCCACAGCTTTCTCTACTAATTACTAGAGTTTGCTGTCTGGCCAGACAGTCTGGCTCTCTTCCCTCTGAATTGCTTGAGGCAGGTATAGTAACTATCCCAAAACCCCTAACGTATGCAAGCATTTCTGCCCCATTTCTTTAATTAATACAGATGTAAAGATCCTAGCCAAACTTATGGCCTCCATACTGAATCGAGTCCTCCTGTCGTTAATAGATAGGGACCAAGTGGGTTTCACCCCTGGCAGAGAGGGGCCAGATAATACCCGATGACTCCTCAACATCTATTTTGAAGCCAAATGGCGGAATCTTCCTTGCACAACCCTGGCGCTTGACGCCAAAAAGGCCTTTAATAGGGTGAACTGGGCCTACCTATTTGAAGTCCTGAACAAATTTGGCTTTCCCCCGTATTTTCATTCTTGCATTAAGGCACTATATTCTACTCCCTCAGCATCTGTGAGGGGATTGGGAATCCATTCTCCTGTTTTCCCCATTACAAATGGGACACAACAGGGCTGCCCCCTGTCCCCACTGATATTCACTCTTATCATGGAGCCGCTTGCCGAGGCGATTAGAAGTAATCGGAATATACAAGGGGTGGAGCTTGCCGGGATGTCGCAAAAAACTGCGTTATTTGCAGATGATTTAACCATATTTTTGAAAGATCCTTACCATTCCCTCCCCGCTCTTTTTTAGTTTACTATATCATTTTGGTCGAATTAGCTTCTACAAACTAAATGTTAGCTGACGCTTATGCCATTAACATACCAGAACTTGAAGATCTAAAGAGAACATATGCATTCAATTGGTCTCAACAAAGGATCAAACACCTAGGTGTGTTTCTTTCCTGCAATATTTCCACTATCATCAAGTCCAATTTTTACCCCCTACTACAACAGTTCCAAAAAAGTGCCGACAAATGGAGAGTCCCATGTATCTCCTGGTTGGGACACATAGCAGTGTTTAAAATGGTATTGCTTCCCAAGCTCACATACCTGTTTCATTTGCTTCTCATTCCAGTTCCTAAATCCCTCATAGGTGAATTTCAGCAAGTCTGTAATAAATATATTTGGAGGAATAAACACCCTAGGGTAACCACAAGAATAATGCAACAACCATTTCTTAGAGGGGGTGCGGGCGCCCCCAACCTAACCATTTATCATGAAGCCTCAAGGCTAGCTCATATTCTTTCCTGGAACACAGTGCCCTTTAACAGTAAGTGGCAGGTGTTAGAACAAGCAACACTACCTAGCCCGCTTATACTACCAGATCTCATATGGCTACCCACACACGTTAGATCCTCTTATAAGAAACAAAACACAATTATCTCACATGCCCTCCATCTATAGTATAGAATCCGCTCACTACCACAAATTGCCCCACATCCCTCTCCTATCTATTCCCTTACAGGCCTCCTTGCGGCTCTCAGGGACTCACTTTCAAATCTGTGGCAAGTGTATGGCATAAACCGCATAGCTGACCTGTTTCTTAATGGGCACTTCATTACAACATCACAGTTCTGCTCTGTCCACAGCCCACCGCACCTCTTACGGTTTGAGTTCTGGAGACTATGCAGTCTATTGAAATTGTGGGGGGTTCTAGATAGGCCGTTGTGCGAACCCAATAACTGGGCTAATAGCATTAAGGTTCCTCGAGCGCTTTCAATCTCATACAGAGATATGAGAACTCCCCTGCTTTCTATAAATCAGCTTACATTATGGCCTGGGGGAGAACTCTGCACTTTCATGCAGAGCAGGCTGAGTGGTCCAAAGCCGTTAAACTTACCAGACAGACACATCACTGTATTACCTTACTAGAACTATACATTAAAGTCTGCACACAGTGGCACCTCACACCTCTCAGATTCTTCAAAATCTCTCACCTAAATTCCCCATTATGTTGGAGAGGTTGTGGGATGATGGGGTAGCCGGTCCATATATGGTGGGAATGCCCGGTACTACAGCCCTTCTGGAAAGAGATCTCATGCAAATGCATAAAACTAGACCCCCTACTAGGAAATTCCCTGCAAACCGTTCTATTTCACTTAGACATTAAAACATCCTCCACCTCGACAGATCTCCTTGGTATATACTTGTTCTCTGCAGCTAAATTGTCTATAGCCAGACTCTGTAAACAAAAGACACTTCCCACTTGGGGTGACGTAGCTAAAACAATGACTTATTTTGAGCTTATGGAAAGCCAGATTTTCACTCAACAAAATAAGATACTCCTACACTCACAGATTTGGAATACTTGGAAGCAGTTAGATAAATTCTAGCGGCAAAATCTAAAAATAGACAGCCGAACTTTATAGATCCTAGATGTGTGAGGCTCGGATGCTTTGATCTGAGGCAGGATACCCTGAGTCTTGCCCTCCTGCTCCCCTCTGCCACCCCCCCTTCCCCCAAACCCCCCACCCCCTTCCCCCCTTTTTTTCCCACCCCTAGTCCCCTTATCCTCTCCTAGGTTACTCTTTCCAGCAGCCCATGTTCAATAAGAGAGTTTTGTTCTCTCCTACATCTACTTTCAATAGTATTTGTTATGCTAGTCCCATTTGGCTAAATACTTAAGACATCGTACATTACTACTCTATCTACTTTATTCAGGATAGCAAGCCTGATCAACATCACTCACTAACTGAAACTATAATCTTAAAATAAATGATTATATTTAAACTAAAACCTGAGGTTTAGATACCGAGATCCACACGGGGTCTCTCACTTTTGAAGTCACCTTCGGGTATTGTTTTGTATCCTTAGTTTTTTGACCCAAGAGCAGTCTCTCAACAAGACTTGAAGGTTTACATTTTTGTTTTCTTTTCATTGGCATATTGATGTACTATTTCTATTTTTTCTTCCTGCAACAATTGTTTGTGTTATTTGTATTTTCACATGTTGATGACAATCAATGTCTAGTACATATGCAACTCTAATATGTAACCCTTATGATGTATCTTGCTATAAGCAATCTTAAAACTTTGTTGTACATTGCTGCAATCCCTTGCTTGTATGCCAAATCATAATACCCCAATAAAAAGATTTTTAAAAAAAAATCCTAACATTAATTTAAAAATAAAACCTATGATTAAATTACAATAATTAAATCTAAAATTACAAAAAATAAAAGTCTAAAATTACAGAAAAAAATAAACCAAATTATCCAAAATAAAAATTTAAACCTAATCTAATACCCCTATAAAAAATAAAAAAGCCCTCCCCAAAATAAAAATACCCCCTAATCTAAGACTTAAAGGGACATGAACCCAATTTTTTTTTTCATGATTTAGAAAGAGCATAGAATTTTAAACAACTTTCTAATGTATTCTATTACTTAATTTGCTTAATTCTCTTGATATACTTTGCTGAAAAGCATATCTAGTAGTTGCTGATTGGTTGCTGCACATAGAGGCCTTGTGTGATTGACTCGTGTGCATTGCTATTTCTTCAATAAAGGATATTGAAGAATATTAGATAATACAAGTAGATTGGAATGTTGTTTAAAATTGTATTCTCTATGTAAATCATGAAATAATTTTTTTGGGATTAGTGTCCCTTTAAGCGATCCGCTCTTTTACCTAAAAATAAACATTAACCCCTAACAGTAAACCACCAAAACTAACACTAAAAAAAAAACTAAGCTACAAATTGCCCCTAAAGGGGCATTTGTATGGGCATTGCCCTTAAAAGGGCAATCAGCTATTTTGCAGCCCATTAAAATAACAAAGTCCTAATCTAAAAAAAAACTTACCCCAAAAAAATAAAAATAAAACCTAAGTCTAGCCCCCAAATAGGTACTCACCATTCCTGAAGTCCAGCGGAGAAGGTCTTCTTCTGGGTGGCGATATCTTCATTCAGCTCGGGGACCTCTTCTATCTTCATCCAGGACAAAGGCAACGCGGAGTGGAGGTGACCGCGGAACAGGGCTGACGACAGTGGAGCCATCCAGCGTGGAGCATTTTCTTAGTACGATCACCGCCGCACACTGAAGATTGAATGCAAGGTACCCGTTTAAAAATGGGGTACCTTACATTCCTATTGGCTGACATTTTCAAATCAGCCAATAGGATGAGAGCTACTGAAATCTCCTTCCTTATCCCCCTGGCACCCTCAAGTAGAGACTTGCTTTCTTTTTTCTTTTTTTTTTTTTTTTATGTAAGAGGAGAAATTGGTCATATAGTAGACAAGGTGTCCCCCTTGCTGGACCCTTGGTTATTTCTTAATTTAGTAATTAACTATAGAATAAAGAAGATAAACTCAAGTGAAGTAATGCTATTTCTATTATTCATTTGTATTGTATACAACTTACTTAATATTGTTCCATTTATTATTTATTAATATGGACCCTATATAATTTCTTATGCTATAATACTATTAAGGAGATTTACGGCTAGATTTAGAGTTTTGTCGGTAACGACCCGCGTAGCTAACGCTCCCTTTTTCCCCCCCGCACCTTTTAAACAATGCTGGTATTGAGAGTTCTCTGAAGGGCTGCGTTAGGCTACAAAAAGGGAGCATACAGGCATATTTACAGCCACTTTAACTCTCAATACCAGCGATGCTTACGGTAGCGGCTAGCTGGAAAAACGTGCTCGTGCACGATTCCCCCATAGGAAACAATGGGGCAGTTTGGGCTGAAAAAAAACTAACACCTGCAAAAAAGCAGCGTTAAGCTCCTAACGCAGCCCCATTGTTTCCTATGGGGAAACACTTTCTAAGTCTGCACCTAACACCCTAACATGTACCCCGAGTCTAAACACCCCTAGCCTTACACTTATTAACCCCTAATCTGCCGCCCCCGCTATCGCTGACACCTGCATTATATTATTAACCCCTAATATGCCGCTCTGTACACCGCCGCAACCTACATTATACCTATGCACCCCTAATCTGCTGCCCCTAACATCGCCGACACCTATATTATATTTATTAACCCCTAATCTGCCGTCCCCAACGTCGTCGCAACCTTACCTACACTTATTAACCCCTAATCTGCCGACCGGACCTCGCCGCTACTCTAATAGATGTATTAACCACTAAAGCTAACTCTAAGTCTAACCCTAACACCCACCCTAAGTTAAATATAATTTAAATCTAACAAAATAAATTAAATATTATTAACTAAAGTCTTCCTATTTAAAGCTAAATACTTACCTGTAAAATAAACCCTAATATAGCTACAATATAACAAATAATTATATTGTAGCTATTTTAGGATTTATATTTATTTTACAGGCAACTTTGTATTTATTTTAACTAGGTACAATATCTATTAAATAGTTATTTACTATTTTATAGCTACCTAGTTAAAATAATTACTAAATTACCTGTAAAATAAATCCTAACCTAAGTTACAATTAAACCTAACACTACACTATCAATAAACTAATTAAATCAATTAACTATAAGTACCTACAATTAAATAAACTAAACTAAATTACAAAAAAAACCACTACACTATCAATAAATAAATTACATCAATTAACTACACGTACCTACAATTACCTACAATTAAATAAACTAAACTAAATTACAAAAAAAAACCCTCACTAAATTACAAAAAATAAAAAAAGATTACACGAATTATAAGCTAATTACACCTACTCTAAGCCCCCTATAAGCTAATTACACCTACTCTAAGCCCCCTAAGGAAGGTTCCTTTAAATGACGTCATCCAAGATGGGTCCCTCGAATTCCGATTGGCTGATAGGATTCTATCAGCCAATCGGAATTAAGGTAGGAAAAATCTGATTGGCTGATTCAATCAGATTCAAGTTCAATCGGATTGGCTCATCCAATCAGCCAATCAGATTGAGCTCACATTCTATCGGCTGATCGGAACAGCCAATAGAATGCAAGCTCAATCTGATTCACTGATTGGATCAGCCAATCCGATTGAACTTGAATCTGATTGGCTGATTCAATCAGCCAATCAGATTTTTCCTACCTTAATTCCGATCAGCTGATAGAATCCTATCAGCCAATCGAAATTCGAGGGATGCCATCTTGGATGACGTCATTTAAAGGAACCTTCATTCGGCGAGTAGGCGTCGTGGCAAAAGGATGGATCCGCGTCGGCTAGAAGGAGATGGCTCCGCTCTGCTCCGGATGGATTAAGATAGAAGATGCCGCTTAGATGAAGATGTCTACCGGTCCAGATGTCCTCTTCTGCCCGGATAGGATGAAGACTTCTGCCACTCCGGATGTCTTCTTTTGGTCCATCGGTGCCCGGTTGGGTGAAGACGACTCAAGGTAGGGAGATCTTCAGGGTGGTAGTGTTAGGTTTATTTAAGGGTGGCTTGGGTTAGAGTAGGGGTATGTGGGTGGTGGGTTGTAATGTTGGGGGATGGTATTGTGTTTTTTTTACAGGCAAAAGAGCTGATTTCTTTAGGGCATGCCCCGTAAAAATCACTTTTAAGGGCTGGTAAGGTAATAGAGCTTTTAACTTTTTTAATTTAGATTTGGGTAGGGATTTTTTTTTTATTTTGGGGGGGCTTTGTTATTTTATTAGGGGGCTTAGAGTAGGTGTAATTAGCTTAAAGTTCTTGTAATCTTTTTTTATGTTTTGTAATTTAGTGTTTGTTTTTTGTAATTTAGTT
Organism: Bombina bombina; assembly: GCF_027579735.1. Classification (NCBI taxonomy): domain Eukaryota; kingdom Metazoa; phylum Chordata; class Amphibia; order Anura; family Bombinatoridae; genus Bombina; species Bombina bombina. Next base: position 538,853,888 of record NC_069505.1, on the reverse strand, counting down.
TAGTTTACTTAATTGTATGTAATTGTAGGTAATTTATTTAATTAATTTATTGATAGTGTAGTGTTAGGTTTAATTGTAACTTTGGTTAGGATTTATTTTATAGGTAATTTTTTAGTTATTTTAACTAGGTAGCTATTAAATAGTAAATAACTATTTAATAGCTATTGTACCTAGTTAAAATACATACAAAGTTGCCTGTAAAATAAATATAAATCCTAAAATAGCTACAATATAATTATTCGTTATATTGTAGCTATATTAGGGTTTATTTTACAGGTAAGTATTTAGCTTTAAATAGGAAGACTTTAGTTAATAATATTTAATTTATTTCGTTAGATTAAAATTATATTTAATTTAGGGGGGTGTTAGGGTTAGATTTAGCTTTAGGGGTTAATACATTTATTAGAGTAGCGGCGAGGTTCGGTCGGCAGATTAGGGGTTAATACTATAAGTTAGCTGTCGGCGATGTTAGGGAGGGCAGATTAGGGGTTAATACTATTTATTATAGGGTTTTTGAGGCAGGAGTGAGGCAGTTTAGGGGTTAATATATTTATTAGAGTAGCGGCGAGGTACGGTCGGCAGATTAGGGGTTAATAAGTGTAGGTAGGTAGCGGCGACGTTGGGGGGGGCAGATTAGGGGTTAATAAACATTATGTAGGTGTCGGCGATGTTAGGGGCAGCAGATTAGGGGTTTATAGGTATAATGTAGGTGGCGGCGGTGTGGGGGGGCCTCGGTTTAGGGTTACATAGGTAGATTATGGGTGTTAGTGTACTTTAGAGCACAGTAGTTAAGAGCTTTATAAACCAGCGTTAGCCCAGAAAGCTCTTAACTATTGACTTTTTCCTGCGGATGGAGTCTTGTCGGTAGAGGCTCTACCGCTCACTTCAGCCAGGACTCTAAATACCGGCATTAGGAAGATCCCATTGAAAAGATAGGATACACAATTGGCTTAAGGGGATCTGCGGTATGGAAAAGTTGCGGCTTGGAAGTGAGCGTTAGACCCTTTCCTGCCTGACTCTAAATACCAGCGGCGGTAAAAAGCAGCGTTAGGAGCCCTTAACACTGCTTTTGATGGCTAACGCCAAACTCTAAATCTAGGCGTAATTTTTTCTTGAATACTGTAATGCAAATTATGTCATAATGGCTATCTTTATTTTTTTCAATTTAGGCCACAGACGCCTTTATTTAATCGTCTATGTGGGTTTTGAATTCTGTTAATCTTAGAAATGCATATATGTTGTTTTATTTGCATATGGATTATTGATGTCGTATTTTTGTTTGAAATTAATAAAAAGAAACTTTAAAAAAATACATCTGTAAGGTTATTGATAAACTTGTGAAATTGCTTTTGTATTTGTCATTATTCTTTTGCATTTCATTTTTCAATTTGAATGTCAAAAACATGTTTTCCTTTCATCAGTATAATCTATGGCCGATGGGTTTTAAAGGCAGAAGTAATTTGCTTAAAAAACATGCAGAAAATATCTAACAAAGTTAAAAAATAATTATCTACCTAAAATAGCTGCAAGATTATGAACATTCCTATGGGATTAAGAGAGGTCTAGGCCACTGGAATTGAAAAAGTCCAAGAATCATGTAAAAGATACCAAAACAATTATTTTGGTGTTGTGGAATATCATTCTTGAGTTTGTTCTTTTATATTAGAAAAGGGTATCTAATGAACTACAGTTTATACAGGAACATTAAATTATGTTGCTTTTGACCTGCTATATGCAACTTGGCCTGCCAAACCAAAGGACTCCAGGGTCTAAATGTAGCCACCAATCAGCAAGCACTACCCAGGTGCTCAACCAAAAATGAAACGGCTCCTAAGCTTACATTCTTGCTTTTTAAATAAAGATACCAAGAAAAAGAAGTAAAATTGTTATTAGGAGTAAACTAGAAAGTTGCTTAAAATTGCATGCTCTATCTGAATCATTAAAGTTTCATTTTGACTATCCTTTTAATCACAGAGGTAAAACATATATTATTATAACAGTGTTGGTTAGGCAAAACTGGAGAACGGGTAATAAAGGGATTATCTATCTTTTTAAACAAAAAACATTCTGGAGTAGACTGTCTCTTTAAGTGTTAAATTGGGAATACCAAGTTACTCTTAGTGATAATACCTCTAAGGAGTTATAATTTTATAATAATTTTAAAAATAAATTGTATTTTTTTAATTTTTCCCTTCTATTTTAACCATATTTTAAGAAAGGCTTCCTAACATAGGGGTCAATTTATCAAAGCTTCAACTGTGAATGCGCTGGAAGTCCACGTCAAATTAGATGCAAAGTTGATCCGCCCTAGTTCACTTAGCGTCAATGTTGAAATGTTCAGCATAATATACACTTGTTGCTTTTGTTATTCCAGTGTAATACAGATCATCCGCCTTCACATTTGACTCTAATTGAGCGTATTACTGATGATCTGCCTCCACATTCAACTCTAATTGAGCGTATCACTGATGATCTGCCTTCACATTCGACTCTAATTGAGCGTATCACTGATGATCTGCCTTCACATTCAACTCTAATTGAGCGTATCACTGATGATCTGCCTTCACATTCGACTCTATTTGACTCTCTTACCAATTTATCAAACATTTCAACTGCCACTGGTTAACTTAGGTTAATGGTTAACTTAGGTTTATTTAGATAGGGTTTTATTTGGGGGGGTTGGTTGGGTGGGTGGGTGGTGGGTTTTTCTGTTGGGGGTTGTTTGTATTTTTTTTAACAGGTAAAAGAGCTGATTTCTTTGGGACAATGCCCCACAAAAGGGCCTTTTAAGGGACATTGGCAGTTTAGTGTAGGCTAGGGTTTTTTATTTTTTTTATTTTTTTTTATTTTGGGGGGGCTTTATTATTTTGATAGGGCTATTAGATTAGGAGTAATTTGTTTTAATTTTTTTTTTTTAAATAATTTTTTATTGAGGTTTGATATACAATAAAATAAATCAGAACATCAACCACTGTAATGACACAGAGATAAGAATCACATCAGATGTCTTGAGAGATATATTATACAATCATACTGATTACATCACAGAATAGTTGAAAGTGTGTAGAGAGTGAACCTCACATTTTCAAAACTTTTTCTTTGTTTTGCAGTAATTAGAAATAAAGCTCACATAATATATATATATATATATATATATATATATATATATATATATATATATTCTATAACATATGAAGATATAGTAAATAAGCAATAAGCTCTAAGGTAGAGTAACCATGAAGAAGTAAAAAAGAAAATATTACGTTGTTAACACCAACTAGTATCTCTTATACGAAAATGTAGACTTTTAACAATATTAGTTCTAGATAATACAGTTATTGGAATAGCTGAAATTTTGTGAACACAATACTGAGTATATATAATATGTAGAGATATAAATGTTAAGACCATAGTGTAATTGCGGTTTTGTTACAAGAGAAACCGCTTTAAAGACTCAGGATGAATCCAGCCTATCCTGAGTACTATAACATGGGGCGGTACGGAGGTCGTTATGTATGTTTAACCGAAGCTCTTCTTTTTATAAGTATTTAACGTTAATCATGTCTTACCCAGTAATTGTGATATGTGGGGTACACCCTATAATTGCAGACAACTCGAAAAACTGAACAATGTGTAAAATAAAGCCATAAACGCACAAGTGTCGTGAAGACTAAACACCACAAGCTGTGACATGAAAATCTACATAATCACCATAATAGCCCAACTGCAACCAGGTCAAGATACGTAGGTAGAGCTGTCGTACAGCATTTATAGATTTAATTAGTATGTGCACCTCACGAGGCCTTTACAAAACAAAAAGATTAAACAAGAAGTAATAACCATCTAATCAGTCATTTCTAAGCCAAGCACATAGCTTTATGGGGAGCGACTGGTCGTTAGGTGATAATCTCCGCCTATTTAAAACATAGAGACATAAAAATTAAGTCTGCCACAGCACACGGACCCTATGCCCTGCAGCAGTAGATATAAGGGTCTAATAGGCAGTTAAGTACATTATGTATCTTCCATGATAATACCTCTAGTGTTCAGCAAATACGCAAGCATCCCCTGTATAGGTTAGTGAGACAAAAACTAGGACAGTAGAAAAATCACTTAACCATACGCCAAATGACATAATAAAATTGGCCTTTAAGATAAAAAACATAAAAGAACTGTAACTGTAAACATGCAGATAATGATGTTGAAAACAGGCTTGTGGGAGATTAGAGCAAAGGGCAGAGTATGACTGGTATGTGAGTAGCTATTGAGCTTCTATATAGATGCTAATAGGAGGTGACAAGAGACATGTGAACAGAACACATAGCTCAGAGAAATGAAAACATATATAGGATTTGACATGCGAAAACAAAAGAGTATTAATTTGGATAACATTTGATAGTTATTGACCATCAGCAAAGTCCCATACACTCAGCAACTTATGGACCTGTAATGAAAACAAATTGTCCTGTACAAGCTTCTTCAAGTCTATGAGATAGGATTGCATGGTAAAAAAACTAGGGGAAAATAAGTATATTTAATGAGTTTTTAAACCTTGCCCACTTCGAGTATATCTTGAAAGTAAAAGCTATAAGTGGGTACATCAGCCAAGCTAATACAGAATAAAAAGTCACAGCATTAAATAAGATATCCACACAGTCTGCAGTCAGACAAGTACTGTGAAGAAGTTAAGTCCGATGAAAAGTTTATTAATTAGAGTCGGCTGAAAGCTTTTCTGCTATTTAGGGAGATGTGGGACCAGACCTTGGTATTGTGCGTCTTGCAATAAGTGATTGTCTATTTACCCCACTCCGCTTCTCATCAAGTGTCCATGCTGGTCAATGAAAGAGCTGCTGCTGGGCTGAGACCCTGTTGGGGAAGCTGCAGACTCCCAGTACACAAAATAACTGAGGGGTGTATATGAGGAGGAGAGAAAGATAGTATTCCAAGCCGCAAATAGCGTGCCGGGTCAGCAGGCAGGCCGGAAACTTTGCTCGCAGTCGTGTGTCTCCCGGTTCCACCATCACAATCCAGCCAGACTTCAAGAAGGTAAACACTAACGCCCTCTTGTTTAAGGCACTCAAAATGGCCACGGGAGGTCTCGGGAGCTTTCGCTGCATCATAATTGCTCTGGAGGGTGGTAGAAGTAATAGGTATCAGAGCATGAAGATTTGCTTCCGTGGTAAAGCGATCAGCAGACTGTATAGATTTATCCTCACCAGCCGTTGTATTCATACAGCATTCATGTAGGGTCAGCGCTAGGCTAGCATGATGTTCCCGTAGAAGCTGCGCCACAGCCTTCCTCCACTCATCCAAGGCCTCCATTGTAGCTTGACTTCCAGGACTCTCTCAAAGCGGAGAAAAGTTGGCCTCCAAGCACTCCTAAATACTCCACTAGTGCAATACATAAAAGAGTCCCCTTTTGATAGTTGAAGAAATATTTTAGAGGCCAATAAACATCAATTTAAACATAAAAGAGCCAGGAGCTCTATCTCTTTCAATAGTTGGCTCCGCCCCCTTGTTTTAATTTTTGATCATTTCTTTTTTTATTTTGTGCAATTTAGTCTTTATTTTTTGTAATTTAGATAAATGTATTTAATTAATTTAATTGATTTTATTTTATTGTATTGTTGCGTTTTAGCGTAAGGCAGGTTTTATTTTACAGGTAACTGTATTTATTTTAACTAGGTAGCTAGTAAATAGTTAATAACTATTTACTAACTAGTCTACCTAGTTAAAATAAATACAAACTTACCTGTGAAATAAAAATAAAACCTACGATAGCTACAGTGTAACTATTAGTTATATTGTGGGCAAAATTTATCAAAGTGAGAATAAGAAAATTCTAACATTTGTCGTGAAAAAAAACCCTCACAAATATCACCATATTTATGAAAGGTTATGCGCCAATAAAGTCGCAACTTTTTATATGTGCGAACAAATTTATTCATGACCATTCGCAAGTCTTAATTAAGTTGTCTGGAAATGCCTAATTCTTGTATTAAACTCTACTGGCATTTTAAAATGCCCGTATATATTCACAGTTCTCATATATTTATGAAAAGTGGTGCATGCAATATTCACTGTTTTTAATCTCGCCAATTTGTAGGTTACGAGGAGTGAAAAATAAAGAGCAATATTGTTGTTTGTCTGGAAGGGAAATTGAAATATGTATTTTTCTTGCTGTATCTAGGGTTAGAAATTGCCCACAACAGGGCGCAAAACCTGAATAATATTAATAATTAAATAACAAAAAGGTATATACAAATTTATAAAAAAGTAAAATAATTTAAGTGCAATTGAAATAAGTGTACTAAAAAGAATTAAGATAAGCTCAATAAAACGGGCCAAAGAGGGCAAAATAAATATAACTTCAATATATAAGAAAAAACATTCTTACAAACTATCACTTGATTAAAACAATAAACCATTTACCGGTGACTAAAATTAAGATTGATAAATAAAGTGAAAATGACATTTTCTCAAGAAAAATAGGATCAGCCATTCGCTTGACATCACAAAAAAGTTTTGCCCCAAAAATGTCTCTAGAATTTTGATAAATACTGGTGACATTTTTGACTTCAGACATTGAGAACTATTGCGGAAATAATCGCAACTTTTTAGGCTCATTTTTTCGGGGCTTGATACATTTTGCCCTCTATCTAGCTTAGGGTTTATTTTACAGGTAAGTATGTATTTAGTTTTAAATAGGTATTATTTAGGTAATAATTGTAAGTTTTATTTAGATTTATTTTAATTATATTTAAGTTAGGGGGTGTTAGGGTTACGTTTGCATTAGGGTTAGGTTTAGGGGTTAATATATTTATGTAGTGATGTGGGAGGCCAGAGGTTTATGGGTTAATAGTTTAATGTAGTATATTTCGCTGTGGGGGGCTTGCGGTTTAGTGGTTAATAGGTTTATTATAGCGGCGATGTGAGTGGACGGCAAATTAGGGGTTAGTAATATTTAAATAGTGTTTGCGATGCGGGAGGGTGGCAGTTTAGGGGTTAATAATATTATTATAGTGCTGACAATGTCAGGGAGCAGCGGAATAGGGGTTAATAATTTTATTTTAGTGTTTAGGGGTTAATAGGTAGTTTATGGGTGTTAGTGTACTGTGTAACACTTTAGTTATGAGTTTTATGGTGCAGCTTTGTAACGTAAAACTCATAACTACTGACTTTAAATGGTGGTACAAATCTTGTCATTTTAGAGTGTTCCGCTCACTTTTTGGCCTCACCGCAAAACTCGTAATAGCAGCGCTATGGAAGTCCCATTGAAAAGGGACTTTTCTTAAAGTGCGGTACACACGTTGCGTGATGGCCAAAAGTTGTGCGGTACCACTATTCTGACAAGACTTGTAATAGTGGCGTCAGCGAAAAAGCATCGTTATGAAGCATAATGATACTTTTTCACTCATAACGCAAAACTCGTAATCTAGGTGAACGTATATATACGTCGGAGCTATAGGAAGCTCCAACAGTCTTGGCTGTTAATTTACAGTTGGGAGCTGGAGTTCCTGAGCTCCGGAAATCTGCCCATCGGTGCTCTGGTTCCAAATGAGGGCAGATGCCAAATTGTTACAGACATCTGTAATAATCATCTGCTGGGGACAGTGGGAGGTGTAGGAGGGAATCTGAGATGCAAGTGGGAGGTCTGGCAGCATAGGGGGAGAGAGGGGGAGGAAGTGGGATGGCCCTAATGCAGAAAATAAAATAAAGGGAGAGGGAGGTAGAGAGAGATGGGAAGCTACTCTACAGAACAAAGGTGAGGTGGGGGTAGGGGATTCCTAACTAATGATCGTGGCGGGGGGAGGTGGAGACCACTACAATACCGAATGTAAAATATATATATAAACGTATTGAAAAATTTTTTTTTATAGGTACTGGCAGAAACCTCCCAGTACCTAAGATAGTGGGCACTAGTTAGAGGGGAGAGGATAAGAGAGCTATTTGGGAGGGATTAGGGAGGTCGGAGTGTAAGGGGATATCCTACACTGCAGAACATATAAAAAAAAGAAAAAAAAAGTTTAATAAAAAACAATGCCTTAAATTTTCCCATTGGCAGACAGTCTGCCAGTACCTAAGATGTGGGTAACCATTGGAGGGGGGGGTTGAGGTATTGAAGAGAACTGTGTGGATGGGATCAAGGGGTGGGAAGTGTCAGGTGGGAGGGTAATCTTTACAATCAAGCTACAAGTAACCTTACAAGCTACCTGACTAATCCCTTCACTGATGGGAATTTCAGACATGTGGTGCACATCTGCAATTAGCAGCCTTTTAATTACCAAAAGGCAATGGCAAAGCTATGTATGTCTGCTATTTCTAAACAAAGGAGATCCCAGTGAAGCTTTTACAACCATTTGGTTTTTGATTGCACAAGCGGTATGTAAATTATTTCAGTGATGGACCCAAAAGTTTTGAAAAAGTTAACTTTTTTTTTTATATGATCACATTTGGCGGCAAAATGGTGGCATGAAATAAACTAAAATGGGTTGTCTGATCAAAAAAATATATAGTTTTGACAGGTAAATAAAAAAAAGCAACACAAGGCTCTATTTCTGTTTAAATGGAGTGATAGCAAAAATGCTAAAAAATTCTCTGGTATTTGGGCAAGTTCTTTGCGAAAGTCCCAGTAGTGAAGGGGCAAAAGGGACAGGATCTTTTATGATTCAAATAGAACATACAATTTCAAACGACTTTCCAATTTACTTCTATAGTCAAATTTGCTTCATTCTCTTGTTATCCATTGCTGAAGGAGCAGCATTGCACTACTGACAGCTAGCTGACCACATCTAGTTAGCCAATCACAAGAGACAAATGTGTGCAGGCACCAATCAGCAACTAGCTCCCACTTGTAAAGGGTATGTGTGTATTCTTTTTCAACAAGGGATACCAAGGGAACGAAGCATATTTGAAAATAGAAGTGAATTTAAAACTGTCTTAAAATAACACGCTCTATCTGAATCATGCAAGTTTAATTATCATTTCTCTATTCATTTAACATGTAAACTGAGTGTGCGAGAAAAGTTAACACTAAAAAAGGCTGTGTGAACAGTGAAGGAATACAGTCTTGAAATTTAGCATTTAAAACTGAAATGCCTAAAAATGCTCTGAAAGATGCTTAAAGGTTTTTTTCAGATGCATCGGAATGCGACTATTAAACTGACTCCATACAAGGTATAGTGCATTGTTTCTCAACCGAAGTCCTCATCTCCCCCCAACAGGCCAGGATTTTAGTATAGCTGTACTAAAGCACAGGTGAAATAATCATCTGATGGGTGAGTTTAGGTTAGTAACCATGGTTACTGATCACCTGATTATTTCACCTGTGTTCTGGTTCAGCTATGATGAAAACCTGGTATGTGAGGGCCTCAGTTGAGAAAAAGTGGTACAGTGGTTGCTACCAAGACACAAATGCATTTGAACAGCTTTTTTTTATAATAGGCCTATTATGGGGTTTTCATGAGAATTAGAATGCCTTCAAATTTGTAATCCCTTTGAAAAGTCAAAGCACTTTTAGGATTTTTTTTTTTTAATGGGGACAATATATCTTGATGGTAGATTTGTTATTGTACAATTAAATATATCAGGCTTTCCCTACGTGATCTGTAATATATATATGGACCAAATAATTACGATCCAGATTTCTGGAACTCAATGAAAATTAAGTTATTAAGATTTATAGACCATAATTTAATTTTTGATGGTGACCTTAATATGGTTGCACACATGCCGATAGATAGGAGTAAAACCTGTCTTAATGGATCTCACAAATATAAGAGAGAAACTCTACTTCTTAAGTCTTTTAGAGATACCCTTAAAATCAAAGACATATGGCAGAACCTTCATCCTGACATTAAAACCTATGCCTGTGCATCTCAAACATATAAAGGGTTTTCTCGTTTGGACATGTTCTTGGTCTCGAGAAAATGCTCTCCATGGAATTGAAAGCCGATATTGAAGACTTTCTTATCGCAGACCATGCCCCAGTTACCCTTTCCATACGTAAAGCAGCGATAAAAACCGGCCAACTAACAATTTTTTCTTCCCTAAATTTATGATAAATAACAAGAAATTTGTTCGCTAGCTGAAAAATAAATGGCGATAATATTTTATAAATAACCAAAGTTATATTAATAAACCCAAAACGTTTTGGGAAGCAGCCCAGGCTGTTTTAAAAGGTGAAATTAAAGCATTTATGATTAAATTTAATAAGAAAGTCCTAGCTATTTAATGATTATTACTCTCATGAAAAGATACCATCCCATTATTTATTTTAAGAGCGCTCTCACTATGCTAATTCTGAAAAAAAAACATAAAGATCCTTTCAATCTAAGTGCCTATCGACCAATATCACAGTTAAATTCAGATTATAAGATCTTAGCTAGTATTCTTACAAAGAGATTCCAAATAGTGCTACCCAATCTTATCCATCCCGATCAAATAGGTTTCATGCTGGGTCGTAATTCTTCTTTAAATATTTGCAAAACCCTTTTAATTTTAGATTATTTTTGGGCTAAAGCTAAAGATAAAAAATGTATCTTGCAGTCAGACCCTGTCATTCTTGCGTTAGATGCTGAAAAAGTGTTTGACCGGGTAGATTGGGACCATTTGTTTACCTCATTAGCTAATTTTGGATTTCAGGGTAATTTCCTTAGTTACATCCAAAACATATATAATCATCCTACCTTTGCTATATTAGTTAATGGTTCTATTACTAAAGATGTGAAGCTTTACAGAGGCAAAAGGCAGGGCTGTCCACTTTCTCCCCTACTGTTCAATATCGCAATTGAACCCCTTGCTATCCTTCTTAGGCAAAAGCTTGAAGAGATCCAGTTAGATAATACTAATCTGAAGATCTCACTTTACACTGATGACCTCCTAATTTATCTAAGTAACACAAAGAAGAATATCCCCGATCTCTTGCTAACTATAAACTTGTTTAGCTCCTTCTCTCCATTTAAAATAAATATACAAAAATCTCAAATTCTCTGGATTTTTCGTAACCAGGTATCAATATTAGTAAATCCCCAAAAGATTAGTATAGGTTAAACATACCAGAAACTATCAAAAAGATTGTTACCCTTGTTCAGGATCGGACCAACCTCGTGCTCTCACTTTCTGGTAAGATTAGCTTATTTAAAATGGTAGCGTTTCTCAAATTGTTGTATAAATTACAACATCTTCCCATCTTTTTAATACACAGCAACCATCAGCATATTAACTCTGCATTAAGAATTTTTCTCTGGGGTAAAAAGAAAAAAACAAGACTTGCCGTTAAAAAACTTTTTAAACTAAAAAAATTGGGTGGTCTTGCATTTCCCAATATCAAATATTATAATTGGATCTCTATAGTAAAATTTGCTGCAGAATAGCTAACTAACTCTCAATACTTTGCACCAAGATCTCTTGAACCCAACTTAGTCCACCCCTACTCCTTAAACAACTTATTACACTCCGACAATAAAGTGCGTCCGGCTTTTGTCAGAGACATGATTTGTATAAATAATGTAATAGTGGCCTGGCACAAATTCCTGAAACAATTGGCAATTAATAATAAAATCTCTAGATTCTGGGGGTGGAGCTAGCCGTTGATCTGAGTGGAAGCACTTGTGGAGAGCTCTGTCTAAACATCACCTATTAATAGTTAAATTAAGGTGAATTACTGGTCTGGGGTTGAAATAAAGGCCCTTAGGCTGCTGGGTATACTGGACAGACCACTCGGTTTTTGAATCTGGTGAGTCTTGTGCGAGTGTCAAACTTCCTGAACTGTTTTGGCCAGTTCATAACTAGGAAAGACCATGGCTGCAGTCTACTCCGGAACTCGCAACTGCTCCAGAGAGGCGGAAACTTCTGGCACATTCAGGATATCACCTGGTGAGCTGGTGGACAGATACAGGGGACTGCACCAGTGTACAGCTAGCCATATTTGCCCAAGATCTAAGAGAACAGAACTAGAGGCTGGGCCTGCGAGGTGTTGACACATATCAGAAGCCAAACATAACGCTGCCAGGCTCGCTTGCCAGCTCAAATAAGGAGCACTAAATTGGGACAGATACCTTATCTCACTTAAGCAAAGAGGGGTGAGTGGCAGGAAAATCGCCATCTTTGCTTACACTAACAGTAAAGAAAGGCCTAGTAGCCAGTCTCAGACTCTAACATCAACTAATTGTCATATGTTGATTTATTATTACCTCTCAAGCAAACACCTTAGCATGTGCTACTGGCCTATATCACAGCTCTGATAGATACTGAAGTCACAACAGCCTCCAAATATATATATATATATATATATATATATATATATATATATATATATTATTTTGCCTTGGACCGACCAGTGTAGTGGCATACTGAGAGACTGACTTGCATAACAGGAACCATGAAGCAGCAGTTAACTTCCTCTATATAAACTGTATTGCCATATATCTGTCCATGTTCCAGTGTGAGATATTACAAAGCTGGGCCCTATGGTCCTCAATTTCTATATTCAGTCATGCAGGAGTGTTCTCCAAATCGACAATGCTAGAATAAAAAATGCTAAACTGACACCATGGGGGACTATGTATGTATTATATTTATAATAGCATCCACATAGTGGCAATAGAAAGCTACATGCTGTCATTGCTCCAGTAACAGCTTTCAGACATTCCTTTCTGTTTTTATACTATGTCTCAGTCCGCTAAAAAGAAGCCAAAGACAGTATCCCATCCAAAGAAAACAGTAGCAGATCATTTCAAAGACCAACCTACATCATGGTCAATATCAGCAAGAGATTTTTGTCCTTGATTAGATGTGAGCTGTTCAGATAGCAGCATGGACTCTCAAACCCAGCAGGAGATGATATGGCCTCTAACATTGTTGAGGTCCTCACACACTGCATGAGCATGCTCCAGGATACTCTGACAAGAGAGATAAAAGGCTCTGCTGCCAAACTTCATAGGGATATAGCAGCGTTGGATGAGCACACTGAAACTTTGGAGAGAAAACATGAGGACCTAGCCATAGACCATGCAAATCTCCTTTCATACTCCCAAAACCTAAGAGGAATAGAATAGAGGGCGCCACATAGTGCAGATTATAAATAACCTTAGGTGGTGAGCAGAAAAATAAATGAAAACCTACTCACACAGAGTAAAGCACTGATGTGCAGTACAAGCAGTCCGGAACCACACGTCGTCCGGTAGACCAATGGGAGATATCGCCAGAAGGGGTTCCTCGTCTCACCAGGGAGAGTCCAGAGATGCCCAGGGATCAATAGTCAGGATATGCCAATGGAGCAGGAATCAATAAGAGTCCGCCCGCAGGTCAGGAGACACAATGCAACATGTGAAAAAAGTCCAGGGGAAGTTTCACCAAAGACAAATATATTAAATCAGCAGCAGATGGAGAGTTAAAAGAAGATTAACATTTATTTTTGATAAAAACAACAGCAACGTGTTTCCCAGTGCTATACACTGTTTCATCAGCCTGATGAAACAGTGTATAGCACTGAGAAATGCGTTGCTGTTGTTTTTATCAAAAATAAATTTTAATCTTCATTAACTCTCCATCTCAGAGAGTCAATTAATCTCCCGGATCTTCACTGACACCATTTGATTAATTGGAAGTTCTCACTAGGACACCAATATAATTTCCCCTATTACAGGTATATTACACACCACACACACACCTTTACATCAACACAATCTTGTAAAATTGTTCACCACCACAGAAGGGGAATCACCTCACTTCACAGATACACTATTATGAGTATGGATACACTCAATTCACTTATAAAATCTGATTTGTTTTAATTCATACACTACAGTAGAACACAGATAACCACTAATATAGAAACAAAAAATCAATCTAAAAAATCACAATAAAATACTCAATAACTGACGTCATATGAAAGGAAATGTATACACCTTTAATACTACATCAACCCCAAATACTGGGGATCCTTTGGAGATAGAATAAACATGATGTATGTTACACTGTCAAATGAAATGAATTATTATACTTTATTTGGATGGGTACAATGCTATCACATAAAAGGGAAAAAAAAAGTATTGTATAAAGAACAAAATGGGTAATATAAAGAACAAAATGGGTAACATTCACTATAGTCTCTCAATATGGATACAAAATGTCAAAAATATAAATATTAGACGAAACCATATGAGAATCAATATTTAAACACATATGAAAGAATGAACTTCACGGAACGGACCCATTGAAGAATACATTGACTGTATACTGAATTACCTTATGTGATACGATAATGCAATCATTTACAAGATGCCAAATATCAACTAACTTTCTTCTCCCATGCAGTTAAATTCAATTCATAAGATACGATTTAACACCAGTTCTGTATTTGTCACACAAGTTCAAATGCGTTTGATCGCCCAGCGAATAAAATTGTTTTTGCCAAATTAGAGGTCTAGCGATTGGCGAAGTAACCTTAGACTGACAGCTAGACTATCCAATCAAATTTGAGATATTCATTGGGACCGGGCTCCTAGTCCGTTCTTATTCCCAAACATCCGGCGGCTCGCCGCCTTTGAATAAGCCCTATATGGGCGAAACGCATCAGGGGGTTGTAGAGCTTTGGGGAGCTCTATTAATTTTTAAATAATACTTAGAACTGTTGGCCTGCACAGGCGGATATAACTTATGTAATAGTGGAATTAGTAATATAATTACTCCTACTATATTGACTTAACTCTTCACTGTAGCCCACAGACTGCATTTAAAGCATCCACATATACCATTACCTTTTGTAAATAGAGACTTTTTTGCTATCAATTATTAGCTGTGAATGTGGACCGCATTGTGCGGCAACAACAATGCCAGCTTAGGCTTATAAATCTTCACAGCTGCTTATTGATTGGTTGAGCGTAATAATAATTTTGATGTTACTACCACATTGGTGGATATTAGTGATAGTAGTATATCATCTAAATGCTAACCAACGATTATTATATAGCAATAGTAACAACGAATCTCCCGGGGCAACTGTGGACCGGATATACACCAGTATAACACTAGGGTTAAATGTAATGAATCAACCACAACATAAATCCACTTCTTGCATGCAGTAGATTTGTAGTAATACCTACTTCATGAATCCATTTACTTGCACCTATTTAGATAACTATGCATTAGATTAAGCAACGTTGTTGCAATACTGCCTTTAGTTTCATAACTGGCAATACATAGGAAATCCTCCGCACAGTTTTACTTGAGAAGCTAGACACAACAAAACCTATTACTTACCAACTTCACTGATATATTGTGATATCCCTTTAAGACTTTCTGACTATCAGCACTTCCTC
This sequence comes from Bombina bombina, assembly GCF_027579735.1. Classification (NCBI taxonomy): domain Eukaryota; kingdom Metazoa; phylum Chordata; class Amphibia; order Anura; family Bombinatoridae; genus Bombina; species Bombina bombina. Next base: position 538,838,565 of record NC_069505.1, on the reverse strand, counting down.
CTATTTAAGGAAGTGCTTCTCCATTACTCAGTGCCTGAAAATTAAAGTGGATTCTCTCATCCTTTGCTATTGCTCATTTCAAGCAGTTTATTTTTCCCTTTCAGGTCTAAAGTATTTAATAATTTTTGAAGGCTGATTGTACTCTAAGTTTGCTGCACTTCTTTCCTGATTCCTTTTTTGGGACCGTTACTTCTAATCATATTCCTACGCTTCCGGAACTCTATCACTCACAGCTGAAGCCGCACTCACACATGCTGCTACCGGACGCCGCTTTCTAATATTCTCCGGTTTAGTATTTACTCTGCTGCTAATACCGCTCTCCACGCTTCACCATCGTTTCTGGGGAAATCTGGTCTTATCACCACGCTGGTATTGGTATCGTATTGTATTCTAAGTTTAAGGTTTACAAATATAACGCTAAGTGTCATTACTTACCTGAGCTGTATTTTCACTGAATTAACCTCCTCCTTGCTGCTCAATATTGCGTGTGTGTTGGATCATTGTATATATATTTTAGAGTGTTTGTGTGAGTGCGTGAAACTAAAGGAAAGTTATTTGAACATTACTTTACAAAGATTTGAACTTTATCAACTTATTTCATATCCTGAATATAAAGGAATTTTTTCTCATTTTTTCTTTGATCATAAACGAATCATTGTTTATATAGTAGAAGCTTTATAAGCTTCTCACATAAGAATTATTATCATTCATAGAGGTATAGTCCATACTTTCATTTCAATTACTAAAGTAAATGTTCACCTTGTGCATGCGAGTATATTAAGTTATATATATTTGCTGTTTACAAGAATAGAGCTACATTCCCTTTATTTTATTTTTTCTCTAAAGTTTGTGAGACAAATTTATTCACACATATCACAGAATTTTCAGGCCTTAAAAAGAAAATATTTTTTTTAATTTTTGGAATATGGATCCTAATGAAATTAAAAATGAATTTTCTAATATTCATCAGAAATTAGAATATCTTGCTAGAGCATTAACAGAGGTACAAACTGAAAATAAAGCTCTCAAAACCATAATAAAAGATTGTATGTCAGGGAAAGAAGCAGGAATTGCTGAACCTCACATACAATACCCACAACCATTTTCTGGCAAACGCAGCGAATTCAGGGATTTTAAAAGTGCATGTAAACTTCTTTTCTCACTTAGACCTAAAACATATCATAGTGAAAGGATAAAGGTCTGTACCACTATTTCCTTCCTACAGGGGGAGCCACGCTCCTGGGCCAATAGATTTTTTGAAAGTGAACATTCAATATTGGATTCGCTTGAAGAATTTTTTTTAGCTATGACTGCCTTATATGAGGATTCCCACACTCAAATAACAGCTGAAAATAAATTAAGATCTATGAAACAAGGGAAAAGAAACATTGAAGAATATATTACTGAATTTCAAATGTGGATAGATGACTCTCAATGGAACGAGATCAGTTTAAAGAATCAATTCAGATTGGGTCTCTCTGAATCCCTTAAAGATGAATTGTCACGATTAGAGATGCCTGACACACTGAATGGGTTGATGAAATTAAGCACCACCTTGGACCGAAGGTTACGTGAAAGAAAGGCTGAAAAAGCTTCCTATGAAGTTGTGCCCAGACGTTCATATCCCTGTTTTACAACCATGGAAAAAGCTGTTTCAAACCAGGTTCCTATGGAAATTGGAACTATAAGGGGTCCTCTAACCCCAGAGGAAAAAATTAGACGTAGATTAGAAAATCTCTGTCTTTATTGTGGACAAAAAGACCACTCCGTCACAAATTGTCCATCTCTATTGAGACAGAAAAAGGGTAAGGGTAGTTTCAAAAACAATATTTTTCACATTTCTCAAAACCCCCATCTCACTCTCACTTTTTCTTTACAGTGGGATCAGAAAAACGTGCGCTCTAACGCTTTGATTGATTCTGGGGCGTCAGGAAACTATATAGACATAGCATATGTTAAGCTCAATAAAATTCCAACTGTTGTCAAGACACATCCTGTTTCTGTTAAACTTATTGATGGTTCTATTATACAACAGGGCCCCATTACTCATCAGACAATCCCTTTACTCATAACAACTGACCAAGGACATTCTGAATATATTACTTTTGACCTCATACCTATCTACATGCATATTATTATCTTAGGTTTTAACTGGTTACAAATACATAATCCTCATATTGACTGGTCATCACAACAAATAAAATTTGACTCTGATTATTGTACAAAGACTTGTTTTCCCTATCAGGTAATCTCTACTATAGAACATGAGCTACCACAAATTTATCAGGACCTGGCAGAGGTATTTGACCTCAAGGAGGCAGAAAACCTCCCACCACATAGGGAATTTGACTGTCCCATTGATTTAATACCGGGATCTCAGATACCACATGGTAAGATTTACCCTCTTTCGCAAGAAGAATTGGTATATCTAAGATCATATTTAGATGAAAACTTGCGAAAAGGGTTCATCTCATACTCAACATCCCCTGCTGCTACAGGATTATTTTTAGTACACAACAAAGATGGGACAATAAGACCCATTATAGACTACAGGGCATTGAATGAAATAACAATTAAAAATAGGTATCCTTTACCTCTCATACCAGAGTTACTCGAAAGATTAAATGAGGCCACGATCTACTCGAAATTAGATCTAAAGGGCGCTTATAATCTTATTCGCATAAAGGAAGGGCACGAATGGAAAACCGCGTTCAGAACCCGCTATGGTCTTTTCCAGTATAACGTAATGCCCTTTGGTTTGAGCAATGCTCCCGCAACCTTCCAACATTTTATCAACGAGATTTTTCATGATCTAATGGATATCTGTGTCATCATATATCTAGATGATATTCTGATTTATTCGAAATCTCCCATAGAACATGAAAAACATGTTAGGTGGGTTCTTACTCGACTCAAGGAGCATAAGTTATATGCTAAGCTAGAAAAATGTGTTTTTCATGTCTCAAAAATAAAATTTTTGGGTTATATAATTACCCCAAACAAAATAGAAATGGATCCTGAAAAAGTATCCGCTATTAAAGACTGGCCTAAACCCACTACAGTAAAAGCATTACAGCGATTTATTGGTTTCGCAAATTATTACCGTAAATTTATAAAAAACTTCTCCTCAGTGATAAAACCATTAACACAATTAACTAGCATAAAACAGCGCTTTAAGTGGTCTGAACAAGCCCAGAAGACTTTTGATAGTCTTAAGGAAATGTTCACAACAGCTCCAATACTAACTCTGCCTAAATTTGATCAACAGTTCCTGTTGGAAGTTGATGCATCTAATACAGGCATAGGGGCTGTTCTTTCCCAACAAAATAAGGAGACAGGTGAAGTTCATCCCATTGCGTTCTATTCAAGAACGTTGACTTGTGCTGAAGCTAACTATAGTGTTGGAGACAAAGAACTCCTTGCTATTAAGTGTTCTCTAGAACAATGGAGACACCTACTAGAAGGATCAGTAATTCCATTCCTTATATATACTGATCATAAAAATTTAGAATACTTAAAAAAGAATAAGACTTTAACAGCAAGGCAAGCAAGATGGTCACTCTTTCTAGATCGCTTTAACTTTCTAATAACTTATAAACCTGGGAGTCAAAACACAAAGGCAGATGCACTTTCACGTATTTATGAGTTACTTCCACATGAACAACCTAACTTCACTTTTCCACCAGAAAAGATAATAGGTACTTTAACACCTTTAGAAGAAGAGATTTACAACGCTCTAAAACATGATTCAATACCATTACAAAATTGTTCCAAAGATCCTACTACAGGTCTTTTTTATCATGAAGAAAAGTTATACATACCTGAGAAAATAAGATCTTCCATTCTCACACATACCCATGATGACACCATATCTGGTCACCCAGGGATACAGAAAACCATTGAACTTACCCGTCGTAAGTTTTGGTGGCCAGGAATGAATAAATACATTTATGATTATGTCTCTAAGTGTCAGAATTGTGCTAGAAATAAAATTGAGCATAAAAAACCCATAGGGTTACTTAGACCTCTGCCCATTCCAGATAAACCATGGAGTACTATTGCCATGGATTTTATAGTTGAGTTACCTGCATCACAACAATATAACACTATCATGGTAGTAGTCGACCATTTAACAAGACTGGCTCATTTTATTCCACTTAAGGGACTACCAACTGCCATGACTACAGCTAAAGTATTTCTTGATCAGGTTGTAAGACTACATGGTTTACCCTCTAATATTATTACTGACAGGGGTACCCAATTCACCTCTTCGTTCTGGAGATCTTTGTGTAAATTACTGAAAATTGATCATCGCTACACTACTGCTTTTCATCCTCAGACAAATGGCTTGACAGAAAGACTCAACCAGACTATTGAACACTTTTTACGTTCTTATATTTCACATTTACAAGATGACTGGCTAATTTACCTTCCTATGGCTGAATTTACTCATAATAATTCATTCTGTTCCTCAACCAAAACATCACCCTTCTTCGCAACTTATGGGTACCATCCTAATACTATAACCTTGTCCCACAAAACAGTAAATTCCCCTTCAGCTTTAGATTTTTCTTCCAAGCTTCAAGATCGATTAAGAGTATTGAAAAAACATCTAGCCGAAGCTAAGGAATACCAAAAGAAATACTATGATCGGAAACATTCAATTGGACCTGAATATAAAATAGGTGACCTAGTATTACTCTCTACTAAAAACCTCAAACTTCAGGTCCCTAGCAAGAAATTGGCTAACCAATTTCTGGGACCTTACCCTGTGGAGCAGGTAATAAATCCCAATGTGGTCAAGCTCACGTTACCCAAGGACTACAAGTTTCATCCCACTTTTCATATTTCATTACTAAAACCTTTTGATTCAATGACACGTACGACAGTTGATCTTCCACCTCCTATCTCAGTGGATCTTCCAGAGGAATTTGAAGTTGAATCTATATTGGATTCTAGGATTCGACGACAAAGATTAGAATATCTCATCAGATGGAAGGGTTATGGTCCAGAGGATGATTCCTGGCATCTTCATTCGGAAGTTCATGCCCCTCGTCTGGTGAAGTCATTCCATCATCGTTACCCCCTTAAACCTGGTCTGGAATCCCCGGGGGTGATTCCCTGAGAAGGGGGGGATGTGATATCCCTTTAAGACTTTCTGACTATCAGCACTTCCTCCTATTTAAGGAAGTGCTTCTCCATTACTCAGTGCCTGAAAATTAAAGTGGATTCTCTCATCCTTTGCTATTGCTCATTTCAAGCAGTTTATTTTTCCCTTTCAGGTCTAAAGTATTTAATAATTTTTGAAGGCTGATTGTACTCTAAGTTTGCTGCACTTCTTTCCTGATTCCTTTTTTGGGACCGTTACTTCTAATCATATTCCTACGCTTCCGGAACTCTATCACTCACAGCTGAAGCCGCACTCACACATGCTGCTACCGGACGCCGCTTTCTAATATTCTCCGGTTTAGTATTTACTCTGCTGCTAATACCGCTCTCCACGCTTCACCATCGTTTCTGGGGAAATCTGGTCTTATCACCACGCTGGTATTGGTATCGTATTGTATTCTAAGTTTAAGGTTTACAAATATAACGCTAAGTGTCATTACTTACCTGAGCTGTATTTTCACTGAATTAACCTCCTCCTTGCTGCTCAATATTGCGTGTGTGTTGGATCATTGTATATATATTTTAGAGTGTTTGTGTGAGTGCGTGAAACTAAAGGAAAGTTATTTGAACATTACTTTACAAAGATTTGAACTTTATCAACTTATTTCATATCCTGAATATAAAGGAATTTTTTCTCATTTTTTCTTTGATCATAAACGAATCATTGTTTATATAGTAGAAGCTTTATAAGCTTCTCACATAAGAATTATTATTATCATTCATAGAGGTATAGTCCATACTTTCATTTCAATTACTAAAGTAAATGCTCACCTTGTGCATGCGAGTATATTAAGTTATATATATTTGCTGTTTACAAGAATAGAGCTACATTCCCTTTATTTTATTTTTTCTCTAAAGTTTGTGAGACAAATTTATTCACACATATCACATATATAATACATATATATATATATTGAGAAATACGTATTCAAACTGAAACAATTATAATACTAGGTCAGACCTGCAATCTATAATATGTGGTTCACAAGTATAAGCACAATACACCAAAAATACTATTGGTAAAACCAATCGATATAATAATTCCACCATAATATTTATGTTACGCTTTACCCTAAATTAGGTGTAACCGCTATTATAAGAAGTACCAAATATAACGCCAAGTGGGAACTATATCTCTGACCCCATGATAATGTTATCCAAGTGGGAATAATATCTCTGACCCTAGTTAAATTACATGCTCAGTAATTACACTTTTTTTTTGTGAAGAAATTGAATAACAGTAAATACGACTCTACCTGTCAATTCTTTGTGTCTATACATACTATTGTATACAGCTAACCAAACTCTCAGAAATAATACCTACATTGTACATATACATAATAATTTTTCTAATTTAGGCAAGTACCTGGTTTAATATTTATCCAAACAAGGTCTCTATTTTTTATATATACGTGTCACTTATGATCTCACTTCAACAATATAGACATACATAGGTGATAGATATATAACAATGTGATACTTGCAATCCACTCTAGCACGGACAGTAGATCCATATTTAGGTTAGACATAAAGGCATAGATCCTTACTTATCAGTTATTTAACCCTTATATAAGATCTACATCTAGCAGTCCACAGTTAATCAGCACCGCCTATGCACTTTCCATTAATTACCTAAGATATATCAAAGGCTGATTCTTGACTTTGGAATGAAGCCTTCAGTTCTTTAGTTGTTTTTAACTTGAGTCCTTATTTTAAAGATCTTTATTAAAAGTTAGATCACATTACACCTGTACCATTTCTACTATCTAAGAAGGGGTGAAAGCCACATGTAATACGTGTGTTGTAATTCAACATTGTGTGTGTTACGTCGTAACCCCATTTTGCGCATATACATTTGATCCATCAGACACACTGATCGTTTCCAATGACATGCGTTAATGTTCTATAGCTTGTCTTGACTCGCACATTATATGATCCTATGTCATAGGAGTTCGGTCTATATCTGTGTATAACCGAAATTCAGTGAGACCGAGATGGTATGTGGTCGTATTAAGGCACTATTGAGGTATACAGTGCGCGATATACACACCTAGGTATTACAAGTTATGGCAATTAAATACAGTTTAGTTGTATGTGATGCTACGTAGGTTCTGGGACTTAATGATGTGATGCCATTCAAATAAGCTCGTAGTAATAGGGTAAAAGGTTCTGCAAGGAAAATAATAATATTATGTGTTGGACATGCACAATTCCAAGTTTTACCAAACAGACGTATAATAGTCTTTATGTATCTAGTGATCTAGGTAATACAACCCAGATAGACCCTAAAGGCATATTATGAAAATGATGATTATGATGTGTATAACGTCTGATGGGGCTTTCATCTATCTTTATAAAATCAGAAAGTAGATAGAGTCCTTTCCATACTGTCTCTTAATGATTATATGATATATGTTAGCCCATTCTGGGTGCACATCCCACATAATATGGGTTTGTTATTATAGCTGATAATTAAACATCCAGTAATGATATATAGATCTTACTATGTGTATACATACACTTATTGATCCTACCATTAGTGTGTAAATGTATTTATCTAAATAAGTGTGGAATAACTCCAGTGTATACTTATTGGTACTTGAATATTAACCATGATGCAGGCCATCATTTCTGACATTATCAACATTAGGAATATTGTATCATGTTCCACTGTACATACAATGAATTTTCAGCAATATTTATAAATAAACCCAAAAAGTATTGTTTACATTCATGCCGTATGGCATGACAGAGTTCAATCTGAAAATCCATCTGGCCTCTTTTTTCAGTAAGGCCTGTTCTGTTTAACCACCCCTAATTCCAGGTTTTATACATTCCAAACCCCAGCATTTAAAAGACTTAGTATTGCAATTGTGTTTTTGCAAGAAATGTCTAGCCACACTGGTAAGTTTTATGCCTCTCTCTAGGGTCTTATTGGCATTCCTAATATTACTGAGATGTTCTGTCATCCTAGTACCAAGGGACCTGGTAGTCATACCAACATAGAAAAGGTCACATTCACATGACACACAGTATATTATATTCATACTTTTACAATTAATATGGCTGTTAATTGTCCATTTCTTATGGAATCTGTCAAAAATGAATTTTTTCTTAATCATATGTGGACATATACTACAGTCCCCACATCCAATTGATCCTTTATATATTGGTTTTTTTTTAGCATTTCTGTTAAAATAACTGGTGGTTAAAATGCCACTTAGATTGCTTGCCCTTCTATATGTAAATAATGGTTGTTCTGGGATGACAGTATATTGTCAGCTTTTAAAATATGCCAGTGTTTACGAATAATGCTGGATATGGTTTTACTTTGATTGGTATAGGTGGAGATGAACCTAAGTGGGTTTGTGGAATCTTTGTTTTTAGGTTTCAAAAGATCAGTTCTATCTCTGCATAAGGCTCTATTATATGCTTTAGCTAAAGCTTTCTTGGTATACCCTCTTTGTAATAGCCTTGTTCTCAGGTCCTTTGCTGCTTGTGTAAAGGATTCTATTATAGAACAATCCCTACGAATCCTCAAGTATTCTCCTATAGGCAGACTCTTTATGGTGTTGGGATGATAATAACTGTTAGCACATAATATGTTATTAGTTTAAGTGGGTTTTCTATAAGTATCTGTTTCCAGACCATTCCCATTCTTCCTGATAGATATATCTAAAAATTCAACCTTATCTTTGTTGTTATTCATAGTAAGAAATAAACCCAGAGGATTCGTGTTCCAAGTGGTGATGAACTCAGACAAAAGTTCCAATGTTCCCTCCCATACAAAAAAGATGTCATCTATATACCTGGACCAGTGGGTGATGTATTTGGTAAACCGATTCATAGTATCATAAAACACTACGGTTTCCTCCCACCAGCCCAGGTATTTTTTATATGGGAGGGAACATTGGAACTTTTGTCTGAGTTCATCACCACTTTGAACACGAATCCTCTGGTTTGGTAAAACTTTGAATTGTGCATGTCCAACACATAATATTATTATTTTCCTTGCAGAGCCTTTTACCCTATTACTACAAGCTTATTTGAATGGCATCACATCATTAAGTCCCAGAACCTACGTAGCATCACATACAACTAAACTGTATTTAATTGCCATAACTTGCAATACCTATGTGTGTATATCGTGCACTGTATACCTCAATAGTGCCTTAATACGACCACATACCATCTCGGTCTCAAGGAATTTCGGTTATACACACATATAGACTGAACTCCTATGACATAGGATCATATAATGTGCGAGTCAAGACTCGCTATAGAACATTAACACGTGTCATTGGAAACGATCAGTGTGTCCAATAGATCAGCTGTATATGCGCAAAATTGGGTTACGACATAACACACACAATGTTGAATTACAACACACGTATTACATGTGGCTTTCACCCCTTCTTAGATAGTAGAAATGGTACAGGTGTAATGTGATCTCAGTTGTGACTTTTTATGTTTGTATTTATGCCAGCAGATGTCAAAGCACATGCGATCCTTGTCAGTATTACTCTCGTAAGCCATTAGCTATTTGGACCAATGAGGTGATCGAATCTGCGGTCTGAAAGGGCAGAGACACAATATCTCATTGGGATTGGTTGCCTGACAGGTGTGTCCGGTTCAGCTGTGTTGATTGGCCTCTTACTGCTCAGATTGAGGGTATAAATAGACTTGCATAACGGAGGTTCGGCTTGTCAGTCCTACTAACTTTTCACATTGAGAAAGGCTGTGCAGCGGCCAAAATGCATTTGTGCTATTTTTTTACTTTATATATTCCTATCTCATTAACCATATATGCTGAAGGCTTGTGTTCTCTTTTGCTACCAGTTGACACCTGATGCCGATGTTTCCAGTTATCGGCCAGGAATACAGGGAGGTAGCTTTCCTTTAAGCCCAAGCTTTATCGGTTATATAGAGAGTTTTATTTGGTGGTTTTCTGGTGTGGGTAATTTGGTGAATATTATCACCTTTTATGTGAATTATTTAATAAACAGTTTAATTGTAATATATACTTATACAGACTAGCTATGAACTCATGCTGCTTTGATAGAGCAATATTTGCATTTTAGGTGCAAGAGTGCTTTACAAACCCCTCTTTTGTCCATGTTAATACAGAAACAATAAGTAAATACATAAACCACTGAAAAATAAGAGTAAACCACATGTCTTCCAAGAATTAATCTCAATTCGAAAGGTTACCCTGATTTCAAAGTTTCCAACACAAGTCCTGTATATGTTATTCCAATATCTTTTGGTACTATCATGCCTGTGAACCATACCATTTTTCTTTTATCCCCAGAAACATAAAATAGACAACAAACAAAACAAAAAACAAAAAAACATAATCATAAATAATTAATAAATCACTCCATCCCTCTATAACATTACTCACTTTAACACAGTCTTCAAATTATTATGTTACTGATGAAGCTGGTATCCAGGAAAGAAGAAACAGCCCAGTTTTGGCAGCTGATATAAATGGTTTGGTGTTGAATAATGGAGATAATAACTGTTTTTGAATCTCCAATGTTTGAGTCAATGCTAACCATTTATCCAAAAATTCTTGAATCTAATTATCTTTTAATAAATTAATATTCTGAATCTCAAATGTAATATGTTGTAGAAGGGTACTTATAAAACTGGTAAAACTAGGTGGAGAAGTATCCTTCCACTTCTTCAATATCATGTATCGCATTATCATTATCATTGTACAATAGGTATGGTAGTAGTTCGGTCTAATAATTTCCGAATCCGTCAGAAAAAAATATATCTACCATTAATCTTGAAATGATCCGAAAAAAGTTTGTTGTACCAAAAATTAAATTTGGACCATAATTGTGATATTTTTGGACATTTCCAGAATATATGTAGAATATCAGCTTTATCTAAATGGCATTTAGAACTGTAAAAAACATTATTTGGAAAGAATTTTGCCAATTTAGATTGAGAGAGACATTGTGAATCAGTTTGACTTGTGATTCTTTCCAACCAATGGGAATTGTAAGTTTTTGCATTAACATAAAACTGTGTCTAATGTTAATAGAATCTACTGCTGGAAAATACAATACCCAGAAAGCTTGAATTTTATTTAAATACAACTGACCCTGTTTAGAAAGCAAAATATCATACAATAACGATATAGAACATTTGCCTACAGAAAATTTCCTAATGGATAGATTAATCTCAGACCATCGACACAGTAGCTCAATTTTCCCACTTTTAGAATTAATAAAATGACGTATCTGAAAATATGCGAACAAGTCATTCCTAGATATTTGGAACCTGCAAATAAGGTTATTAAAGGATAGTAAATGTCCGGTAGAAGAGAACAATTGATGCAGGTATATCAACCCCATTTTGAACCATGATTTAAAAACTGCTGTTGTATTTTTGGTATAAATTCTGGATTCCCACATATTGGAAGAAGGGGAGAGCATTTAAAATCTATTCCCAGATTGAAGCAAATCATCTGCCATGCAATGATAACATTCTTAAAAGAGTTTAGTAAATGTATACTTAATATCTTCCACTAAAATTTTATAAAACTCTGCCGGGAGCCAATCTGGGCCCGCCACCTTATACAGTTTAGATTCACCAAAAGCCTCACATATCTATTCTCATCTACTGAGAATGGTTTATTGATCAATTCAAGATCATTTTCTGAAACCTTGGGAGGTGAAATTTTGGACCAGAAGTTTGTTTTATTAGATAGGTCTTCATCAACTTTTTTATATAAATTCTGATAAAATGTAAAAAATGCCTTCCTGATATTTTCGTTATCAGCATATCTATAACTCCCTTCCTTAATTGCTGTTATATAGTTTTTACTATTTTTTACCTATTCTTGGCTATTTTTGCTAAATATTTGGCTGAACAACCAATATACCCCTTATATCGATTGTTGATTTTCTTTTCTTCCTCTAAACACTTTTGCTTTAAAAATAACTCCCTTTCGGTTCCAACGTGGCAGTATTTATCCCAGTTAAACTTAGAGTTCTCCGATCTATATCGTAAAAATGCATTCCTGAGCTGATTAGATAGTTGTAGTTCCCTAGCTTGCTGTTTTCTTTTCCAATTTCACATATATGCTTTTATCTTTCCCCTCAAAACGGCTTTTGCTGTTTCCCAATATACTTCAATTTTATCATAATACCCTCTGTTATTATGATGGAAATCTTTCCATTGACCGGACAACCAAGTATTACATTGAGTATTCTCTAACATAAAACGTGGAAATGTGAAAAAATTATTAACACGCTTTTCAGCTTTTATCAATTGAAATTTGATAGAAATTATTGCGTGATCCGAGACCAATATATCATGAATTTTGGGTTCTGAATCTAATAAAATGAGCTGCTCAGAAACAAGAATATAATCAATTCTGGAGAATGAACGATGGGTCTTGGACACACATGTATATTCATAGCTTTCTGGGTTTTTAATTCTCCAGATATCGTTACGTTTTAAGGCCGTACAATTTTTTTTAAAATACTGGGCAATTTTGGGGGGCAGAGTTTGCCACAATATGGAGAGGACACACTTCCTCGCAGCTCTGTAATTTTTTTTTTTAAATTTTTTTTAATAGAATAATTTTTATTGAGGTATTCAAAGTCACATACAGCTTATGCATTATATGTTGAAGGCATAACATTATAACATCATAACATGGAAACAAAAACTTTGTTTCTAGAGATGTATCAGTATCTCTATTTTCAATATTACCTCGTTTTTACAGAGGCCGTTGTTCAGGAACTCTTCAAACTTTACCAAAACATATGATTCATCTTAGTAACAATATAATTGAGACGGCCGTTAAGTTAGCGGGTCTAACCGCTAGGGTTTCCTGACAGTCAAGCACCATAGACTTCATTAAGCCACAGAAAACGGAGGTTCCCATGGCTTACTAGGAGAGACGCAGGGTTTAAGAGAGCCCGTACATATTCATCCGGGGGCTCTCTCTCAACCCACACTCGGTTCCACTTAGAGGGGAGGTCCAGGGGGATTCCTTAGGGGCGTAATCGAATGTTGTGTACTTCAGGGGAGTGAGGGAGAGGAAAGGCAGTCCACTGAGCTGTCCCTGATTTGCTAAAGGCTGCTTGGTTTACTTGTGTTTACGGGTCCAGTATGAGTCCCATGGTTCCCATGTTAGGCAAAAATCTGTCAGTTGTCTGCGTTCCCTGAATACATAGTTTTCCATATTTTTGATATGGTTAACACAGTCTATTACCCCTTGCCACCTAGGATGTTGATTTTTTTCCCAATTCCTGGCCACAAGCAACTTGGTGGAAGTAAGGATGCCTATAAGCAAATTCCGTTTGAATCTGGGGAGAGAGTCTACTCCTAGATGTAGTATTGCTAGGGCTGGGGAAAGTTTGTCTACCAGGCCCAGACCTCTGCATAGAGCCTCCACTCTGTCCCATAGGCTATCGAGTTTCGGGCAGGCCGACCAAATGTGGAGTGGGGGGCCTTTTTCTCCGCAGTCCCTCCAGCACATGGGGGAATGGTCAGGGTATAGTTTTTGGAGTTTAGTGGGAACAAGATGCCATCACGTAATGATTTTAAAGTGTAACTCATAGAGAGTGACGCAATGGGTAGCTTTTTTGTGTGGCTGATTGCTTCTTTACAAGCTTCAAGGGGGTGGACCAGCTGTAGGTCGCTTTCCCAGGCCTCCATGTGGATTGTTTTAGATGGGATATTATCCTCAATTAAATATTTGTAGTGCGCAGAGAGAGGTTTATAAAGTTTGAGGTTTGCTTTCCAGCGTGATTCCCACGGGGAAAGATCACGGAGTTGATCTTCTAGGAAGCCCCAACATCTCACTAGAGATCGAATTCGCAGTAGGTCAAAATGAAACCTTGGAGTCAGCGAGGGTGAAGCTAGCATAGCGGAGTGTGTTTTTTCTTTTTTCTTTTTTTTTTTTGAAAATTTTTATTGAGGTTATGAGGAATATTACAAACCATATTCATCCAGTGACAATGAGAATATAACATTGTGACATAACTTATTTACCCAAAAACATAGTAGAAAAGCGTAAACATAATGACACTGGGCATGAGATCTGTGTGTCCCTGGAAGAACATCAAAAACAATTATGCTATATAGAGCTGAGTCTGGTATGTTTGTTACAAGCAATGTAGATAAAGAGATTTACAGCAATAATGAGAGAAGTATAGCAAAACATATATAACCAGTATCACAATAAAGATAGTGAAACCTCGTTTTTATATAATGGAAATAATGTGTATGTTCTCCACATCGTCATTCATGAAATTATCTATTCCAACGAGAAAGCAGAATTGGGGACAATGCGGATTATTTATTATTTGGTCACTTTTGGACCAATTTAGCGGGAAGGGGGGAAGGGGATGCAGCGGGCAAGAGCCGCTCTAAGAGGAGTAGGGGGAGGGGATGGGGGGGCGAAGCCTTATAAGATACAGTAATATTAAGGTGACCAGAGTGTGTAAGGGTAAAGTTATATAGTCACAGGATTGGGCTTCAAGATAACAACCTGTTGTTCATTTAATTAACACGGAGGGACATGGCTAGCTTAGGGAGGAATAATTAATAAAATGAGGTATAACTATAACATATCTCTAGAGAGCTTTAGATATAGTAGTGGTTTAGAATCTATTTCTATATTGTGCGTAATGCTCCATATGTCTTGCAGCGCTTTAATTAATTTGCTGTTAAGTCTAACTAGTATATTAAATTGCTGCTAAGTCTATCTAATATTGTGCTACATGGGTTAGGTGACAATACTCTGAGGTCCCGGGCGCTGACCCAGTAGTATATCACTAAAGATGTTAGGCATATGCATTATAAAAAAAGAATTAGCTGCCTCCCTCAAAATAATCTTGGGTGGGTATATATGCATACGAAGTCACAAGACTCTCTTATTAAGCACATTCATCTGTAATAGGCATTGTGCAAAACCCAAAAGCTGGGACTAGAACATATCTCACGTGGGTAAGCCACCGGAGCAAAATATAGTCATACACATCGCCACCTCTCTAAATAATAAGTGTAACCTGCAGCAATAAAACCAAGTTAAATAAATTGTTAAACTTAAACCAATATAACTATAAACTGATTAATATAAAACATAAAAAAGAAAGAAGCAACATTAAGACTTGCGATGATAAACTATTCATGCTGTACATTAATAGCAGAATGATATGAAAAGTTCACACAGACTTCCAAAACCTCACCCATCTCCCCCATTGGAACAGTGCAAACAATGGAATTCTCATGGGGGAACCTTTTACATGAGTTAGCTCTTCCTTCAACTCTAATGCAAATATGAAGAACATCATGTATGGACATTAGCACCAAGAGTAGTGTAGAGCAGAATTTTATATCACAGACATATATGCTCCATGGAAATTACACCAATACCATATAATGTAACACGTGCTTAGTGCAAGACAGTGAGATAATATTCAGAGTTCCTAAGTAGATTAATGTCTGGATAGCCATATAATAGATAATAAAGGTGTGGAACAGAGTGTCCTAATGACAAAGCTACTACTTTGGAAGTGTTAACTCTAAGGTAATTAGGTAACTTAAAGAATAAAGCTAAGACCTCATGTACTCTGGCAACATGTCCCCAATCGCAATTTATGTATAGTACAGACCCTGTGTGCGTGAAGTGGTAAAGTACATTGCAGTATTTACAAGTAAATGCAATATTAATACAGATTAATTGCAAGCTCATTAAAAAAATACCTTCAATACTATAAAGGGATAGAATTACACTGTTTTAGATGCAAACTAATAATGAACAACAAGTCTTTGCAAACTTCAATTAAAGTCCCGAACATATACCTAACTT
The DNA here is from genome assembly GCF_027579735.1 of Bombina bombina. Classification (NCBI taxonomy): domain Eukaryota; kingdom Metazoa; phylum Chordata; class Amphibia; order Anura; family Bombinatoridae; genus Bombina; species Bombina bombina. Next base: position 538,822,553 of record NC_069505.1, on the reverse strand, counting down.
CTGATCTGTGTATATAATGTCCAGAGTTCTCTATTGTAAGAAAGGAGTTTGTTTACCCTACACCAGCTCTAAAGCAACCTACTTTACTGGCATCAGGCAGGGTCGGAGCATGTAAATACTTGATTTGGTATCGAGACTGAATCATTAGGCAATGGAGCTTGCATTGTACTAGCGAGATCGGTCCGTTAAGAATGCCATAGACCGGTAAATCTAAATAGGAAAATGTCCAGAGGTTCACACTGCATCGTCTCCCTTGTCGCACAGCGCAGCCATTAAAACCTCCATACTTTCTCTGTGCTGCCATGGGTTGTGTATCGGTGCTACCCCTCCGTAATGTTGCAGCGTCAGATCCCGTATTGGGATAATGATTTCCTTCTTCCCAGAAGGACGATAGGTTTAGCTCAGCTTTTATGCTTCCTGATGGCAATAGATATCCTTGGTTGTTACCTTTATTTGCCCAGGAGACATGGACACTGACGGCAGTCTGTGTTTCCAACGACTGGAGAGCACTATCACTCTCCTCCGCCATCTTTGGTGTACTGGGGTCCTCAGCAGCACATGGGTCTCGTAAAAGCTGTACAAACTCGGTAAAATGCTTATGCATCCGCCGTTCAAGCCCCATAAGTAACTCCTGTATCTGAGAATAACAGCTTTCTTCCATGGTCGCAATAAGATAAGCAATGCCTGGCTTCTGCCTTATTAAGGTAATATTAGCTGTCTGCATCCTGGTCACAATGAGATAGGAGCTCTTTGTGCAGATATTACATCAATTATTTCGTCCCTTCATATCAGATCCTGTAATCTATGGTCTAGGACATGTGTAGAGTCACAAATGGAAGTATATAAATTCTTAATGTGCCATTAGTTGATAAATTAATAATCATATGCGAGGAGCTCTAAGGTGGCACGTCTTTCTGCTTTGTGTTTTTAATTGTTTGTTTTCATAGAAGTCTTGTAAGGTACCAATATCCGTGGCCGGCCACAAATTGGTGTGGGCGTTGGGTAGCCCATAGAGGAGCCCTCGCATCGAGTGTACTGGTGAGGGGTGAGGGGCAATAAGCCTGCTATGTCTTAGTTTCAGCCATCTCTCCTGGCACCCTTTAACTATGCTATTGGAGATGAAGATTTTTGACTGCCAATGTGGGGGTAGCCAGAGGAGGTCCTCTAGGTCCACAAACGCCGGGAGCGAAGCCTGCTCTAATTCTTTCCATCTAGTTGCAGGAAGACCCTTACCCCATGCTGAGGCATGGGTGATCATCGCGGCTTCATGATATTTCCTAACGCTTGGAATGCCTATACCACCTCTTTCAACGGGGGCCTGATGAATGTGGGCCACAACCCGGGGTCTCTTATGGTGCCAAGTATAGGCATTAAAGAGGGTCTGTAGCTTTCTAACTAGGGGCATAGGAATTGAGATTGGGATATAATGGAAAAAATAAGTAAGCTTGGGTAGCACCATCATTTTGAGGGCTGCTACTCTGCCCAGCCAAGAGATCTCACCGAACCTCTTGGAATTAAGATCCAATGTAATCTCCTTCAGTAGGTTCTCGTAATTTTCTTTAACTGTTATAGTTTTGGAATGGGAGAGAAACACTCCCAAATGTCTCACACCTCTAGTGGACCATTTGAAGGAATAAAGGAGTTGGATTTTGTTTTTGTCTTCGGTAGGGATGTTTATAGAATATACTTCAGTTTTACTAACATTGATTTTATAGTACGAAAGTTCGCCAAATAGCCTTAGTACCCTAAACAGTGGGGGAAGGGAGTCTAAGGGGTCTGTGAGGAAGACCGTAAGGTCGTCTGCGAACAGGGCTAATTTCTGAACAGTGTCGTGGATTTAGAGTCCCTGAATAGCAGGGCATCCCCTAATGGCTGCCCCAAGGGGCTCGATTGCCAGAACAAACAGGAGAAGGGACAGAGGGCACCCTTGTCGAGTCCCGTTAGTTGGGAGAAGAATATAGAGCCTTAACAGCCCTGACGTAGGTGTCGGGTATACCGAAGGTTGTAAGAGTTTGGAATAGGTATTCCCACCTCACCCTGTCAAACGCCTTCTCGGCATCCAGCGACAGGGTGAGCATGGGGAGGCCCAGGTCGGCTGCCTCTGTAAAGATATTTAAGAGGTGGTGGGTGTTATCTGAGCCTTGTCTATTGACAACGAATCCTACCTGGTCAAGATGGATAAGGGTCTGTAGATGTTTACTCAGCCTATTGGCTAGGATTTTGGCATGCATTTTGGCGTCCACGTTAATAAGGGAGATAGGCCTATAACTTGGGCACAGAGTAGGGTCCTTGCCTTCTTTGTGTATTGTAATAATATTGGCTTCAAGGAATTCTGGTAGGAATCTGCCTGCCTGTGCCACGCTCACGAAGAATCGGAGCAAAATTGGGGAGAGTACAGAGCTCAGGGCCTGGTAGAAGGTGCCTGTGAACCCGTCTGGACCTGGGGCTTTGTGGGGAGATAGACCAGCTATGGCAGTCTTAACTTCCTCTATTGTGAATTGTTTAGTCAGTGAGGTTTTGGCTTCCTCTGTTAGTATAGGTAGATCTAGACTCTCTAGGAACTCACGGATGTCTCTCGTGCTGGCTTTATCTGTTGCTTCTGAGGTTGCAATATTATATAGGGAGGAATATATTTTTCAAAGGCTACTCCTATTTCTTTGGGCGAGTAGACTGGGCCCTTTTGTGTGTTGATGGAGGCTATCCTACTCTGTTGTGTACGTTTCCGTAATTTATTTGCCAGCAATCTATCTGCTCTGTTGCCTTTATAGCAATATAGTTGCTTGAGCCTGTGTAAGTTGTTTTGTACTTTCAGTGTTTCTCTTTTAGCAATTTCCTCTCTGACTAGTCCTATCTGTTGGGCTATGTGGAGCTCAGGGCATGTCTTGTTAGCGGTCTCCATTTTTCAGAGATCTCTGTATAGTTTGGCTAATGGATGACCACCGGATTTGCGGAGGTGGGCTGATTTTTTTATAAAATATCCCCTAAGGTAGGCTTTGAGGGCTTCCCATACCATGTTCAGATCTGTGGCATCATTGTCATTGTGCGTCAGAAATTCGGTTATTGTCCTAATGAGTTCTGGGAGTTCTCCCTTGGCTAAGAGCTGTTCTGGAAGTCTCCAAGGGGGTCTGGTGGTTAGGGACTGCAGTGCAATGAACTCTATGTACACCATATCATGGTCCGACCACGTACATGGTTGGATGGTGGGATTTATACACTTATCTAGGGACCATGAATCACATAGAATATAGTCAATTCTCGAGTAAGAATTGTGGGCTTTAGAGTAATGTGTAAAATCTTTTTGGGTGGGTGCTAAACAGCGCCATGCATCATAGAGGTCAAATTGATACATAAGTTTGCGGAACGCATTGGAGGTGGAAGAAATTTTTCTGTCTGCATGTGTGGTGAGGATAGATTGTTTATCTTTTTTAGGATCCCACACCATGTTGAGGTCCCCACCTATAATTAGATGTCCTCGTTTGAGTTTTTCTATTCTGGATAGAAGGGTACGCACAAACGGAATTTGTTTCACATTTGGGGTGTAGATAGAAACCAAGGTGTATGGTATTTCATTCAGTTTGCATACTAGTATTAGAAATCTGCCTTCGGGGTCTCTCTCTATGTGTTCTGGCGTGAATACCAAATCTCTGCTAATCAAAATTGCTACTCCCCGTGACCTCCCCTCTGTATTGGATGCAATTTCACATGTTGGGTAATTCTGGGATTTTTTAATAGAATATGAATCTCCCATCCAATGCGTCTCTTGGAGAAACATTATGTGGACCTTATGTGTATGCATGTAGTTGAGCAAAAGTTTTCTCTTTGTGAGGGAGTTTAGACCTTGTGCATTTAAGGTGGCTATTCGGATGGGTGCCATTTAGGCATTTTGTGGGGCCTGAAAGGGATAGGGGTTGGGTAAGGAGTGGAGCTGAATAACAGGGGATTCCCCCTGCTAATCAGATGTTGTTAGTCTCAAAGCCTATGGTGCTTGCTATGGCTAAGGAATCAAGAGCCCTAGGGGCTAGGTTAACAAAAAGTGTCAGGTAGTCACTGGTAGTGTCAGGTAGTGGAGTGTCTCCACTGGCACATCAACCAGGGTGGCACAACTAATTTTGTGAGGCAGAGTTGGGCAGAGAGAGGTCATGCCTCCCGCCAGTCATAAAAAAAACATTAACAATATTGCAATATAAACATTAATATAACATACTTAGTAATATGAACAGTACAGTGAACAATGAACGAGGCTGAAACTTCAAACCAGGGAGGGATTCTAGGCTGTCAATGGTATAAGGTTTTCTATCCTTGAGGAGATGAGGTATGTCGGGGCAGTCATATTCTACAAAAAGAGTGGTCATTGGCAGTAAATGGAGGAAGTAGCGGCGTCAACCACCATGTCTGGGTCAATGTAGTTGGTCTGTCCAATCAGCTAGTTGTTGTCTGGTTTCATTGGGTGAGTCGTAGGTAAGTTGGGACAGACATGGTCTTAGTTAGTGAGATTAGTATGTAGTGGCCAAGTTGAAAGATAGTCCTTGGTCGGGGTAGTGTAGGGATGGTAAGGGGATACCGGTTATAGTCGAGTTAGCGCCTTAAGATGTCTTCTGCTGGTCACTGGGTATGGTATTTCCTCTACCAGAATAAAGAAAAGAGGACAACAAATTTCAAAAGTACAGTTTCCCTTGGCTACTTAGTTAATCCTTAGCACATCTAGTCCTGAACAAACCTAATCATAACATGTTATATCTAGCAATATACCCAACATTACTCTAAGTCCTCCAAGGGGAGAGAAATTAGACCTGGTGCTAGTGAAGCTGCATTAATAACAATTAATATATAATATGCTGAGTGCAAGCATATAGAGTCATTTAGGGGTTGATTATAAAAGTTCTATACATCTCACCCATCTTCTTCTGTTAGTTTTGAATCCTCTTTGGGAGAGCGTGCAAGATTATCCTGCAAGTGTCTCTAATTGTACAATGGGAGTTCAGTTGTACTGTGATCTAAGTTCTATGATCTGTAAGCAGGTTCCCTATGTATCCTCGGATATGGATACTTCTCTGGTTTCCAGGGACCTTTTTGAAATTGAAGAAGGTCTTTGTGGGAGAGGTTTCCATACTGGTGCTGAGGCCCTGAGACCATTTCCTCTGATTGTTACTGAAGGTCTATCTTCTGGGTCTTCTGGGAGTAGGCCCCATCTCTGTAGTAACTCTTGTGCTTGTTGTGGAGAGGTAGCTATAAATTGTTGGCTGTCCTTAGTGATAAATAACCTCACTTGGAACCCCCATCTGTATTTTAGGCCCTTTTCTCTTAATAATCTGGTGAACGGTTGGTAGTGTCTGCGCAGTTGCAGCGTGTGAGGTGAAAGGTCTGAGGATTTTTTCTCTAAACATGTAGTAGTGTAATTTGGCTATGACTTAGGTTTCCCTTCATCTGCAGATCTGGGTTGGAGCGCTCTGTGTGCTCTATCAATGAGGGTTTCACTGGTCTGCTCTGATCCCAGTATTTCTTTGAATAAATCTTGTAGATATTCTTCTAGATCCTGAGGGGTGACAGTCTTTGGAATCCCTTTGATCCGTATATTGTTGCGGCATGAACGGTCTTCCAGATCTGCTAGCTTAAGTTCTAGATCTGAGATCTGACCCGCCAGACTTTGTGAGTAGGCAAGAAGGTTTGAGTGGTGTACGGTGAGGTCTTCTTATCTGCGTTCTAGTGCATTTGTGCGTTCTCTGATGATACCAATGTCTCTTTTTAAGTCTGCATGAGACCTCTCAAATTTCTTTGACAGGGAGTCGTGGTGGGACTTCAAGAGTGATTCAATAGAGTCCATTAGATTGTTGGGGGTGCCATCCATTGCTGGTAGTCGGGATATTCGGTGAGTGAGAGACTTGTCGGGTTGATTGTCTGAGAGACTCCCCATGTCAAAGCCTTCATCCTCTGATCTTCCATGAGCCGTCTTGCCCGGGTGTTGGAAATGATCTACCACCGTTCTCTTTGGTGTGTTGTGGGTTTTTTGTTTTCTTTTGTGAGGTTGAGACATCTTAAGATGAGGTCGGTAGCTTTGGTCACAGATGGAACTGTTTTTTATCAGTGGGAACCTGCTTACTCTTGGTATGCTATCAGAGTTTCATCGACTGGCGGGGGCACACACCTTGTAATGTTAAATTACATGTTGCAGTGCATCGGAGGGTCCCAATAGAAGGAGAGAAGAAGGGAGAAAAGGGCACACCTTAGGTTGTACAGAAGCTCAAACCCCTGTGTTTTCTTAAGGGGCCTGTTGGTTGTTCTCTCAGAATGTAGTAAGTAGGATCTCTCAGGCTTTAGGCCGCTCTCCTGGGGAGTTGCCCCCTCTGGGCGATGCTGGGAAAAGGTGTCTGGGGTATGACCCACAGGCAAAAGGGCCGGCGGGAAAGGGGCGAGAGGGACCAAGTCCCTGCTCTTGTTGGACAGAGGGGTAGTAGTGCCTTATATGTGAGAAGTATGGACTGCAGATTACTCTCTGTTTAATGCTTGGAGCACTAGGGCTCTAGGTTGTAAATAGAAGAGAATAGATTTTATTGATTAGGAGGGTCCCCTATTGGACACTGGCTGAGGTATAGGAGCTGCAAGGGGTATAGGGGTACCATGCGTGTGGTTCTTTATAGGGTATCCAGCGGGGAGTATCAAGTTAATCTTCCTGCCGTAGCACGTGTATATCAGGATAAGCCACTGGCTAGTCACCACAGGGCGCCTAGGGCTCAGCTGGAGGAGAAAGGAACAACTGTCCCAAGGAGTGGTATATTGCAGTCTACTTTTCTATTTTTCAATGGCCCCTTGTTTATATCTGGCAAAGTTCTCTTTAGTAGATGGGGGTAGATGGGGGTGAGAGGGGAGCCTTTACTCAGCTGGGTACAATGTTGGGATGAGACTGCCTGTGTGTTACCCTCTCAGGGAAATTTTCCTCTTTCACTCCCCTCCCCCAGTGAACGGCTGCACAGTGCCTAAATATCTAGTGCAGAAGGCAGTTCATATAAGTACAGAGCCTCGTCTATCTCCTGGGGGAGACCCCTGTGACTATGTCTAAGGCTGGGCAGCACCATTAGTTAGTATGACCAGTATGTACTTGTCTCAGGCCCCAGCGATACCGGTAAATGTCTACTGCTGGGATCTTGTAGCACAGATGGGGATTGTGTACCAGGGATAGATGTGTCACTGGCGGTGTAAGTGTCTGAGCTGCAATCAGTCAAGGGAGTCTTACCAGCTTGCCAAGGGCTGTCCGGTGCTGTGATCTTATCCTCTGTTATCAGTAGGAATTGGTGGTGCCGGGAGGAAGGGCCGCAAGATGGTGGGGTTACGCGCCAAAACAAAAAGGAAAGCTGTGGCGCACTCCGTGAAAGGTCTTTCCCCAGCTTTAAGTCAGCGGTAAGTCTAGTCTCCCGCTGGACAGTCCCCAACGTGAAGGGTCCGGGGGTGATAGAAAATAGGTCACCTCTCAGGTTCCAGATAGGTGTCTGTCTCTTCTCCCGGTTGTTAGGAAATTGCAAACTGCTGGTCCAGAGCGGAGCCCCGACCCTCCGGACAAGAGCAGTGAAGGCGTGAGGTGTTTTCTAGCAGTAGGTTAGAGTTGGAGGTGCCTGTGCCCCAGCCACAGTCACCGGTCTAATGTAGCTGTCACACCGTAAGGCCACGCCGCATAAGTCAGCGTCCGCTGGTTTCAATTGCCGGCTCTTTCTTTTCCTATTGTCCTGTCTCCAAACTCACAGGAGTCTCTAGGTCCTCAAGTAGGGTCACTAAATTTAAATGATCGTGCCTTCTTCCCTAAAATAATACACTATTTGCAACTATATGTGGGAGCTCTCACCAAACACGTCTCCCTAGCTTGCTGGCTAGCTCCGCCCCCAGCTCTGTAATTTTTCTTATTAAAGTTTCATTTGGAGAGATATTGGGAGTTATTCCTTACCCAGTTATCATATGCAGAGAACTCATACTAACCTGCTTGTAGATAATCTTGCCCACATCTGCGACGGCCGTTAGTCCCAGGCTGTGCATCTCGCACAAACAGGACATCCCAGCGATGTAGAGATAGAAGGCACACTGCTCTCCCGCTTGCAATCCTCTATGGACTAGGCAGCCTGCCCTGAAGACGGATCTTTACCTTCTCACGTAGCCCGAAACTCTCGACTCACTTTATCCGACGGTGCCGAGGACGACCATGTGACAGGCCACAAATAACTGCTAACACTCAGCATGAACAGAGAGATCTCTTCACACAGCACCTGTTCCGGTAAGACCGAGGGGACTTACAGCACACTCACTTGCTCCCAACGCATAGCATGGTCTGGCATGGTCCAGATTGGGAAGAAGATGCAGGGCCACATGCTGACCAATTATCATCATCTGTGAATACCCCTAATAGAGAGAGTCATAGTGCTGCCCAATAACATATTCGATCTGTTGACACAGTTCCAGGCCTGACCTCAGTCTCAAGGTGGACAGAAAATCCCTGTCACAATCCCACAGCAACCCATTTGACTAAATATCTTACTCCATTCTGTGTTCTATAGTTTCGCCTACAGCCTCAGACCTTATTTAACCCCGCAAAGTCCCAACGTACCACTCATAATCTTGGGGCCTATACTTCATCAGTGGTCTATGAGTCACACACAAGATTTTGTACTCAGCTTTTAACTATTCCAGATCACCCACACCACCATCAGAACCTCTCTCCTCCCTTTCCCGCTGGCCCTTATTGCCTGTGGGTCATATCCCTATACCCAGTGGCGTCACTAGGGTTGGTGTCACCCGGTGTGGTAAGTTATGGTGTCACCCCCCCAGAAAGCAGAAACACACAAAAACACAGGCACACACACATACAAACACTCAGACACACTTAAAAGCATACTCAAATGCACACACAAACACTCAGAAACACACTCAGACACACACACAAAAACACACACACAAAAACACACACACAAAAACACTGACACACACACACACACACAAACACTCAGACACACACATACAAAATATGTAAACTGCACTGCATTAATTATAAAGCTCATGCTTTAGAGCTGCTCCCTGGCTCAGCAGAGCATCAAATGAAAGAAAAACAGAGCACTCTAAAATAAATCACTGAAGAAAAGGTTTAGGCGCGTAAACTATGAAAATTCTGCTCTCTGACTCTGTTCCAAGTCTGTCAGTGCACAGCCCCGGGCCGCGTGCCTACCACTTCTTATGGCCAATCGCCTCTGCACTCTGCTCACCCCCAGACCCCCACCCGCCCTCCTACCTGTTCAGTGCGCACTTAGTGTACCGTAACCGTAAAGGTCTGGTGGGCATCATACGTGGCTCCTTCACTTTAGAGACAGTGTCAAACAGTCATGCGGTCAGGTGCCAGGCATCCCCTCATGATTTCCCAGTTCCCGTTTAGAGAGACAGCACAGCAGTGAGTGACTCCACTGCTCCACATGTCAGTGAGCACAGATAGGCAGGCAGGTTTAGGCTAGCAGCGCAACTTTGCAAGCCCATGGCATGCCCACAACATTCATAAAGAAATTGGGCAGGGGAGAAGCAAAGTACAAACAAGCAAAAGCAGCTGGGAAAACTATTTGTTGAAATTGCAGCACTGGCTCAAGGAGCAAAAAAAATGTGTGTCTATCACTTCCCCAGTCCCACTAATGTTCACAAATGCAAGCCCCTCTAATAAAAAAAATCTATGCATCTCAACTTTTTATTTCTTTGAATTTCAATAAAATTTAAAAAAAAAAAATAATAATAATTTTTTTTGGTGTCACCCCCTGGAGGGTGTCACCCAGGTGCTGCCCGCACCCCCCGCACCCCCTAGTGACGCCACTGCATATACCTGCTCCCACATCACAGGAAGCACCATCCCTAGGAGAGAGGTCCCTATAACTAGCTATTTGGCCTTCATTGCTCTACTAGTGATTTTGGGCATTTCATCCAGGTAAACTAAGGAAGATATTGCACCACATCCTGTGAGTAAATATCACTACCCTCCAGGCCTGATTTCATAACTATACAGTGCTAACCGCTTTGGATAAGGGGTACCCGATACTCTTTTCCCAGCTACTACCAACCTAGAGGAACCACCACTCATAACCCTCATACCTCTTTGAAACCCTAATACTTTATTTTGCAAAATGTCTCAATCTGCAAAGAAAAAACAAAAATATCAGGAAAACCCAAAAAGAACATTAGGGGACCATTTCCATAACAAATTACAGACTGAACACGAGATTTATGATGACAATTCTAAAGACTCTCACACGTCTCCTAAAAGATCACACAAACCTGACCATCAAGTCTCAGAAAAACCCTCTCCTCTACATACTTCTATACTGGACTCCATTAAGGCATTGTCAGACAAAATGGACAGCCACTACACATCTCTTAGGGAAGACCTCAAAGCCTCTGTCAGTGAGCTTAAAAGAGATATCTCCTCCTTAGGAGAGCGCATGGAAACCCTTGAAAAATAACATGAAGACCTAAATATAGATCACACAAATCTACTCTCTTACACCCAGAACCTAGCTGAAATGATAACAGAGCTAGAATCGAAATTGGCGGACCTAGAAGATAGGTCCCGCTGCAACATTATTAGGCTACGGGGTATTCCTGAAACCGTAGGCACTGCAGAGCTCCCTGATTTTCTGCTAGGCCTATTTAAAGATCTGTCAGGCTCTCTCAAAGATCATGACCCACTTATTGATAGAGCGCACAGAGCCCTCTGTCCAAGGAACACGACCTTTAGAGACACCCAGAGATGTCATCATTAGACTCCATTACTACACCTTTAAAGAAAAACTCCTCAAAGCTTCTTTCCACAATAAGAATTTAAAGGACCCTTATCATAATATAACAATTTTTCCAGATCTCTCTCCACATACCCTAGCCAAGAGACGCTCATTTCAGCAGTGCACCCAATGTTTGTGTCAGAATAATGTAAAATACAGATGGGGTTTTCCGGTAAAGATTTTCTTCACACATAAGGAACTTTCTCACGTCATTACTTCCCCAGAACATGGAATGAAACTTCTCCAATCCTTGAATCTTTGTCATTATCCAGATGAGAACGACAGAACTAACAAGAATCCCAGTACATTTAACTCTACCACCTCAGAGTGGCAACCTCTTTCCAAAATATCTGCCTCGTTCCCTAAAAGAAAAGACACTTCTCACCCCAGAGATAACACCTAAATTCCTCCTACTAGCTTCTAATCAAATCTGGAACTTTTTGATGACCTGATAGAGTCAACTTATTACCCTCTACTTCAATTTTTCCAGGGTCCTAGACTATGGGGCCTATCTATCAAGCTCCGAATGCAGCTTGATCCCCCGTGTTTCTGGCAATCCTGCAGGCTTGCCAGAAACAGCAGCTATGAAGCAGCGGTCACAAAGACCGCTGCTCCATAACCTGTCCGCCTGTTCAGAGCATGCGGACAGACATCACCGGAAATCAACCGGATCAAGTACGATCGGGTTGATTGACACCCCCCTGCTGGCGGCCCATTGGCCGCGAGTCTGCAGGGGGCGGCATTGCACCAACAGCTCTTGTGAGCTGCTGGTGCAATGCTGAATACAGCGAGCGTATTGCTCGCCGTATTCAGCGAGGTCTGGCGGACCTGATCCGCACTGTTGGATCAGGTCCGCCAGACTTTGATAAATTGGGGCCTATATCTGGACTTCAGGGTTGACTAAGTCTATAGATGTTATACCACTCCTGTTACTTGTCCATGACAATGTTCAGTATTGCTCAGGTCTCAATAACCAAAGGCTGGCATAGTCTAATATTATAGTTATGGCTTCTTCTGGGACATAGTGGATTTTTGAGTTTTTATCTCCTATGAATGTTTTCATATTGTTAAATGTTTAGCCTCAATTTTTGTTCATATGATGTGCCACCAATATAGTTTGTTTTGTTATATTGTATCATATATGCTTAAGTCTTGTTAGAGTATACTAACTATAATATATGTTATACATCTCCATAGGACCTCAGATCGCTACTACTGCCTTAACCCTCTTTACGGGAAAAGATGTATTTATTTAGACCACTAATGTCCTTACACATATATATAACCTAGTCTTGAAGTTTACTTACTAACCAGTACATCACAATGTGTACCGCTCTAATTAGAACACAGCTATTACCATTCACCTTAAAGGCTGACCTGAGTTTGTCTCCATCTAAGTAATTGACATTCCGGTATTCCTGACTAGTTGCTATAGATTTCACTCTTGCTGACATATGCGGGTCTCTCCCATATTTATAACAGAAGCGAATCACTCATATACTTCTGTATTAAGGTCCAAGAGCTAGATTCCTTATACTACCCTATATACCTTTCATTACAAAAAGTTGTCTTTTATTTATAATGTATTTTATGTTTTAGCATAAAATTATGATATCTTAGCGATTATAAAATAATATGAAAGTGACTTTAATCTAAGTTCTCAACTATTATGATTTAAGAATACCTAAAGTTACCATAAATTCTTTACTGCGAATGAAACCAAAATATATTCTAGTTTTTCATCTCCGCTCTTGCCACAAATAGGAGAGATCCTTATTTGTATAGTACTCAATAGATTAGAGGACCAAAAGTATTTATTACCTGGACATTCTAACCTGCTCCGCCCTCCCACTCCCCCCTCATTTCAGCTAGAGCGGCTTTTGCCCGCTGAATTTCTCTCCCCCCCAAAATATACTGTAAAACTGAAGTCTCATTTTAGACAGTCCAAACTCCTCATTAACATTTTAAATTAATGGGATTCAAGTATTACTTCTGTTTAGTTTTATTGCCCAGTCGACTTCATCATCACCCTTCCCTGTCCTTAGCTAATTATGACATCATCACTTTGATAATAAATGTCACTGTGTACCACTTTTTATACTCACAAATGTTTATTAGGTTGGCATAACATGTATTTGATGACTGGGCGGTATTTATGTAACAGCTATGTATACCTTTTTATTTATCATTGGTTTTTGGATACATCTCCTTTGTTACATCTGTTTATGACTTCAATAAAAATTGTTATTTAAAAAAAAAAAAATACTGGGCACTCTTTTCATTCTTAACCTTCTCTTTAGTTGAGAATCTGTCTAACTTAGGACATAGTGTCATGTTGAAATCGCCAGCAAGAATTAATCTTTCACTAGCAATAAAGTATAACTTACTTTTAATTGTGTCCCAGAACTGTGGAGAAAACACATTTGGCCCATATATATTACCTATCATATATTGTGTACCACCAATTGTTAAGTGAACAAATATATACCTACTATTCGGATCACGCTCCACTTTTAATACTTGATATTCTAATTTTTTTGTGTATTAAAATAGCAACACCACAGCTCCTTTTAGTGGAAGGTGTGGCCAATACTTCCCCCACCCATCTAGTCTTTAACTTGCTTAATTCACTCTCCTTAAGTAGCATTTCCTGAATCATGGCAATGTCGGGGCGTGTCTACCCAACTGTGCTATTATTTGCTTGCGTTTTATTGGGGAAGAAATTCCACCGACATTTCATAACAGGATATTCAACTGTGTACCCATTTAAAGATACTCTGTATACTTAGATGACACATAGAGAGATGGAGCAATAAAAAGAAAACCTGATGTCTTAAGTATACTAGAAGTATAAACTTTTTCTGTCTTATCCAGGCATAATGGGCCATAACTAGGTTATGGCATCAGTTAGTATTGTATTTTTTTTATAAGTTTCAAGTTTTGTTACAAGAGTTAAGCTGTACACATTTATACACCCCAGATAAACCCGGGAACAAAGGGTTAATATATCTTATACAATACTCACCTGTTCACACGGGATACATTTTATTTCACAAGTTCATTTTCCCCTACCTCGCACGGTGCCAGTGCACTAGAGTTGCTTTTTTCTTTGCAACACTCATTTCCCCCCCCCTCACGTAAATACTGATAGTAATATCTCCTTATACGGGGACCAAGGAGGACACATACTCTTATAGGTGTACCTCTTCCTCTGGTGGAAGACCTACCCGCCACCTTATCTATTACACAAACCTAAGTCCATCTATTTTTCAGAAATCCGAATTGGTTAATTGAGGGCAGCCCACAAACAGGTGACTCAGAGTACAGGTACAATAGTTGCTTTTAAACATCTGCAGATTCTGTATTGTCATATTCTGTTACATATTAGACTATTTACATATTTGTCTGTTTTTTATACCTTCAGATCTATTCGAGCATTCCAGCTATATAGTTAGAGGTAATTTTTGGTTTGAGAGACCCGGTACCGTGTCCACTCCAGGTGTGGTGAGTTGACTCTGATCACTGCCCTCTCCCACTCCCCCCTTATCACGAGTAGTCCCCTCCCTTCACCCCACCAGAAATATGGAAGAACCTCGTAAAACTATAACGTTTGCCACTTTAAACGCTAAGGGCCCCAAATAAGCAAATCTTGTTAACAAATTTAATGAAATCCTTGAAAACCCATGTCATTTTCCTACAGGAGACTCTCTTGGTGGTCTCTCATCCGGATCCATATAGGTCCACAGAATTCCCAATGTTGTTTCATTCATCGTTTGGGGAGAAATTGAGGGGTGTAGCTGTGTTAGTCCACAGGTCGATAGGGTTTGAACACATTTATGATTAAACAGATGCACAGGGAAGATATCTAATCTTAACTTGCAAATTAAATGGCTCTTTGTTCACATTGGTAAATGTCTATGACCCCAATCAATCTCAACCCAAGTACCTAAAATCACTACTCTTCAAAGTTGAATCACTCAAGACGGCACATTAATCCCGGGGGGAGATTTTAATATGGTGTGGGATCTCACAGTGGATAAACGGGTCCAGGCTGGTAGGAAAATGGACACATGCACCATAAGCATAGCAGCCAAATTCCGGTTTCACATAGCACAGTACAATTTATACGATATCTGGCGATCACTACATTCAACCACTAAAGATTACACATTTTTCTCTAGACCCCACAACACATACTCCCAGCTAGACTATTTCTTTACTGACTCTTGGTCTCTTGATAGAATCTACAACTCCCGCGTAGGTACATGCTCATGATCAGACCATGATGTATTGCTGTTTACCCTCAATACGGATTTGACCAGGGCATCTAGACCACCCTGGAAATTCCCAAAAACGCTAGGGCGCAACCGGGAATTTAGCTCCACCCTTCAAACATCTATAAAAGACTTTCTCTTGATCAATGAGGACCCCCAGATGTCACATAAAGTGGTTTGGGCCGCCCTAAAAGCATATATTAGAGGCATTTCTATTAAAAAGCAGGCATTTATTAGAGCACAAAGGAGCGCCCCACTGGGAATCCTGGTTTCCAAACTAAGAACCAAAGAAGTCATTAACAAGACTGATCCCTTTACTCAATTGTCAAAAGATATTTCCACACTTAGGAAACAAATTGAGGAAATAGAACTAGAAAGGGTAAGAGAAGCACATACACGCTTCAAACAAATGATGTATTATCAAGGAAACAAAGCGTCTATGCTTTTAGCTAGTAAACTAAGAGGGAGAACAGCGGAAGCTAGAATCCTCGCAATTAAAAGAGGAGACATAACAGTTACTTCCCCCAGAGATATAGGAGAGTTTTTTTCTGTCTACTACTCTAAACTATACAACCTCAAAGAATCTATGCGAGGGTAAGAGTCCCCAATACATGCCATCTCTTCGTTCTTAGACAAGCTGAATCTCCCCTCTCTCTCTAAATCAGCGAAGGAAGACTTGATAAAACCATTTAATATGAGTGAAATCTCTGCAGTCATTAAACAATAAGGTGCCGGGTCCCGATGGCTACTCGGCGGCCTTCTATAAGTTATTTCAGATGAACCTAAGTCCGATCCTTTTGAAAGTCTTTGCGGAAGCAAGAGAGATGGGAGTTCTTAGAGGGGAATTTTTGCAGGCTTAAATTTTTACCTTACTGAAATGATCTGGTATTTGGGCAAGTTCTTTGTGAAAGTCCCAGTAGTGAAGGGGTAAAAGGGGCAGGAAACCCCAAAATTTTCTCTTATGATTCAGATAGAACATACAATTTCAAATGACTTTCCAATTTACTTCTATAGTCAGATTTGCTTAATTCTCTTCTTATCCATTGCTGAAGGAGCAGCAATGCACTACTGACAGCTAGCTGAACACATCTAGTTAGCCAATCACAAATGTGTGCAGGCGCCAATCAGCAGCTAGATCCCACTTGTGTAGGATACGTGTGTATTCTTTTTCAACAAGGGATACCAAGAGAATGAAGCATATTTGAAAATAGAAGTGAATTTAAAATAGCACGCTCCATCTGAATCATGCAAGTTTAATTATGATTTTCCTATTCCTTTAACATGTAAACTGAGTGTGCAAGAAAAGTTAACACTAAAAAAGGCTGTGTGAACAGAGAAGAATTACAGTCTTGAAATTTAGCCTTTAAAACTGAAATCTCTAAAAATGCTCTAAAAGATGCTTAAAGGTTTTTTTTCTGATGCATCGAATGCGCTATTAAACTGATTCCATACAAGGTATAGTGCATTGTTTCTCAACCGCGGTCCTCATCTCCCCCCAACAGGACAGGTTTTTAGTATAGCTGTACTAAAGCACAGGTGAAATAATCATCTGATGGGTGAGATCAGGTTAGTAACCATGGTTACTGATCACCTGATTATTTCACCTGTGTTCTGGTTCAGCTATGATGAAAACCTGGCGTACTGGGGTACGTGAGGACCTCGGTTGAGAAACACTGGTATAGTGGGTGCTACCAAGACACAAATGCATTTGAACAGCTTTTTTTATAATAGGCCTATTATGGGGTTTGGGAATTAGAATGCCTTCAAATTTTGAATTCCTT
The DNA here is from genome assembly GCF_027579735.1 of Bombina bombina. NCBI lineage: Eukaryota > Metazoa > Chordata > Amphibia > Anura > Bombinatoridae > Bombina > Bombina bombina. The sequence goes on along the minus strand of NC_069505.1, from coordinate 538,805,711 downwards.
TGAAAAGTTAAAGCACTTTTAGGATTTTTTCTTAGTGGGGACAATATACCTTGATGGTAGATTTGTTATTGTACAATTAAATATGTCAGGCGTACCCTACGTAATCTGTAATATATATGGAACAAATAATTACAATCCAGATTCCTTGAACTCAATGAAAATTAAGTTATTAAGATTTATAGACCATAATTTAATTGTTTCTGGTGACCTGAATATGGTCGCAAAAATGCCCATAGATAGGAGTTAAGCCTGTGTTAATTGATCTTACAAATATAAGAGAGAAACTCTACTTGTTAAGTCTTTTAGAGATACCCTTAAAATCGAAGACATATGGCAGAACCTTCATTCTGACATTAAAGCCTATACCAGTGAATCTCGCACATATAAAAGGTTTTCTCGTTTGGACATGTTCTTGGTCTCGGAGAAAATGCTCTTCATGGAATTGAAAGCCGATATTGAAGACTTTCTTATCTCAGACCACTCCCCAGTTACCCTTTCTATACATAAAGCAGCTGATAAAAACTGGCCAACTAACAATTTTTTCTTCCCTAAATTTATGATAAATAACAAGAAATTTGTTCGCTAGCTGAAAAATAAATGGCGAGAATATTCTATAAATAACCAAAGTTATATTAATGAACCCGAATTTTTTTTGGGAAGCAGCCCAGGTTGTTTTAAAAGGTGAAATTAAAGCATTTATGATTAAATTTAAGAAGAAAGTCCTAGCTAGGAAGAATCAGCTTTCTAATCAAGTTGTGAATGCATATAATGCTTACTTAATTGACTCAAATAATTTGAGTAATTGGGTCAAATACATATCAAATGCATATCTGCTCATAAAGAAAGGGATCTTTTTCTAATTCAAATGTCCTGTAGGGAAGAGTTAAGGAAACAGAGTTTTTTTCTTTAAGTTTGGAAATAGATCTGGCAAGAATCTTGCTAATATGGCTAAAGCATATAAGAAATCCAATCGTATAGATCTTATCAAGATTGGGGCTGCATATTTTTCCGAGACTCAGGATACACCCAACGAATTTTATAAATACTATCAGAAAGTATACAATAAGGATAGAGTTGATACTCAAAATAAAGCGCACCTCTGGCATCAAATTTTCACTCCTCGGATAACTTTGCAGGAATGTCTCGCTCTTAACGAACCCATCATAGAATCTGAGATACTGACGGCTATCAAGGCTCTATCTCTAAATAAAGTAGTGGGGCCCAGATCAAATACCCAATGAATTCTATAAAATCTTAGCCCCCGAGATTGTTCATACCTTACTTCACCTATTTAATGATTATTACTCTCATGGAAAGATACCATCCCATTATTTATTTTAAGAGAGCTCTGACTACGCTAATTCTGAAAAAAACAAAGATCCTTTCAATCTAAGTGTCTATTGACCAATATCACTGTTAAATTCAGATTATAAGATCTTAGCTAGTATTCTTGCAAAGAGACTCCAAATAGTGCTACCTAATGGTATCCATCCCGATCAAACGGGTTTCATGCTTGGTCATAATTCTTATTTAAATATTTGCAAGACCCTTTTAATTTTAGATTATTTTTGGGCTAAAGCTAAACAGGGAAAGACCCAACACTATGTAGTAGTTATAGACCAATCTTGCTGATCAATTTAGATGCAAAAATGTATGCAAAACTGTGGGCTAATCGCCTGCGCCTACTCCTTCCTGGCCTGGGTCACCCGGACCAGGTGGGGTTCACGTATGGTAGAGAAGGGCCGGACAACACCAGGAGAGTATTAAACATATTCTCGTAAGCCTCTAGATGGAGGTGTTCCATGCTGGCCCTGCCTTTAGATGCCGAAAAGGCGTTTGACAGCCCCACCGCGGTTGTTAGGGGAAGGGGTTTTTCATCTCCTGAATTCAATATAACTAATGGCACGAGGCAGGGGTGCCCTTTGTCACCCCTGATTTTCACTCTAGCCATAGAGCCCTTGGCTCAGGCCATACGAAACTCACCTCAAGTCCAGGGGGTGTCGCTCAGTCAAAGGGGGGAAAAGATTGCCCTCTTTGCTTACGACATAACCCTTTTCTTATCCAATGCATTGGGTTCTTAGCCAGCAGTCTTTGAACTTATATAGCCTTTTAGTAAATGTAGCTATTATAAAATTAATTTCACAAAAATGGAGGTTCTTCCCATTTATATACCTAAGCTGGAACTAGATATATTATAATTCACATACAAATTCCAGTGGTCCAGGGATACAGTAAAACATTTTGGGATACAGTTATTACCAGATCTTAAACTAGTGAGGGACAAAAACTTTGACCATATTTTTCAGGAGGTTTAGATCCTCTAAGATTCTTGGAAATTCCAAGAAGTATCTTGGCTGGGCCGAGCTGCCTCCCTAAAGATGACTATCCTTCCCAAACTCTTGTACTACTTTAGATGCTTACCACTTGATATATCTAAGATGAGACTGAGTAAGTTTCATTCACTCTTCTTGAAATACATCTGGGGATCCACGAGAGCAAGAATAGCTACGAAAAAAGTTTACTCATGGAGGTATTGCCTTACCCAATATTCAATACTACTACGAGGCTGCCCACTTAACACACATCTCAGCTTGGTCAAATAATGGGGAAACACAGGTGTGGAAAGATATTGAAAGTACAGGTTTGCCAAAAGGGATGGGATTGGAGGATCTTCCTTGGGTTCCAGCGTATCATCTGGAAGCACTGCTGATCAAGAACGAGGTAGTCCTAGGAAACCTGAAATCCTGGCAGGTGCTTAGGCATTTCACAGAGATAGCATCACATCCCTCCCCAATACACTCTATTCAGGGTCTCCTTACCAACATACCAGATATCCATGGGGCCCAGTGGAGTCATTGGGACGTAAAGATTGTGTCTCAATTGTATACATCGGGCTCTTTACTGCTACCGGGAAACTATAATGTGCTTACACAGAATCCCCCCCATGGATTATGTTCGAATATACTAGGTTGTACAAACTGTTACTGTCCTGGGGTTTCCCAAAATCTGAGTGGCGCCCTTTAACAAACTGGGAGACAATGGGGTTGTCTAAAGTTAAACTCCCCAAAACACTGTCTAGACACTACAACATGATACTGACCTCCAATAATTCTGAAAGTATTTGGCAACTGAAGGCTTGGGAATACGACATGGCAGTTGTCATTGCGGACATGGGCATGCAAAGAGCCATTACCCTTACAAAGCAAATGCTTCACTGTGCCAACCCGATTGAGTCTTACATGAAGATCTTCTTGAGGTGGTACTACACTCCAGCTAGAATATGTAAGATGTTTTCCAATACGTCCCTGCTATGCTGGTGTGTGGGGAGAGAGGTACAGACTTTCATATATGGTGGAACTGCCCAATGCTGGAGCAGTGTTGGAGTAAGATATTCCAGTTATGCGAGGACTTGGGAATAAAACTTCCAAGGAGATCATAAATCACACTTTTCCATCTCTTCCCATCTAAAATTCCAAAATCCAGATCTAAACTACTCATTTTTAGTTTCACAGCCATGAAGCTGTGCATAGCCAGAACCTGGAAGCAGTATGCACCCCCCCCCCAAGATCTCAACAGTCATAGAGACAGTTAATTCCTATGCTAAAATGGAAAGAAGCTTCTATCTTAATATGGATAGGGAGATGTTGTACTGGGAAATATGGGAACCGTGGTGCCATTATTTAAAGAATAGAGAGGACACAGTATAGGCTTTGACATCTCTCCTCCCTCCCTGAAGTGTTTTTTTCTCCCTAGTAACCTCAGTCCTCACCTCTCTTCCTTCCTCCCTTTCCACGGCTGCACCTAGTGGGAAGGCATAGAGCCGGGTCAATGAAAGCCAAACTGGCTGGTATCTGCAAACTGCTCTCCACACAGGTCAGGAAGTATGTATTGAATTGGTATTGTGTTATTTGTAAGGTACGCAGGTTCATCTCAATAGTTACCACTGTATCTAACTTTAATATTTCTGCTGCCAAACAAACTAGGTTTGATTTGTGATGTAAATATGTATAACACATGAGGAGCCTTATATGGACGTCTTTTTTTGGTGGGCTCCAACTACCATCTGTCATTATCATGGACTTTACTGTAAAGAATAGAGCTCATATGTTCTTGGATCCTTAATTTTAAATATTGTTTTGTTGGACTTAAAAGCCTGTGCACATTTCTATCTATAGATCAGGCTCATTCTGTGATCGTATTGGTTTTACCAAAGATTATGTTTGTGTTTTCTGTATAATGCTGCAACGTGTTGTTGCATTTGTTTCTTCAATTATAAACAAAAATAAATATTTGAAAAAAAAAAATCTCTAGGTTCTTAACATTTAGAGCCAACCCCAATTTTCCTGAAGGCATTTCTTCTGAGATCTTTCTAAGATGGGAGAATAAAGGTTTAATCTCTCCACGTCAGCTGATTAATTATGAGTCTAGATCACTGAAATCCTATCAGGACCTAAAAGTAAAATTTGACTTCTTACAAGCCAGACACTACCTACAGTCCATTTGCACAACCACGAGACAGATAGATTTGATAGATAGATACATAGATTACATAGCTCGATCGATGCAATATACATATGATCGATACAAATTACATAGATCAATAGATGCAATATACATTTGATAGATACGAATCACATAGATCAATAGATGCAATATCCATTTGATAGATACGAATGTTATCGATCCAAAGATGCAATATACATTTGATAGATACAAATTAAATCAACCAAAATATGTAATATACATTTTATTGATCCGAATTACATCGATCAATAGATGCAATCTACATTTGATAGATACGTTTGATAGTTCGATCGATTTGATAAATAAATAGATTTGAAATATATATAATTTCCCTGACAGAGTATAACAATAAGACATGCGGTCTGTGACCCGTGGTGTGTTAAGTAGTACTATTCTTAGCAATTTACTACAACCTGTTACTCCCCCTATCGGGGGGAGGTCTATATGGCCTTCATTTTTGGAACCGGGAGATGGAAGAAGATGATTGGTCTCTCCTCCTACTTCAAATTTGTCAAAAACACAAGTGGCTGTCTCAAAACAGTCCGGACACAAGATAGATAGATAGATAGATAGATAGATAGATAGATAGGATAGATAGATAGATAGATAGGATAGATAGATATACATAGATTGATAGTTAGATAGAATCGATAGAAGAGAAATAGATAGATTTGTTAGTTATATAATTACCCTGACAAAGTATAATAATTAAACATGCGGTCTTGGACCCATGGTATCTAGGTTGTGTTAAGTAGTACTATTCTTAGCACTTTCAGCCCTGTAACTCCTCCTATCAGTGGAGGTCTATATGGCGTGTATGATTACCCTGACAAAGTATAACAACAAGACACGCGGTCTGGGACCCATGGTAATTCGGTTGTGTTAAGTAAAATTTTTCTTAGCACTTTAATCCCTCTTGCTCCCCCTTTCGGTGGAGTTCTATATGGCCTGCATGATTACCCTGACAAAGTATAACAACAAAACATCTGGTCTGGGGCCCATGGTAACTAGGTTGTGTTAAGTAGTACTATTCTTAGAACTGTAATCCCTGTTACTCCCCCTATCAAGGGAGGTCTATATGGCCTGCATGATTACCCTGACAAAGTATAATAAGAAAACATGCCGTCATGGACCCATGGTAACTAGGTTGTGTTAAGTAGTACTATTCTTAGCACTTTCAGCCCTGTAACTCCCCCTATCGTGGGAGGTCTATATGGCCTGCATGATTACCCTGACAAAGTATAACAACAAGACACGCGGTGTTGGACCCATGGTAACTAGCTTGTGTTAATTAGTACTTTTCTTAGCACTTTAATCCCTGTTACCCCCCCTATTGAGGGAGGTCTATATGGCCTGCCTGATTACCCTGACAAAATATAATAATAAGACATGCGTTCTGGGACCCATGGTAACTAGGTTGTGTTTTAAGTAGTACTATTCTTAGCACTTTAATCTCTCTATACGGCCTGCATGATTACCCATACAAAATATAATAATAAGACATCTGCTCTGGTTCTGGGACCCATGGTAACGTTGTGTTAAGTAGTACTGTTCTTAGCATTTTAATACCTGTTACTCACCCTATCAGGGGAAGGTCTATATGGCCTGCATGATTACCCGAACAAAATATAATAACAAGACATGCGTTCTGGGACCCATGGTAACTAGGTTGTGTTAAGTAGTACTCTTCTTAGCATTTTAATACCTGTTACTCACCCTATCGGGGGAGGTCTATATGGCCTGCATGATTAACCTAACAAAATATAATAATAAGACATATGCTCTGGGACCCATGGTAAGTTTGTGTTAAGTAGTACTGTTCTTAGCATTTCAAAACCTGTTACTCACCCTATCGGGGGAGGTCTATATGGCCTGCATGATTACCCTTACAAAATATAATAATAAAACATATGCTCTGGGACCCATGGTAACTAGGTTGTGTTAATTAGTACTGTTGTTATTAGTTTAATACCTGTTACAACACCGAATGGTGGGAGGTCTATATGGCCTGCATGATTAGCCGCACCCAACCCCAAAAAAAGCCATGCGGTCTTGGACTAAGACCCATGGCTAACTCGGTTGTTTAAAAAGTAGTACTATTCTAAGCACTTTCATCTCTGTTACTTCCAGACCTCTCGGGGGTGGTCTACATGGCCATCATGATTATCCTAAAAAAATACAACAATAAAACCTTGGCTCTTGATAGCCTGTTAATTGGCTTTATTTTGGTAGTACTGTTCTTATTAGTTTAATACCTGATACAACACCGAATGTTGTCAGGTCTATATGGCCTGCATGATTAGCCGCACCCAACCCAAAAAAAAGCCATGCGGTCTTGGACTAAGACCCATGACTAACTCGGTTGTTTAAAGTAGTTCTTTTCTTAGCGCTTTCATCCCTGCTACTTCCAGGCCTCTCGGGGGTGGTCTACATGGCCATCATGTTTAGCCTAACATAGTACAACAATAAAACCTTGGCTCTTCAAAGCCTGTTAATTTGCTTTATTTTGGTAGTACTGTTCTTATTAGTTTAATACCTGATACAACACTGAATGGTGGCAGGTCTATATGGCCTGCATGATTAGCCGCACCCAACCCAAAAAAAAGCCAAGTGGTCTTGGACTAAGACCCATGGCTAACTCGGTTGTTTCAAGTAGTACTATTCTTAGCACTTTCATCCCTGTTACTTCCAGGCCTCTCGGTGGTGGTCTACATGACCATCATGTTTAGCCTAACATAGTACAACAATAAAACCTTGGCTCTTCAAAGCCTGTTAATTGGCTTTATTTTGGTAGTACTGTTCTTATTAGTTTAATACCTGATACAACACCGAATGGTGGCAGGTCTATATGGCCTGCATGATTAGCCGCACCCAACCCCAAAAAAAAGCCATGCGGTCTTGGACTAAGACCCATGACTAACTCGGTTGTTTAAAGTAGTTCTATTCTTAGCACTTTCATCCCTGCTACTTCCAGGCCTCTCGGGGGTGGTCTACATGGCCATTATGTTTAGCCTAACATAGTACAACAATAAAACCTTGGCTCTTCAAAGCCTGTTAATTGGCTTTATTTTGGTAGTACTGTTCTTATTAGTTTAATACCTGATACAACACCGAATGGTGGCAGGTCTATATGGCCTGCATGATTAGCCACACCCAACCCAAAAAAAGCCATGCGGTCTTGGACTAAGACCCATGACTAACTCGGTTGTTTAAAGTAGCTCTATTCTTAGTACTTTCATCCCTGTTACTTCCAGGCCTCTCGGGGGTGGTCTACATGGCCATCATGTTTAGCTTAACATAGTACAACAATAAAACCTTGGCTCTTCAAAGCCTGTTAATTGGCTTTATTTTGGTAGTACTGTTCATATTAGTTTAATACCTGATACAACACTGAATGGTGGCAGGTCTATATGGCCTGCATGATTAGCCGCACCCAACCCCAAAAAAAGCCATGCGGTCTTGGACTAAGACCCATGACTAACTCGGTTGTTTAAAGTAGTTCTATTCTTAGTACTTTCATCCCTGTTACTTCCAGGCCTCTCGGGGGTGGTCTACATGGCCATCATATTTAGCCTAACATAGTACAACAATAAAATCTTGGCTCTTCAAAGCCTGTTAATTGGCTTTATTTTGGTAGTACTGTTCTTATTAGTTTAATACCTGATACAACACCGAATGGTGGCATGTCTATATGACCTGCATGATTAGCCGCACCCAACCCAAAAAAAAGCCATGCGGTCTTGAACTAAGACCCATGACTAACTCGGTTGTTTAAAGTAGTTCTATTCTTAGCACTTTCATCCCTGTTACTTCCAGGCCTCTCGGGGGTGGTCTACATGGCCCTCATGTTTAGCCTAACATAGTACAACAATAAAACCTTGGCTCTTCAATGCCTGTTAATTGGCTTTATTTTGGTAGTACTGTTCTTATTAGTTTAATACCTGTTACAACACCGAATGGTGGGAGGTTTATATTGCCGGCATGATTAGCCGCACCAAACAAAAAAAAAAGGCATGCGGTCTTGGACTAAGACACATGGCTAACTCGGTTGTGTAAATTAGTACTATTCTTAGCACTTTAATCCCTGTTACTTCCAGGCCTCTAGGGGGTGGTCTACATGGCCATCATGATTACCATCAACAAAATATAACAACAAGACGTGCGGTCAGGGAACCATGGTAAGGTTACTTCCTTTCGCAAAATCGACTATAACAGTTGCAGGCAGAGGTTCTGACCCTGCATTATGGCTGCACCTCTCCCTAAAAGAGGCATCCATTACAGAGTCTGTGGGCATGTATGCAAAGAGATGGCCTGCCTAAAAGGAGCAGCAAGGCAGTACAGGTCGTTCTCCTTCAGCCGTTTTATACGATGGCCCACGAACCTCAACAGCCACAACAGCAGGAAACACCACCTATGCCATCCTTTTGAACAATAGAGTACAGGTATGGCATTGATTTTAGGAACACGGAGATAATTTTTAGGAACCGTGAAATTGAACTAAAAACCATGCTTGGACACCCAGTACAGTACAGGTCATTCGCCTTCGACCATTTTATAAGAAGGTCCCGGACCCTCCAAAAAACAACAGCAGGAAAAAGGACATATGGCATCCTTTTGAACAATAGATTACAGGTAAGGCATTGATTTTAGAAACCCGGAGATAATTTGTTGCAACCGGGAAATTGAACCAAAATCATTGATTGGACACCCAGTACACTTCTTTCTACTTCAGCCTTTTTATAAGAGGCTCCAGGACCCTCAACAGAAACAACAGCAGGAAAGAGGACATATGGCATCCTTTTGAACAATAGAGTACAGGTACAGCATTGATTTTAGAAACCCAGAGATAATTTTTAGGAAACGGGAAATAGAAAAAAACATTGATTGGACACCCAGTACACTTCTTTCTCCTTAGGCCTTTTTATAAGAGGGTCCAGGACCCTCAACGGAAACAACAGCAGGAAAGAGGACATGTGGCATCCTTTTGAACAATAGATTACAGGTAAGGCATTGATTTTAGAAACCAGGAGATAATTTTTAGGAAACGGGAAATAGAAAAAAATCATTGATTGGACACCCAGTACACTTCTTTCTCCTTCAGCCTTTTTATAAGAGGGTCCAGGATGAAACAACAGCAGGAAAGATGACAAATGGCATCCTTTTGAATAATAGAGTACAGGTACAGCATTGATTTTAAAAACCCAGAGATAATTTTTAGGAAATGGGAAATAGAAAAAATCATTGATTGGACACCCAGTACACTTCTTTCTCCTTAGGCCTTTTTATAAGAGGGTCCAGGACCCTCAACCGAAACAACAGCAGGAAAGAGGACATATGGCATCCTTTTGAACAATAGATTACAGGTAAGGCATTGATTTTAGAAACCAGGAGATAATTTTTAGGAAACGGGAAATAGAAAAAATCATTGATTGGACACCCAGTACACTTCTTTCTCCCTCTGCCTTTTTATAAGAGGGTCCAGGACCCTCAACAGAAACAACAGCAGGAAAGAGGACATATGGCATCCTTTTGAACAATAGATTACAGGTAAGGCATTGATTTTAGAAACCCTGAGATAATTTGTTGCAACCGGGAAATTGAAAGAAAAAAATGATTGGACACCCAGTACACTTCTTTCTACTTCAGCCTTTTTATAAGAGGCTCCAGGACCCTCATATGAAACAACAGCAGGAAAGAGGACATATGGCATCCTTTTGAACAATAGAGTACAGGTACAGCATTGATTTTAGAAACCCAGAGATAATTTTTATGAAACGGGAAATAGAAAAAAACATTGATTGAACACCCACTTCTTTATCCTTAGGCCTTTTTATAAGAGGGTCCAGGACCCTCAAAAAACAACAGCAGGAAAGAGGACATATGGCATCCTTTTGAACAATAGATTACAGGTAAGGCATTGATTTTAGAAACCAAGAGATAATTTTTATGAAACGGGAAATAGAAAAAAACATTGATTGGACACCCAGTACACTTCTTTATCCTTAGGCCTTTTTATAAGAGGGTCCAGGACCCTCAACCGAAACAACAGCAGGAAAGAGGACATATGGCATCCTTTTGAACAATAGATTACAGGTAAGGCATTGATTTTAGAAACCCTGAGATAATTTGTTGCGACCTGGAAATTGAAGCAAAAAAATTATTGGAGACCCAGTTCACTTCTTTATCCTTAGGCCTTTTTATAAGAGGGTCCAGGACCCTCAAACAAAACAACAGCAGGAAAGAGGACATATGGCATCCTTTTGAACAATATATTACAGGTAAGGCATTGATTTTAGAAACCAAGAAATAATTTTTATGAAACGGGAAATAGAAAAAAACATTGATTGGACACCCAGTACACTTCTTTATCCTTAGGCCTTTTTATAAGAGGGTCAAGGACCCTCAACCGAAACAGCAGCAGGAAAGAGGACATATGGCATCCTTTTGAAAAATAGAGTATATGTAAAGCATTGATTTTAGAAACCCAGAGATAATTTTTATGAAACGGGAAATAGAAAAAAAAACATTGATTGGACACCCAGTACACTTCTTTCTCCTTCTGCCTTTTTATAAGAGGGTCCAGGACCCTCAACAGAAACAACAGCAGGAAAGAGGACATATGGCATCCTTTTGAAAAATAGAGTACAGGTAAGGCATTGATTTTAGAAACCCGGATATAATTTGTTGCAACCGGGAAATTGAACCAAAAAAATGATTGGTCACCCAGTACACTTCTTCCTACTTCAGCCTTTTTATAAGAGGGTCCCGGACCCTCAACAAAAACAACAGCAGGAAAGAGGACATATGGCATCCTTTTGAAAAATAGAGTACAGGTACAGCATTATTTTAGAAACCCAGAGATAATTTTTATGAAACGGGAAATAGAAAAAAACATTGATTGGACACCCAGTACACTTCTTTATCCTTAGGCCTTTTTATAAGAGGGTCCAGGACCCTCAGCCAAAACAACAGCAGGAAAGAGGACATATGGCATCCTTTTGAACAATAGATTACAGGTAAGGCATTGATTTTAGAAACCCTGAGATAATTTGTTGCAACCGTGAAATTGAACCAAAAAAATGATTGGACACCCAGTACACTTCTTTCTACTTCAGCCTTTTTATAAGAGGGTCAAGGACCCTCAACAGAAACAACAGCTGGAAAGCAGACATTTTGCAACCTTTTGAACAATAGAGTACAGGTACGGCATTGATTTTAGAAACCCGGAGATAATTTTTAGGAACCGGGAAATTGAACAAAAAAAATTATTGGACACCCAGTACACGTCGTTCTCCTTCAGCCTTTTTATAAGAGGGTCCAGGACCCTCAACAGAAACAGCAGCAGGAAAGAGGACATATGCCATCCTTTTGCACAATCGAGTACAGGTATGGCATTGATTTTAGGAATCCGGACATAATTGAGAGGAACCGGGAACATTTTACAAAAAATGTGCTTGGACACCCATTACAGGTCGTTCTCCTTCAGCCTTTTTATACCATGGGCCACGACCCTCAACAGGCACAACAGCATGAAACACCACATATGCCACCCTTTTGCACAATAGAGTACAGGTATGGCATAGATGGAACCCGGAGATCATTTAGAGCAACCAAGAGATGGATAAAGATGCTTTGTCGGGCCTCCTCCTTCGAATTTGGGGCACTGCGCGTGCAATTTAATGGTCCACCAGATATGAGTGGTGTGTTAAGTTGTACTATTCTTAACAGTTTAATCACTGTTATGTGCATTATTTTTTCCTTTGAGTTTTGTACCCTCAGAGCGGCAACAGAGGACAAAAACATTAGGCATGTACAAATGAATGAAAAATTGGTTATTGTTGTAGCCACTGCTGTAGCAGCGGCCAGACAAATTGATGTTTGTAAAACAGTTAGAAAGTGCCCTAAAACCTTGCGTCTTGAACACGAGTTGTTGGCGGATAAGTCACGCAAGTCATCCTGCATTATAAGAAAAAAAAGCGTGTGTACCAGTTGTAGTCTAAGCCAGCTCATCTCATCATCAGGCCTTTTTTACTCAAATGTATTGCCCAATGTCAGTCCCTTCGGGATCCATCCCTCATTCATTTTAATAAAGGTGAGATAGTCAAGGCTTTTTTGACCTAGGCGACTTCTCTTCTCAGTGAAAAACCTCCTGCTGCACTGAAGGTCATTTCGGACAGGACACTTGAAGCGGGGCAGGCCAGAAGTTCCATTGCAAATTTGGATAGCTCAGGCCACAGGTCAAGCCTGCACACCCAGTAGTCAAGGGGTCCATCGCTCCTCAGAGTGTCGAGATCCGCAGTTAATGCTAGGTAGTCTGCTACCTGTCGGTTGAGTCTTTCTCTGAGGCTGGATCCCGAAAGGCTCTGGCGATGCATGTGAGTTAAAAAGGTACGCATGTCCTCCATCAACAAGACATCAGGAAAGCGTCCTGTCCTTGCCGCGGAGGTCGTGGGAGGAGGAGGATTACTGTCATCTCTTCCCCTGTTACATTCCCGTTGTGCTGTGACATCACGCTTATACGCTGTGTAAAGCATATTTTTTAATTTATTTTTAAAATGCTCCATCCTTTCCGACTTGCGGGAATTTGGTAACATTTCAGGCACTTTATGCTTATACCGGGGGTCTAGGAGCATGGACACCCAGTACAGGTCGTTCTCCTTCAGCTTTTTTATATGAGGGTCCCTCAACAGGCACGACAGCATGAAAGAACCCATTTGAACAAGGTTGGATGCAGAGCTAATCATGTCCCATTCCTCGTCCTCACTGATCTCACTTAGGGTATCTTCTTCCCCCAGCCATGTACAACACCACGTGTACCAGAGAGGTGACAATAACGAGCACCCTGGGATGCCTGTTGTGCTCGGTCTTCCTCCTCCTCCTCCTCAAAGCCACATTCCTCCTCTGACTCCTCTTCCTCACAATCCTCTTCCTGCGTTGCCGCAGGTCCAGCAAGCGATGCTGATAAGGCTGTTTGTGGGGGTGATGGACACCACAATTCTTCCTCTTCACGCTCATCTACGGCCTGATCCAGCACTTTTCGCAGGGCACGCTCCAGGAAGAAAACAAATGGTATGATGTTGCTGATGGTGCCTTCGGTGCGACTGACAAGGTTTGTCACCTCCTCAAAAGGACGCATGAGCCTACAGGCATTGCGCATGAGCGTCCAGTAATTTGGCAAAAAAATCCCCAGCTCCCCAGAGGCTGTCCTAGCACCCCGGTCATACAAATACTCATTAACAGCTTTTTCTTGTTGGAGCAGGCGGTCAAACATTAGGAATGTTGAATTCCACCGTGTCGGGCTGTCGCAAATCAAGCGCCTCACTGGCAGGTTGTTTCGACGCTGGATATCGGACAAGTGCGCCATGGCCGTGTAGGAACGCTGGAAATGGCCACACACCTTCCTGGCCTGCTTCAGGATGTCCTGTAAGCCTGGGTACTTATGGACAAATCATTGTACAATCAGATTACACACATGTGCCATGCACGACACATGTGTCAACTTGCCCAATTTCAATGCCGCCACCAAATTACTTCCATTGTCAGAAACAACGTTGCCAATCTCCAGTTGGTGCGGAGTCAGCCACTGATCCACCTGTGCGTTCAGGGCGGTCAGGAGTGCTGGTGTGGTGTGACTCTCCGCTTTCAGGCAAGTCAACCCCAAGACGGCGTGACACTGCCGTACCCGGGATGTGGAATAGTACCTGGGGAGCTGGGGGGGGTGCCATTTGTTGTGGAGCAAGATGCAGAAGCAGAAGAGGACTTAGCAGAGGAAGAGGTTATGGAAGAGGTTATGGAAGAGGATGGAGTAGGAGGAGTAGAGGAGGTAGCAGCAGGCCTGCCTGCAAGTCGTGGCGGTGTCACCAACTCTTCTGCAGAGCCACGCATTCCATGCTTGTCAGACGTCAGCAGGTTTACCCAATGCACAGTGTAGGTGATATACCTGCCCTGACCATGCTTTGCAGACCAGCTACAGGTTTGGAATATAAGTTACAAAGGATGGAGGCGGCGCCAAAAAAAGGCTATCTGGCACTCAAACAATTAATTTCTATGAAAAACTTATAAGTTTCAGGTTCAAAAATTATTAATATGTCAGTTTAGGAGAGAAGGCTCTAAATTACTCACAATGGATTGGCAGCTAACAATATATATATCTATACAATTGGACCTTAGGATCTGGTTTGAATTATTTATATTTCTTATGTTAACTCAGACCAATATATTAAATTATTGATTCCTAAAAAATGCAAGGTGCTGCAGGTTCTAATATCGGAAAACAATTTTTTATTACAAATTTACAGATAAATTCATATAAGTTGATGTGGGTTCAAAAATATATATAAAAACATTCACTAAAATACTAAGACACCGGTGCCCAATAATTCTTAAAAATGTAAATAATAAGACCTATTAGAGTCAGATCAGCAGGCTAAAACAAACATTAGATAAATTATTACAACACTCTAATCATCCATTCGCTGTGGAGTGGATTATCTACTAAAAAACTTTTAACAAAGACCAATTCTAATACTCAGTTCAAATACTTGATATTGGCTAAAATTAAATGAAGCTCAAGACGAGCTGTTATACAAATGACCGGATTGAACAAAATATGTGGTGGCCACTTCTGCTAATTGACACAGTTCTTTGTGTGTTAGGACACTATTGAGAGTCTGTATTAAAATGATGTGAGCATACTCGTATATGCGGTGTTGTCTGGCAATCTCCGTAAGGGCTTGAAAGTCTCTTAAGCAGCAATCACCTGTATAGATGTATGATAATGTTTTGCAAGGTGCTTGTTAGTCTCTTTTTATAATCAGAGTGCCTGTGTTTAGACGTTCTTCACACTCCAATTTAACAAGCAATGCTTGAGATTGGAAACACTCACCCGATCTCTCAGTGATTCAGGCAGCAATTCTTCAGCCTGGTTGTCTGCGTCCCGCCGGGGTCGTGTTGAATCACTTTAAATAAGTGTCAGCAGTCTTCTCTGGATTCCTTTAGTGTGCACACTGTTGGATCATCCGTTCATCTATACTCCTACCGTCTGACCAGGTTATTCAGGTGTTTTCTGGCGTGACGGTCCTGGGAGTAGAAGTGTCTCTGTGTATTTTTCCTCTGCAGGGCTGGATAGTAGTCAAGTCTACGCATTTCAGCTCACCAGGGAGCCTTTGTCAAGATGCCTATGTCCAGCTGGAGTCGTTTATTTAAAGGGAATCTCATTAACCCCTTCATTGTTTTCAATTAATGTATTCTCAACTTGTCCTTATCACCTACTTTCTACTTGTCAATGCCCCATTCTTAATATTCAACCGGTGTATTTGTTTCAGATTCACTTCTAATATGTGAGAATAACCACTTAATAAAATGTGAAAATAACCACTTAAAAATAAATTGACTGTTTTAAATCTCAATCCTGTTAACCCCATAGCACCTTACATTAATTATTTAGACATCAATAATCTCCAACAATAAAATACAAAAATTGAATATAAATAGGGCACTTAGAATACAAAATAACGGATTCCGTTTTTCAATAATAATTTACATGAATGACCGTTTACATAAATAATCTCAAAACATCCCAGATTCGAACTCACAACCTTTGTGGTGGGAAACCTACTTCTTATCCATCTATTCGTATTGTAGTACTTAGCTTATTTACCCTTATATGTCACTTTGGAAATTAAAAGTTTTATCCCATATTTTTTATTTGTATTCGAACTCTTATCCTTTGTAATGGGAAACTTACTTCTTAACCATTATGCTACCATTGTGGCTTTACTTCTTCAATTCATAATGTAATATTTAACTTGTTTACCCTTATATATCACTTAAAAAAATAAAAAATTATCCCAACATTTCTTACTTGTATTCAAACCCTGGTACCTTATGTTTGCAAGGTTAGAGCCTTTTCATATGTCCTATATAACTATATCCTTTTTTTTTTTTTTTTTTTTATTATTAGCCCAAAGTATAGATTGACCAGAATATATGGATTAAAAAAGGACCCTCCCTATCTAGAACTACAGTTAGCTCGTTCGACTATATATAAAGTATAGATTACTTAAGTTGAGTGTGAAAAAGAATTTATTTGAAAATAAAAATGGTAATGGCCTTAGTCAAGATCATGAATATCTTAACTCATAATTTAAAGGTCTATGTCATGGTTAGTTTCAGTCTTTAGATGGAATGGATGAATTATAAATTTTATATAAAATAATTCAAATCCATTTCGCTATTAAGTCCCTTAGGGTGAAGTGTTCCAAAATTAAAAATTAATTCTGCTTCATGTTTTAACAGTTTCATCCCTATGTTTCCTCTTCTCCCATCTGATACTACTTTTTTAACTCCCCAAAATTTTAGGGCATTGGTGTTACTATTATGAACCTCTTTGAAATGCTTATACAGAATGGTATCTTCCCTCAGATGTTCTATCGCTAGGATATGTTCACGTATACGGTCTTTTAATTTCCGTCCCGTTTGTCCAAAGTACAAGTACAAGTAAGAAATGTTGGGATAAATCTTTATTTTCTTAAGTGATATATAAGGGTAAACAAGTTAAATATTACATTATGAATTGAGGAAGTAAAGCCACAATGGTAGCATAATGGTTAAGAAGTAAGTTTCCCATTACAAAGGATAAGAGTTCGAATACAAGTAAGAAATATGGGATAAACCTTTTAATTTCCAAAGTGACATATAAGGGTAAATAAGCTAAGTACTACAATATGAATAGAGGAATTAAAGCCACAATGGTAGCATAATGGATAAGAAATAGGTTTCCCACCACAAAGGTTGTGAGTTCAAATCTGGGATGGTTTGAGATTATTTATGTAAACGGTCATTCATGTAAATTATTATTGAAAAACGGAATCCGTTATTTTGTATTCTAAGTGCCCTATTTATATTCAATTTTTGTATTTTATTTTTGGAGATTATTGATGTCTAAATAATTAATGTAAGGTGCTATGGGGTTAACAGGATTGAGATTTAAAACAGTCAATTTATTTTTAAGTGGTTATTTTCACATTTTATTAAGTGGTTATTCTCACATATTAGAAGTGAATCTGAAACAAATACACCGGTTGAATATTAAGAATGGGGCATTGACAAGTAGAAAGTAGGTGATAAGGACATGTTGAGAATACATTAATTGAAAACAATGAAGGGGTTAATGAGATTCCCTTTAAATAAACGACTCCAGCTGGACGTAGGCATCTTGACAAAGGCTCCCTGGTGAGCTGAAATGCGTAGACTTGACTACTATCCAGCCCTGCAGAAGAAAAATACACAGAGACACTTCTACTCCCAGGACCGTCACGCCAGAAAACACCTGAATAACCTGGTCAGACGGTAGGAGTATAGATGAACAGATGATCCAACAGTGTGCACACTAAAGGAATCCAGAGAAGACTGCTGACACTTATTTAAAGTGATTCAACACGACCCCGGCGGAATGCAGACAAACAGGCTGAAGAATTGCTGCCTGAATCACTGAGAGATCGGGTGAGTGTTTCCAATCTCAAGCATTGCTTGTTAAATTGGAGTGTGAAGAACGTCTAAACACAGGCACTCTGATTATAAAAAGAGACTAACAAGCACCTTGCAAAACATTATCATACATCTATACAGGTGATTGCTGCTTAAGAGACTTTCAAGCCCTTACGGAGATTGCCAGACAACACCGCATATACGAGTATGCTCACATCATTTTAATACAGACTCTCAATAGTGTCCTAACACACAAAGAACTGTGTCAATTAGCAGAAGTGGCCACCACATATTTTGTTCAATCCGGTCATTTGTATAACAGCTCGTCTTGAGCTTCATTTAATTTTAGCCAATATCAAGTATTTGAACTGAGTATTAGAATTGGTCTTTGTTAAAAGTTTTTTAGTAGATAATCCACTCCACAGCGAATGGATGATTAGAGTGTTGTAATAATGTATCTAATGTTTGTTTTTAGCCTGCTGATCTGACTCTAATAGGTCTTATTATTTACATTTTTAAGAATTATTGGGCACCGGTGTCTTAGTATTTTAGTGAATGTTTTTATATATTTTTGAACCCACATCAACTGATATGAATTTAACTGTAAATTTGTAATAAAAAATTGTTTTCCGATATTAGAACCTGCAGCACCTTGCATTTTTTAGGAATCAATAATTTAATATATTGGTCTGAGTTAACATAAAGAAATATAAATAATTCAAACCAGATCCTAAGGACCAATTGTATAGATATATATATTGTTAGCTGCCAATCCATTGTGAGTAATTTAGAGCCTTCTCTCCTAAACTGACATATTAATAATTTTTTAACCTGAAACTTATAAGTTTTTCATAGAACTTAATTGTTTGAGTGCCAGATAGCCTTTTTTTGGCACCGCCTCCATCCTTTGTAACTTATATTCCTATAAATTCAATTGCACAACTGTGGGAGGTGCAATTAGGAGGTAGGCAGTTCTGGTATAATTACCGTCGGTCTACACTAACCTTGTAACTTGAGAGTACAGGTTTGGGATTGCCTTTTGTGAAAAGAAATTTTTTGCCAGGTACCTTCCACTGCGGTGTCCCAATAGATACAAATTTTTTGAAAGTATCAGACTCCACCAGCTTGTATGGTAAAAGCTGGCGGGCTAAGAGTTCAGACAAGCCAGCTGTCAGACGCCGGGCAAGGGGGTGACTTTGAGAAATTGGCTTCTTACGCTCAAACATGTCCTTGACAGACAACTGACTGTGGGCAGATGACCAGGAACTGCTACAGAAGAGAGACTGAGTGGAGGATGGTTGAGAGAGGGCAAGGAGGACAGCAGTGGTTGACGTGGCTGAAGATGCTGGAGCAGGAGGAGGAGGGCAGCTTTCAGTTTGTGTGCTGCTTCTACTCATGTGTTCTTCCCATCGGCATTTGTGATGGGAGACCATGTACCTCCGCAAAGTAGTTGTACCTAGGTGGGTGTTGGACTTCCCACGACTCAGTTTCTTTTGACACAGGTTGCAAATGGCATCGCTGTTGTCAGAGACAGACACACAAAAAAAAATGCCACACTGCTGAGCTCTGCGATGACGGCATTCTGGTGGTGGCAACAGCATGCATTGATGGGCGTCGGCGTGCTGTCTGGCTGACCCTGGGTGCCGATGCATGCTGTCTGACTGTGTCACTAGCTCCTTGCAACGACCTCCCCCTGCTTCCAACTCGTCTCCTCCTCCTCCTCTCTGTCTCCCCATCTGAACTTTCCCCCTCTTCTTCTTCTCTTCTAGCAGGCACCCACGTGACATCCACCGACACATCATCATCAACTGCTTCACTTGTATCTGACACATCAAGAAAGGAAGCAGCAGCGGGTACAACATCATCATCATCATCATCATCATCATCATCATCATCATCATCACACCGTACCTCCATGTCTGTAATGCTGCCTGACTGAGACATATCACTGTTATCTACATCCTCTGTCAATGATGGTTGCGCATCACTCATTTCTTCCAACTGATGTGTCAATAACTCCTGTGACAGATCAAGTGAAGCGGCTGTGGTGCTAGTGTTGGTGGTGGCGACAGGCGGGCGAGTGGCACTGGTCACTTGAGACGTGCCCAAAGCACAGCTGGAGGTGGATGGTGCGTCAAGGTTAAGAGGACTAGGAGTGGAAGCTGTAGAAGATTGGGTGTCCTGTGTTAGCCATTCAACTAGGTCCTCCTCAGAACTTTTCGCGTCCCCCCTGGCACCCGGCGTCTGAACAATGTGCATATTTGTAGGGTCTAAAGGAATCACAGCACCACGACCACTGAACCTGCGGGGTGGCCTGCCTCTGCCTGTCATTTTTTTTAAAATGTACACTTACAATACTATTACACAAATTATGAGTGGTGGCACTGGGCAAGTGGGCACAGTATACGCTGTGAGACTGACAACAAACAAAAAAACTGATGTTTCAGAATCAAAAATGTTTATTTTTTAAATATTAGAAGTACTGTGACAACAAATATGATTGTTGGCACTAGTTGGCAAATGGGCCTGTCTGGCACACACGCTGAGAGGAAGGCAACTGCAATTAGATTAAACTAGCTGAGTCATGCTTCTTAATCCAAAAATTGTTTTTACCAAAAATTGACAATACTGTTAGAACAAATATGATTGGTGGCACTAGTTGGAAACGGCAATTGGGCCTGGCACACACGCTGGCAGGCAGGCAACTGCAATTCAATGGCACTAGGAGACTGAAGATTCACAGTCCAAAAAGTTATGATTTAATTTTTTTTCAATACTGTTACCAGAAATATGATTGGTGGCAGTAGTTGGCTAGTGGGCCTGGCATACAGGCTGGCAGGCAGGAGGAAAGTGCAATTCAATGACACGAGCAAACTGATGATTCACAATCACAATCTAACAATTTTTAATTTTAAATATTAACAATACTGTGACCACAAATATGATTGGTGTAACTAGTTGGCAAGTCGGCCTGACTCAAAGGCTGGCAGGCAGGAGGAAAATGCAATTCAAGGGCACTGGTAGACTGCAGATTCACAGTCAAAAAAGTGATGATTTACAATTTTTTCAATACTGTTTTAATAGAAATATGATTGCTGGCACTAATTGGCTAGTTGGCCCTGGCACACTGGCTGGCAGGCAGGAGGAAAGTGCAATTCAATCTAAAGAGCAAACTGATGATTCACAATCACAATCTAACAATTTTTAATTTTAAATATTAACAATACTGTTACAACAAATATGATTGGTGTAACTAGTTGGCAAGTCGGCCTGGCACACAGGCTGGCAGGCAGGAGGAAAATGCAATTCAAGGGCACATGTAGACTGCAGATTCACAGTCAAAAAAGTGATGATTTACAATTTTTTCAATACTGTTACAAGAAATATGATTGGTGGAACTAATTGGCTAGTTGGGCCTGGCACACAGGCTGGCAGGCAGGAGGAAAGTGCAATTCAATGGCACGAGCAAACTGATGATTCACAATCACAATCTAACAATTTTTAATTTTAAATATTAACAATACTGTTACAACAAATATGATTGGTGTAACTAATTGGCAAGTCGGCCTGGCACACAGGCTGGCAGGCAGGAGGAAAATGCAATTCAAGGGCACTAGTAGAGTGCAGATTCACAGTCAAAAAAGTGATGATTTACAATTTTTTCAATACTGTTACAAGAAATATGATTGGTGGAACTAATTGGCTAGTTGGGCCTGGCACACAGGCTGGCAGGCAAGAGGAAAGTGCAATCCAATGGCACGAGCAAACTGATGATTCACAATCACAATCTAACAATTTTTAATTTTAAATATTAACAATACTGTTACAACAAATATGATTGGTGTAACTAGTTGGCAAGTCGGCCTGGCACACAGGCTGGCAGGCAGGAGGAAAATGCAATTCAAGGGCACTAGTAGAGTGCAGATTCAAAGTCAAAAAAGTGATGATTTACAATTTTTTCAATACTGTTAATAGAAATATGATTGGTGGCACTAATTGGCTAGTTGGGCCTGGCACACAGGCTGGCAGGCAGGAGGAAAGTGCAATTCAATGGCACGAGCAAACTGATGATTCACAATCACAATCTAACAATTTTTAATTTTAAATATTAACAATACTGTTACAACAAATATGATTGGTGTAACTAGTTGGCAAGTCGGCCTGACACACAGGCTGGCAGGCAGGAGGAAAATGCAATTCAAGGGCACTAGTAGACTGCAGATTCACAGTCAAAAAAGTGATGATTTACAATTTTTTCAATACTGTTACAAGAAATATGATTGGTGGAACTAATTGGCTAGTTGGGCCTGGCACACAGGCTGGCAGGCAGGAGGAAAGTGCAATTCAATGGCACGAGCAAACTGATGATTCACAATCACAATCTAACAATCTTTAATTTTAAATATTAACAATACTGTTAGAACAAATATGATTGGTGTAAGTAGTTGGCAAGTCGGCCTGGCACACAGGCTGGCAGGCAGGAGGAAAATGCAATTCAAGGGCACTAGTAGACTGCAGATTCACAGTAAAAAAAGTGATGATTTACAATTTTTTCAAAACTGTTACAAGAAATATGATTGGTGGAACTAATTGGCTAGTTGGGCCTGGCACACAGGCTGGCAGGCAAGAGGAAAGTGCAATCCAATGGCACGAGCAAATTGATGATTCACAATCACAATCTAACAATTTTTCATTTTAAATATTAACAATACTGTTACAACAAATATGATTGGTGTAACTAGTTGGCAAGTCGGCCTGGCACACAGGCTGGCAGGCAGGAGGAAAATGCAATTCAATGGCACTAGTAGACTGCAGATTCACAGTCAAAAAAGTGATGATTTACAATTTTTTCAATACTGTTACAAGAAATATGATTGGTGGCACTAATTGGCTAGTTGGGCCTGGCACATAGGCTGGCAGGCAGGAGCAATTCAATGGCACAAGCAAACTGATGATTCACAATCACAATCTAACAATTTTTAATTTTAAATATTAACAATACTGTGACAACAAATATGATTGGTGTAACTAGTTGGCTAGTCGGCCTGGCACACAGGCTGGCAGGCAGGAGGAAAATGCAATTCAAGGGCACTAGTAGAGTGCAGATTCACAGTCAAAAAAGTGATGATTTACAATTTTTTCAATACTGTTAATAGAAATATGATTGGTGGCACTAATTGGCTAGTTGGGCCTGGCACACAGGCTGGCAGGCAGGAGGAAAGTGCAATTCAATGGCACGAGCAAACTGATGATTCACAATCACAATCTAACAATTTTTAATTTTAAATATTAACAATACTGTTACAACAAATATGATTGGTGTAACTAGTTGGCAAGTCGGCCTGACACACAGGCTGGCAGGCAGGAGGAAAATGCAATTCAAGGGCACTAGTAGACTGCAGATTCACAGTCAAAAAAGTGATGATTTACAATTTTTTCAATACTGTTACAAGAAATATGATTGGTGGAACTAATTGGCTAGTTGGGCCTGGCACACAGGCTGGCAGGCAGGAGGAAAGTGCAATTCAATGGCACGAGCAAACTGATGATTCACAATCACAATCTAACAATCTTTAATTTTAAATATTAACAATACTGTTAGAACAAATATGATTGGTGTAAGTAGTTGGCAAGTCGGCCTGGCACACAGGCTGGCAGGCAGGAGGAAAATGCAATTCAAGGGCACTAGTAGACTGCAGATTCACAGTAAAAAAAGTGATGATTTACAATTTTTTCAAAACTGTTACAAGAAATATGATTGGTGGAACTAATTGGCTAGTTGGGCCTGGCACACAGGCTGGCAGGCAAGAGGAAAGTGCAATCCAATGGCACGAGCAAATTGATGATTCACAATCACAATCTAACAATTTTTCATTTTAAATATTAACAATACTGTTACAACAAATATGATTGGTGTAACTAGTTGGCAAGTCGGCCTGGCACACAGGCTGGCAGGCAGGAGGAAAATGCAATTCAATGGCACTAGTAGACTGCAGATTCACAGTCAAAAAAGTGATGATTTACAATTTTTTCAATACTGTTACAAGAAATATGATTGGTGGCACTAATTGGCTAGTTGGGCCTGGCACATAGGCTGGCAGGCAGGAGCAATTCAATGGCACAAGCAAACTGATGATTCACAATCACAATCTAACAATTTTTAATTTTAAATATTAACAATACTGTGACAACAAATATGATTGGTGTAACTAGTTGGCTAGTCGGCCTGGCACACAGGCTGGCAGGCAGTAGGAAAATGCAATTTAAGGGCACTGGTAGACTGGAGATTCACAGTCAAAAAAGTGATGATTTACAATTTTTTTAATACTGTTAATAGAAATATGATTGGTGGCACTAATTGGCTAGTTGGGCCTGGCACACAGGAAGGCAGGCAGGAGGAAAGTGCAATTCAATGGCACGAGCAAACTGATGATTCACAATCACAATCTAACAATTTTTAATTTTAAATATTAACAATACTGTGACAACAAATATGATTGGTGTAACTACTAGTAGGCAAGTCGGCCTGGCACACAGGCTGGCAGGCAGGAGGAAAATGCAATTCAAGGGCACTAGTAGACTGCAGATTCACAGTCAAAAAAGTGATGATTTACAATTTTTTCAATACTGTTAGAAGAAATATGATTGGTGGAACTAATTGGCTAGTTGGGCCTCGCACACAGGCTGGCAGGCAGGAGGAAAGTGCAATTCAATGGCACGAGCAAACTGATGATTCACAATCGAACAATGTTTAATTTTATATATTAACAATACTGTTAGAACAAATATGATTGGTGTAACTAGTTGGCAAGTCGGCCTGGCACACAGGCTGGCAGGCAGGAGGAAAATGCAATTCAAGGGCACTAGTAGAGTGCAGATTCACAGTCAAAAAAGTGATGATTTACAATTTTTTCAATACTGTTAATAGAAATATGATTGGTGGCACTAATTGGCTAGTTGGGCCTGGCACACAGGCTGGCAGGCAGGAGGAAAGTGCAATTCAATGGCATGAGCAAACTGATGATTCACAATCGAACAATGTTTAATTTTATATATTAACAATACTGTTAGAACAAATATGATTGGTGTAAGTAGTTGGCAAGTCGGCCTGGCACACAGGCTGGCAGGCAGGAGGAAAATGCAATTCAAGGGCACTAGTAGAGTGCAGATTCACAGTCAAAAAAGTGATGATTTACAATTTTTTCAATACTGTTAATAGAAATATGATTGGTGGCACTAATTGGCTAGTTGGGCCTGGCACACAGGCTGGCAGGCAGGAGGAAAGTGCAATTCAATGGCACGAACAAACTGATGATTCACAATCGAACAATTTTTAATTTTAATTATTAACAATACTGTTACAACAACTGTGATTGGTGTAACTAGTTGGCAAGTGGGCCTGGCACACAGGCTGGCACTAGTGGTGGCAGGCTGGCCTGTGAACTAATATTAAATAACACTCAAAGAGTGATGTAAATTTTTTTTTTAAAAACATTAATGTTATGTTACAACAGATAGGAGTGGTGGACTGGCACTGAGGATGGAAGTAGGCACAGTATATGCTGGCAGCCTGACACACAGGCTGGCACTAATGGCAGCCTGGCTACTAAAATGTAATAACACTAGAAGAGGACTGATGTTAAAAAAAAAATTAAATAAAATTTACACTAATGTTGTTACACCAGATATAAGTGGTGGAAAAAAAAATTATATAAACTGTGTAACACTATATGATGTGGGCCAGAAACACACAGGCCTGATGGAAAAAGAAATTAAATTACACTAGCAAAATGATTTAATTTTTTTTTTTTACTTTCAAATAATGTAAAGCAGATATGAGTCGTGGCTTGTAGGTAGGGCAGCAATTTAACACAGTATGCTGTGTAAGTGAGAAAAACACAGGCCTGATAGAAAATTAAGTTAGATTACACTAGCAAAATAATTTAAAAGTTTATATTTTAATATTAAAATAATGTTAAGCAGATATGAGTGGTGGCACTGGCTGGCTGCTAAGTAGGGCAGCAATTAACAACAGTATGCTCTGTAAGTCAGATAGACAGTTAGACACAGGCCTGATAGAAAATAAAATTATATTACACTAGCATAATGATTTAAAGATTTTTTTTTAAATTTAAAGAAAAAGGTTAAGCACATATGAGTCGTGGCTGATAGCTTTGGAAGGACAGCAATTAAAAAGTCAGATACACACAGGCCTGATAGAAAATACAAATAGATTACACTAGAAAAATGATTTAAAGTTTTTTTTGGGGAATTTAAAAAAAGGTTAAACACATATGAGTCGTGGCTGATAGACTAGGGAGGGCAGCAATTAAAGATAGTATGCTCTGTAAGTCAGCAAAACACACAGGCCTGATAGAAAATGATATTAGATTACACTAACAAAATAATTTAAAAGTTTTTTTTTTTTTTAAAATAAGGTGAAGCAGATATGAGTGGTGGCTGCTGGCACAGAGCAATTAACCAAAAGACTGAAAAAAACTGAAGTATAAAATGTGTGAGCCTGACAGACACAGGCCTGATAGAAAATGAAATTAGATTACACTAGCAAAATGATTTAAAAGTTTTTTTTTTAATTTAAAATAATGTTATAAACGGATATGACCACTGGTGGCTGTCACAGAGCAATGAACCAGAGTATATGCTGTGTGACACAGTCCTGATAGAAAATGAAAATAAATTACACTAGCAAAATAATTTCAAATTTTTGTTGGTTAAATTTAAACTAATGTTGTTAGGCAGATATCAGTGGTGGCACTAATCACAGCATATGCTGTGAGCCTCACACACAGGCTGAAAGCCAGGCAAATGCTAATAAAAATACTAAGAAAAAAAAAAAAAAAAAGTTATAGCCCTAAAAAGGTCTTTTTGGGGTGCTGTCCTTGCAGCAGAGATGAGATGAGTCCTTCAGGACTGTAGTGGACACTAAATACACTAGCCTAGCTATCTATTTCCCTATAATGTCAGCAGCAGCGACACAAAACGTCCTCTCACTAAGAAAGCAAGGTCGTTATGAGTCTAAAATGGCTGCTGCCCAGTAGCTGGGAGGGTCTGTGAGGGAGTGTCTGATGCTGATTGGCTCTAATGTGTCATAAGGCTGTGACATACAGGGTCAAAGTTTCCTCAATGATGACACATAGGGGGCGGATCGAACATCGCATGTGTTGGCCCGCAGCGGCGGACGCGAACAAGCTGAGTTCGCCTTGAACCGTTTACGGGCGAACTGTTCGGGACATCACTATCCTACAATACTAGTTTAGGTAAGAAAATCAAAACTCAAATTATCACTTATAAATTAAGTATAACTCTACTTCAAAAAGTGACCTCACATGTTTTAACCATTTAAAAAAATATCATCAACTTAAGTTTTCACCATAAAAAGTGAAGCTGACGTTTAAGGGCTGATTTCATTTCTTTATTCTTCAAGCTATAAATACGTGGGTTTAGCATTGCACAAGCATTTGTTATCAGTTATTGATGGGTCCTGTGGAGGGGTGAATATACACGGCGGACCAAAACAAGCTAAGTTTGATCTTTATTATGTTGTTATTTTTTTTTCTCCCTCATATGATCTCCCTTAAACCCTCAGAAGGAAATATATCTGCTAAAATTTTGATACATGACTTAAATTGAAAACCGGGCTCAGGTTATTTTAAAGTATAAACTGTGCAGTGGGAGCTTTGATACTTTAAATCCACTCTAAGGGAAAAAGTACTGGGATTCAGAAACCCTCAGGGGAAAGGGTGTGGGGCAGGGGTTAATAACTGGCCCTTAATATAGGAATTGTTGCAGGATCAAGCAAGAAAGGAGAAGGAAGGGAAATAATAGGGAAGTTGGAGATAAAAAGTAACAAAGAAAAGGGGGAGAAAAGAAAGTAAAGAGAAGATAAGAAAAGAGAAAATTACACAACAGTTAAAGCTGGTCATGTGCAGATGAAGAACTGGTTGGAAAATACATAATTTAAGTCACTTTATTCTTTGATTGGAAGGAAAGGAGAAGAAGAAGAAAGAAGAAAAAGGCTTAAAAACCTTGGCTAATTTTTAGACCAAACTGGGTTTTCAAACTCCGGCCCGACAGGGAAGGTCTAACTATGTTCTACAGTCATAGTGTAAAATGAATAAACTGATCCATCCTTGGCTATATAGTATTAAAGACTGAAAGGTCTAGGAATTAAAAGGCCATTAGCAGAGGAGGTGAGGATTTGGATAAGCCTACAAAATCTATACTCACAGAACACAGTGCTGAAGTGCTGATTAAGTGGCCCTTTTCCTGGTGTATATGTTTGTTTGTCTTTTTGTGGATTTTTTAAAATTTTATTATAATATTGATCTACCAATAGCTATTAATGCTGGTCTGATGGTATAAGAGAGACACCCATAAGGGTTGAGTTTCAGGTCTCTTTTTTTTCACATATAGGGTAACTTTTTTTTTTTTGGTGGTTAATACCATAGATTCACCAGTAAACACTTAATAAGAACAATATTTTTTTTCTCCTGTTTATCAAAAGAGAAACACTTAAGAAGGTCATTTTTGTTCTTAAAGGTATCTGATATACCTTTAATAAGTCACCTATACAGAGATTTGTTTTGTTTGTTTTTTGGTTATTAACATTATGGGGGATATTTATCAAAGCCTCAACTGTGTTGCATTCACGGGGGTCAATACGCTCGCCTAACATCGCGGCCGCATATCTCAATACGCTCTCCATATTTATAAAAAAAGCTGGCAAAAAGACGAGCACCAAGTACGGGGCAATGAGCATCGGACTGTTGTTAACTAACAGTCATCAATCTCACGTCTATTCGCCTTTTATTTATACCCTGTCACTAAACGCTGCCACTATACTAACATGTTTAACCCCTATCCTGCCACTCCCCAACCCCGCCACAACCTAAAGTTATTAACCCCTATCCTGCCACTCCCCGACCCCACCCCAACCTAAATAAAGTTATTAACCCCTATCCCGTCACTCCCCGACCGCGCCGCAACCTAAATAAAAGTATTAACCCCTATGCGTCATTATGTCAGAAATCTTTTGCAAACATATTTACATGTCCCTAAATTCCTTTTTTTGTTCTAAACAATGTTGTCTTTCATATCTCTGTGTTTATTTATACCACTGTATGTATATAGTGTAAATATATTATTATTCAGAGCAGGAATAATTGCAAATATAACGTAATCAAAGTATCATATGTATATATTTGCAATCAATGGATATTTTAAGAGCTGGGCCAGTTTTCTCTCTGTACCTGTGTAACCCCTTCTGATTGCAATCTAGTTTTAGAAGCCACCCCTTCACAGGAGTTATAAAATGGGCTGGCATATAAGATGACATTTCTTACTGAAAAAGAAATTCAAGAGAAGGAAGAAATACACTAAAAATAGCATGACAGTAAAGAGGTGATTTTAATTTCTGCTGTATCTGAATCATGACAGTTTAATGTTAGGCGGGCTTCCCTTTGAGCTATCAGTTTAAGATTATAAAAAATCAAACATCAATTTGAATTTTAAAATCCTTGTCTAAAATATTACACTGTGTGTCCTAATGTCAGCATCAATGTTTATCTTTAATACTAATTTCACATATACATACTTTCAAAGTATAATACACAATGTAACAAATGGCACTTACAAGTTCTGATGAGTGATCAATGACAGAAGTATCAAGCAATTTGATTAGTTAGTGATAGTTTAAAATGTATATTTGAATCAGATTGGCTGATGTCATAAACCATGTGATTATGCATATTCCAATCAAAAGTGGTTGAAAAATTCACTAGTGTGTGGGTTGTTTGGGAGTTTGCGTCACAATTGGTGAGGAAAGTGTTGTGTCAAATTTGGTGCAAAGTGGAGAGTGGGACTTGTATTACATGGCTTAAACATAGATGGTTCCCAAAATATATAAAGGAAGTTAGCTATATTATGTTGTGTATTTCATTTTTATCTCTATATCTATAAGTGCGACAAGTTTGGGGCAAAACTTTTCAACAAATTTGTATAAATAATATTGCCCCCTTGCTTTGTAATGAGAGACAAATTTGTAGCATAATCCATAAGTAGTAATGTATTTTTCATTTTTATCCCTATATCTACTAGTGCAACAAATGTGGAGCAATAATATTATTTATTTAGAAAGGATATACAATTTTACTAATTTCTAGTTTGTAATTTACTTTTATTATGTAATATACTTCATTCTCTTGCAGCATCGAACATAAGCTTTCTGTGTTTTCAGACTCCCATTTAGTTCTATGGCATCCGCGACATCAAGGGTGGTGGATTGAAAACTAGGTATGCTGCGTCTGAATAGACTTGAGTGTACCTGTTAAATGTTTGATAAATTGGGAAAAGGGTCAAATAGAGTCGAATATGAATTAGAAACATCTGTAATGACACAAGCATCGATCAGATTGAGATCGCAGGATCGTATTTTACGTCACAAATGTCAACATTTGCCGAACTTGACGCTTTGATAACTACAATAGAGGTAGTGAGTACAGCGCCAAAGGCTAAGGGATAAAATATAAACACTAAAAGTAATGATTAATCTGCTATGTTCCAAGCAGTGTGGGGTAATTGCTAACCAAAATGATAGTTAAAACAGTGGTTTATTCAGAGGTATATAAAAAATAGACAATAAAAATACACAGGACGTGGTTACAGAATCCCCACATAAAATCTACAATTTATAACAATAAAAATTAAAGTTTAAAATTAAAAATTAATAGAAATCATGGATCCATGAAAAACTGTAATAGGGTGAATCAAGGATATGAACCTTGATGTTACCAATGATATAATTGGATGGTAAAACAGTAGTAGGGTGGAACAAGGATATGAACTTGTTATTACCAACAATATGATTAAATAGTGAGGTGGTTAAGCAAAGTGAGTCTCAAAAAGAGCAAACAATGGCAATGCAATAAAAAATGACAATGCAATAATATTAAAGTAAATTAATCAATGTGAAGTGTGAACAGCACTGCAATGCAAAAATTGTGTTTTATGCAAAGAAAAAGAATGAAAAAATGGTGAAAAAATGAAGTGAAGTAGCACAATAATGTGAAACAAATAAAAAGATGAGATGATGAAAAAAATCCAATAAAAATGTAAAAAAGTGAAAAAAGTACAGTGATGTTCAACAAATGTTAATGATGATCAGAAAAGTATATGATTTGTAATCCAAATGAATGAAAACAAAAGCACAAAAAAGAAAGAACCTTGAATCCTAGTGATGGAAATCCTCAGGCACCACTCCAAGGATATTACTTTATTAAGGACTTATTACGCTACGTGTACATTTTTATTACAGGGACGTTTTTAGGATTTCCATCACTAGGATTCAAGGTTCTTTTTTGTGCTTTTGTTTTTATTCATTTGGATTACAAATCATATACTTTTCTGATCATCATTAACATTTGTTGAACATCACTGTACTTTTTTCACTTTTTTAAATTTTTATTGGATTTTTTTCATCATCTCATCTTTTTATTTGTTTCACATTATTGTGCTACTTCACTTCATTTTTGCAACATTTTTTCACCATTTTTTCATTATTTTTCTTTGCATAAAACACAATTTTTGCATTGCAGTGCTGTTCACACTTCACATTGATTAATTTACTTTAATATTATTGCATTGTCATTTTTTATTGCATTGCCATTGTTTGCTCTTTTTGAGACTCACTTTGCTTAACCACCTCACTATTTAATCATATTGTTGGTAATAACAAGTTCATATCCTTGTTCCACGCTACTACTGTTTTACCATCCAATTATATCATTGGTAACATCAAGGTTCATATCCTTGTTAAACCCTACTACTGTTTTTCATGGATCCATGATTTCTATTAATTTTTAATTTTAAACTTTAATTTTTATTGTTATAAATTGTAGATTTTATGTGGGGATTCTGTAACCACGTCCTGTGTATTTTTATCTTCTATGTTTTATATACCTCTGAATAAACCACTGTTTTAACTATCATTTTGGTTAGCAATTACCCCACACTGCTTGGAACATAGCAGATTAATCATTACTTTTAGTGTTTATATTTTATTCTTTAGCCTTTGGCGCTGTACTCACTACCTCTATTGTCATTTCACTCCTTTGGGGTTTTGGTTAGGACCCCATCTGTAAATAGCTTAGGGATTGTCTTAGCGCTTGGCTACACCACCCTATCTTCTTAGCTTTGATAACTACAGTGGATCAATCTCGCAACAAATATGATGCCGAATTCAAGCGTATTTACAGTTGACGCTTTGATAAATCGACCCCTAGATCAATAAATGTATAATCATTCAGATAATAGATGTTAAATACTTAATGTCATGTACCAAGACATTGTTAGAAAATATTAATGCATTTTCACAAACTCATATGCACTTAAAAACAGAATTTTAGAAGATCCCTCTTCCTTTGGGGGTTCAGAACCTCTAGTGAGCTGTGATTAGCCTTAGAACACAGTAATAAAACCTCAGGGTATAGAGTGTCTCTTGGCACATGCACTTAGACCTAATATCTAAAAGTAAAACCTTTAGGTATTTAGTATCTGCTGAGACTTGCTCTTGGGCTTACCAGAAAGCTATTTAACCCTTTGCTCTGGACAAAAGCTAGAGAAGCAGAGGGTGCATGCTCCTTGAAGCAGGTACGTGTAGGCAATCTTCTTACTTTATAAAGTATTTTTTTATCTATTATCTGTTATAATTTTTTTATACTGTATTTCAATCCGTATTCTTGTTGCAAACATGCTATTTTGGCACTTTCTACAGATACTAAATTTATATAAATGTAAAAAAGGTGTGCATTATTATATTACCTAGCATTTTTGGTAACAATATTTGTATCTACTCAGACAAGGTCATTATTAACATAAAAAAACATAACAATGCATATATATTTGTTGATTGGAATAGCTGTGTTAGTCCATAGATTTAGATACCCAAATAACAAGAGTATTGACTTAAGAAATTATACTATTTTTTTGGACTAACTATACATTTACAAGTGAAAAAAACGTTTGTTTGTATATACTGCATGTATATATATAGTTGTAATGAAAATTATTCAACCCGCATTGCCAATCAGGTTTATTGTCAAAATTTACAGACTTTCAGCTGTTTGCAATGAACAAATCAAACAAAAGCAATTGAAGTAGCTCAACACAACGAATGCTTCAAGTGGTTTCCCCAAATTCGACTGAAAATGCAACTTTTAATGAATTCTTCAGTCTCAAAATTATTCAACCCCTTCATGGCAAGAATCTTTAGTAATTAGTAGAGCACCCTTTTGCTGTTATGACCTGCTGCAAACAAGATGCATAGCCAGACACCAGCTTCTGGCAGCGTTCCTGAGGGATCTTAGCACATTCCTTATGAGCAATGGCCTCCAGTTCCGTGCTGCAACCATCTTCTTCAAATCTCACCAGAGATTTTCTATAGGGTTCAATTCAGATGACTGTGATGGCCACTTTACAACTTCTTCTGCAACCACGCCTTGGTGGAATTTGAGGTATGCTTTTGATCATTGTCCAGTTGGAAGATCCAATGACTCCCAAGCTTCGGCTTCCTCACAGGGGGTGGTCTGCAGAGGCCTAGATAAAAGGTAATTACAGAGGTAAAAGTGTATTAATATAACCGTGTTGGCTATGCAAAACTGGGGAATGGATAATAAAGGGATTATCTATCTTTTAAAACAATAACAAAATGCAAGTAGACTGTCCCTCTAAAAATACTGGACATCTAACTATCCAGTATTTTTGTATAGATTTACTGGACAGTCTGCTAAAATACTGAACTTTCTGGTTAAATACTGGACACCTGGCAACCCTAAAAAGATAGCACACACTGTGCTCCATTTGCAATCTAGCCCTTTATTGGAGGCAATACCTACTTACATCAACACTCTTATATTACACAGATAATTACCACATAAGCATATGCCAATGAATAGAGTGGCTGCTATTGACTCCCCCAATACTTGGGCCATGGTTCCACTGCACCTGCTGCTCCAATGGTATTTCCGCCCCTGATTGAACATCTGAACATCTTAAAATAAAAGAGCGAGCATGTTGTTCAATAGCATGAAAAAGAAAATAACGCATGCGCTGTTTGTTTAGTGGGCGGATGATTAGAGTGACGGTCACCTAACGGCCTAAAGTTCAACTGGAGGATTGAAACACATGATAAAAAGTAAAAAAACAAAACCAAAAAAAACAAAACATGATGAATAAAAGATGCTAAGAATTTTGCTTTAATAGCTAATAACTGTGTTTTTATATCAATTTAGAGAAAACGATGAATGAATGTTAAGTTGAATTTATTCATTTTATGTGATAGTTGATAGCGATTATCGTAACTTTGCCATCACTTTAATATCGAGATACATTCAAGTACATGTCTATAGATGTGTATATATATATAGTGCATTGGAGCCCTTTGCTATTACGTAGATGAAAAAAAATCATATTTAATAAAGTATTATACTGTGTATTTACTGTAAATAATTCACATTCAAATGTTCTGCACATAGGGGAATATGTTCTATGTATTTATAGATAATCACATATTTATAATTTGGTATATATTGTACTATGTAAACAATGGAATGGGAAATATTCATATTTTCATGTCGGGTTAGCGCACTTCTTTTTCACTTATGAGCGAGTAGGGTGTTAGGTTTTTTCCACTTTTTTTGCTCCTTTTATTTCTATAGGGAATACGTTAACTTCAGCTTTTTGTGAACATTGGTTTAGCGGTCAAGCAAAACAGTTTACTTTCAACTTGTAATACAAGCGCAACCCAACGAGCTCAAAAGTTTATTTCTAGTGTAGTTAATGTTCGAGAGGGAACATTATATAGCACTCCACTTGTTATCTGCCCATATTTTTTTTTAATATATCTAGTAAAAGTTACATTTTAGGACAACTATAATGCACCAAATTCCATATTCCTTTTTTTATCTTTATCTTATACTTAGTTGGAAGGTAGCACCAGGATGTAATCTACAAACATCCTGAAGTTTCCAGTAATTTCAAACCCTATATGCTACTAGGGATATTGCCAACTAGATACCTTGTACTTTAATATAGAGTATATATAATACTGTGATATTGCATTACCAGAATTAACAGTCTCTTTAGTACTGAAATAAATTATCCTTTTTATTTTATAGGACAATTAAATGCAGTAGTGTTTCACAATCAGCACATGAATAATAAAATGACTGCAACAACAATTGGATACTTCATTTCAAATGAGCAGTGGATTTTTTTCTGACAAATTTGACAATTAATCAGCAAACCACAGACTCATAAATGTATATACCGTGAACTTTTGCCCTCTTTCTCAGTAGGAGCTGCTGCATATAAATATAAGAATTTGAAAATACAAGTAAATGAAACATACAGATAACAGAAGCAAAATTGGGAAGTTGTTTAAAATTGCATGCTTTGTCTGAATTGTGAAAGTCTAATTTTATCTTTTAAGGGCCCCATTTATCCACTAGATTAAGAACCTCTCTGAACACATTTGGGGCTAGCGATGTGGCAACTACTGCCCACATTTGTCATGCCACAACCAACAAACAAGAGCTTGTGCAACCTTACCCACGACTGTCATATGAACAATTTTGCAAAAGAAAGGATTATCAATCATCATGGATGAATCAGTTCAGAATAATTTAAAAGGACACAATTTAAGGTATGTGAAGACGATGCATACAATAGGGCTCATTAAAAAAAATCATAATCTGTTGATATATATATATATATATATATATATATATATATATATATATCCCTGGTAAGACCTCACCTTGAGCATGGAGTGCAGTTGTGGGGACCAATTTTAAAAAAAGGGCATTGCAGAATTAGAAAAAGTTTAGAGAAGGGGGATGAAGGTTTTAAACTATAAGGAGAGGTTAGCCAAATTGGGTCTGATAACTCTAAAAAAAAAGGTAAGATGTCGTATGATTATTTTACAATTATATTCAAGGCCCATTTACAGAGTTTGTGACATGAGTTCACACTTTAAGGCTAGAGGAAAGGGAATTCAATCAATTTTTTTTCCACTGTGAGAGCAATTAAATTATGGTACACATTGGCAATTGCCTAATGAGGCAGTGAATTCCAATACCTTAGATAATGGTAACCACTTAGATGCGCATGACAAGGCATTTTCATCATGTATATGTCTTCTGCAGTGTAGATGATGAACACAGGTTCATCATCCAAATCCTGTGGACCCCTGCACTGTAGATGGGGAAAGGAGACTGCAGGTGATTGCAGTAAAAAAGGCAATTACCTGAAGCTGAAATGAAAAAGCTTTTAAAATATGAGGGGAAGGGGGGCTGTAAATGAGCCCCCACCCCCCCCCCAATGTTTTTGCTATAGGGGCAAGTGACCCCTAATTTTAAAGAGGGGAGTCTATAATTTCATATGGCGTAATCAGCATTAAAAACAGCAATTACCTGTAGCAGCATTGAGAATGTGGTTTAACCTAATAGGGAGGGGCCTCTAATTGATATCCCCCCTCTATTTAAGCAAGAGGGACATGTGAGCCCTAATTTGAAAGAGGAGACTCTGCCCTTCCTAGTAAGGGGTCACTGTAAGATTGGCGTAAAAATGGCGAACACCTGCAAAAGCATTTAAAATGCTGTTTCACCAGAGGGGACGGGCTATAATTAAGCCTTTTATAACTGATAATTATATAACCGATAAAAATTTACCACACATTTTAATGTTCATACCCCCTTCTTTCAAATGCTCCCCTAGGATGCAGGTGATAACTATTAAAATGGAGGACACATGCCCCACTAGAAACAAATTGATTTCTAGTGGTGGGGGAGGGACGTATTAAAGTGCCCTCTACCTCCCTGTCTGTTTTAACTAGATGGATATGAGACCCCTCAAGTATAAGAGGGAATCCCCCTCTTTTTTAAATGATGGTGTCACACACCCCTATAATGTTCAGGTGATCATCATGGCAATGGTGATCACCTGCCCCAAGTAGAGAGCCACACTGTGTTTGAGGAGGGAGTGGCCCTTTTAGAGCCCCCATTTCCCCATAAAGTATAAAGGTTGATAAGACACCAGTTTAAAAGAGGGGAACCTCCTCTTTCCAGTATGGGGTCTCATAGCCCTATCATTAGTAGGTGATTGTAATTTTTATGCCAATCACCTGCCTAATTTATTTATTGTAGGGGGGTTAGCAGCCACAAAGGTGCCTCTATCCCCTAAAGACAGCATACAACACACATACACCCAATGCATCCCACATGCAAGAGGAGATTGCCCTTAATCAAATAAGTGGTCTCATTCCCCTTTTTGAAAGCAGGTGATTCCCACAGAAATAGCAATCACCTGTATACTTGGTGCCTTTTACCTTCATTTGAGCTATAAAAGGGACCCTTGTACCCCAAAATATGCACTACCACAAGGCAATTAACCCCTCTTTTTAAAGAAGTGAGGCCTCTCTATTAAAAAGGGGTCAGATGTCTGGTGGTTATACACTGACCACTGTGTAAACATTAATCACCTGTCATAAACATAAGCATATGGAATAATATCAGGGGGTGGGGTATCCCCTATGTTGCTGCTCACAATACATACAAAAACTTATTTGAAAGCAGCAATCATGTTCTTTCAAATGAGTGGTCCTGTGTCCACTTGCTTTCAGCTGATTGTCACATCAATGACAAATACCTCTCATCTTTGGTTAAATTTGTGGGGTTCTGATGCTTTTTAAGAGGCCTTTATTACCCCCTAACCATAACAACATATCAATATAATCCAAGCATTTGAAAGAGTGTGGTTGCACGATTCAAATAAGGGTTTTCATGTCCTTATAGCTATGAAGTGATTTTAATAGCAAAACTGATAGCCTGACTGTAACAATTTGCCTCATTTATTTCTACTGTTGATGTTAGGGTTCATAGAACAATGTTTGTCTGAACTAATAAAAAAAAAAATCTATATAGGATGACTATACAACTATTTTATGTTTTTTTTTTTTTTTTGCTATGAGTGATTTTGGACAGGGATAGGAAGATACATATAGGTTCAAAATTGTTTAAACTTTTACCTTCTGGTAATTTAGAATTTAGTGTAATTTTAAATTTGTGTAATATTTGTATGGTTATCTATTTTATACCTAGAAGCCGATTTATGAAAGTGCGGATGGACATGATTCGCTGTAGAGATCATGTCCGCCGCACACCGATAAATGCTGGTGAATTGCTTGTGCAATGCCGCCCCTTGCAGATTCCCGGCCACTAGCAGGGGGTGTTAATCAACCCGATTGTACGCGATCGGGCGGATTGCTGTCCACCGCCTAAGAGGCGGTGAACGAGTTAAGGAGCAGCGGTCTTAAGACTGCTTTTTAACTCCTGTTTCCGGCAAGCCTGAAGGCGCACGCGGAAACAACTGCATCAAGCTCCATTCAGAGCTTGATGAATCGGCCCCCTACTCATTTTCTGCATGAATTGCAAGATTGTAAATCATGGCACAAATAATTGACTTTTCTGATTTTCAATTGTTAAGTTTAATTGAACCATAAAGCATAAAAGCATAAATGTTGCTATTTTGGGAAGGTGAATTGATGCTAAATGTGTGAGACACGGCATGTGAACTAGCTCAGTGATGGGCAGCAAATTTAAATATAAATGTGTATGATTATATACATACAGTATACATTTATGTGTTAATATGTGTATATACACATATTAACACATAAATATATATGCAAATAAGCATATACATACATATTTACAGGGAACACACTGTTTTTTTTCTTACACCCCACAGCTGCCACATTTATTCCCTAAAAACTGTCTAGAGCAGTTCTTCATTTATTTATTTTTTTTAAAAATGCTACTATTTTTTATTTTAAAAAAAGCACTACACGCTGTATTTTGGGGGCTATTGGGGGACATTTAAAATATTAACCAGAGGTCTGACCTCGGGTAAATTTTTTTGAGTGCTAATTGCTACTGCGAG
Source organism: Bombina bombina (assembly GCF_027579735.1). Taxonomy (NCBI): domain Eukaryota; kingdom Metazoa; phylum Chordata; class Amphibia; order Anura; family Bombinatoridae; genus Bombina; species Bombina bombina. The sequence goes on along the minus strand of NC_069505.1, from coordinate 538,766,684 downwards.
CTCGCAGTAGCAATAACCAGCTACTTGCAATGGCTGGTTATTTATCACGTATACGAAAATAGGCAAATTTGCCCGTTTGCGGGCACGTGACAAATTAGCGCTCCACTTGTAATCTAGGCCTTATTTTTTTGCATTTAAGTTTTTGGCATTTTTATATATTATTTTATTTCTGCAAACTAAAGTTATTTTCTAAAAGTGCTTCGTCTGCTGAAATTTGAGTGGGTAACTCACAGAAAAAAGTTAAAATTTATGTGTAAATGTAATGAGGGTCAAACAACTAAAAACACCTCCAGCACAAAGGTGTAAAAATGGCCCAGCAGCAAAAGGGTTTAAAATGATTTTGGTATATTTCTGAATATAACAGAATTCAGGGATATGACTTCTTGTATTCAATGGGTTGGCTTCCAATTTTTTTAACGTAAGTTCAATTGCCATCTTATTTATTGTAAATCAGGTGGAATCTGTATTGGCTGTCAACCTCATCTACTATGTAACACTTATTACTCTAATAACGTATTACTCTAAAACAGAGCTTTCCAAACTTTTCATGTTGGTGACACACTTTTTAAACCTACATCATATCGCGACACGGTAATTAATTCAGTTGTACTAGCAAAAAGGAGGTTAAACTAACTTGTTTTAAAATATACGGACACATACATAAATTATATAATAATGAAATGTATTTACAAGTAACAGTAAGTATGTGCAAGACTTAAAAAAGTTTAATAACACCAATAGCTACTTACTATTTTAATGGGATGTCTGAGGTTGATGGGATGAACACAGTTTCTGAATATTTGGTGGAATATTAGATAAAGATACTCGCATTTCATCATCAAGCATTTTAAGCTTCCACTTCCTATCCATATATCAAGAGCAAAAGCAGCAATGAACTACTGGGAGCTAGCTGCAAAAAAAAACCTCTGACTTCAGCTCAGCGTTTAAGCTGCCGCCGTCAGAGCTCCGTGAGCCCTACTGACTACTGCCCGCGCTGCAGACACACTGCTGTCCCACTCAGACTACACATGCAGTCACGAGCCAATTAAGGAGACTACACGTGCAGTCAGGAGCCAATGTGCCGCCAAAGCCGCCAATGGGAATAGTTTCAATTCCCACTGAGCTGCGCCAATTGGTTAAGATGATCTGTGACCCACTAGGTATTAATCTTGTGTCAAACATGTGATATGCGTAGCAGGCAGGCGGAAATTCAGAAACCAAAAAAAAATAATAATTTAATTTTAAAAAAATTGTGCTGAAGCAGGGACACACCTACACACTGCTGCCGACACACTAGTGTGTCCCGACACACAGTTTGGAAAGCACTGCTCTAAAACATAAGCAAACAAAATAGAGGTGATTGTAACATACTATAGTATTTGTATTGGTGGCAGAATTCCAATTTTAAAGTTTGCCATGTGCTAATTTTGCTTCTATAGGAGAGTTTGCGCAACTCACAGAGACAGCCCGCTATCTAGACAATTCCTTGGGCTCCATGTACTAAGCAGTGTAAGCTGCTCTAGAGCCCTTGCGGAGTAGGTTCCCATATGCAAGCCTGCTTTCCACAATGTAAGAAGCAGCTGTTATTAGACCACTGCTTCTCACACTCTATGCCACCTCGGAGGGGGCAAGGAGAAATCACTGAGAGCTTGCTCGCTCTTGGTGATTGACAGTCCCTTCTCTTATGAGATGGGTGGCGAGAGAGATGGGGCGGACTTTGAGAGTGTAATGATACATACGGGCAGCAGATCCTGTTCGTCCACTGCCCATATGTAATGAAGGTAAGATGACAACTTCTCGAGTTAAGAAGCTTGTCCACTTGCCTTTTGGTACATGGGGGCCCTTATGTGCAGTTCCTGCAAGTGTCAGCATGTTTTTTGTTATGTCTAATCTGGCAAATATTAGTTAACTGGGCCATAAATATGACATACGTTGGTGCTGAATGATTTTGAGTTCATACAGAAGTGTATTAAGCTGTTATGCTGCCCTAGGCACTAGTATTCTACTTCACAGTGAACCTCACACCAAAAATATTTTAGCTCATTGGTGCCTCATATATTTTTTCAAAACTTAAGGCCATGGATGCACAAAGTGGTCATTCACTCCAACTAGACAACCAGGGATAATTGATTTGTAAATTTGTAATACAATGGATAGATAAAACAGTTTGAGAGCATAAATGTGAAAAGTCAATATTCTGTAGAACTGCTCCTCAGAATTTCCTGTTCCTCTAAATTGTATTGCTCTAGGAACAGCCCTAGATGGCCTAAGATAAAATGCACCTCTGAGTACACATAATACCAGGTGGTATTGCCACAAATCAGAAGAAAAAAACACTATCAGATCTCTGGATAATTTTCTAAAAGTGCCCCAAATGCATTATAGTGTTTTATATACAAAATTTTGGTTTTTATTTTTATTAGGCAGTTTTGGGGCTTTAAAGTTGGCGGCTGGGGGTGGTAGAAAAAACACGGCACTGAAAAGTATGTTTACATTGAGGTCTATGGGAACTATGTGTTCCCAGTAAATAAATATGTATATATATTTATGTGTTAATATGTGTATATACACATATTAACACACACACATATGTGTCTATGTATATATATATATATATATATATATACTGTATATATACACACATATATATAAAAATGCTGCAATCGTTGCGCTTAGGTTCAGATGCCGTCTCTGACAGCATCAGAACAAGGTTCCCATTGGAGCCTATGGAAGTGCACTCTCGTGAGAGCAATGCTTCCTAGCAATGCGAATGCAAGCTTGCATTGTGCTTTACTTGTAATACCAGTGCGCATTAGCCTGCGCTGGTATTACTCAGTGGAGCGCTAATATTGCTTTTGTGCACGTAATATTTAGCACTCTACTTGTTATCTAGCCGATAATGTATTATTTAAATATAATAGACCTGTACTGAAATATTGTTATTATTATTCAATGGGTTCACATATTATTTGTCTGCTTAATTTTGATACTGTGTTATAACAATAAACATATGCCCAGAATGTGTGCCACAGACTGGTATTGTCAATATTATAGGGTAGGTGTAAGAGCTTGGTGCTGTAATCTGTATAATAAGATATGGATAAGTCTAAATTCTACTATTACTATCAAATAGGTGTTTTGATTGCAGAACTAAGTGAGCAGAATAGTTGAACAGTAGGTCGTTAACACGCTGGTAACCTGCTTTCTTGCTCTGCAGGAATATTTTTTTTTAAATGTTGGCAACTATGAAATACTGGTACACGGGTCTACATAGCATATGTGCATATGCCACTGAAAAACAGTTATGACTTTTACTAGAAACATTTTTTTTGCTAATGAAAGTATATTGCACAATTGCTTCTTTTTAAAAAATAAATGTACCCATGCACATTTCAGTTTTTACCTTCTATCCCTTTAAGTTGCAAAGGCAGGATTTATCACTTGGAAACCTGACAAGCAGGATCACAAGAATACCTAATAATATACTGTATCATAGTGACAGGTTTTCTAGAAAATCTGGTCCACAGGTGTACTGAAGAGTAACAGACACAAGATCTGGGACTTGGCTGGATCATAGAAATACCAGTATAGACTGAGGCAGGATCTGTAGATTTTCTAGTACACATTGTAGAATACTGGAGATAGTTTTGTTCCAGAACTGCAAAGTCACAGATCCTGAGGCCCACAGATGACTGCAGACCAACTGCTGAGTATGAACTGTTACCTATATCTGGGTTAGATAATATATGCCCACTCTTTGGTTAGAAAGGCAGTACATTTCTAACAGGGTAAAACATCAGATAGTGAGACAAACTCAATGCAAGGTAAACAGAGCTCGGGTCATGGACAATCCAAGTTCATGACACACAGAAACAAAAAAGCTGGGTCAAACAAACTAAGTTTCAAGTTCCAGGAATTCAATATCATAGATACTAACTGAGGCTTACAGAAATGCACTCAACTGGTGCTGTGCTCCAAGAGCACTTGGTTTTTATAGCAAGTTGATTGCCATATTTATTACATCTAGGTTAACAGATGTGCCTAGCCAAAGGTAAGAAAACATAGGTAAACAATGTATGGATGCAAGACTAAAGCAAAGTAATGTAGTAATTCTTCAAGGATGCAGTTGATTTGAGACCTATGAGGCCAGAGTTTGAACCTGGCCTAAGCACCCCCCAGAATAACCCAAAAGCAAACTGAATTTTAGCTGAAGAATCTATTGCTTTCCTGATAAAGTCAATTTTGAACACTAAAATACAATTGATAATTGTATTGTGACATAATACTCATACGCTAAATCACTTGAAAGTGATACAGCATAACTGTAAAAAGCTGACAAGAAATCAGTGCTTTGTAAACAGTTATACTTCATCTGCTGTCCAGCTGCAAACTGAAAAAAACAATAGCCAGAGGGCGGAGCTAGCCTTTGAGGAACATGGCCGCAGCTCTGCTTTCTCCGTGTTATACTTTTAATAAATTCCTATTCTAGGCACTATGTCTGGGTCAGTAGGTGATCTGTTTGAGATGAGAGGGACATGGAGCAGCTCCTAAACCATTCAGTGATCTTTATGGCCCGGAGACTCGTGGGGCCGACAAGATCTAAACTGACGATCCCTTAAATACTGGGTGAGTCATGACTTACTTGAAGGCCTTAGGCCTTGAAATGGGTCTCTAATCTGCCTATGGAGATCATTTCCAAAAGGAAACTGAACTGGCTATCTACAGATACCCCTGCTTCTCTACATCATTCTGTTCTAGGTGCCCTAGGAGCCAAGTGCTGTGTGTTAGCTGCGCAAAGCAGGTGCGACTTCCATCTAAAATAGAACTGAGTCACATCATCCCTGCTGTTACATAAGACTTGCAGCCCTCTTCAAACACAGAGCCCAGTGAGGCCAGCAGTACCAGATGACAGGATTCCTATATCCCAGAGCAACAATTAAACCTACCAACTGGATCGGTTTGTGAACCGCAGCATTAAGTATGCTGGGTGTGATGTTGACAGATCCTTCATATGGATCAAGGACGCCTACAGCTCTGACAGTCACTTGCCCTCATTTTGCAATAATCCTTTATCCCCTGACACAAGCTACATGGGGACGAGATCCCTAACTGTTACTCCGCTATGGAAGTGGTAAAGAGTTGGTGTTCTTGACCTGGGAGGTGTTTTGACTCAGCTTGCATGCCAGCCCAGACTTCAACCTCTTGCTGTATGGGGGGATCCGAGAGGTTAGAGTAAAGGGACGGACTACCGCTTCAATTTCAGAACCCAGGATCTACTCTGGGACTTGGTAGCTGTAAATGTGTACATTGGAGGGAAGGCGAGGGTTAAAATTAACGGAGCTCATCACATACTCGATTGTTTTACATAACAGAGAAAGGCAGCATGCTAAATTGTGACATAACACTACAAGATAAGCCCATCTACAGAACATATGCATGTATGATTGCTCTGCAGCAGATTATCGAGTATATACGATATCATAATGGTGACTTTCATATAAGAATCCATCCTTTAGTATTTTATGAAGACTAAACTGTCTGATTTTTTTTTGTAAATAATCTGCTTGGGTTTTCTAAAGGCTAGCTGATCGCTATTCTTGGACGATACCGCATGTATAGTACTAGAGATTTCATATACTATGTGATACTGCATGGACATTTCATATATATACAATCCTATTATATGCTTCTAGTAAGGCTACTTGACTGTATGGGTGTCAGAACTATCATCTAAGTATAATTATTGATGAGACTGTTCCTTTAAATTAACATCGTTTACACATTATTTCCCTTTATAAGCATGCTTCATACCTCTACCATTGCTTGTTATTGATCGTCTGCCACCTTCTGGTAGCTAAACGTTATTTCCATTTCGTGAGCCTAAACCTCTGTTCCAGCCGCATCTCTATCCAGCAGCTACAGTCTCTTCCTCTCCAAGCCAGATCTACAGTGGATAACTCCGCGGTGACGTCACAAGCCATCCACGGAGCAAACGGAGCTGTGTTTTCCTCCAAAGATACAGACTTCCACTAGCCTCTGTTGCTAATCTCCAAACCGCATCTGTTACAGCTCCTATAGGGGTCTTCCCCATTTCAGGTACCTTATTTATTTCAACAATCAGCAGGATAAACTTGTAACGTATAAAGAATGTTCACTTGCTACGTTATAGTGATATCTCTCACCTTATACCAAGCTTGTTTCAAGAGATGTATAGTATCCTAAAGTTGTCTCTAAGACACATGTGGTAGCAATAGTGTCTACTCTGAATTCTACCTGACATCAAACTTAGCTACCTGTCTTATCTGTTGCTTAACACTATCTTTGCTGGTAGTTCATGTTATGCAACAGTAACTCAATTTCTGCTACAACCACTCTTAACTTAAATACATAGTTAAAGTCTCAGCAGCTGAGGTTCAAAACAACTCATTGTATAATTTCTTATTTAATCACTTAGCAAACGTGACAGATCCTGACAGAATAACAAGCCAATAAAATGGACCCAGCTGAGATGACTGTGCACATGCAGACTTTAAACCAAAGAGTTGATTTATTGACAGAGGGGTTAACCACACTCAAGGCAGAAAATAATGCCCTTAAAACATACATTAAGAAATATATAGAACCTAAAATACATTCATCAGAACCCCAAATAAGTGTGCCTGAGAAGTTTTCTGGTGATAGGTCCCAATATAGAGACTTTAAAAATGCCTGCCTTTTGCTTTTTACGCTTAGGCCCCAAACATAACCGAATGACAGGTCACGAGTTTTGACTGTCATTTCTTACTTAAGAGGAGAGCCCCGTACATGGGCCAATAGTTTCTTTGAGACAAATGACAATATATTAAACTCACTTGATGGCTTTTTCACAGCTATGGGTCAGTTATACGAAGACCCATTCAAACAACAAACTGCTGAGACAGCACTAAGGGCATTGAAACAAAAGAATTGTAAAGTAGTACACCACTGATTTTTAAAAATGGGCTAAAGATTCCCAGTGGAATGATGAATCTCTTAAAAATCAGTTTAGGCTTGGCCTTTCAGAGCCTATTAAAGATGAGCTGTCCCGCATAGACCTCCCTCCTACTTTAGAAGTGATGTACTCCTTTACAATTCTTTTCTTTTGTTTCAATGCCCTTAGTGCTGTCTCAACAATTTGTTGTTTGAATGGGTCTTTGTATAACTGGATATAGGATTCCTGAAGGGGCCACTAACTACCCAAGAGAAAAATAGAAGACGTGAAAACAATTTATGTTTATATTGCGCCTCAGACGAGCATACTGTCAGAGACTGTCCTTCTTTGCAGAGACAACGAAAGGGTAAGAATGTTACTACTGTATCCTGTTGTAATACCTACAATTCCACCACAACCTATTGTAAACTCATTCTTTCATTACAGTGGGATCTCCTACGAGTCAACGTTCCAGCCATTATTGACTCTGGTGCAACAGCCTGTTATATAGACAAAGAATTCACATTTGAAAATAAAATACCACTTATGCAGAAAAAGTCTCCCATTCTCTTGCGAGGTATAGATGGTAAGATTATTTCCTCAGGACCTGTTGAATACCAAACGATATCTTTATTGGTTTCCACAACTGAACATCATAGAGAATATATCTCTTTTGATGTAATTACCTCACCAGCGTCTCCCGTAATTCTAGGCTTAACCTGGTTAAGTTTACACAACCCTCATATCTCATGGGAAACTCTCTCTCTCACTTTGAATTCTAAATACTGCACTACTACATGTTTCCCTTTTGGTATTCTCCTTACCTCTCAGATAAATTCAGATATCCACATTCCCACTGAGTATAGTGATTTCTCAGATCTTTTTAACAAAACTGAGTCTGAGAGTCTACCTCCACACAGGAAATATGACTGCCCTATAGATATACTTCCAGGCACAGATATTCCATGTGGGCACATTTTTCCCCTTTCTAAAACAGAACTTGAACATTTAAAGTCTTACTTAGAGGAAAATCTAAGAAAAGGGTTTATACGCCCCTCTACATCGCCGGCAGGAGCCGGAATATTCTTTATGAAAAACAAAGGTGGCTCCCTAAGGCCCATTATAGATTATAGACAACTGAACAAAATCACCGTAAAGAATAGATACCCTTTGCCCCTGATTCCAGAACTAATTGAGAGACTGGAAGGGGCCAAATTCTTTACAAAATTGGACCTTAGGGGGGTGTATAATTTGATCAGAGTAAGAAGTGGGGATGAGTGGCTGACGGCGTTCAGGACCCGATACGGTCAATATGAATATACAGTCATGCCGTTCGGGCTCTGTAACGCCCCAGCCACCTTCCAATACCTAATAAATGACTTGTTTAGAGATATTTTGGATGTTTTTATAGTCATATATCTCGACGACATATTGATATACTCTAAGTCCCTTACTGAACACACATTACATGTCAGACAAGTCCTCTCTAGATTAAGAGACAACCACCTGACCTCTATGTCAAACCTGAGAAATGTATTTTTAATTCACAGAGTATAGCGTTCCTTGGGTATATTATCACCTCCTCAGGTATTCAAATGGAGGAATCAAAGATACAAACCATTAAAGATTGGCCTAGCCCTAAATCGAGAAAAGAGGTCCAACGTTTTTTGGGTTTTGCAAATTTTTATCGCAAATTTATAAAAAAACTTCTCCAAACTTACCAAACCATTAACTACTTTAACAAAGTCCACTGTATCGTTCAGATGGAATCAAGAAGCACAAAAAGCCTTTGATTACTTGAAATTAAAATTCACCACTGCACCTATACTCAGGTTTCCAAATCCTGAATATCAATATATACTGGAAGTTGATGCCTCCGACATCGCTGTGGGTGCTGTTCTTTCACAACGAGTAGGGATCAAACAACCCCTACATCCTGTTGCTTTTTTCTCCCGATCTTTAAATTCAGCCGAACAAAATTACCCCATTGGGGAAAAAGAATTGTTGGCTATTAAATTGTCACTCGAGCACTGGAGGCACCTTTTGTAGGGTACAAGTGTTCCAATATTGATCTATACAGATCACAGAAACTTGCAGTACCTAAAAAGCACACGAACACTCTCCGCCATATACGTAAGGTGGAATTTGTTCCTTACCAGATTCAATTTTCAAATATCAGAACAACAAAGTGATGAGCTGCACCAGGGTTCTTGTTAAAAAAACTTTTATTGTAGGTCACAATATCTTCCTTCCAGAAGCATTATTTCACAACAATAAAGGACATTGTGGTGTGTGTAGAAATCACCCAAAGAGCTTATTGCTGACGCGTTTCAGCCTTACTGGCCGTAATCGTAGCATAATGCTCATAATCCCAATCCACCTTTAAATACATTGTGCTAAATTGTGATTGGATAAAAGAATTATCCTGGGCGGTTTCTAAGAACACACCTATTATACAGATACACCAATATAAAGTATTATTCATATATATGTTGTAAACAATAATGAGTAATATAAAAATTATGCAATTGCTTTTGCTCAGATGAACTCCCGGTTGGGACTAACAATAGACTTATAGCTGAATATTCTAGTTCTAGACTTTACACTTCTGTTAACTTTTTTATCTCAATTTTAAATTATAAAGTCTGTCAGAACATCCTTATCATTTTATATTGCCCTAAGCTATTTTATCCAAACTTTTAAGTCCCTTTTTAGACAATTAGAAAACTGAGTCAATAGAGAAACTGAAAAATCTGCACCAATATACAAAGACTTACAAAAAACTGTTTTTGCATAAAATACACTTCTTGTGTCTTTGCTGGAGACTATTGTTGCTAAACATTATCCAATTAAATTAATGAATAAATAAATAAACAAACTTATACATTTGCTCCAAATATATTTCATTTAAATTCCAAATCTCCAACTCAATTTTAATTTTAATTTTCAGTTTCCGATTCAAATTTAAATTTAATTTTAATTTCAAGCTCTGCTCAAGGGATGCCCTTGGATACACAGACCCAAGAATCTTTATTCCCAAAAATTGATTATATCGAATTCTGAATTCAGACCTGTGGGGATTCTTGTCCTGAGTCTGTGTATCCAAAAGGCCTCCCTTTTGGCTAGGAGTTTATCTCTGTCTCCACCCCTTGCCTTACAGGTTACTTGTTCAATGATTGTCCACCTCAATGTGTCTACATTCTTACTGTGTGTCAATTTAAAATGCTGCACTAATGGTGTAGTCAATTTTCCAGCCTTGATATTATTTATATGTTCACGTATTCTGTCCCGTGTTTCTCTGGATGTGAGTCCTGTGTATTGGACAACACACTGTACACAGGTCAGCAAATAAACCACATAAGTGGCTCGACAATTCAGGCATGAGTAGTGCCTGAATTGTTCCCCTGTTACCGTACTTGAGAAACCTTCACCACCCTGTAAGAATCCGCAAGCTATACATGATGTATAGCTACATTTAGAGACTCCTTTAAACCTTAACCATGATGATTGGTCAGATTTAGTGGTGCTTATTTGCGTGGGAGCTAGAATATTGGCTAGTGTTTTCCCTTTTTTGAAAGCATACCTGCACCCCTTTGATACAATATCACTGAGATCATCATCAGCCGATAACATACGGAAATGCTTCCGTATGATATTGCAAATCTGATGATATTGGTTACTATATCTAGTGATAAAGGAAACACCTTCGAAAGCATCTTTTTTCCCAGGCTTCTCTAGCTTGAGAAATTGAGACCTATTTCTTTTGGCTATTTCTAATCTAGAAATGGACACTTCCTTTTTTTTGTAACCTCTTTGACATAAGCGGTCCTCTAGTTCTAAAGCCTGTATCTCAAATTCCTCCTGAGTTGTACAATTACGTTTCAAACGTATAAACTGCCCTTTTGTAACAGATCGAAAAACCCTCTTCGGGTGGTTGCTTTTCACGTGGAGCAGTGTGTTTCCTGAGATAGGTTTCCTAAACACCTTTGTAAACACTTTGTTTTCTTTGCTCATTAGTGTTACATCTAGATAATTGAGCTGTGTGACATTAAACTCATGTGTTAGTTTAATCCCCGCTGTATTATTATTGAGGTGCCTTAGGAAGTCCTCAACTTCTGATTCACTTCCTTCCCAGATGATCAGAAGATCATCTATGTATCTCCTGTAGTAATTGATCTTGGCTTTCCAGGGTCCACTATCTCCATAGATGTGGGACAGCTCCCACCAACCCATTTCACAATATGGAGCAAGAAATGAGGGACATTGAAGTAATTCAATTTTATTCATTGCGGAGGTCAGATGAACGTGTGTAGAACACGTTGGAAATTGAAAATGTATTTTCCTCTGATTTTTCCCCCTATACACTTAGCAAACTGTTTGAACAAATGGAGTCTCTCCTAGAGAAAGAAATAAGACTCAAATGGGACATTTGGACACTGCAAAAGTATCTGAATCAGGGTATGATACCCAGGGGCCTGAGGGTCAACAAGTTTCCCACCTTTGTGGTGGAAGACGAAGAGTTCATAAGGGTCTGGAATGGGGTGCTTTCAGATTGTTCACTTAAACTGATGGGAATGTTAATAGAATTTAAATCTAAGCTGTTAGTTACTGTTTCGAAAGAAATTGATGTTTTGCAAATTGAGTTAAATGTACGTAGCAAAGAGTTACAATTTAAGAAATTTGATTCAATATTGCAGGTTACATTGGCTGAATCAAAGGCATTAATTATGGAGATTAAGCACGACCAATATCTAAGGGATGTAAGTGATTACGAAAACAATAAAATTTATATTTGGAATAGAAAACTAAGAACAAGCTATAGAAGGGAAAACGATCAAAAAAGGTTCCCCAAAGGTAAAAAAATCAGGCAAGAAACAAAATAAACAAGCTTTTAAATGAAAGAAGGTAACCTTCAATGAAAGTGAGGCTGAGTCCTCTGGGGATTGTTCCACTTCAGGTGAAGAGGAGGACACAGCTAGTAATCAGGTTAAAACTTGTAACTTAGATCACACATCAGTCCCCATAATTAGGACCAACACAGAAATGAGCACTTCAAGGTATCAGCAAAATTATGTAAATTAGGTTAGTTCTGGGACCCATGAGGAAGAAGAGAGATCAGAAGTAGCGCAGGTTTTTTCAAAGGTCCCAGAAGGATTCGAAGGGGGGGGAAACGTTACAAAAGGGAAAGGGATTCTAAAAGGGAACCCATTACAACAACGAGAACCCCCCAGGAGAGGCAGATCAAAAACCAAGTATCAATAAATTCTGTGATTAATCTGTCTTCGCGTCCATTAAGTGCCATTGAAATTAAAGTTTTAAATTATGGCCTAAGTTTTGTGCCAACTGACACATTTAATTTATTTCAAACCTTGGTGGACGTGAACAGACTGATCAGGAATCTTACAGTAAAGAAATATTTTGCTAAAGGTGGTACAGAGATGAGTCATGACAAAACTGAAAACAAATCCCTTTCAAACACAACACTTACATTTCAAGAGGCATGTGATTTGGAGGCACTTGAAAATTTGTACTTTGAAAGTGGCAACAATGAGACATATATGGATACAAACAAAGTATCAAGTGGCCCTCAGTTTTCAAGTGCCTCTAAATTTTATCCCCTACATATAAGGGGAAATATTCTTGAACAATTTCAAAGAAGAGTTGAGAGGGATTTAACGAATTTATCCTATGTTGCCAAACAGTATGTGCATCCAAATTTAAATAAAGAAGAGCTTTTAGCACTAAACAGTCTCAAAGAAGATTAAAGTTTGGTAATTAGATCAGCGGACAAGGGTGGGTCTGTGGTTGTCATGGACAAATGTTTCTTTGTTCAAGAAGCACTACGACAACTTTCAGACCCACTCCAGTATACACGTCTGTCGCATGATCCCACAACAAGATTCAAGCGTGAAATATTGCACTTAATCGACGATGGAAGGGAAGCAGGCTTTATAGATGAGAAAACAAGTAAATTTTTGACAGTAGATTCTCCGATAAAGCCTGTTTTCAATTTCCTTCCTAAAGTACATAAGTCCTTAACAGACGTTAAGGGCAGTCCTATCATTAGCGGCATAGGCTCTATATTAGAGCCTATGTCACAATGGTTAGATTCCATTCTACAGCCAATGGTATCTAAGTTGTCTAGTCATTTGAGAGATACTAAGCAACTTTTGATTTAACTTGAATCTGTCTTTTGGCAAAGCAACTTCAGTTGGCTGTCTATAAATGTAACTTCCTTGTACTCATCTATACCTCATGACAAGGGTCTAGAAGCACTATCGTTTTTCCTGAAAAGGATGACTGGGTATAGTCCTCAGCTTTGTAGTTACATCCTAAATGTTACAGAGTTCTTGTTAACTCATAATTTTTTTATGTTTGAGGGAGACCACTACCTCCAGAGATGTGGGACAGCGATGGGGGCCAAATTTGCCCCCTCCTATGCCAACCTGTTTATGGGTTGGTGGGAGCTGTCCCACATCTATGGAGATAGTGGACCCTGGAAAGCCAAGATCAATTACTACAGGAGATACATAGATGATCTTCTGATCATCTGGGAAGGAAGTGAATCAGAAGCTGAGGACTTCCTAAGGCACCTCAATAATAATACAGCAGGGATTAAACTAACACATGAGTTTAATGTCACACAGCTCAATTATCTAGATGTAACACTAATGAGCAAAGAAAACAAAGTGTTTACAAAGGTGTTTAGGAAACCTATCTCAGGAAACACACTGCTCCACGCGAAAAGCAACCACCCGAAGAGGGTTTTTCGATCTGTTACAAAAGGGCAGTTTATACGTTTGAAACGTAATTGTACAACTCAGGAGGAATTTGAGATACAGGCTTTAGAACTAGAGGACCGCTTATGTCAAAGAGGTTACAAAAAAAAGGAAGTGTCCATTTCTAGATTAGAAATAGCCAAAAGAAATAGGTCTCAATTTCTCAAGCTAGAGAAGCCTGGGAAAAAAGATGCTTTCGAAGGTGTTTCCTTTATCACTAGATATAGTAACCAATATCATCAGATTTGCAATATCATACGGAAGCATTTCCGTATGTTATCGGCTGATGATGATCTCAGTGATATTGTATCAAAGGGGTGCAGGTATGCTTTCAAAAAAGGGAAAACACTAGCCAATATTCTAGCTCCCACGCAAATAAGCACCACTAAATCTGACCAATCATCATGGTTAAGGTTTAAAGGAGTCTTTAAATGTAGCTATACATCATGTATAGCTTGCGGATTCTTACAGGGTGGTGAAGGTTTCTCAAGTACGGTAACAGGGGAACAATTCAGGCACTACTCATGCCTGAATTGTCGAGCCACTTATGTGGTTTATTTGCTGACCTGTGTACAGTGTGGAGTCCAATACACAGGACTCACATCCAGAGAAACACGGGAAAGAATACATGAACATATAAATAATATCAAGGCTGGAAAATTGACTACACCATTAGTGCAGCATTTTAAATTGACACACAGTAAGAATGTAGACACATTGAGGTGGACAATCATTGAACAAGTAACCTGTAAGGCAAGGGGTGAAGACAGAGATAAACTCCTAGCCAAAAGGGAGGCCTTTTGGATACACAGACTCAGGACAAGAATCCCCACAGGTCTGAATTCAGAATTCGATATAATCAATTTTTGGGAATAAAGATTCTTGGGTCTGTGTATCCAAGGGCATCCCTTGAGCAGAGCTTGAAATTAAAATTAAATTTAAATTTGAATCGGAAACTGAAAATTAAAATTAAAATTGAGTTGGAGATTTGGAATTTAAATGAAATATATTTGGAGCAAATGTATAAGTTCGTTTATTTATTTATTCATTAATTTAATTGGATAATGTTTAGCAACAATAGTCTCCAGCAAAGACACAAGAAGTGTATTTTATGCAAAACCAGTTTTTTGTAAGTCTTTGTATATTGGTGCAGATTTTTCAGTTTCTCTATTGACTCAGTTTTCTAATTGTCTAAAAAGGGACTTAAAAGTTTGGATAAAATAGCTTAGGGCAATATAAAATGATAAGGATGTTCTGACAGACTTTATAATTTAAAATTGAGATAAAAAAGTTAACAAAAGTGTAAAGTCTAGAACTAGAATATTCAGCTATAAGTCTATTGTTAGTCCCAACCGGGAGTTCATCTGAGCAAAAGCAATTGCATAATTTTTATATTACTCATTATTGTTTACAACATATATATGAATAATACTTTATATTGGTGTATCTGTATAATAGGTGTGTTCTTAGAAACCGCCCAGGATAATTCTTTTATCCAATCACAATTTAGCACAATGTATTTAAAGGTGGATTGGGATTATGAGCATTATGCTACGATTACGGCCAGTAAGGCTGAAACGCGTCAGCAATAAGCTCTTTGGGTGATTTCTACACACACCACAATGTCCTTTATTGTTGTGAAATAATGCTTCTGGAAGGAAGATATTGTGACCTACAATAAAAGTTTTTTAACAAGAACCCTGGTGCAGCTCATCACTTTGTTGTTCTGATATTCACTGAAACGGAGCGTGCACAGAGGTAGCTTGTTACCGCTATCGACCCAGCCAGCACCCATCGGACAGTTCTGACAGCTGATTGAACAGCTGAGGAGGAGGTAGCCAAGAGAGGAGATTCCGGTGACGTCAGACGCCAAGTTACCGCGAGTGGAGAGGGACCCAGGAGGAGAGCGGAATACAAGCTGGAGGCAGAAAGAGAGGGGCTCTGATCTTCACCATCCCACTGCCCCGGAGGAACGAGTAAGCTCTCTGAGGACGGGCCAGACTCTGCAAGTAGCGGAAAGCGGCAAGAACCCGGGAATATTCTCCAAGCAGGGGTGAGTCTATTTACAAGACATCTCTATCTTGGTGCATTACAAGTTTGGGAACATCTAACATATCAAGTGAATAGACTGGGCGGTTATAATAGGTGCTCACACAACCTATGACTTTTGTCAATTTTCAAATAGTCTACCAACCAGCAAATAAAAACCACAAAGCAGACGCCCTTTCTAGGTTACCGTGTTTTGAGCGTACTTGTGCACCTGACCAGAGCTTGATACCAAAAGACAGATTTGTTTAATTTATTTGTGACTTTAAACCACAATTAATAAAAGAACAAACAGATGACCAAACAAAACCACTACCTCTCCTAAATAGGAGAGGTGACAGTCTGTATTACCATCAAGATCTATTATACATCCCTCCAATCTGGAGACAAATGGTATTACAGACAGCCCATGACTCTCTACTAGCTGGACACCCTGGTTCCGAAAAAACACTAGAACTTGTAAAGAGATCCTATTGGTGGCCTAATATGACTAAAGAAGTAAAAGACCATGTCGCTTCCTGTCATACATGCACCATCTCCAAATCCACAAAACAAGCACCTTATGGATTCTTATTACCTCTCAGTACTCCATCAATTCCATGGTCTGAAATAGCAGTCAATTTTATAGTCGATTTACCAAGATCAAACAACAATAACACCATCCTAGTTGTGGTAGACTTATTTAGCAAAATGTCTCACTTTGTTCCATATCATAAATTGTCGTCTGCTATGGAAACCATCCAACTGCTTATAAAACATGTTTTCAAACTACATGGTCTCCCGACTTCTATACTCAGTGACAGAGGAAGTCAATTTTCCAGTAGGTTATGGACAGAATTCTGTAAGATATTCAAGATTGATAAAAAACTCACAACAGCCTACCATCCCCAAAGTAATGGACAGACAGAGCGATGTAACCAATGGATTGAACAATATCTACGACTCTATTGTGCTAATCAACAAAACTTATGGTCCATACATCTCCCGTATGCTGAATTCTCATTTAACAACACTGTCCACACCACGACCAAAACCACACCATTCTATTCCAATTATGGTTTTCACCCCAGGTTTCATTTACTGCCAGATAATCGAAGCAATTTCCCAGACATATCCGAGCTCACCGATGCCATTTCCTCCAACTTCACTGCCATACAAGCAGCTATCGAGGAATCAAAGAAAACACAAAAAAAGTTCTATGATAGGAAAAGAAGGCAACCTCCTTCTTATGCTATTGGGGATCTCGTCTGGTTGTCCACCAGAAATCTGAAGCTTAATACTCCTTCAAAAAAATTCTCTCCTTTATACATTGGACCCTATCCTATAATTCAAGTTGTGAATGCTAATGCCGTTACGCTAAAACTCCCGGATACCATGAAGGTACACCCGACATTTCATGTCTCCCTTCTAAAACCATACAAAACCCTAAGAGGCGCCTCATCGGACTGTGCCCCTCAAGTTTCAATTGACCCTACCACCGAATACGAAGTTCGTGCCATCCTGGATTCTCGGTTGTTCTGTGGAGTTTTGCAGTATCTTATTGGTTGGAAAGGATACTCTTCGGAACATGATTCCTGGGAGCCTGCTAGTAACATCTCTGCACCCAGACTAATATCGCTGTTCCATCGAAGGAACCCGGACCGTCCTCGCCTTGAGCACCGGAGTTGCTCTTAGACGGGGGGATACTGTCAGAACTATCATCTAAGTATAATTATTGATGAGACTTTTCCTTTAAATTAAAATCATTTACACATTATTTCCCTTTATAAGCATGCTTCATACCTCTACCATTGCTTGTATTGACCGTCTGCCACCTTCTGGTAGCTAAACGGTATTTCCATTTCATGAGCCTAAACCTCTGTTCCAGCCGCATCTCTATCCAGCAGCTACAGTCTCTTCCTCTCCAAGCCGGATCTACAGTGAATAACTCTGCGGTGACGTCACACGCCATCCACGGAGCAAACGGAGCTGTGTTTTCCTCCATAGATACAGACTTCCACTAGCCTCTGTTGCTAATCTCCAAACCGCATCTGTTACAGCTCCTATAGGGGTCTTCCCCATTTCAGGTACCTTATTTATTTCAACAATCAGCAGGATAAACTTGTAATGTATAAAGAATGTGCACTTGCTACGTTATAGTGATATTTCTCACCTTATACCGAGCTTGTTCCAAGAGATGTATAGTATACTAAAGTTGTCTTATTCTTATATATATCGTTGTACAACAATAATTAATTTTTACTTTTTTGACATGTCTGATAACTTAAGCCTAACTAATAAATACATAAGTAATAAAGGGTTATTTTATGAGATACACTGCTACATGTATTCAGTGTCTCTAAGACACATGTGGTAGCAATAGTGTCTACTCTGAATTCTACCTGACATCAAACTTAGCTACCTGTCTTATCTGTTGCTTAACACTATCTGTGCTGGTAGTTCATGTTATGCAACAGTAACTCAATTTCTGCTACAACCACTCTTAACTTAAATACATAGTTAAAGTCTCAGCAGCTGAGGTTCAAAACAACTCATTGTATAATTTCTTATTTAATCACTTAGCAAACATGACAGATCCTGACAATGGGCTAGTCTATTTTTTTTTATTTTTTTTTATTAAACATTTTTTATTGAGGACATATCGTTAACAGATTACTTTTCTCCAGTAAAGATATATACAACATCAAAAATCAATAAAGCATAAAAAGTACATTTACATGTGCAAGGTTCAGTAACTGTAGAATACCAATGATAATGCAAGTTTCTCCCTGCAAGGGAGTCCTCGTTTTTACAGAGGTCACCTTTTATATATATAGTAATCTTTCATGGGTATACAATCGTATATCATCGTTCTATAAAGGTGTTATCCTTAGAACAGCAATCCAGTCAATGGAAGTGATTAAGTAGTGTGGTTTTAACTATCATGTTACATCACAGTTTCCTATTAGTATGGAGGGGCCTTCCGACCCCTCTCCGCTCATTATCTGCTAGTGAGGATATTGGGCTTCTGTCTTGGTTTCTGGGAAGGTGTGGGGGGAGAGGGGCATATGAGGAGGTTGGAAGTTGGGGTAGCTAGAAGAAACATATTTCTATATATCTTCCTATTTCTGAGGGTTCAAGTGGGAGTTAGATGAGTCAACATGGATTCCCACGGTTCCCAAATTAGGCAGTAATTATGTAATTGCCCTTGTTCTCTAGCCACATAATTTTCCATATTTTTGATATAGTTCACTCCCTCAATTACACTCTGTATTCTGGGGGGTTGACTCTTTTTCCAATTCCTGGCTATTAGCAATTTAGCAGAGAGGAGGATATATATCAAGAGCTTTTGCTTGGTTTTGGGGAGCTTGTCCATACCTAGGTGCAGTATGGCTAGGGCTGGACTCAAGGTTGGCGCTAGCTCTAAGTCTTTACAGATCTTTTCGATTTTCTGCCAGTAAGTCGTCAGTTTAGGGCAGGTCCACCAGACATGGATGGGGGACCCCGGCTCTCCACACTCCTTCCAACACTGTTGTGAGTGGTCAGGAAAAAGCTTCTGTAGTTTTGTGGGTACTAAGTGCCATCTGGTGATTATTTTGAAGTATAACTCATAGAGAGTAACGCAATGGGTTGCTTTTTTCATTAAGCTAATGGCCTTGCCCCAGGCGTCTGGTGGAAATGTGGCCTGCAAGTCTCTCTCCCATGCAGTCATATGAATTGTTCTTGGAGTAGTCTCTTCTTCAATAAGACAGTGATAATGTACTGTGAGGGGTTTATGTTGCTGGGTATTGGTTGTCCATCGTGTCTCCCAAATAGTCAGGTCTCTCAATGGTTCGTATAGGAAGCTCCAGGATTTCAACAGTGTACGGAGTCTCAGTAAGTCAAATTGGTGTTTGGGAGTTAGTGTAGGGAGGCTCAGCTGTAGCATGGGTTAGCATTGCCGCTTCATAATATTTCTGAAGACCGTAAGGTCATCAGCAAATAGCGCAAGCTTCTGAGGGGTATCATGCATCTGTACGCCATGAATCTGTTTTGATTCTCTAATTGCGATCGCCAGGGGCTCAATAGCCAAAACAAACAATAGGGGGGAGAGGGGGCATCCCTGTCTGGTTCCGTTACTGATTGTGATCTTAGGGGAGCAGAATCCCAACCCTCTAACAACTGCGGTGGGGGCCGAGTACATCGCCTTGGTCGCTGTGATGAATGAGTCCGGTATTCCAAACGCTGATAGAGTTTGAAATAGGTAGTCCCATCTCACCCCGTCGAAGGCCTTTTCGGCATCAAACGACAGGGTGAGTACCGGGAGTCCCATATCCGCGGCTTCTGAGAAGATATTTAAAAGGCACCGGGTATTATCGGAACCCTGCCTTCCTTGTACAAAGCCCACCTGATCTAGGTGTATAATTGTCTGCAAGTGCTTCCCTAGCCTATTAGCCAATATTTTAGCGTAGATTTTTGCATCTACGTTGATGAGTGAGATGGGCCTGTAGCTAGAGCACAGTAATGGGTCTTTACCTTCCTTGTGAATTGTGGTAATGTTGGCTTCTAGAAATTCTGCCAGGAAGGCGCCTTTAGTTGCTACTTTTTGGAAGAGTTGGAGCAGTATCGGGGTTATGATCGGGCTAAGTGTTCGATAGAACATTGCCGTGAACCCATCTGGCCCAGGGGCCTTATGGGGTGCGAGGTCCTCTATGGCTGCTTTGACCTCTTCTAATGTGAACTGTCGCTGTAATTCGGCTTTAGATTCCTCAGTTAGAGTGGGCACAGGTAGTGTTTCTAAGAATTTGAGAATGTCGCCATGGTCAGACATGACATGAAGAATAGTAACTAGCAAACGCAGCGCCTATTTCTTTAGGAGAGTGTACCACACCACTGCACGTCGCTATGTGGGGTATCCTTTTCTGTAGTGTGCGCATGCGTAATTTGTTAGCTAGAAGCTTGTCTGCCCTATTGCCTTTGTGGTAATACAATTGTTTGAGCTTATGTAGATTCTCCTGGACCCGGGACAGATCTCTCTTGGAGATTTTTTCCCTGATAAGTCCAATTTGATTGGCTACTTGAACACTAGGGATCGTTTTGTTTGTCTGTTCAAGGGCACGAAGATCTCCATATAACTTCGCTAAGGGCTGGCTATGCTCTTTGCGCAGTCGGGCCATTTTCTTAATAAAATAACCCCGTAGGTATGCTTTAAGAGCGGCCCTGACCATGTCAATGTCGGTGGTTCCTGTGTCATTATGTGACAGGAACTCCTTCACAACCTCTTGGAGCGCCGGAAGCTCTATATCAGAGAGCCATTGCTCAGAAAGTCGCCATGGCGGCCTATTAGTCAGGGCTTGTAGCTGAGTGAAATCTAAGCAGACCATGTCATGGTCTGACCATGTACACGGTCTGATGGAAGGGTTAGTACGTTGGTCTAGAGACCACGAATCACAGAATATATGATCGATCCTGGAATATGAATTGTGGGCTTTTGAGTAGTGTGTAAAGTCTTTCTCTGAAGGTGCTAAGCATCTCCAAGCATCATAGAGGTTGTGTTGGTATATGAGTTTCCGGAAAGCGTTGGAGGTAGATGAGACGTTTCTGTCAGAGTGTGTCGTAATGGTGGATTGCTTGTCTTTGGCTGGGTCCCAGACCATGTTGAAATCCCCCCCAATAATTAGGTGTCCTCTTTTGATCTGTTCTACGTGTGCTAATAATTTGCGGAGGAAGGGAACTTGTTTGGAATTAGGTGCATATAATGAGACTAGTGTGAACAGTGTGTTATTAAGTGAACAGATAAGTATCAGGTACCTACCCTCACTATCTCTTTCAATATACTCCATGGTAAAGGACAAGTCTCTACTAATCAGGAGGGCAACTCCTTTGGTCCTGCCCTCAGAATTGGAGGCAGTTTCACATACTGGGAATTATCGGGAAATCCCAGAGAGTCAGGGTTCCCCCATCCAGTGTGTCTCCTGTAGGAACATTATGTGTACTTTGTGTGCTAGGAGATATCGCTGTAGCAATTTCCTCTTAGTGGGGGAATTTAAGCCTTGCGCGTTCAGCGTAGCTATACGTATCGGGGCCATTTTGGGAGTGGCGGGGGGCTGCCTGGGTTACTTAGGGTGATAAATCAGTCTAGCAGTCAAATGTGGCGGATCAGTCTTATGCTGTGAGGGCTAGGAAAACGTGATATATATTAACTGAGAGGTATTATAAAAGGAAACCTCTATGACTGGATAAAAGTGATAAGTATACACTTTCGCAATGAGTGCACCAACCAGTCTTTGCCAGTGGGGCACAACTAATATGGTGGGGGGGAGCTGAGCGGAGAGGGGTCCACGACCCCGCCGACTTAAAATATGGGTTATAAATCTGTGGAATGAAAAAGCATATGTATTGCATATGTACATCATACATAATAGAACATTCAATGCTGTAAACCTCATATTATAAACATTAATCTCAACAACAACAACAACAGGAGGGATTTTGAACAGAACTGGGCGATGCAACGTAAAGTGATTAGTGGCGTATCAACTACCTTTCCCTCTCTGGGCATTACTTAATTCCCTGTGCCTTGTATAGAGCCCTATTCATTACACAAGCAGGTTCTCTCTAGGAATCTGATCTATGCCTTATCGCAATTGGACTAACTGAGGGGGGCATTAGGGTCGTAGTCCAGGGTCCTCTGCATGACAGATGGCTAGGACATTAAACAATAAAGGCATTGCTTAGGTTAGTGGCTTATGTCTAAAGAGGATGGAGCACTAGAGGGCATGGAATTATCCCTAATCTTTAGGGTACTAACTGTGGATCGACTTGCCATAGGAGTTAGAGACTTACAGCTAAAGTATCGGCAAGGGCAGGTTAGTCGTTTCGTGAGGTAGTCGTGCTTAAGTTAGATTAGATGCCTCTATACTCCCAATATAGGACAGGGCTTAGCAGGAGGCATTAAGATATGATATGGGTAGAGTGTATGTCAGACTCATGGAGAAGGTCCTAGCATGATGGGGGCAACGTACTAGTTATGGGCGCTCAGATACAGATTCAGTCTCCTCCCTGTGTCTCCTGCTACTAAGTGCTGAAGGGGACAGTATAAATAAGCTTATAGGTGTTCAATTGCCTAAGTATATAAGTCTGTGTAAAAGACTAACAATAAATATGTGATCAATAACTCAATATAACAAAACAACAATTTACATGTGGGCATAAGTAAAGAAACAGGCATATTTAAGGATTATGGTAAGTGTCCATTACTTGGGTAAACAAATAAGCTACAATATATGATTGCTTAGGTCTCACCCATCTTCATCCTGCTTAGGCAGGATAGCAGTCCTTAAACATTGTAGAGCACTCCCTCCTATGGTGAGTCATCTTCGTCTTTCAGAGGGTCCAGCAGATAGAATGGACAAAGTAAGTAAAACAAGTAGAACAAAAAGAAAAGCAGACAGGCTCTCTACTTGTCTGCATCTCGTTGTGAATCAGTAGAATCTCTGTGCTTCTTAAAGGCTTCGTTGGATGTTCCAGGAGTACCAGAGGATCTTTGTGGTAGCGGTTTCCATGGTGGGGCTGATGCCCTCAGTCCATTGCCTATTTCTGTGTCGGGAGAGCGATCTCCTCCATCTGGAGGGAGCAAGTTCCACTTTTGCAGCAACTCACGTGCCTGTTGAGGGGTAGAGGCCATATATTGGTGACTGTCCTTGGTGATAAACAGCCTTACTGGGAACCCCCACCTGTACTTCAGATCCCTCTCTCTCAGTATTTTAGTATAGGGCTGGAAATGTTTGCGGATCTGGAGCGTGTGAGTAGAAAGATCCGGGTAGATTTGCAGACCTGCATACCCTTCAGGCAATTGCTTGTCACCGGCTAAGGCTCTGATGATTTTTTCTCTGTAGGTATAGTAGTGAAGCCTCGTTATCACATCTCTTGGTTGTCCACCATCCGCTGTTCGTGCCCTGAGGGCTCCTTGTACTCTGTCTATGAGATTCTCATCACCTGTCGCTGACCCCAATACAGCTTCAAATAGACAGTGTAGATATTTCTCAAGGTCCTGTGGTAGAACTGATTCCGGCACGCCTTTGATGCGTATATTGTTGCGACGCGACCTGTCTTCTAGGTCCGCCAGCTTCAATTCCAAATCAGTGATCTGAATGGCCAGGGATTGGGAGTAGCTAAGAAGGTTGGTGTGATCTATTGCCAAGTCTTCTTGTTTGCGCTCCAGCGCATCAGTTCTCTCTCCTATGAGACCGATATCTCTCTTCAAGTCGGCATGCGATCTATCAAATCTCTTAGTCAAGGAATCGTGATGTGAGGTTAGCAGGGATTGGATGGTTTCTATCATATTGTTGTTAGTACTATTAGATATCTCCAGGGCCTGTGAGGCCTTTTGCTTTAAGATTGAACCGGTCTGGGTGTCTGAGGCACTCCCCGTATCTGAGTATTCATCTTCTGATCTTGTCTGGGCCATGTTAGAGCGGTGCTGAAAATGATCCACCACAGTTCTTTTTGGCATAGCATGGGGCTTCTGCTTCCTTTTCTGGGCCTGCGACATCTTGTATTTACGGGATGTGAGACTATCAAGTGATATATGTATGTTAATGTTGAGAGCTTGCTTATTTATTTTACATATGCTATTAGGAACCCATTAGCCGGCGGGGCCACGAACAATTAGTGTTCAATTACATGTTGCTATGGTCTATTCCCTCCAGGTGAAGAGGGCGCTCTGGTGAGGGCAGCCTAATCTGGGAGTCTTTATATCTGTTGCCTTGATTTACTTGGATATGTATATCTGCAACAGTGAGAGAATGAAAAGCGGGACCTTCTCCTTGAAGTGTATTCTTTATATATGTTCAGCCTCTATTTTCCAAAACGGGAGATATGGTGATGGTTGCAGTTGGTTGGATCAGCCAATCGGATTGAACTTGAATCTGATTGGCTGATTCAATCAGCCAATCAGATTTTTCCTACCTTAATTCCGATTGGCTGATAGAATCCTACCAGCCAATCGGAATTGAAGGGACGCCATCTTGGATGACATCCCTTAAAGGAGCCTTCATTCGTCGGTAGTCCGTCGGGAAAGAAGGATGATCCGCGTCGGCGGGATGAAGATTCAAGACCCGGCTTCGAAGATGACCTCGCCCCGGATAGAAGACTTCTTCAGCACCTCTTGAAAGATGACATCGCCCGGATGGATGATTTCTTCAGCGCCGCTTGGAGGATCACTTCATCGGATGGAAGATTTCTTCAGCGCCCCTTGGATGATCACTTCTGCCGGTTCGGATGTCCTCTTCAGTTCCATCGGTGGCTCGGCTGAATGAAGACGACTAAAGGTAGGATGATCTTCAGGGGATTAGTGTTAGGTTATTTTAAGGGGGGTTTGGGTTAGATTAGGGGTATGTGGGTGGTGGGTTTTAATGTTGGGGGGGTTGTATTTTTCTTTTACAGGCAAAAGAGCTGAACTCTTTGGGGCATGCCCCCACAAAAGGCCCTTTTAAGGGCTGGTAAGGTAAAAGAGCTTTGAACTTTTTTAATGTAGAATAGGGTAGGGCATTTTTTTATTTTGGGGGGGTTTGTTATTTTATTAGGGGGCTTAGATTAGGTGTAAGTAGCTTAAAATTGTTGTAATATTTTTTTAAATGTTTGTAACTTTTATTTTTTATTTTTTTGTAACTTAGCTTTTTTATTTTTTGTACTTTAGTTAGTTTATGTAATTGTATTTAATTGTAGTTATTTGTAGGTAGTTTATTTAATTTATTTAATGATAGTGTAGTGTTAGGTTTAATTGTAACTTAGGTTAGGATTTATTTTACAGGTAATTTTGTATTTCTTTTAGCTAGGTAGTTATTAAATAGTTAATAACTATTTAATAACTATTCTAATTAGCTAAAATAAATACAAATTTACCTGTAAAATAAATATAAATCCTAAGATAGCTACAATGTAATTATTAATTATATTGTAGCTATCTTAGGGTTTATTTTACAGGTAAGTATTTAGTTTTAAATAGGAATAATTTATTAAAGTATTTTTAGTTTACAGGTACATTTATCTTTATTTTAGCTAGGTAAGCTATTAAATAGTTAATAACTATTTAATAGCTACTGTACCTAGTTAAAATAAATTGAAAGTTACCTGTAAAATAAAAATAAATCCTAAGATAGCTACAATATAATTATTATTTATATTGTAGCTATAATAGGGTTTATTTTAAAGGTAAGTATTTAGTTTTAAATAGGATTAACTTAGTTAATAAGAGAAATATTATTTAGATTTATTTAATTAATATTTAAGTTAGGGGGGCGTTAGGGTTAGGGTTAGACTTAGGTTTAGGGGTTAATAATTTTATTACAGTGGCGGCGGTGTAGTGGGGGGCAGTATAGGGGTTAATAAATTTATTATAGGTGGCGACGGTGTAGGGGGGCAGGATAGGGGTTAATACATTTATTATAGGTGGCGACAGTGTAGGGGGGGCAGGATAGGGGTTAATAAATTTAATATAGGTTGCGGCGGGTTCAGGGAGCGGCGGTTTAGGGGTTAAAATATTTAGTTGCGGCGAGGTGCGGGATCAGCAGGATAGGGGTTAATAATTTTATTATAGAGGGCGACGGTATAGGGTGGGCAGGATAGGGGTTACTAGGTATAATGTAGGTGGCAGCGGTGTCCGGGAGCGGCGGTTTAGGGTTTAATACATTTATCACAGTTGCGGCAGGGTCTAGGAGCGGCGGTTTAGGGGTTAATACATTTATAAGAGTTGCGGCAGGGACTAGGAGTGGCGGTTTAGGGGTTAGTAACTTTATTGAGTTGCGGGAGGCTCTGGGGGCGCCGGTATAGGGATAGAACAGTGCAGTTTAGTGTGAGTGCTTAGTGACAGGCTAGCAATAAAGCTGGGAAAAAGCCGAAGAGCAGCGAGATCGGATGAGTGATAACTCTCACAGTCCGCTGCTCATCACCCCATACTTGGTGCGCGGCTTTTTGACAGCTTTATTTGATAACTTAGGCGAACGTATTCAGGTCCGCGGCGGCGAAGGTAGGCAAGCTTAGGCGGGCGTATTGGGCCGGCGAAGGCAGGAAAGTAGACGGCTTGATAACTACCCCCCAATATCTGGCATTTATAGACCTGAGAGTTCAAATTGAGCCACAATAAGTTTAGCATAAGAATATCCTCAGTCCACTATTCTCACATGACCCCTCTATCGTTCAAGATAAGTTTAGATGGCCCAAGAGTGGCCACTAAGTATTATTAGGGGGAATATTTGTATCTTAATATTCATTATAGACTAGGGGACTTACAGATTGATACCTGTATAAAAACAAAATTAGGTATGTTTAATTCCCTGTATAGGAAATTATAATTTTTATGCAGAGCAACATGCAAAAACACCATATGCGTTTGGAATCTGATCTTAAATGACAGAAATGTTCTTCTACTCTGACATATGTCTTTGTACTTTGTGCTCTTGACATATAATCCCTGTACCTTGCAACTTGCCTGCTATTGTCTATAGGTACTGTCCAGGCTGGGTAATGTTTGTGTTAGGTACTATTTGATCAAGGTACCGTGTGAGCTAGGTATTGTGTGTGCTAGGTAATGTATGTGCTAGGTGCTGTGTGTGCTAGGTACTGTGTGTGCTAGGTACTGTGTGTGCTAGGTGCTGTATGTGCTAGGTGCTGTATGTGCTAGGTGCTATATGTGCTAGGTGCTGTGTGTGCTAGGTACTGTATGTGCTAGGTGCTGTATGTGCTAGGTGAGGTATGTGCTAGGTACTGTATGTGCTAGGTTCTATGTGTGCTAGGCACTGCGGGTGCTAGGTGCTATATGTGCTAGGCACTGTATGTGCTAGGTACTGTGTGTGCTAGGCACTGTGGGTGCTAGGTGCTATATGCTGTATGTGCTAGGTACTGTATGTGCTAGGTGCTGTGTGTGCTAGGTACTGTAAGGCACTGTATGTGCTAGGTGCTGTATGTGCTAGGTACTGTATGTGCTAGGTGCTGTGTGTGCTAGGTACTGTGTGTGCTAGGTGCTGTATGTGCTAGGTGCTGTATGTGCTAGGTGCTGTGTGTGCTAGGTGCTGTGTGTGCTAGGTGCTGTACATGCTAGGTGCTATATGTGCTAGGTACTGTGTGTGCTAGGTGCTGCATGTGCTAGGTGCTGTGTGTGCTAGGTACTGTGTGTGCTAGGCGCTGTATGTGCTAGGTGCTGTATGTGCTAGATACTGTGTGTGCTAGGTGCTGTGTGTGCTAGGTACTGTGTGTGCTAGGTGCTGTATGTGCTAGGCACTGTGTGTGCTAGGTGCTGTGTGTGCTAGGTGCTGTGTGTGCTAGGTGCTGAGTGTGCTAGGTGCAATATGTGTAGGTACTGTGTGTGCTAAGTATTGTGTGTGCTAGGTGCGGCGTGTGCTAGGTGCTGCATGTGCTAGGTGCTGTATGTGCTAGGTGCTGTGTGTGCTAGGTGCTGTGTGTGCTAGGTGCTGTGTGTGCTAGGTGCTGCATGTGCTAGGTGCTGCGTGTGCTAGGTACTGTTTGTGTTCGGTACTGCGTGTGCTTGGTACTGCGTGTGTTGGGTACTATGTGCCCTATGTACAGAGTGTACTGGGTACTGTTCGTGCTAGATACAGTGAGTGCTGGATACGGTTTGGGCTAAGTGCGGTGTGTGCTAAGTACAGCTTGTGCCAGACACAGTGTCAAGATCCCTCAGTGACCTTTCGTTCGATGCTATCTCCTCCATGTTGCTATGTTTAGTTGTCTTAGATTTTATTTATAGAACACAGAGATCGATATAATACTAGGTATTGCTGGAATATAATCTTCTCTTCCTAAAGTACAAAAATGTTGTTTATACTGACTGGAGTAATAAACTTCATCCACTAGCTCCCCCCCACACATTGAGAGCCCACATTAGGGTTCAAGTTAGGTGAACTATTTTCACCTCATATCATGTTAGAACTGCTTATTTAAAGTCTATATCTATGTTTTGATTGCAATTGTAACCGGACCTGCGTGTCTGATCCTTTTTTATATGTCTATTAGAGCAGGGGACCTGCGTGTCCCCAATTGATACTTCTAATTGTAAAACCAAATTAAAAAAAAATAAAAAAAAAAATAGCCAATCAGCAGTGCTGAAGTCATGTTATGCTATGCTGTGATCTCATGAGATTTCACTACAGTCCTGGCCAAAAGATTTGGGAACGACACATACATATTTTCACAAAGTCTGCTGCCTCAGTTTTTATGATGGCAATTTGCATATACTCCAGAATGTTATGAAGAGTTATCAGATCAATTGCAATTAATTGTAAAGTCTCTCTTTGCCATGAAAATGAACTTAATCCCCAAAAAACATTTCCACTGCATTTTAGTCCTGCCACAAAAGGACCAGCTGACATAATGTCAATGATTCTCTCATTAACACAGGTGTCAGTGTTGACAAGGCTGGAGACCACTCTGTCATGCTGATTGAGTTAGAATAACAGACTGGAAGCTTTAAAAGGAAGGTGATGCTTGAAATCATTATTCTTCCTCTGTTAACAATGGTTACCTGCAAGAAAACGCGTGCAGTCATCATTGCTTTGCACAATAAGGGATTCACAGACAAGGATATTGCTGCTACTAAGATTGCACCTAAATCAACCATTTCTCGGATCATCAAGAACTTCAAGGAGAGAGGTTCAATTGTTGTTAAGAAGGCTTCAGGGCGCCCAAGAAAGTCCAGAAAGTGCCAGGACAGTCTCCTAAAGTTGATTCCGCTGCAGGATCAAGGCACCACCAGTGCAAAGCTTGCTCAGGAATGACAGCAGGCAGGTGTGAGTGCATCTGCAAGCACATTGAGGCAAAGACTTTTCGAGGATGGTCTAGTGTCAAGAAGGGCAGCAAAGAAGCCACTTCTCTCCAGAAAAAACATCAGGGACAGACTGATATTCTGCAAAAGGTACAGGGATTGGACTGCTGAGGACTAGAGTAAAGTCATTTTCTCTGATAAATCCCCTTTCCGATTTTTTGGGGCATCTGAAAAAAAACCCTGTCTGGAGAAGAAAAGGTGAGCGCTACTATCACTCCTGTGTCATGCCAACAGTAAAGCATCCTGAGACCATTCATGTGTGGGGTTGCTTCTCAGGCAAGGGAGTGGGCTCACTCACAATTTTGCCTAAGAACACAGCCATAAATAAAGAATGGTACAAAAACATCCTCCAAGTGCAACTTCTCCCAACCATCCAAGAACAGCTTGGTGACAAACAATGCCTTTTCCAGCATGATGGAGCACCTTGCCATAAGGCAAAAGTGATTACTAAGTGACGTGGGGAACAAAACATTGACATTTTGGGTCCATGGCCAAGAAACTCCCCAGACCTTAAACCAATTGAGAACTTGTGGTCAATCCTCAAGAAGCGGATTCTGACAAACTACAAGCATTGATTATGCAAGAATGGGCTGCCATCAGTCAGGATGTGGCCCAGAAGTTGATTGACAGCATGCTACGTGAATTGCAGAGTTCTTGAAAAAGAAGGGTCAACACTGCAAATATTGACTCTTTGCATAAACAATGTAATTGTCAATAAAAACCTTTGATACTTATGAACTGCTTGTAATTATACTTCAGTATACCATGGTAATATCTGACAAAAAGATCTAAAAACACTGAAGCAGCAGACTTTGTGAAAATTAATATTTATGTCATTCTCAAATCTTTTGGCCAGGGCTGTATATTTCAAAGTTAAATTCCTTAAACTTAATAGGTAAATAACATGACTGTGCCTGCGCATGCCAGATGCACACTGCACTGCAAGTTACTCTTTACAATGGGGTGTGAATACTTGGGAAATGTTGAGTTAAATATCTTCCTTTTTTACCTAGAGATGTTCAGATGATATTTTCTAGTGTGCTTTTTACAGCTATGCGGCATCACTTTCAAGTGCTTCAATATTTGGGTATCATGTTCCTTTAAGTAATAATATATACCCCCTTTTATTTTTAGACATATTTAAAATATGAAGAAAGAAAACCAGACCATGGTCACATTTCTCATTATAAAAGGAATATCAGAGAATCTGAAGGTGAAAGTTACAATATTCATTGTGGTTCTGTTAATGTATCTCATCACTCTGGGTGGCAACATGGTTATCATCCTTATTGTCTATATGGACGCTAAGCTACATACTCCTATGTACTTCTTCCTAGGGAATTTGTCCCTTATGGATATCATTTCAACCACTGCTACTCTACATAAGATCCTCATTAGCTTCATAACAGGGGATAATACAATTTCATTTCCAGCTTGTATAGCTCAAATGTCAATATATGAACTGATGGCTGGTGCTGATTTATTTATACTGACAGCTATGAGCTATGATCGATATGTTGCTATTTGCAACCCCCTACAGTATCCAGTCATCATGAGATATAAAGTGTGTACACTTATGGCTTTTTTCTCCTGGTTTTTGGGAGTTATGGACTATGTGATTGTTCTGTTATTTTTTTTACGCATTTCATGTTATAGATCTAATATAATTGATCATTTCTTCTGTGATATTGTACCTCTTATGAAACTTTTTTGCAGTGACACCTCTGCTGTGCAGAGTGTAATTTTTATAGTTGGAATACCTGTAAGTCTCATTCCCTTTTTGATTATTGTAACATCATATATTTTTATCATTACCACCATCCTGAGGATTCACTCCAGCACCGGAAGACGCAAAGCCTTCTACACATGCTCTTCACATCTCACAGTCGTCACTCTTTTTTATGTAACACTTTTTTTCGTGTATTTGACTCCCAGTTCTACAGACAGCTTTATATTTAAACAAATATCCTCTCTTTTGAATGCAGCGGCTGTCCCTTTGCTAAACCCAATTATTTATAGCTTGAAAAATGAAGATGTGAAGTCAGCCCTTAAACGACAGCTTCATCATTGGAAGGTTAAACGGACATTAAACTCAAAGGGGTAGATTTATCAAGCAGCGGATAGCGGATGCTGCAATCTACCCCCATAGTTTTAGGTTCCCCTGAAACATAAGAAGCAGTGGTCTTAAGACCGCTGCTCCTTAACTCATCCGCCACCTCTGAGGTGGCGGACAGCAGTCATGATTGACACAACTAACGGCTGATTGGCAGTGAATGTGCAGGGGGTGGTATTGCACAAGAATTTAACACAAAATGTTCACAAGAACTGCTGGTGCAATGATAAATGCCTATAGCGTATGCTGTCAGCATTTATCGATGTCTAGCAATGGGAAGCGGACATGATACGCTACTTCGTATGATGTCCACTCGCACATTGATATATTTGCCCCTATGGGTGTACCATGGTAAAAAAAAAAAAGTTGACCATAGATAAAGCACTCGCTGGAGCACAAATTTGTGTTCCACTTTTAATCCAGCCCAAAATGCTTAATTATGAATGATTAAAAATACTTAGAAATTAACTTTTATTATTTGTTTTACCTGCTTTTCCTGTAATTTAATTTTGAAATTTACATTGCTTCGACTCCCAATTAGAGATGTGGCAGTTTTAGAACTCAAGAAATGTTGAAGGGATAAAAAAGCTGATGAAAAAAAGTTGAAAGGCACAGCACACACATAAGGTATGGTGCCAAATGTATGGTGCTACTTAGCAGAGCATACACTGACTTTCGCAGATTATTGGGGGTGCTACACATGCATTTGGAGGTGTTTATCAACTCCATAGAACCGCCACTAGGTTAGAGTGTATTCTGTGGAATGCAGAACCCGGGCTCCTTCCATATACTGCACAGACATGGGTTCTTATGTCCAATAACTTGTGTGTATCATTCTGATTGGCCATAGCAAAGAAATTAAGATTAACAGAATTCCAAGGGATTTCCAAGGGGTGTGTTGTAATGTATAAAGCTCTACTGGACTCCAATATGTAGTGTTTGTAAATCCAGGTGATTTAGAAATATATCTGACACAGAGTCCATTTATACAGCAACTAACTCTACACACTTTATTTCGGGACATCCTAAAACATTTAATGTGAAAATGGCTTAATGTAGCTTAATGAGTAAAAAAGTAGCCAAATGTTAATCAATTGCTGCATAATTTTGCACAACCCAAGATTTCCACTATCCAAGCCTATCCTAGAAGTTTCATGGATTTTGGAATTCCACAAGGCAAATGAGTGACATTAAGCTTGTTTTTTGGGGAGCTTAATGTGGCTTAATGTACAAAATTGAACTTAGATGTTAACCAATTTCCCCCAAACTTACCACAATACATTAATCTATCGATTCAAACATATCCTGAAAATTTCAGGACATTTGATAAAACATACCAAAAGTTATTCACATTTAACAATTTCTTACAATCCTAAAACATTTAATGTGAGCAGCTTAATGTAAAAAGAGCTTAATGTACAAAAATTCACCTAAAAATCGATCAATTGCCTTGAAACTTGGCACAAACTCAGTTTGTCACTTTCCAAACCTATCCTAGAAGTTTCATGGTATTTGGTTTCCCACAAGGCAAAGGAGTGACATTAAGCTTGTTTTTTGGGGAGCTTAATGTGACTTAACGTACAAAATTGAACTTAGATGTTAACCAATTTCCCTCAAACTTCCCATAATACATTAATCTATCTGTTTAAACATATTCTGAAAATGTAAGGACATTTGATAAAACATAACAAAAGTTATTCACATTTAAATATGTTTTTTACGATCCTAAAACATTTCGGGGCCCATTTATTAAGCTCTGAATGAAGCTTGAGGGCCTATGTTTCTGTCGAGCCTTTAGGCTTGCCAGAAACACCAGTTATGAAGCAGCGGTCTAAAGACCCCTGCTCCATAACCTGTCCGTCTGCTCTGAGGAAGCGGACAGACATCGCCGCATTTCAACCCAATCGAATACGATCAGGTTGATTGACAGCCCCCTGCTATCGGCCGATTGGCCGCAAATCTGCAGGGGGCAGCGTTGCACAAGAGCTGCTGGTGCAATGCTGAATGTGGAGAGCGTATTGCTCTCCGCATTCAGCGATGTCTGTCGGACATGATCTGCTGTTCGGATCATGTCAGACAGACACATAATAAATAGGCCCCTTCATGTGAATGGCTTAACACAAAAAAGAGCTTAATGTACCAAAATTTGCCTAAACATCAATCAATTGCCTTGAAACTTGGCACAAACTCAGTTTTTCACTTTAAAAACCTATCCAAGAAGTTTCATGGATTTTGTTTTCCCACAAGGCAAATAAGTGACATTAAGCTTGTTTTTTGGGGAGCTTATTGTGACTTAACCTACAAAATTGAACTTAGATGTTAGCCAATTTCCCCCAAACTTCTCACAATACATTAATCTATCTATTCAAATATATTCTGAAAAATTTAGGACATTTGATAAAGCATACCAAAAGTTATTTACATTAAACCATTTTTTTACAATCCTAAAACATTTAGGGGCCAATTTATCAAAGCTTCAACTGATAATACGATGGAATCCGCTAGAATCTCGCATCATATCTAATGCAAATGGAATCCGCCGTAATTATCAAAGTGTCAAGATCGTCAAATGTTGAAATGTGTGACATAATATACCCTCCCGCGATCTCAATCTGACGCAGATCGATACTTGCGTCATCCCAGATGTTTCGAATACACATTCGACTCTATATGACCCTTTTTCCAATTTACCATACATTTAACAGGTACACTTGCGTCTATTCCAGCATAGCGTACCGATCGTTCAAACCGCCACCGTTGAGGCCGCGGATGCCATAGAAATCAATGGGAGTCTGAAAACACAGGATGGTTATGTTCGATGCTGCAAGACGATAAAGCATATTAGATAATAAAAGTAAATTATAAACTTTATTAAAATTATATACTCTTTCTAAATCAAACAATATTATTGCTCCAAATTTGGTGCAAAGTATTGCTTCAATTTTGATGCACTAGTAGATATAGGGATGAAAATGAAATACATTACTATTTATGGATTATGTTACATCTTTGTCTATTATTACAAAGCAAGAGGACTAGTAGATATAGGGATAAAAATGAAATACATTACTATTAATGGATTATGTTACATCTTTGTCTATTATTACAAAGCAAGAGGACAATATTATTGCTCCAAACTTGGTGCAGTAGTAGATATAGAGATACAAATTAAATAAATACATAACATAATATAGGTAACTTCCTTTTGTTTTTTGTATAAATCTATATACACCATGTTTAAGGCATGTAATACAAGTCCCACTTACCACTTCACACCAAATTTGATGCAACACTTTTAACACCAAATATGACGTAATACTCCTAGACAACCCACACACTAGTGAATTTTTCCACCACTTTTGATAGGGACATGTATAATCACATGATTTATGACATCAGCTAATCAAATTTAAAAATACATTGTATAGTATCACTAACGAATAAAATTGATCGATACTTGTGTCATTGATCACCCATCAGAACTTGTAAGTGCTATCTGTTACATTGTGTATTATACTTTGAAAGTATGTATATGTGTAATTAGTATTAAAGATAAACATTGATGCTGACATTAGGACACACAATGTAATATTTTAGACAATGATTTTAAAATTTGAATGATGTTTGATTCAATATAATCTTAAGGTGATAGCTCAAAGGGATAGCCCACCTAACATTAAACTGTCATGATTCAGATACAGCAGAAATTAAAGTCACCTCTTTACTGTCATGCTATTTTTAGTGTATTTCTTCCTTCTCTTGAATTTCATTTTCATTAAGAAATGTCATCTTTTATGCCTGCCGATTTTATAACACCTGTGTAGGGGTGGTTTTTAAAACTAGATTGCAATCCGGAGGGGTTACACAGGTACAGAGAGAAAACTGTCCCAGCTCTTAAAATATCCATTGATTGTAAATAAATACATATGATACCCTGATGACATGTTATATTCACAATTATTCCTGCTCAGAATAATAATCCATTTACACTATATACATATATTGGTATAAATAAACACAGAGACATGAAAGACAACATTGTTTAGAACAAAAAAAGGAATTTAGGGACATGTAAATATGTTTGCAAAAGATTTCTGACATAACACACACACACACATATATCTATATATGCAAATTATGACACTTAGGGAAGTCTCCCTATGTGTGATGCAGGAATCCAGACATGGACCCGTTGCTCAGTGTGCCTAGAGGGATATGGCTGCACCTCACTGACGAGGCCCACAATAGGCTGAAACGTACGTCTGGGGTTTTGCTGTATCTCTCGTTCAGAGAGGGATTGCCTGGTATTTCGGGGCTGGACTGTACTGTGAAGTCAGGATCAGACTGATATGCTTCAGGAAAGTTCTTCTCTGTGAAAGGCACATGTTGGGAAAAAAGAGGCTGCTTCTTGGGTGGTAACCAGCTATAGAACAAGCTATTATGCTATTGTTCATTCTCAGGTTGAGCGCTTCTCTCTTTTTATTTATTGTATATACAGTATATATATATATATATATACACACACACACACAAGTATGTGCAAAGATATATGTACAAATTCTAGCATTAAAAATAATTTATAAAAAAAATAACTTGAGATAAAAGCATATCATGACTTCTAGAAATACAAATACACATTAATTTATGTGAAAGTATCATATAACAAATAAATATAACAATAACTTTCTATGAGATATTGTTTGTTGAGGTATAAATCAAGCTATTTCTTGGACATTAACAGATGAGAAATAAAAGATTAGCTTTAGAGAAATGTGCTTGTTCATGGACAGTAATGAAATGGTATAAATAAAGTTGGGAAAAACCTGAATAACTGCAACATCGATGACTGTTAGTTAACAACAGTCCGATGCTCATCGCACCATACTTGACGCACGTGTTTTTGACGTGTTTTTTTATAAATAAGAGCATTGTATGTGGATCCACGGCAGCGATGTCTGGCGAGCATATTGACGCCTGTGAACGCACTGAGATTGATGCTTTGATAAATAAGCCCCCATATGTTTTACGATTGTAAAAAACTGTTAAATGTAAATAACTTTTGGAATGCTTTATCAAATTTACTGAAATTTTCAGAATATGTTTGAATGGACAGAATAATGTATTGTGAGAAGTTTGGGGGAAATTGGTTAACCTTTAAGTTCAATTTTGTACGTTAAGCCACATTAAGCTCCCCCAAAAAAAGCTTAATGTCACTAATTTGCCTTGTAGGAAACCAAAATCCATGAAACTTCTAGGATAGGTTTGGAAAGTGACAAACTGAGTTTGTGCCAACTTTCAAGGTAATTGATTGAAGTTTAGGTGAATTTTGGGACATTAAGCTCTTTTTACATTAAGCTGCTCACATTAAATGTTTTAGGATTGTAAAAAAATAGTTAAATGCAAATAACTTTTGGTATGTTTTATCAAATGTCCTGAAATTTTAAGAATATGTTTGAAAAGATAGATTAATGTATTGTGGGAAGTTTGGGGGAAATTGGTTAACATCTAAGTCCAATTTTGTACGTTAAGCCACATTAAGCTCCCCAAAAAACAAGCCTAATGTCACTCATTTGCATCGTGGAAAACCAAAATCCATGAAATTTCTAGGATAGGCTTGGATAGTGGAAATCTTGGGTTGTGCAATATTATGCAGCAATTGATTAACATTTGGCCACTTTTTTACTCATTAAGCCACATTAAGCTCCCCAAAAAACAAGCTTAATGTCACTCATTTGCATTGTGGGACACCAAAATCCATGAAACTTCTAGGATATGTTTGGAAAGTGAAAATCTGAGTTTGTGCCAAGTTTCAAGGCAATTGACTGATGTTTAGGTGAATTTTGGTACATTAAGCTCTTTTTACATTAAGCTGCTCACATTAAATGTTTTAGGATTGTAAAAAAATTGTTAAATGTGAATAACTTTTGGTATGTTTTCATATATCATTTTTATTGAAATTGGGTTGAGCGAAACACACGTCTTCAGACACTAGCTGTGCAGTTACAGAGAAAAAAAAAAAAAGGAAAACATACAATACATAGTCTTGGTATTAATGATGCACAGATCATCTGCAGTCATTACAGCAAATTGGAAAGAAAACAGGTTATAATACAGTGAGTGATGGTCCACTCCTAACTGTGAATCTCTGCAGTATATTTTCTTAAGCATAATTTCTGACCTTTCCATGTGCTCACCCAGCCCTCCTTTCCTTATTTTCCAAAAAATTTACCTTTCTATCTAAAAACCTAACTGAGGTAAACTAAACATCAAAACCTAACATAAAACTTAAGGACGCGCTATGTGTTCATCTAAAGTGCGCCATCTTGAGGCCCGGCGGTGGCAGTGGAAGAGAAAAAAAAAAAAAAAAAAAAGGGGGGGAGGAGAGGGTGAGAGTGAAGGGTAGTGCTGAGGGGGAGAGGAGGGAAGCAATCTCAACCCGGAGGTAATGTTTCTATGAATAAGTGTTCCCATTCACCCCGCAGTTCCCCCTCAACAAAAGCAGTTGAGTCTTTAAATGGTATCAGGATCAGTCTCTGGATTTCTAATTCAAAGGTTAGTATAAGCCTGCGCCACTTGCGTAAGAAGAGGCCTAGTCTATTTTGCACGTCCAACCTAACATCCATCTGTTCAATAAATATCTGTGATCTGAGTAGGTTTCTGAAGCCTTGGAAAGAAGGACCCCTTCTCACCGTCCAGCTTTTTAGAATACATTTTCTAGCTATAAGTAGCACCAAGCTCAGTACTGCATCCTGTTGCTTATTCTGTCATGCCCAATGTAGAAAAATGACCGTTTCAGGCTGAAGTGTGAGTCTTATCTGTAAGATTTGATTAATCCAATATTGGATTTTACCCCAATACTGTCTAACTGATGGACATTCCCACAGGTAATGTAAGAGGGTAGGGGCTTCCATGGAGCACTTTGAACATTCATTGGGGCGTGAGGGTATCCATTTGGCCAGGTGCTTTGGAGTAAGGTAAGCTTTATGGAGGAAGCGCACCTGGGTTTCCCTGAACATGGCGGACAGAGTGGTTGACTTAGTTCTTTCCAGTCCTACCCGTATATCCTCCCATGTAATTCCACCAATTCCTTCCCTTATCCAACCCTCCCGCAGTTTCTCACGTATGCCCTCCGAGTACCGTAATATGAGCGCCTGGTAAATTTCAGATAGGGAGAATCTCCCCATCTGGTAAAGAGTTTGGGTAACCTTGAAGGGAGAGCTCTCCCAAAGCCCCGGTGTGCTTCTCATTAAGGTAGTGACATAATGTCTCACCTGCAAGAAGGCAAAGAAGTGAGTCCTGGGGAGGTCAAACTCTCTTTGTAAGGCCCCAAAGGTCTTTATTTCCCTTGAAAGCGGGTCCCGTAGCTGTTTGAGTGATCTCAACCCTCTCTTTTCCCAAATCAGGAAAGGCTGTGAATCCGAACCCGCCGGAAAGTCCGGGTTTTTGATCATTGGTAGGTAACTGGAGGCACCACATGATTTCTTCAGGAATTTGTGAGCCTGGTGCCAGGCCCTTAAGGGGTCTGTAAATAGTGTGCTGAGACCTAGTGTTTTTACCGTCCTCATGTTTGTGATGTGTGGCAGATATGCCAGAGAGATATTCCCCAGGACAGCCTGCTCCAGAGGATACTGACATAAATGGTGTGTGCCTACCTGCCAGTCCAACACCAGGCGGATTAGAGCGGCCCAATTGTACAATCTGAAGTCTGGCAAAGCCAGGCCCCCGTTGAGAAAGTTCATACTCAATTTTTCTCTTGAGATACGTGGTTTGCCCCCCTGCCATATGAAGCGGGTTGCCGCTGAGTTTAGCATTTTAATGTCTGCCTTGTATAAAAGCAAAGGCAGCATCAAGAGTGGGTAAAGGAGGCGGGGTAGGACCACCATTTTAAGCAGGTTAATCCTGCCCGATAACGAGAGAGGTAGAGATCTCCAGCTATTCATCTGAGTTTGTAGTTTCGTGCAGATGGGCGTCAAGTTGTTAGCGTACAGTTTGTTAGGATTGGCAGAGATCTTAACACCTAGATATGTGATGTCCTGTCTAGCCACCGTGAACGGAAAGTCTCCGTCCCCAGAGAATTCTCGATGTAGCCATAAGATCTCCGATTTCTGTGTGTTCACCTTGTACCCTGAAAACCGGCCAAAATTAGTAAGTGATTCCAGAACCGTCGGAATATGTGTTTGAGGATCCTGAACAAACAACAGCATGTCGTCCGCGTACAATGCCAGGTGTTGCGGCTGTCCCAGGACATCAATGCCAGGAAAAGCTTGCCGAAGCGTGATCGCCAGAGGTTCGAGGGCTATATTGAAGAGTAGGGGCGACAGGGGACAACCCTGTCGCGTTCCCCTGTGGAGCTGAATCTTGGATGAGAAGGTATTATTAACAATGATGTTGGCATAAGGAGAGTGATATAGGTTCTTGATAAATTCAAGGAACGGGCCTGAGAAGTTGGCCCTGGTCAAGGTATTAAAAAGGTGGTCCCATTCAACGCGATCGAAGGCCTTCTCTGCGTCCAGGGACAGCAGGAAGGCCTCCTTACCCTTTTTAACTGAGTCATTATGTTTGTTGGTCCAATAGTGTTGTATGACTTGTAAGACACGACGAACATTTACCACCGATGACCGTGCGTGCATGAATCCCGTTTGATCACTGTGAATAATATCTGGTAAGATATATTTGAGTCTCTCCGCCAATAGTTTTGTCAGTATCTTGTAGTCCGAGTTTAACAGCGAAATCGGACGATACGATTCTGGTAATAAGCTATCCTTACCCGACTTCGGGATCAGGGTGATGTATGCTGCAGAGAATTCAGGTATTGGTGCTCTCTCCCCCCCAAAATACGAAGAGTAAAGAGCTGCCAAGACTGGGGAAACTTGTTCCTTGAGAAGCCGATAGAACTCCACTGGTAGCCCATCAGGGCCCGGAGCCTTGCCCAGTGACATTGCCATTATTGTTCTCTGAATCTCTTCCTCTTCTATGTGAGCATTCAATTTCTCCAACTGAGACTCTGAGATCTGTGGGATGTTAACACCCTCCCAGAATTTATCCCTCAGCTCCACCTCATTTGAGCGTTCGCTGGAATATAGAGTAGAGTAATATGTTGCGAACGCTTTCGCAATGGACTCTGCGTCCCTTACAAGTTTGCCCTGGGCTCTCAATGCCGCTATGTGTTTAGAGGATGTGGGGATACTTACCAGGGTTGCCATGAGCTTCCCCGATTTATCCCGGAATCTATAATATTTGCCTCTGGATCGTAATAGATCCTGTGAGGCCCGACTAGCCAGCAAAGCATCATATTCCTTTTTCAAAGTAATATAATTGTCGTGATTCGGGACAGAGGGTGTTGCACAGTAGGTGCGGTACGCCTCAGCTAAGGTCTCTCTCAGTCTCTCAATCCGTTCCGTACACTGTCGCTTCCTGCGGGCCAGAAAGGCGATGATGTTACCTGCCAGGACCGCTTTAGCTGCGGACCAGAACAATTCAGGGGAATCCATGTGTTGGGCATTGTTTGCCCGGTAGTCATCCCAAGAGTGCACCAGATAACTTTGAAATTCCTGTGAATGAATGAGATGCTTCGGGAATTTGAGAGTACGTCTGCTAGAAACCGGGGGATTCCCATCCAGAAAGAGCGCTATTGGGGCATGGTCTGAGACCATTACTTCCCCAATCTTGGTGTCAATAATGTGCGGAAGTATAGAGTTCGAAACCAAGAAAAGGTCTATCCGAGACAGGGTGGGGGAGGCATGCGACGCGCATGTGTAGTCTTTTCCGTCAGGGTTAAGCTGTCTCCAAATGTCTACCACATCCAGGGAATCGCCCAGGAGCGCAAAAATGTCTTTTTCAAATTTTTCTGAGGGTCTGATAGTCTTACCAAGTGGCCTTTTTTGCGGATCCCTTAGCCTATCACAATGAGGGTTGGGAGTGAGGTTAAAATCCCCTCCCAGAATAATGTGCGTGCCCAAATGGGGAGTGATAGTTGCCACAAGGGCGTTCCAAAAGCTTCTATCCCTCTGGTTGGGGGCATAAATGTTGCATAATGTATAGGTTTTTCCTGCAATGTTTATCTGTACTAGTATGTATCTACCCTCTGGATCCTTGAGTACTTATGTTATTTCGTATTCAAGTCTCTTCCCCAACAATATTGCTACTCCTCGACTAGCCGAGCTATATGATGCATACTCAACCCTCCCCACCCAGTCCGATTTCAATTTCTCATGCTCGGGGTCTAAAAGATGCGTTTCCTGTAGAAACGCTATGTCTGCTTTCTTTTTTCTGAGCTGAGTGAGGATTGTTTTTCTCTTTATTGGGGAGTGTATGCCTCCAATGTTCCAGGAATAGAGATTAAATTCTAGTTATTCGGTCAGATCCCATGAGCTTGCGCAATTGAGTATATATGTGTAAGGTGTGAGTATAACCAAGGTGTAACCAAGAAATTGGCGGGAGGGGAGGAGAGGAGGAGAGAGAGAAGAAGAGAAGGAGAGAAAAAAAAAAAAAAAAAAAAACCCACAACACACCACCACCAACCTCATCGCATTGTACAGGCTCCCGGTTCAGCCTCCCTCTGCGACGAGCCACCGCCGGGCTCCAGCATAGGTCTACTTTCATGGGCTGTTCTATGATAGAAAAGAGAATGTTTATTATCACATTTAACATAGTAACCTGATATTGCAAGTGGAACAGCTTTCTTACAATAGAACCCTTCAAATAATGTGCAAGACACTTTACAACCATTCGAGCATAGACATTTAACCCATGAACTTCAACCGAGTCTTTCGGCTGAGTTGTGTGGTATTGATTTTTCCCCACTAGCACAAGCAGCCCCGCAAGAACAACAAACCTTAAAACATAACTTGTGCAGAATAGCTTAAATTTCGGCTCTTTACACAAATTCTGAGCCATAATGTAACATTTACTTAGTTTCATGACTTAAGTGTCGTGCTATAGACACACATCCAGTTACTCTCTTCAGCCTAGGTCCCCCCCATCTTGTTCCCTGACTGGGCTATGCGCAGGGGAGTCCCCCTTCTCTACAAATTCTTGGGCTTCCAGGGGGGTGTTGAAGAATTTTGGTCCCCTAGGGGTAATGATTTTCAGCCTAGCAGGGTATAAAAGAAAGGCCTGCTTGCCCTCTTTATGCAACCTAGAGCATATAGGTGAGAACTCTCTGCGCCTGCGCGTGAGGTCTGCGGAGAAGTCTTGAAATAGCAGCAAGCGTGCATTTTCAAAAGTCAAATGGTCCAGCTTTCTGTATGCTCTCATGATGGCTGTTTTTGTTTGAAAATGTAAGAATTTGATCATGATAGGGCGGGGCTGCAATCTGTCTACGCCTGGCTGCTCTGCTCCTACCCTATGTGCTCTCTCAACTCCTCCATCTAGATCTCTAAGTGGAATGTTTAGTAAGGTGGGAAGTGTTTTTTCAACAAACTGGAGTATGTCACCCGGTTTAACCTTTTCAGGGAGGCCCAGTAGACGCACATTATTGCGTCGCGATCTGTTTTCCAGATCGTCGACTTTTAATTGTAAAGTGAGAGCCTGTCTTTCCAGATTCCTAATTTTATTGGTGGTGACTACGTTGCTATCTTCTAGGTCTGAGATTCTGCCCTCTGCCTCAGCAAC
Source organism: Bombina bombina (assembly GCF_027579735.1). NCBI lineage: Eukaryota > Metazoa > Chordata > Amphibia > Anura > Bombinatoridae > Bombina > Bombina bombina. The sequence goes on along the minus strand of NC_069505.1, from coordinate 538,723,389 downwards.
CCTGGTGGCAAATTGTTTGACATCGTCAGTGAGAGTGTCAACCCCTCTTTGTAGATTGTCAATGTTACAGTACCAACAGGATACCAAGGTTAATACCAGATGAACAACGTCCTGCATAGGGAATCAGCAATTCACAAACCAGCCAGTTTTCAGGTTTAAACAGAATATAGGAACAGTTCTTATTAGCTATAAAGTCTTTTATGCCCACTTTGCTTATAGAGTCACAATTGCTCCCACAAGGGGCACTCACACCCTGTACCCATCCTGTATTTATGGATACAGGGTGACATAGACATAAGACAGAGGTATGAAAGTACATGGGGTGTCCAGCATATAAAATTCCATATTTCCATGCAGTCTCTGGGTATCCTTAAGCCCATGTACCTCCAGCCCAAAGAATGTTCCATAACAGGCCCTCCAATGTACAGTGGCGAGATTGGTTTTGTCACATCTCTCCCCTTTTCCAAACAGACTAACAGGGTATCTGACCTCCTGCCGGTCAGTGCCCTGGTTAGTCCAGCAACCCACCCATAAAACACAATTAGTAGTACAGCCCACCCACAATAAATGGTTACTACACCTGAGTACGGGGAAAACTTGTCCATGTCCAGGTGCCTCACCACAGCTGTGTGGGGGACTGGTACGCTGAATTGGTGGGTTGCGAGGTGGACAGAGACCAGCTGTACTCTGCCCGGGTGCCAGCACTACCATGGAAGTAGCCTGGTGGGAGCCTGGTTGCTGGAGGGGAAGACCGACTGTCTCCCCTTCGGATACATAGCTGTGCTGCTGGAGGGGGAGACCAATCGTCTCCCCTTTGGCTAAACAGCCGTGTTGCTGGGGGACAGGACCATCAAACTCCTCTCCCTCTGGTTTGTCATGCTCGGCTGTCCAGGGTATATACTGTGGCATATACCACCAGAGCGCCTGGTAGGCATGTCAGTTTGCTGGGACAATCCATCTGTATTCCCGTTATGAGAGAGAATTCCTGTCCATACAAACAAGGGTTCAAATTCCTCAGTGCCCAGACCAGGGCCAAACAGTCCTTCAAAATCCCATCAGCTTCTTTACGAGTTTTCTGTACCTGCTCTTTATAGGTATCCACAATCCCTTCATACTGACATAGGGTGCCCTTGAGTTGCTGCACCTCACTATGAGCCAGCGTCAGCTTCTCCTCCAGTGTCACTAAGTTTGTCTTTAATGTTTCATGTTCCACTCTCAAGCTGGTGTTTTCTGCAGTTTGTCGGTGCAGCTTGTCTAGCAGAGATTCCTGTTCTAAACGTGCTTTTTCCTCTGCGCTCCTCTTCTCCTTCATCAGCGCATTGTAACGGGACCTCCACATATCAATAGCGGATAGAGATTTACTGAGCTCAGCGTCCTGGGGCTTAGCAGCAGGTGGGTCAGTCTCTGCTGCACGGATCTGGGCACGGGTAGTCACAGAGTTAACATCAGCGGGACCCATAGGAGCGTAGGCAGAAACAAGGGGGGCCAAGTCATTTCCAAGAAGAACATCAGCAGGTAAGTCCTTCTTGACCCCCACATTCACAGGTCTAGCGCCCACTCCCCAATCCAAATGTACCCTGGCAACAGGTAGGCTGAACACATCGCCCCCTGCTACCCTCACAGCCACAGTGTCTCCAGTGTACTGTTTCTCAGACACCAAGTTCTTTTGAAGCAAGGTCATGGTAGCACCAGTATCCCGTAGACCACTGACCTTCTTCCCATTCACTTTAACCAGTTGCCGGTTATTCCGGTGGGCAGCTTGCACAAGGTCTGCCTCATGTAGGATGCTCCAGCATTCTTGCGCCTCTACGTAGCGGGCCGCAGGCTGAGGATTACGTGGGATTCCGCCGGCGGGTCTTCTCCAGGACTGCGCTTGGTTCGCTGCGTTTAGGGGACACTCTGGTCTTTTGTGCCCTAGTTGCTTACATCTAAAGCACCGAATAGGTTGTGAGTAGCCCCGCGAATTGAACAGGGCTCTCTGAGGGTAGTTCGTGGCCGGAGGCCGTGTGGTATAGCGGTGCGCCGGGGTTTGGTAACTGGCAGCTGCTGGGGTGACTGGGGGTCTGTACTCCACTCTAGCAGGGGGCTTAGTGGTAGCAATGTCCAGTTTGCGGGCATCCGTATACTCATCTGCCAAGCGAGCCGCTTCCTGCAGGGTGGAGGGTTTACGGTCCCGAACCCACTCTCGAACTCCTGCGGGTAATTTGTCGAAGCAATGTTCCAACAGGAATAGCTGCAGCACCTCTTCCCCAGATATGGCTTGGCACCCCGCTATCCAGTGAGCTGCTGTGCGGTGCACCTTACATGCCCACTCAAGGTAGGAATCTCCAGCTAATTTAACAGTGTCTCTGAACCGTCTCCGGTATGCCTCCGGTGTAACCGCATACCTGGAGAGCAGAGCCTCTTTTACAGTATTATAATCCCTGACTTCCTCATCTGGAATGGCCCGAAAAGCCTCTCTGGCCCGGCCGGATAATTTTCCAGATAATATCGTGACCCAGTCCTCTGCGGGTACCTTGTGTAGTGCACATTGCCTCTCAAAATCCGCAAGGTACCCATCAATCTCTCCTTCTGTTTCCAGGAAGTTTTTAAAAGCTGCAAAATTTACTTTTCTCTTTTCCATCTTAGTCAGTATTGTAATAATCCCCCTCTTCCTGAGGTTACTGGCTTGTGTAGTTGCTCTTCTGGGCGATAAGGTTCATTCCGTCGCTGCCACCAATGTTACAGTACCAACAGGATACCAAGGTTAATACCAGATGAACAACGTCCTGCATAGGGAATCAGCAATTCACAAACCAGCCAGTTTTCAGGTTTAAACAGAATATAGGAACAGTTCTTATTAGCTATAAAGTCTTTTATGCCCACTTTGCTTATAGAGTCACAATTGCTCCCACAAGGGGCACTCACACCCTGTACCCATCCTGTATTTATGGATACAGGGTGACATAGACATAAGACAGAGGTATGAAAGTACATGGGGTGTCCAGCATATAAAATTCCATATTTCCATGCAGTCTCTGGGTATCCTTAAGCCCATGTACCTCCAGCCCAAAGAATGTTCCATAACAGGCCCTCCAATGTACAGTGGCGAGATTGGTTTTGTCACAGTCAATTTTAGGCATAAATAGCATCGAAATCTGTTTTACTATAGGGTGTGTATCTATCTGGCTGGCTTCCTGAAATGGGTCTGCGTTAGAACTTTGGGGGGCTTGTTCTGTGGCCGCCCTATTTTTCCTCTCACTATTTTTGTTGCGGCTTGACATTGCGTGGTTAGTTAAAAATCTCTCCATATACCCATAAAGCAATGAAAAAAAAAGGGAAAGAAAAAAAAAAAAAAAACAACAGGGCAGAAGTTACAAGGTTAGTTACAGAACAATACAGGGAGATTAAATGCAGTGTCACTAGTACCAGCCAAACCACACTAAGTAATGAATATGTTGCAAGGGAGTGTGTTTCCTGAAAACTTGAAAAAGACCCTAGTGAGCAAGTGCTGCAATACCTGTCAGTATTTATCACACATAGGATCAGTTATTCCTTAGAAGAAAAGTACAGAGCACTAATCACAGTTTTCAACTATCACGTATTTTCTGGTTGCTTGTGTTCAAGTTAGCATATACATTCATTCCATACAAATAAAATCAGTCATTTCTGTTTCATTCATACATTTTTCAGACACACAGTGAGTGATCCATTAACCAGTTCTGGGTTCCGTTCCAGTAATGACACACAGGATACAGGGTAGAACAGAGCTACAAGAAAAAGCAATGTGGCAAGAGTCTCCCAGTCCTGTGTTTAAGTGGGTCTGTGCCTATTAAAGCTGTCCCAGGCACTGTCTTGTAAAAGTCAATCACTTCTGATAAGATCTAGTGTCCCTGTGTGTCGAGTCCCACACTTTGCAGCCTGCCCTACACAGGGGCCAGAGAGATATAAACAATGGCAGCCTTGGTGTGTAAACTGCTACGGAGCGTGATGTAACTCAATAAGTGGCTATTTAGTCCCAAAGGTCCCACCAGGGAGACAGGGATGTTCTCAGTGACTGTACCAAGATCTTGCAGAAATCTGTGTTGCAGGGTTTAGCCCTGAAGCAGGGGGGGGGGTTAGAGCGGTCAAGGTATAACCCTCAGGCAGTGTTCCACTATCACTACTGTTATAGAGAGGCATAAGAGGAAGAGGGAGGATATCTGTAAAAAGGCCCTTTGATTCAGGATCAGCATGAGAGGCCCAGCTTTTGAAATGTCCCGTTCCCTCCTCCACCCTGTGCTTAGTGCTGTGTAATTTGGACAGTGCTTACCCTCAGCCTTTGCCTCTTTGGTCCTTTATCGGTTACTGTCTGTGTCCCTTTTTCAACAGAGTACACTGTGGGGGCTGCCTGCTAACTAGTTAGAGTTCTCAATGGCTTTTTTTCTCATCCCCCTTCTCTCTCTCCCCTATCTGGAAAGGAGCAAGACAGCAAGATGCCTCTTTGTAATGTTGCTATGCGGTCCGTTGTCCCTCCACACTACTATGGCAGTTTGCAATTAGTGGCAATCAGAGACACAGTGAGGCTGCAGACTTTAAGGGCCTAATGTTGGGAATATGTCTCTGTGCAGCTGGGGCCACTGCGGGCTGGAGAACACAAGTACCTGTGCAGCCGTTACAGGCTCCTGGGTGGCCGGTGGCCGCAGATCATGACTGCCTCTCTCCTGTGTGCAGCAATCGCTTTAAGGTGCGTTAGGCCGGTCTGTACCTCCGCCACACGGCCCGCCGATCTCCACTGCTGAAATGCGGTCTGCGGCACGGATCCGATGGATCTAATGTCACTCCGGTTGTCAATCGCCTGATGCCCCTTCAGCTCCTCTCTGTCCCGGCGCGCAGTCACAGCGCCACGTGGTTCCACTTCACCCGGCACTTCAGTCTGAGCCAAGCTAGCGGTTCCGAAGAGCTTTTGTGATACTCAGACCTATTCGGGGCTAGAAGTCACCCGGCAGATGAGGCCGGAGATCACTGTCTTTCACTCTGTTCCTTTCCCCTTCCTTTTCGCGCCAAGATGGCTGCCGCACTCTCTGTGCTGCTTCTCTTCCCCAGTCCGACGTTTGAGTCAGGGGCTTCGGTGGGGGAGGATGGTGCTCTCCAATCTCTTCAGTGCCCAGATACGGAATCCATCAAGGGCAAACAAATTCGGGCTCTGTACTTACAAAAGAGAAGCTTGTACAGCAGTCAATTGTAGCGGAGCTCCACACCGAGCTGCTATCTGTAAGCCCGCCCACCGGCGGCAAACCAACTTTTGGTATGTTTTATCAAATTTCCTGAAATTTTCAGAATATGTTTGAAAAGATAGATTAATGTATTGTGAGAAGTTTGGGGGAAATTGGTTAAGATCTAAGTTCAATTTTGTACGTTAAGCCACATTAAGCTCCCCAAAAAACAAGCTTAATGTCACTCATTTGCTTTGTGGGAAACCAAATACCATGAAACTTCTAGGATAGGTTTGGAAAGTGACAAACTGAGTTTGTGCCAAGTTTCAAGGCAATTGATCGATGTTTAGGTGAATTTTGGTACATTAAGCTCTTTTTACATTAAGCTGCTCACATTAAGGGCTCCATGTACTAAGAGGCGGGCGGACAGCTTCTTAACTCGCGAAGCTGTCCGCCCGCCTCCGCTACACACGGGCAGCGGATCTATTGATCCGCTTGCCCGTATGTATCATTACACACTCAGCGGAGTGTGTAATGCCCGCCCCTTCAGTCGCGCGACCAATCACGCGACTGAAGGGGCTGTCAATCACCGAGAGCGAGCGAGCTCTCTGTGATTTTGCTTCGCCACCTAAGAGGTGGCGTAGGGTGTAGGAAGCAGCGGTCTAATGACCGCTGCTTCTTACATTGCGGTAAGCAGGCTCGCATATGCGAACCTGCCCTGCAAAGGCTCTGGAGCAGCTTTCGCTGCTTCGTACATGGAGCCCTAAATGTTTTAGGATTGTAAAAAAATAGTTAAATGTGAATAACTTTTGTAATGTTTTTTCAAATGTCCTGAAATTTTCAGGATATGTTTGAATCAATAGATTAATGTATTGTGGTAAGTTTGGGGGAAATTGGCTAACATCTAAGTTCAATTTTGAACGTTAAGCCACATTAAGCTCCCTAAAAAACAAGCTTAATGTCACTCATTTGCCTTGTGGAATTCCAAAATCCATGAAACTTCTAGGATAGGCTTGGATAGTGGAAATCTTGGGTTGTGCAAAATTATGCAGCAATTGATTAACATTTGGCCACTTTTTTACTCATTAAGCTACATTAAGCCATTTTCACATTAAATGTTTTAGAATGTCCCTTTATTTCCTGGTTCCTCACTCTAACAACCTTGTCCCCGCCCTTGCTTCTTTGCAACAATTATATACATTTCTAAGTCAGAGCACAAACTAGCAAGAAAGCATTATGTATTATAATATCACAACAGACACCATATCTCTCCCTTACTTTAGATTAGAAACAAAACAATTAAACTAAACATAAATATAACTATATCTATACTATGCTTAATATTTAGAAATAAAACCAACTATATTTCACATAAAAGAGTTGCATGGTGACATTATAATACATTATATGAAAATACTAATATTATTTTTCATAGTCTCTAAGGTATTCAGGAGGTCTTCTGTTTTCTCTGAGAGGGTATTTCTCCAACATTGGTGTGTCCGGTCCACGGCGTCATCCTTACTTGTGGGATATTCTCTTCCCCAACAGGAAATGGCAAAGAGTCCCAGCAAAGCTGGTCACATGATCCCTCCTAGGCTCCGCCCACCCCAGTCATTCTCTTTGCCGTTGCACAGGCAACATCTCCACGGAGATGGTTAAGAGTTTTTTTGGTGTTTAAATGTAGTTTTTATTCTTCTATCAAGTGTTTGTTATTTTAAAATAGTGCTGGTATGTACTATTTACTCTGAAACAGAAAAAGGATGAAGATTTCTGTTTGTAAGAGGAAGATGATTTTAGCAGACAGTTACTAAAATCGATTGCTGTTTCCACACAGGACTGTTGAGATGAAGTAACTTCAGTTGGGGGAAACAGTTAGCAGACCTTTTCTGCTTAAGGTATGACTAGACATATTTCTAACAAGACCATGTAATGCTGGAAGGCTGTCATTTCCCCTCATGGGGACCGGTAAGCCATTTTCTTAGTTAAACATAAAAGAATAAAGGGCTTCAAAAAGGGCTTAAAAAACTGGTAGACATTTTTCTGGGCTAAAATGATTGCTTTACTAGGCATATTATGCAGATTCTAACTAATAATGGTTATTATAATCTTGGGGATTGTTTAGAAAAACGGCATGCACTGTGTTGGACACCTTTTTCAGATGGGGGCCTTTTCTAGTTATAGACAGAGCCTCATTTTCGCGCCACTAATGCGCAGTTGTTTTTGGAGAGCAAGGCATGCAGATGCATGTGTGAGGAGCTAAGAATCACTGAAAAAGCTTATAGAAGGCATCATTTGGTATCGTATTCCCCTCTGGGCTTGGTTGGGTCTCAGCAAAGCATATAGCTGGGACTGTATAGGGGTTAAATGTAAAAACGGCTCCGGTTCCGTTATTTTAAGGGTTAAAGCTCTGAAATTTGGTGTGCAATACTTTTAATGCTTTAAGACACTGTGGTGAAATTTTGGTGAATTTTGAACAATTCCTTCATACTTTTTCACATATTCAGTAATAAAGTGTTTTCAGTTTGAAATTTAAAGTGACAGTAACGGTTTTATTTTAAAACGTTTTTTGTGCTTTGTTAACAAGTTTAAGCCTGTTTAACATGTCTGTACCATCAAATAAGCTATGTTCTATATGTATGAAAGCCAATGTGTCTCCCCATTTAAATTTATGTGATAATTGTGCCATAGTGTCCAAACAAAGTAAGGACAGTAATGCCACAGATAATGATATTGCCCAAGATGATTCCTCAAATGAGGGGAGTAAACATGATACTACATCATCCCCTACTGTGTCTACACCAGTTATGCCCACACAGGAGGCCCCTAGTACATCTAGTGCGCCAATACTTATTACCATGCAACAATTAACGGCTGTAATGGATAACTCTATAGCAAATCTTTTATCCAATATGCCTACTTATCAGAGAAAGCGCGATTGCTCTGTTTTAAACACTGAAGAGCAAGAGGACGCTGATGATAATTGTTCTGTCATACCCTCACACCAATCTGAAGGGGCCATGAGGGAGGCTTTGTCTGAGGGAGAAATTTCAGATTCAGGAAAGATTTCTCATCAAGCTGAACCTGATGTTGTGACATTTAAATTTAAATTAGAACATCTCCGCGCACTGCTTAAGGAGGTATTATCTACTCTGGATGATTGTGACAATTTGGTCATTCCAGAGAAGTTATGTAAGATGGACAAGTTCCTAGAGGTTCCGGTGCCCCCCGACGCTTTTCCTATACCCAAGCGGGTGGCGGACATAGTAAATAAAGAGTGGGAAAGGCCCGGCATACCTTTTGTCCCCCCCCCTATATTTAAGAAATTATTTTCTATAGTCGACCCCAGAAAGGACTTATGGCAGACAGTCCCCAAGGTCGAGGGGGCGGTTTCTACTCTAAACAAACGCACTACTATTCCTATCGAAGATAGTTGTGCTTTCAAAGATCCTATGGATAAAAAATTAGAGGGTTTGCTTAAAAAGATTTTTGTTCAGCAAGGTTACCTTCTACAACCAATTTCATGCATTGTTCCTGTCACTACGGCAGCGTGTTTCTGGTTCGAGGAACTAGAAAAGTCGCTCAATAAAGAATCTTCGTATGAGGAGGTTATGGACAGAGTTCAAGCACTTAAATTGGCTAACTCTTTTATTTTAGATGCCACTTTGCAATTAGCTAGATTAGCTGCGAAATATTCAGGGTTTGCTATCGTGGCGCGCAGAGCGCTTTGGCTAAAGTCTTGGTCAGCGTATGTGTCTTCCAAGACAAAATTGCTTAACATTCCTTTCAAGGGTAAAACATTATTTGGACCTGATTTGAAAGAGATTATTTCAGACATCACTGGGGGAAAGGGCCACGCCCTCCCACAGGATAGGTCTTTTAAGGCTAAAAATAAGCCTAATTTTTGTCCCTTTCGCAGAAACGGACCAGCCTCTAATTCTGCATCCTCTAAGCAAGAGGGTAATACTTCACAACCCAAACCAGCCTGGAAACCAATGCAAGGCTGGAACAAGGGTAAGCAGGCCAAGAAGCCTACCACTGCTACCAAAACAGCATGAAGGGATAGCCCCCGATCCGGGACCGGATCTGGTGGGGGGCAGACTTTCTCTCTTTGCTCAGGCTTGGGCAAGAGATGTTCAGGATCCTTGGGCGCTAGAAATAGTTTCTCAAGGTTATCTCCTGGAATTCAAGGAACTACCCCCAAGGGGAAGGTTCCACAGGTCTCAATTATCTTCAAACCAAATAAAAAGACAGGCATTCTTACATTGTGTAGAAGACCTGTTAAAGATGGGAGTGATTCATCCAGTTCCAATAAGAGAACAAGGGATGGGATTTTATTCCAATCTGTTCATAGTTCCCAAAAAAGAGGGAACATTCAGACCAATTTTGGATCTCAAGATCCTAAACAAATTTCTCAGGGTACCATCGTTCAAAATGGAAACTATTCGAACGATCCTACCTACTATCCAGGAAAATCAATTCATGACTACCGTGGATTTAAAGGATGCATACCTACATATTCCTATCCACAAGGAACATCATCAGTTCCTAAGGTTCGCTTTTCTGGACAAGCATTACCAGTTTGTGGCACTTCCATTCGGATTAGCCACTGCTCCAAGGATTTTCACAAAGGTACTAGGGTCCCTTCTAGCGGTTCTAATACCAAGGGGCATTGCAGTAGTACCTTACTTGGACGACATCCTGATTCAAGCGTCGTCTCTGTCAAAAGCAAAGGCTCATACGGACATCGTCCTAGCCTTTCTCAGATCTCACGGATGGAAGGTGAACAAAGAAAAAAGTTCTCTGTCCCCGTCAACAAGAGTTCCCTTCTTGGGAACAATAATAGATTCCTTAGAAATGAGGATTTTTCTGACAGAGGTCAGAAAATCAAAAATTCTAAGCTCTTGTCAAGTACTTCATTCTGTTCTTCGTCCTTCCATAGCGCAGTGCATGGAAGTAATAGGATTGATGGTTGCAACAATGGACATAGTTCCTTTTGCACGAATTCATCTAAGACCATTACAACTGTGCATGCTCAGACAGTGGAATGGGGATTATACAGACTTGTCTCCGACGATTCAAGTAGATCAAAAGACCAGAGATTCACTCCGTTGGTGGCTGACCCTGGACAATCTGTCACAGGGAATGAGCTTCCGCAGACCAGAGTGGGTCATTGTCACGACCGACGCCAGCCTGGTGGGCTGGGGCGCGGTCTGGGAACCCCTGAAAGCTCAGGGTCTATGGTCTCGGGAAGAATCTCTTCTCCCGATAAACATTCTGGAACTGAGAGCGATATTCAATGCTCTCAAAGCTTGGCCTCAACTGGCAAAGGCCAAATTCATAAGGTTTCAATCAGACAACATGACGACTGTTGCATATATCAATCATCAGGGGAGAACAAGGAGTTCCTTGGCGATGAAAGAAGTGACCAAAATAATTCAATGGGCGGAGGATCACTCCTGCCACTTGTCTGCGATCCACATCCCAGGAGTGGAAAATTGGGAAGCGGATTTTCTGAGTCGTCAGACATTCCATCCGGGGGAGTGGGAACTCCATCCCGAAATCTTTGCCCAAATAACTCAATTATGGGGCATTCCAGACATGGATCTGATGGCGTCTCGTCAGAACTTCAAGGTTCCTTGCTACGGGTCCAGATCCAGGGATCCCAAGGCGACTCTAGTAGATGCACTAGTAGCACCTTGGACCTTCAACCTAGCTTATGTATTCCCACCGTTTCCTCTCATTCCCAGGCTGGTAGCCAGGATCAATCAGAAGAGGGCTTCGGTGATCTTGATAGCTCCTGCGTGGCCACGCAGGACTTGGTATGCAGACCTGGTGAATATGTCATCGGCTCCACCATGGAAGCTACCTTTGAGACAGGACCTTCTTGTTCAAGGTCCATTCGAACATCCGAATCTGGTTTCCCTCCAGCTGACGGCTTGGAGATTGAACGCTTGATTTTATCAAAGCGTGGGTTTTCAGATTCTGTAATAGATATTCTGATTCAGGCTAGAAAGCCTGTAACTAGAAAAATTTACCATAAAATATGGAAAAAATATATCTGTTGGTGTGAATCCAAAGGATTGCCATGGAACAAGATAAAAATTCCTAAGATTCTATCCTTTCTACAAGAAGGTTTGGAGAAAGGATTATCTGCAAGTTCTCTAAAGGGACAGATTTCTGCTTTATCTGTCTTACTACACAAATGACTGGCAGCTATGCCAGATGTTCAAGCATTTGTTCAGGCTCTGGTTAGGATCAAGCCTGTTTACAGACCTTTGACTCCTCCCTGGAGTTTAAATCTAGTTCTTTCAGTTCTTCAAGGGGTTCCGTTTGAACCCTTACATTCCGTAGATATTAAGTTACTATCTTGGAAAGTTTTGTTTTTGGTTGCAATCTCTTCTGCTAGAAGAGTTTCAGAGTTATCTGCTCTGCAGTGTTCTCCTCCTTATCTGGTGTTCCATGCAGATAAGGTGGTTTTGCGTACTAAGCCTGGTTTTCTTCCTAAAGTTGTTTCTAACAAAAATATTAACCAGGAGATAGTTGTACCTTCTTTGTGTCCGAATCCAGTTTCAAAGTAGGAGCGTTTGTTACACAATTTGGACGTTGTCCGTGCTCTAAAATTCTATTTAGAGGCTACTAAAGATTTCAGACAAACATCATCCTTGTTTGTTGTTTATTCTGGTAAAAGGACAGGTCAAAAAGCGACTTCTACCTCTCTTTCCTTTTGGCTTAAAAACATTATCCGTTTGGCTTATGAGACTGCCGGACGGCAGCCTCCTGAACGAATCACAGCTCTCTCTACTAGGGCTGTGGCTTCCACATGGGCCTTCAAGAACGAGGCTTCTGTTGACCAGATATGTAAGGCAGCGACTTGGTCTTCACTGCACACTTTTGCCAAATTTTACAAATTTGATACTTTTGCTTCTTCGGAGGCTATTTTTGGGAGAAAGGTTTTGCAAGCTGTGGTGCCTTCCGTTTAGGTGACCTGATTTGCTCCCTCCCTTCATCCGTGTCCTAAAGCTTTGGTATTGGTTCCCACAAGTAAGGATGACGCCGTGGACCGGACACACCAATATTGGAGAAAAAAGAATTTATGCTTACCTGATAAATTACTTTCTCCAACGGTGTGCCCGGCCCACGGCCCGCCCTGGTTTTTTTAATCAGGTCTGATGAATTATTTTCTCTAACTACAGTCACCACGGTATCATATGATTTCTCCTATATATATTTCCTCCTGTCCGTCGGTCGAATGACTGGGGTGGGCGGAGCCTAGGAGGGATCATGTGACCAGCTTTGCTGGGACTCTTTGCCATTTCCTGTTGGGGAAGAGAATATCCCACAAGTAAGGATGACGCCGTGGACCGGACACACCGTTGGAGAAAGTAATTTATCAGGTAAGCATAAATTCTGTTTTTCGATTAGTATCTGAGGATTGATCATGTGCTATGTTTTCTTCCCCCTCACTGCTCTCTGTATTATCCATATTATCATCATGTTCTCGAAATAATTTGGGTTTATCAGAATCATCATCTTTTGCATCACATAAGTCTGTTCTTTGTGTAGTTTCTTGAAGAAAGAAGAATTTCGAGTAATTGTATGTCCATTTCTTACTGCAGTGATCATTGATCCTTGAATTTTTGCAACTGTATATGGGACGACATGATATAAAGTATCCAACTTGTGTCGTCTATCTTGTTGACACAGGACTCCAACAGCAAAAAAAGCATATTTGGTATGATAGTTTTTATTCGCATAAGCTTTCATCTTGGTTTTGGAATGACTGTCTTTTTGTATCAAGTCCTTGTTGAGTGTCTCTGTTAGTGAATCATTTATATCTGGAATTTTGATCCAAAGTTTGCGATTGAATAACAGCTCTGCAGGCGATCTGCCAGTAGTACAATGGGGAGTTGATCGATAGTCTCTCAGAAAAGAGTATAAATTTTGTTTCCATGGTCTACCTTGCGATGTATTTGCCTTTAGAAATTGCCCCTTAAAACACATGAATCTTTCAGCTTCTGCATTAGCTTGTGGCCACAAAGGAGTAATGCGCCTATGTTTAAATCCAAGATATAAAGCAAATGTATTAAAGTGAGTACTGTTAAACGGGGGACCATTAATTGTTTTAACAATTTTAGGAATTCCCAATAAGGAGAAAACTGTCTAAAACAGAAATAACAGTGAATTTTCTGCTTGTTGATCTATTGATGGAAACCACACTTTTTCTCGTAATAAATAAATACATTTTAACTATTTCTTGGTGACCTTCATGTGCTAAGGAAAATACGTGTTGTTGTAAACATGTCGGAACGACTATTCGATTACCTCACAAGATAATACTGTTGTCATTATTGCCAAATCTTGCAAATGACTTCAACTCTTTTCCATGTATTTTGTCAGAGTCAGCTGTGTACAATTTTCTATTCCGAACTAATACAGCAAGTTTTTGCAGTACAGGATCAGCTAATGTTGCTTCTTCTACACTCAATGCTTTAGGTATAGCATGATTAGTAACACAATTGATATATTATTCTGAATCCATGGAACTTGGAGAACTTGTGAATGAATCTCCTAATATAGTATGTTGAGACATATAGTCTGCTGGGTTCTCTTTTCCAGATTTGTAGACCACAGTAAAATTGTATGGTTGTAGCCTTAAACCTCATCTTTCTATTCTAGCGGGCGGTTTGGATTTTGGATTATTACAGATCAACTGTAAAGGCTTATGATCTGTGATCATTGTGAATGGACAACCATATGAATATAAATGAAAGTATTCACAACTCCAAACTATTTCCAGAGCTTCACGTTCAGTTTGAGAATAACGTTTTTCCACATGATTTAAAGAACGGCTGCCATAAGCAATGATATAATGTTTGCCTTTGTCTCTCTGCACCAGAATTGCACCTAAACCAACATGGCTAGCATCTACTAAAATAATCGTTTGTTGTTGAGGGTTAAAATAGGACATCGTCTTGTCACTGGTCAAACTCTGTTTCAATTGTTGAGAAACTTGTTGTTCAGTTTCAGTCCAACTCCATGGCACACTTTTCTTTGCTAACTCTCTTAAAGGTGTGGCAATAGTAGAGAAATTAGGGATAAATCAAGAACAGTGATTAATCGTCCCTAGGAAACTTCTGACTTCTTTGGAGTCTATAGGAGGATTTGCATTCTGAATTGCTTCCACTTTCTTTGGGTCTGCTGATATGCCTTCAGCTGAAAAGACAAATCCATAAAATTCTAGTTTAGTTTTGTTAAATGCAAACTTACTACAATTTAAGGTAAGTCCTTTCTTATGAAGTCACTCAAAAACGGCAGTGAGATTTTTATCATGATCCTCTTGAGTAGCTCCAAACACAATGATATCATCGCTGAAGTTCTTAACTCCTGGAATTCCAGATAATGTTTGCTGTATGGCATTTCGAAAAACTTCAACAGCAGAAGAAACACCAAGACTTAGGCACTTGTATCTCCACAATCCTGTGTGTGTTGAGAATGTAGTTATATATCTGCTTGTTAGATCCAATTCCAGTTGATGATAGCCTGATTTTAAATCAAGTTTGGAGAAAACTTTTGCCTGGTTGAGATCATGAATTATATTATCTAATGTTGGAGTAATGCGGTGCTCCCTGATAATGGCAGTTATTTTAGTGTCATTAATGAGTACATCAACTTGTGGCTGAGTTAGGTTACACATGTTGTTTACTACAAATACATATCTGTCATCATTGTTTGAATATTGTCCTTTTTGATCAGGAGATCTGACTAGATTTTCTTTCCACTGCTCTGATGTATTGGCTCAGTATGTGATTGAGGTATTTGATACAGTTTTGTTCTACAATGCTTTGCAAAATGATTAAATTTTCCACATGCCCTGCATTGCTTATTCCTTGCTGGACAGGTCCCATTATGTGGATAGAAACCCCACAGTTCCTGCATAACACACATGAGGTCTCGTTCTTTCTTGTGGGCTGTACTGTTGAACTGTCTTTTTGAACTCTGTTTGTAATAAACTGATCTTCAGTAGATCTATTTTCTATGCTTGCAGCTTGCCTGTCAGCAATTTCTAATGTTCTGCCATAATCAAGTAGATCTTTTAAAGATAGTTCAGATTGTCTTAGTGCATATTTCCTACGTTTTGAAGAAGTGTAGCTTTGTATTATCTGTGCTTTAATCTCATTTTCAACATTAGAAAACTCACATTTCTTTGCTAGTAAACGTAACCTGGTTTGAAATGCATCTAAACGTTCATCACCCTGTTCTGTTGCCTGTCTGAATATGTATATTTCATACTGAGTGTTCTTTTTAGGGAGAAAATATGTTTTGTCAGTTTATCTTTAACATCATGGTATGTGTCAGTGGTTGCAGACAAGGTATCATAAATGTCATACACTTTTTCTCCAGCTAAATGAAGCAGTAAAGCCTTTTTTTCTGTTTGCATCAGTAGCATCCAACGCAATAAGGTCATTTTCAAATCTCTGAATCCATTTTAGCCATCTTGGGCCTACTGAGCTCAGTTCTGCATCAGAGTCAAACACAGGGAAGTTGTATTCATTACATGCAGCCATTCTTGTGGGTATTGCAGCAGGTTACTCACTGTTTGCTGAGACAAAACAATAGGTTCAAACATAATCCTCGTAGGCAAAATGTAATGTTAGTAAATCCAGTTGATTTAGAAATATATATCTGACAGAGAGTCCATTATACAGCAACTAACTACACACTTTATTTCCTGGTTCCTCACTCTAACAACCTTGTCCCCGCCCCTGCTTCTTTGCAGCAATTATATACATTTCTAAGTCAGAGCACAAACTAGGAAGAAAGCATTATGTATTATAATATCACAACAGACACCATACAATATAAAAAAGAATGTGGTAAAAATAATAGATGGTTGGCAGAAAGAAGCCACATTTTATTTGGAAGCAGTGGAAATTGTAAAAAGTTTTGTGTTTATTAAGTTACTTACACTTGATTCATATTTTAGAGAATCTCAGACTAAATTATTGCGAAGATTTTATGGGGTCGATTTAACAAATAGCAGATGCTACATCAACACCCCATTGTTTCTGTTCCGTCGTCAAACTGCAAATGCTTGTGCAATGTTAAATGCCCACAGCAAAGAAAAATAAAAAATAAAAGTGGTTGTTCCCATTATTGATATTCTATTATTATTATTATGTCTATTATGATGCAGTGATGTATTTGATATACTTTTATGACTAATTATATACAGATAGTTATTGAACTGTTTTTATTAAACTGTATTTGGGGTAATAGATATATGGATTGTATGATTTTTAAGTATATATAAAGAAGTTGTGTGATAGGGTTATATGAATATTGAAGTGGTAATGATTTATGTTTGAAGTGCAATTACATTTGATGAATTTGTTTTAGCAGTGTTGTAACATTAACGATTTGATTATGAATCAGATATGTATGTGTGAACAGCTATGAGGAGGCACACTATACAAGAGGAGGTTGGACATCTAATGGGTCGCCTCTGACGAAGTTGGGAGATCCCTACGAATTGCGTAAGGCCACGCCCATCTTTGTACACGTAGTGCATACTGTTTGATCCAGGAGCGAGCGTTGGATCACAGTATCAGCAACTTGTGTTTGTGGAGTTCTTTGAGGGACGGGGAGAGCGACAACATCCACCGGGAAGTTTGCCCTATATTGGGAGACTTTAATTGGACACTGTCTGTGTATTTGGAATTTGTAAAAAAATAAGGAATGTATGCTTAGGTAAAGGGCCATTTTTGGTTCAGCACCTAAGTATACCCTGCAGATTGATGGATACATTTAGCAAACAATTACCTGGCACTAATCTGGTTCAGAACTAAAAATGGGCATTTTCCTAAGTTTTACATTCCTGTAAAAAAAGGAATTTAAGCTTAGGTAAAGCGCCATGTTATTCCATAATGGGCTTCTTTCATTAAAATCTTTCCTGCGAGAGTTTAAAATCAGTTAATTTACCCCTTTAGCAACATGGGGGCCTATCTATCAAGCTCCATAACCCTGTCCGCCTGCTCTCATGAGGCGGACAGGAATCGCTGGAATTCAACCCGATCAAGTACGATCGGGTTGATTGACACCCCACTGCAGGCAGCCGATTGGCCACGAGTCTGCAGGGGGCGGCGTTGCACCAGCAGCTCTTGTGAGCTGCTGGTGCAATGCTGAATACAGAGAGCGTATTGCTCCGCGCATTCAGCAATGTCTGTCGAACCTGATCCGCACTGTTGGATCAGGTCCGACAGACATTTGGTAAATAGGCCCCATAGAGTTAGGAGTATGGAGAAGCTTTCAAGTACCTGAGAGGTAAATGTTACCTGAAACTAACAGAAATAACAATAAGTGTTAATACATGATTTGTTAATAAGACAAATTGTCTGTTTTTTTAATTTTTCACAGTTGCTTGCTTTTAAAGTTTTAATGTATAAAATTGTAATAAACGTGTTCAGTTTATACCATATTTGTGGATAAATTGTGATGATTTTTCAAAATTTTAAAGGTACAGAATATCGGCCCCTGATGTCAGTTATCATCCTGAAAAGCGGCCTATAATAGGTATCGGCCCTGAAAAAACAATATCGGTCTATCCCTACTATACATACATAACATAGCACAGTGACCTTCTCCTCACAATGCTAAAGATTCAAGAATCTCTTTCTTACAATGGGATGGTTCGGAAAATGATCTGGATGATTTTGTAATGCATCTAAATAATAATGAGGGTAATCTAAAGTTTACTTATACTTCGTCTAGGGTAATACTCCTTACTTGGATGTCTTACTGAGCCATGATGATAACAAAGTAATCACTAAAGTTTTCAGGAAGGTAGTGTCAGGTAATACCATCCTTAGAGCAGATTTGTCACGACCTTACCATCTTAAAAGAGATATATCCAAAGGACAATTTATCCGTCTGATTAGAAATTGTAGCAACGTGGATAGTTACTGGCAACATGCTAGAGAAATAACTGAACGTCTCAATGAGAGGGATTATAAGTAACAAAAACAAAATAGTGTATATATAAAGCACCAGTTCAATTCACACTTAAGTCTTAAGACCCTGTCGTTAAACACAGTCCAAGGGTTAATGATCTCGGTAGAATGTCAGCGTTATATGTGTAGCTGGAGTAGTAATAAACAAAAGCACTTACATGATCTTCTTCTCTCCAGAGCAGGGACCGAATATAGCAGCTGCACAACCCTCCCTAGGGCTGACACTCACTCTGTCTTTGCGTTTGTGTTGCTACGTTTATCCAGCATACTTTCACTGACTGAAATCTTCCATAGTTTGAAGCAAGAGTGAGGCCTCACAACCTCTATGAGGATAACACCGCCTGCGTTTTTCGTGATCCGCCTCACACTCTAAGAGACCATATACCAACTGTATGCCGGTCACGTAGTACTTCCGGTTAGACCTATCTTCAGTATCTCATAGGTAATAAAAATGGCATACTTAGACAGAAAAAGAAGGTGCTAGTATGGCTCTGTAAAACCTTGATATTTATTGATTAAAAATACAAAACACACAAGCAGCATGAGCTAAGCAACATACTTAAAAATAAAAAACTGAGAGCGGTCACATCCCAAGCCACAGGATGCGTTTCGGGTTTCCCCGTACTCAAAGACAATTGGGGGATGGGGACTTATACACCTATATAGGCCAAATATAGAACAAATATGGTAGATCCAGCGAATAAATATTCAAATATTAGTATATTTTTAATAGATCAGAAAAAGTTAAACTTCCTGCAGCAATGGGTGCCGCATATGATGAACAGGAAAGCCATTCCATTATTGAACAGTTTTTTTACCTGCCCCAAGAAAAACCAGAAAGGGGGGGCAAGGAAAAAACTTGCAAGGCAGGGAACATTACCAACTCAGATCCAACAGGAATTAACTAGGGAAAGATTCATAAATAAAAAAGGGAAAACTATATATATTGTGGGCAATGTTATTAATGCATCTGGTGTAGATCTAACTGATGCCCAATATTCTGTTTTAAACTTTGGTTTAGGTTTTTCCCCATCATGTAAGTTTAATTTATTTAACACCTTAATTGATCTAAATGGGTTTGTGAGAAATCTCACACTTAGACGTTACTTCTGTAGCTCAGAGGTTACTACTAAAAATATTGAAGGTGCTCAATGTGATTATGTGAGAAGACAGGATAAAGAAACTGAAAGTTATGATGAATTAACATTTGATGAATTTTGTAGCATACAAGATCTTGAAGATTTGCTTGGCTCTACTGATAGTTATGATTGTACCACTAATCAGGCTCCAGGAATTCATAGGTTAACTCAGTCTATGGCGAAAAAAATCACGATTTTACCCAATACAGAGTAGAGGGGGAGTTGTAGAAATGTTCCATAAAAGTGTTGAAAGGGAACTCACAAAACTACATCAACAAGATGATACACATAGACACAATCTTACAAATTTGCAAAAACAAGCTGTGGATGAACTCAGAAATAATGTTAATTTAGTGATAAAAAGATCTGATAATTGATTTACCACTGTAGTCTTACATAAACTTGATTATATTTCTGAGGTACTTCGTCAGCTTAATGATCCTACTACATATAGCCAAATATCAAGCAATCCAACAAATACTATCCAAAGACAAGTTCACTCTTTGGTAGATGAAGGAGTAGAGAAAGGATACATTGATAAAAAAAAAAAATCTGAATTTTTGTGTGTTGAATTTCCTAGAATTCCGGCATGCCATATATTGCCAAAGGTTCACAAGTCCCTTGAAGACATTAACATAGAAACATAGAAACATAGATATTGACGGCAGATAAGAGCCATAGGCCCAGCAAGTCTGCCCCACCTTACCTAACAGTATAAACTTATCTAGTTCGTAGGATAGCCCTATGCTTGTCCCATGCATTTTTAAAGTCCCCCACAGTGTTTGTTGCTACTACCTCTTGAGGAAGTTTATTCCATAAATCAATCACTCTTTCTGTAAAGAAGTGCTTCCTCAAATTACTCCTGAATCTACTACCCTTTAGCTTGAGCTCATGACCCCTTGTTCTTGAATTTTCCATTTTATGTAAAATACCCACAGCCTCAGTTTTACTAAACCCTTTAATGTACTTGAAAGTTGCTATCATATCACCTCTTTCCCTTCTCTCCTCTAAGCTATACATATTTAGGTCATTGAGCCTATCCTGGTAAGTTTTATTTTTTAGACCATGTACCATTTTGGTAGCCCTCCTTTGCACAGATTCAAGTTTGTTAATATCCTTCTGAAGATATGGCCTCCAGAACTGCACACAATACTCAAGATGAGGCCTAACTAATGATCTATAAAGTGGCATAAGAACCTTACTATTTCTGCTGCAAATACCTCTACCAATACATCCAAGCATTCTGCTAGCCTTACTCGCTGCCTTACTACATTGTTTACTAAGTTTTAAATCATCTGAAATAATAATTCCCAAGTCCTGTTCCTCGTCTGTAACAGTCAGTAAAGTGTCATTGAGTCTGTAATTAACATTTGGATTTTTCTTCCCTAAATGCATTATTTTACACTTTGCTGTGTTAAACTTTAGATCCCAGTCGTTTGTCCAATCCTCCAATTGTTGTATATCACTTCTCATTTTGTCTACCCCCCCTGGAACATCCACTCTGTTGCAAATTTTTGTATCATCTGCAAAGAGACATACTTTCCCCTGTAGCCCTTTGCTGATATCGCAGATAAATATGTTAAACAAAACAGGCCCCAGAACTGACCCCTGAGGAACACCACTAGTAACAGCCCCCTCTGCTGAATGAACTCCATTTACTAAGACACTTTGTTTTCTGTCCTTAAGCCAGCATTCCACCCAGTTCACAATTTTTGAATCTAGACCAAGGAGATATAGTTTGTGAATAAGTTTATTGTGTGGGACGGTGTCAAATGCTTTGCTGAAATCTAGATATGCTACATCAACTGCTCCTCCCTTGTCTAATACTTTTGTTACATAATCAAAGAAGTCAATTAGATTAGTCTGACATGATCTCCCTGAAGTAAAACCATGCTGATTTTGGTCCTCTAAATTGTTTGTCTTTATGTAAGTCATAATTCTTTCCTTTAAGAGGCTTTCCATTAATTTCCCTACTACTGAAGTTAAACTAACTGGCCTGTAGTTGCCAGATTCTTCTCTACTGCCCTTTTTATGAAGAGGTATTACATTTGCTATTCTCCAATCATCTGGGACAGCTCCTGTTAATAGTGACTGATTAAACAGATCAGTTAATGGGACAGTTAGCACTGAACGAAGTTCTTTTAAAACCCTTGGATGAATATTATCAGGACCCACTGCCTTTGTAACATTTATTTTTGATAATGCTAACAAAACCTCATCCTCTGTAAAAAGATTACTGTTAAGCTTGTTTCTATTTTGCATAGCATCCCTTAATGTAGACATTGTATCTTCACAATCTTTAGTGAAAACAGAACAGAAGTAATCATTGAGACAGTCTGCAATCTGCTTATCTCCTTCTATTATTCTACCATCAACTGATTTCAATTTTACTATTCCTACCTTATTTTTTCTTCTTTCACTGATATATCTAAAGAATGTTTTGTCCCCATGTTTTACTGACTGTGCTATCTTCTCTTCTGCATCAGCTTTAACCTTCCTAATTAACTGCTTAGTCTTTTTTGTTGGAGTCTCCATATTTTCATATCATCATCTGCTTGTGTGTGTCTGTAATTTTTATAAGCTATCTTTTTTGTCTTTACAGCATGTGCTACTTCTTTGGAAAACCAAATTGGTTTCCGCTTTCTTTTACTTTTACAGACATGTCTAATACAGTGTGCGGTTGCATCTAAAATGGCACCTTTCACAAATTCCCACTGTTCTTGAACCCCTGTAATAAGATTTTTCCCCTTTAAATAGTTTTTTAGGTATTCTCCCATTAATGAAAAATCTGCCGTCCTAAAGTCTAAAACTTTTGTTTTAGTCTGGGTGTACAGTTCCTGAACATGAATACTAAACCAAACAGATTGATGATCACTGGATCCTAAGTTCTCACCTACAGACACATCTGAAACTGTATCACTGTTTGTAAGTATTAGATCTAATATAGCTTCCTTACGAGTTGGTTCCTTGACTAATTGTTCAAGTGATTCCCCTAGCAGAGATTCAAGGATATACCTGCTTCTAGCCGATCTAGCAGAAGGAATCTTCCAGTCTATATCTGGCAAATTAAAGTCCCCCAGTACTATAACCTTACCCTTCATGGTCATTTTGGTTATTTCATCTAATAACAGATTGTCCAGTTTTTCATCCTGCAATGGAGGCCTATATACAACCCCTATTCTAAAAACATTTTTATCTCCAATTTCCAAAGTCACCCAAATACTTTCCACCTCATCATTTGTTCCTACAATTTCAGTAACCTTTATATTTTCATTTACATACAAAGCAACTCCTCCACCTTTCTTTCCTACTCTGTTCTTTTTAAATAACCTGTATCCAGGTATGACTATGTCCCAGTCATGCAAATCATTGTACCATGTTTCTGTTATAGCTACTAAATCCAAGTTGTCCCTAGTCATTATTGAAATGAGTTCAGGTAATTTATTTCCTAAGCTGCGAGCATTTGTGCTCATGGCACGAAGAATTTTTCTACTAGAATTTCTAGAATTGTTACTTGGACTAACAGTTTTGGCATGCTGTGGGGGGCAGGTGGATATATTAATGCTACCCCCCTTTATTAGTTTAAATGATTTCTAATAAAGTATTTGAACTCCTCTCCCAGATACTCTGTTCCTTTAGCATCCAAATGCAAGCCATCTCTCCTAAATAACCTAGTATCTTTCCAAACAGAGCTATAATGGCCAATAAAACCAAATCCTCGTTCCCTGCACCACTTATCTAACCAAGAATTAAATGTTGTTATCCGCTCCATCTTTCCTGCTTCCTGGTCATACACAGGTAAAATAGCAGAAAATGATAGAGTTGATGCCACAGTCTCTAAATGATTACCTAGGTCACAAAACTCTTTCTGAACAGCAGCAACATGATTACTAGCCAGATCATTTGTTCCTAAATGAACAATCACATCCAACTCACTTCCCTTTCCTGCTGCCTTAACAATTCTCAAAATACGATTCCTATCCCTGTGAGCAGTAGCTCCTGGAAGACATCTAACCTCCCTTGTTTCTCCTTTACTTTCACCTAAATACACATTCCTCAAAATAGAGTCACCCACTAACAGTCTTTTTCTCAAAAACACATCTGCAGTTCTTACCTGTGTTATGTTACCTGGAGAATCAGGTGCCAATAGCTTTAAATTACCTGTTACAGCTTCAGAGGGCTCAGAAACAGCAATCTCCTCATCACAAGTGTATTCGGCAAGAGCAGCATAGGAGTTTTGCAATGGCAGAGGTTGTGGGCAATGCTTCTGGTCTACTGTTCTAATTCTTCCAGAGCCTACAGTGATCCATCTGCCTCTCCTTGCTGATCTCTGGGGTAGAGGGGCTTCTTTCTGAGGCAGCTTTGTAGAGGTAACAGGTATGTTACTTACCTTAGCTTGAAGTTTAGCTATTTCCTCCCTTAACAGGGAAAACTGCTTACAAACAGGACAGCCCCTAAATCTCCAAAAAGTAGAACGATTAAAAAGTGCAAAACACCCATTGCACTGTATCTGAGACATTTTAAACTATGCAACACTTTAACAATAAGAAAAATATAAGTATTATTTTCTACTGAATAAGCCTGAATAACCCTGAATAACTCCTGAAATAACTCAAATATCCTTATGTATTTAATCCTTTTGTAGTTTGATCTCTTTGCTAAGAAGCAGAGCTAAATGTTTAGCAGAGCTAAACAGATCTCTTTAAATACCCTCAGAAAGATAGGGTGGGGTCCCTCCTAATTGCTCACCTATGCAAACAATCTAATTGTTATCTAATTGCAATACTAAAAACCAGAATACAAAAGAATGTAAATTAACTCAAACCTTTAACTATTCAATTTCTGTAGTGAAACTAATTCACAGTTCAGGTCTACCACCTTTAACTATTCAATTTCTGTAGTGAAACTAATTCACAGTTCAGGTCTACCACCTTTAACTATTCAATTTCTGTAGTGAAACTAATTCACAGTTCAGGTCTACCACCTTTCTGAAATAACTCAAATATCCTTATGTATTTAATCCTTTTGTAGTTTGATCTCTTTGCTAAGAAGCAGAGACCGATAGTGTTAGGAATTGACTTGGTGCTAGAACCATTTTCAGAATGGTTAAATAGCGTATTGCAACCTATGGTGGCCCAGCTGTGGAGTTATTTGCGTGACACCAAGCATTTACTCAATCTGCTTGTGATTTCAAATGGGAGGTCACCATAGATGTTGTTTCATTATATTCTTCTATTCCCCATAGATGGGGACTTTTAGCTATTGAGGTTTTTTTACTTCTGACACTGACATTGACTGTGACCAAATTACCTATTTTCTAAAGATAGCTAGGTATCTGTTTGAACATAACTACCTTGAGTTTAATGGACTGTTCTATCTCCAGAGGTGTGGGACTGCCATGGGGGCGAATCTTGCAACGTTGTATGCCAACCTTTTTTTAGGTTGGTGGGAGGCGTCCCACATCTTTGGATATAAGAATAAGTTCAGATCATTGGTAGTCTTTTATAAAAGGTTCATCAATGATCTGGTGTTAATATGGAAAGGTACTCAACAAGAAGCTATACAGTTTCGTGAGGATTTAAACTCTAATGAGATTGGGATCCAGTTCACCATGGAATGGCCTAGAACAACTATTAACTATCTAGACATTACACTTATGTCAGACAAACTTACAAATAAGATTGAAACTAAGACTTATCGAAAACCAATTGCTAAGAACAATTTGTTGCATTCCATAAGTAATCATCCTAAGAATACTGCCAGAGCGATTGCTAAAGGACAGTTTATAAGAATAAAGTGAAATTGCTCCAAGGTGGATGATATAGAGAGCAATGCAAGAAATTGACAAATGATCTTCTACAAAGAGGATATAATCAGAAAACAAAAAGAAGTAGATTATATTCTCAGAGAGGATCTCTTGAAAGATAAAAACAGCAGCAAGAATATTAAGAGGAACATACAGTGACCATTTCACGAATTTGCAATATCATTAAGAAGCATTATACCATATATGCCATATATCTTTGAGCCAAAATAACTGTTTTATTATTATTTTTTAATAATTTTTATCAGAATGTGTTTATATGAGTGTGTACATTTGCATGTATTTATGTAGTATTTAGTGCATCTTTTATTCTTCCCCACCCTTTACACAAGCTCTAAAGCTGCCCTAACTTGATGAGCAATTGCACTCTTGCGTTTACATTTGACTATTTTGCTTGCATGCTGTAGTTAGCGCTTCACTCATAATTTAGCCCCAATGTGGTAAACAGTACGTAGGCTGTACAACCAGGATGCTAAAAGATTGCATAAGGGAACATTTATTATCTTTTACCGTTATCTCTTCTTAAACTCCTGTGGAAAGACTTTTTCAAAACACTACGTGAAGCAACAATCAATCCTCAGACTTCAAGCCATTCATCAAGTGATAGATCAGCTCAACTTTTCAAAAAAGAAGCGTTTTGGATTTTTACGCTCAATCAGGGCAATCCGGATGGTATAAATAAAAAGTCAAATTTCAAATGATTTAATGGTTGAATATTACTATT
Source organism: Bombina bombina (assembly GCF_027579735.1). Classification (NCBI taxonomy): domain Eukaryota; kingdom Metazoa; phylum Chordata; class Amphibia; order Anura; family Bombinatoridae; genus Bombina; species Bombina bombina. The sequence goes on along the minus strand of NC_069505.1, from coordinate 538,697,521 downwards.
GCATTCCCTTTTTTCTAGCATATTCATTCACAGATATGTTTCTAGTAGCTCACATACACACCACACTGCACACCTTACATTTTTTTTATTTTCTTTATTTTCTTTATTTGCAGATTTACATACAATCCTTCCATAGTCAATAATTCTTTCCTTCATCGCTTCCCCATTATCTCATGCCTCAGCTCCCTCTGACACATCTCTCTGCTTCTTAATCTCACCCTTTTCCTTCTCTTTATCTTGTCAATCAGCTCTTTCATGTATATCATCCCCTCAGCTGCGAAACCTCATTCTTTAGCTCCTCTTTGTGTCATTAATCAGCTCTTTCATGTTGCATCCCCTCAGCTTTTGAACCTCATCCTTTTCCTTCTCTTTGTCTCATCAATCAGCTCTTTCATGTGTCATCCCCTCAGCTTCTGAACCTCATGCTTTGCCTTCTCTTTTTCTCATTAATCAGCTCTTTCATGTGTCACTCCTCAGCTTCTGAACCTCATCCTTTGCCTTCTCTTTATCGCATTAATCAGCTCTTTCATGTGTCACCCCTCAGCTTCTGAACCTTATCCTTTGCCTTCTCTTTGTCTCATCAATCAGCTCTTTCATGTGTCATCCCCTCAGCTTCTGAACCTCATCCTTTGCCTTCTCTTTGTCTCATGCCACAGCTATTTCCTGTGTTATCCCTCAGCTGCAAAGCCTCATTATTTAGCTCCTCTTTGTCTCATTAATCAGCTCTTTCATATGTCACTCCTCAGCTTCTGAACCTCATCCTTTGCCTTCTCTTTGTCTCATTAATCGGCTCTTTCATGTGTCACTCCTCAGCTTCTGAACCTCATTCTTTGCCTTCTCTTTGTCTCATTAATCAGCTCTTTCATGTGTCATCCCCTCAGCTTCTGAACCTCATCCTTTGCCTTCTTTTTGTCTCATGCCTCAGCTCTTTCCTGTGTCACTCCTCAGCTTCTGAACCTCATCCTTTGCCCTCTCTTTGTCTTATTAATCAGCTCTTTTATGTGTCATCCCCTCAGCTTCTGAACCTCATCCTTTGCCTTCTCCTTGTCTCATTAATCAGCTCTTTCATGTGTCACTCTTAAGCTTCTGAACCTCATGCTTTGCCTTCTCTTTGTCTCATTAATCAGCTCTTTCATATGTCACTCCTCAGCTTCTGAACCTCATCCTTTGCCTTCTCTTTGTCTCATTAATTAGCTCTTTCATATGTCACTCCTAAGCTTCTAAACCTCATCCTTTGCCTTCTCTTTGTCTCATTTATCAGCTCTTTCATGTGTCACTCCTCAGCTTCTGAACCTCATCCTTTGCATTCTCTTTGTCTCATTAATCAGCTCTTTCATGTGTCACTCCTCGGCTTCTGAACCTCATCCTTTGCCTTCTCTTTGTCTCATTAACCAGCTTTTTCATGTGTCACTCCTCAGCTGTGAAGCCTCATTCTTTAGCTCATCTTTGTGTCATTAATCAGCTCCTTCATGTGTCACTCCTCAGCTTCTGAACCTCATCCTTTGCCTTCTCTTTGTCTCATTAATCAGCATCTTCATGTGTCACTCCTCAGCTTCTGAACCTCATCCTTTGCCTTCTCTTTGTCTCATTTATCAGCTCCTTCATGTGTCACTCCTCAGCTTCAGAACCTCATCCTTTGCCTTCTCTTTGTCTCATTAACCAGCTTTTTCATGTGTCACTCCTCAGCTTCTGAACCTCATTCTTTGCCTTCTCTTTGTCTCATTAATCAGCTCTTTCCTGTGTCACTCCTCAGCTTCTGAACCTCATTCTTTGCCTTCTCTTTGTCTCATTAATCAGCTCTTTCATGTGTCACCCCTCAGCTTCTGAATCTCATTCTTTGCCTTCTCTTTGTCTCATTAATCAGCTCTTTCATGTGTCATCCCCTCAGCTTCTGAACCTCATCCTTTGCCTTCTCTTTGTCTCAATAATCAGCTCTTTCATGTGTCACTCCTCAGCTTCTGAACCTCATCCTTTGACTTCTCTTTGTCTCATCAATCAGCTCTATCGGTGTCACTCCTTAGCTTCTGAACCTCATCTTTTGCTTTCTCTTTGTCTCATTAATCAGCTCTATCAGTGTCATCCCTCTGCTCATCTCTGTCTTATCCCTGAGATCCTCTTTTTTTCATCCATCTCACTGGTCTCCTATTAGCACATAAATCACATTATTAGATGACACAAATATCACACTTGTTCTGTGCACTATAATAAAGTCTGGTTTATTACCAAATCCCAGAATGTTAGCTCTGCAGCACACTGTTTAATGTATATATGTAGTTAGTGCCACTCACATCATGTGATAAAATATTTATGTTATGTGCTCCTGCTCTAGTCAGTGCACAAAAGTTACTATGTATATAACATTACGTAATGGGACATAAAATAGGTTGAGATATGTGCATATCCTAAAAGGGCTAATTAATTAACCTCTTAACAACCAGTGCTGTACCCTGTACAACGCTGGTTGTTGTACCCTGTACAAATAGGAAGATATTGTCAGTGCTTCTGATCACAGCCATTTTCAGTATATTACAGCAGTGCTGGAAAAGCTGTGATCAGAAGCACTGAGATAGAAATGCTTTAGAGTGGGATATCGCATACCACAGCTCCTGCAGCAGCCTTCACTGACACAGAAGCTCTGTTAGTGTCACGGACAGTTTTCTACAGACAGCTGTAAAGGTGGGAGATAGATGCAGAGATCTGTGATAAATGCAGAGCTGTTTCTCTTAACTAACGGTGGTGTGGGGGGAGGGAACTAAACTGCTTCCTTGTCTGCTCTCAACATACTGCATTTATGCCATATGAGCAACCATCAGCAAGAAATGATATCTAATCCAAAGTCTTGTATGGTATTTGAGTTTTGTTTGATTGATCTTTCATACTTAATTATTTCTGCTTTTGAATCAAAGACTATAAGAGATTCGTATAATTGTTAAGAACAAAGGTAAATATATATTTACAAATAATGCACAAAATCCAATTATGTACTCGATAAATTTAAAAAAAAAAATGATATAACATATTTATTTTATTTGAATGTAAACACATCACAAGTTATGGATGAAGAAAACCAATCTATGGTCACATTTTTCATTCTTAAGGGGATATCAGATATTCCTGAGCTACAGACTCCAATCGTTATTGTAATACTTTTTATTTACATTATCACATTTAGTGGGAATATGACTGTCCTTCTTCTTGTCTGCATGGATTATCAGCTACACACTCCCATGTACTCCTTCCTGGGGAATTTGTCTCTTATGGATAAACTCTCCACCACTGTCACATTACACACCACCTTTGTAAACTTCCTAACAATGGATAATACAATTTCATGTCATGTTTGCTTAGCACAAATGTTTATTTATTCATCACTGACTGGTGCAGATATTTATATACTAACAGCCATGAGTTACGATCGCTATGTAGCCATTTGTAACCCCCTGTTGTACCGAATGACCATAAACAATACAGTATGTGTTCTTTTGGCTTTTTTTCTCATGGACTTTGGGTTTCATAGACAACATATTTGTTTTGTTATTTTTGCTCTACAACTCTTGTTACAAATCCGGTATAATGAATCACTTCTTCTGTGATATTGTACCAATCATGGAACTTTCCTGCACTGGTAGTTCTACTTCTGAGAGTATTGTCCTCATAGAAGGAATGCTTGTAGGTCTGATTCCTTTCTTATTAACCTTAACGTCATACTTTTTTAACATTGCAATTATCCTTAGGATCCGTTCAAGCATTGGAAGACACAAAGCCTTCTACACATGTTCTTCACACCTCACAGTTGTCACTCTTTTTTATGTAACTATTTTTCTCATATTCTTTACTCCAAATGATGTGAACAGTTTGGCATTTAACAAATGGTATTCTCTCTTTCTAACACAGTAACTGTTCCTTTGTTAAACTTATTTACAGTTTGACAAATACAGATATGAAGTTAGCTCTTATAAGACAGCTAAAGCGTTGCAAGGTGACATTGTAAGTGATGCAGTTTTGAGCAAATTCATGTTGGTGTTATTTTCTTAAAGGGACATGAAATCCAAAAAATTTCTTTCATGATTCAAATAGACCATACAATTTAAAACAACTTCTCATTTTACTTCTATTATCTAATTTGCCTTGTTCGTTGTTGAAAAGCATACCTAGGTACGCTCAGGAGTAGAAATGCACTATTGGAAGCTAGCTGCTGATTGGTGACTGCACATATAAACCTCTCGTCATTGGTTCATCCAATGTTTTCTGCTAGCTCCCAGTAAATTTGAAAGTTATTTAAAATTGTATGCTCTATCTTAATAATAAAAAAAGTGTGTTTTATGTTCTTTTTAGTCCTAACATAATATTGACTTAATATATTTATAGGATTTGAGGACACTTGTGTAGATTTTTTTTAAGGTTTGGTGAGTAGTGAAATAGAACAAAATATTTTAAAATGGATGCAGTACAGAACATTAAATATCCAAACAATTGTACAGCTGTGGTCCTTTAAATATATTATAAAAATATGTAAAATAAGTAAAATTGTGGTGGTTAAAAATATCTAATTTAAATAACTGATAATGTGGTAAAGAGAAATAAAGTCCTTTACATAATGTATGGCAGGAGGAATGGGAACAAGGGCTGTGTCATAGGCATGGCTAACGCTTGTAAGAGTGTGATGGTGGTGGTGGTGGGGGGGGGGGGGGTTGTGTGCAGGAAAGGGCAAGTCATGGGCAAAACTGGGATGTCCTTAAAATCCAGGACATTTGCCCAGGCTGAGGAGCTATGGGCAGGAAGCAGAGCCATTACTCCAAACCAGTGACAATCTCACAAGATTCCAGGACGGTTGGTTGGTATGCTTTAATGTCTCATTGCACACAAGGGACAGCCCTTGGAGAAAGGTTGCGGATATAATATTATGGTATTTATGTATATTAATAGATATGAAAAAAAGTGATGAAAATGCAGGGATGGTAGTTTCCATTAGCCAATGACTGAAGATCAGAGTCCTCAGAAGTCAAGGTCTCATTAAACTACCACTACAATGTTACCAATTTTTTATTTGGTCATCTCTTGCAACGCAACTAACAATGGAGCACTGAGGTAATATAAAGGGACAGTCAAGTCCAAAAATTTTTTATGATTCAGATAAGGCATGTAATTTTAAACAACTTTCCGTTTTACTTTAATCACCAACTTTGCTTTGTTCTCTTGGTATTCTTAGTTGAAAGCTAAACCTAGGAGGTTCAGATACTAATTTCTTAGACCTTTAAGGCCGCCTCTAATCTGAATGTTTTTCACCACTAGAGGGTGTTAGTTCAAGTGTTTCATATGGATAACATTGAGCACATGCACGTGAGGTTACATAGAAGTGAGCAATGATTGGCTAAAATGCAAGTCTGTCAAAAGAACTGAAAAAAGGGGGCAGTCTGCAGAGGCTTAGATACAAGGTAATTACAGAGGTAAAACGTGTATTATTATATTTTTGTTGTTCAGGGCAGGCGTTTGGCATAAGGCAGTATAGGCAGTCGCCTTTGGTGCGATCCAGCAGGGGGGGGGCACTGAGAGTGGTGCCCACTGTGACTCAGGATAAAATCAGATTATCTGCCGCATCGATCACCGATCGCTGCGTCTGCTGGCTCTGGCTGGCTGGTTTTGTAAAGGGTTTATCTATGCTCCTGAGAATGTTGGGTGTATAATTTACACTTTCACATTGGAATTTAAAGGAAATGTTTTATTCTTTAGAATTATCAAGTCAAGTGTATTTAAGTTAATATAAAATAAGGGAGCTGCTCTATCTAAATAATAAAATACATGAGCTGCACAATCTGAATAGTAAGAAAAGTGAGCTGCACTATCTGTAGAGTAAAATAAGGGAGCTGCCCTATCTGTAGAGTAAAATAAGGGAGCTGCCCTATCTGTATAGTAAAATAAGTGAGCTGCTCTATCTGTATAGTAAAATAAGGGAGCTGCCCTATCTGTATAGTAAAATAAGGGAGCTGCACTATCTGTATAGTAAAATAAGGGAGCTGCACTATCTATATAGTAAAATAAGGGAGCTGCCCTATCTGTATAGTAAAATAAGGGAGCTGCTCTATCTGTATAGTAAAAAAGGGAGCTGCTCTATCTGTAGAGTAAGATAAGGGAGCTGCACTATCTGTAGAGTAAAATAAGGGAGCTGCCCTATCTGTATAGTAAAATAAGTGAGCTGCTCTATCTGTATAGTAAAATAAGAGAGCTGCCCTATCTGAATAGTTAAATAAGTGAGCTGCACTATCTATATAGTAAAATAAGGGAGATGCTCTATCTGTATAGTAAAATAAGTTAGCTGCTCTATCTGTATAGTAAAAAAAGGGAGCTGCCCTATCTGTATAGTAAAATAAGTTAGCTGCTCTATCTGTATAGTAAAATAAGGGAGCTGCCCTATCTGTAGAGTAAAATAAGGGAGCTGCTCTATCTGTAGAGTAAAATAAGGGAGCTGCACTATCTGTATAGTAAAATAAGTTAGCTGCTCTATCTGTATAGTAAAATAAGCGAGCTGCCCTATCTGTAGAGTAAAATAAGGGAGCTGCTCTATCTGTAGAGTAAAATAAGGGAGCTGCACTATCTGTAGAGTAAAATAAGGGAGCTGCCCTATCTGTATAGTAAAATAAGTGAGCTGCCCTATCTGTATAGTAAAATAAGGGAGCTGCTCTATCTGTAGAGTAAAATAAGGGAGCTGCCCTATCTGTATAGTAAAATAAGTGAGCTGCACTATCTGTATAGTAAAATAAGGGAACTGCACTATCTGTATAGTAAAATAAGGGAGCTGCACTATCTGTATAGTAAAATAAGGGAGCTGCTCTATCTTTATAGTAAAATAAGTGAGCTGCACTATCTGTATAGTAAAATAAGGGAGCTGCCCTATCTGTATAGTAAAATAAGGGAGCTGCCCTATCTGTATAGTAAAATAAGGGAGCTGCTCTATCTGTATAGTAAAAAAAAGGGAGCTGCTCTATCTGTAGAGTAAAATAAGGGAGCTGCACTATCTGTAGAGTAAAATAAGGGAGCTGCCCTATCTGTATAGTAAAACAAGTTAGCTGCTCTATCTGTATAGTAAAATAAGAGAGCTGCCCTATCTGAATAGTTAAATAAGTGAGCTGCACTATCTATATAGTAAAATAAGGGAGATGCTCTATCTGTATAGTAAAATAAGTTAGCTGCTCTATCTGTATAGTAAAATAAGGGAGCTGCCCTATCTGTATAGTAAAATAAGTTAGCTGCTCTATCTGTATAGTAAAATAAGGGAGCTGCCCTATCTGTAGAGTAAAATAAGGGAGCTGCTCTATCTGTAGAGTAAAATAAGGGAGCTGCACTATCTGTATAGTAAAATAAGTTAGCTGCTCTATCTGTATAGTAAAATAAGGGAGCTGCCCTATCTGTAGAGTAAAATAAGGGAGCTGCTCTATCTGTAGAGTAAATTAAGGGAGCTGCACTATCTGTAGAGTAAAATAAGGGAGCTGCCCTATCTGTATAGTAAAATAAGTGAGCTGCCCTATCTGTATAGTAAAATAAGGGAGCTGCTCTATCTGTAGAGTAAAATAAGGGAGCTGCCCTATCTGTATAGTAAAATAAGTGAGCTGCACTATCTGTATAGTAAAATAAGGGAACTGCACTATCTGTATAGTAAAATAAGGGAGCTGCACTATCTGTATAGTAAAATAAGGGAGCAGCTCTATCTTTATAGTAAAATAAGTGAGCTGCACTATCTGTATAGTAAAATAAGGGAACTGCTCTATCTGTATAGTAAAATAAGGGAACTGCACTATATGTATAGTAAAATAAGGGAGCTGCACTATCTGTATAGTAAAATAAGGTAACTGCACTATATGTATAGTAAAATAAGGGAGCTGCACTATCTGTATAGTAAAATAAGGGAACTGCACTATCTGTATAGTAAAATAAGGGAACTGCACTATATGTATAGTAAAATAAGGGAGCTGCACTATCTGTATAGTAAAATAAGGGAACTGCACTATCTGTATAGTAAAATAAGTGAGCTGCACTATCTGTATAGTAAAATAAGGGAACTGCACTATCTGTATAGTAAAATAAGTGAGCTGCTCTATCTGTATAGTAAAATAAGGGAGCTGCCCTATCTGTATAGTAAAATAAGTGAGCTGCTCTATCTGTATAGTAAAATAAGGGAGCTGCCCTATCTGTATAGTAAAATAAGTGAGCTGCTCTATCTGTATAGTAAAATAAGGGAACTGCACTATCTGTATAGTAAAATAAGTGAGCTGCACTATCTGTATAGTAAAATAAGGGAGCTGCCCTATCTTTATAGTAAAATAAGTGAGCTGCTCTATCTGTATAGTAAAATAAGGGAGCTGCCCTATCTGTATAGTAAAATACGTTAGCTGCTCTATCTGTATAGTAAAATAAGGGAGCTGCCCTATCTGTAGAGTAAAATAAGGGAGCTGCTCTATCTGTAGAGTAAAATAAGGGAGCTGCACTATCTGTATAGTAAAATAAGTTAGCTGCTCTATCTGTATAGTAAAATAAGCGAGCTGCCCTATCTGTAGAGTAAAATAAGGGAGCTGCTCTATCTGTATAGTAAAATAAGGGAGCTGCCCTATCTGTATAGTAAAATAAGTTAGCTGCTCTATCTGTATAGTAAAATAAGGGAGCTGCCCTATCTGTAGAGTAAAATAAGGGAGCTGCTCTATCTGTAGAGTAAAATAAGGGAGCTGCACTATCTGTATAGTAAAATAAGTTAGCTGCTCTATCTGTATAGTAAAATAAGTGAGCTGCCCTATCTGTAGAGTAAAATAAGGGAGCTGCTCTATCTGTAGAGTAAAATAAGGGAGCTGCTCTATCTGTAGAGTAAAATAAGGGAGCTGCCCTATCTGTATAGTAAAATAAGTGAGCTGCCCTATCTGTATAGTAAAATAAGGGAGCTGCTCTATCTGTAGAGTAAAATAAGGGAGCTGCCCTATCTGTATAGTAAAATAAGTGAGCTGCACTATCTGTATAGTAAAATAAGGGAACTGCACTATCTGTATAGTAAAATAAGGGAGCTGCACTATCTGTTTAGTAAAATAAGGGAGCTGCTCTATCTTTATAGTAAAATAAGTGAGCTGCACTATCTGTATAGTAAAATAAGGGAGCTGCCCTATCTGTATAGTAAAATAAGGGAGCTGCCCTATCTGTATAGTAAAATAAGGGAGCTGCTCTATCTGTATAGTAAAAAAAGGGAGCTGCTCTATCTGTAGAGTAAAATAAGGGAGCTGCACTATCTGTAGAGTAAAATAAGGGAGCTGCCCTATCTGTATAGTAAAATAAGTGAGCTGCTCTATCTGTATAGTAAAATAAGAGAGCTGCCCTATCTGAATAGTTAAATAAGTGAGCTGCACTATCTATATAGTAAAATAAGGGAGATGCTCTATCTGTATAGTAAAATAAGTTAGCTGCTCTATCTGTATAGTAAAATAAGGGAGCTGCCCTATCTGTATAGTAAAATAAGTTAGCTGCTCTATCTGTATAGTAAAATAAGGGAGCTGCCCTATCTGTAGAGTAAAATAAGGGAGCTGCTCTATCTGTAGAGTAAAATAAGGGAGCTGCACTATCTGTATAATAAAATAAGTTAGCTGCTCTATCTGTATAGTAAAATAAGGGAGCTGCCCTATCTGTAGAGTAAAATAAGGGAGCTGCTCTATCTGTAGAGTAAATTAAGGGAGCTGCACTATCTGTAGAGTAAAATAAGGGAGCTGCCCTATCTGTATAGTAAAATAAGTGAGCTGCCCTATCTGTATAGTAAAATAAGGGAGCTACTCTATCTGTAGAGTAAAATAAGGGAGCTGCCCTATCTGTATAGTAAAATAAGTGAGCTGCACTATCTGTATAGTAAAATAAGGGAACTGCACTATCTGTATAGTAAAATAAGGGAGCTGCACTATCTGTATAGTAAAATAAGGGAGCTGCTCTATCTTTATAGTAAAATAAGTGAGCTGCACTATCTGTATAGTAAAATAAGGGAACTGCTCTATCTGTATAGTAAAATAAGGGAACTGCACTATATGTATAGTAAAATAAGGGAGCTGCACTATCTGTATAGTAAAATAAGGTTACTGCACTATATGTATAGTAAAATAAGGGAGCTGCACTATCTGTATAGTAAAATAAGGGAACTGCACTATCTGTATAGTAAAATAAGGGAACTGCACTATATGTATAGTAAAATAAGGGAGCTGCACTATCTGTATAGTAAAATAAGGGAACTGCACTATCTGTATAGTAAAATAAGTGAGCTGCACTATCTGTATAGTAAAATAAGGGAACTGCACTATCTGTATAGTAAAATAAGGGAACTGCACTATATGTATAGTAAAATAAGGGAGCTGCCCTATCTGTATAATAAAATAAGGGAGCTGCCCTATCTGTATAGTAAAATAAGTGAGCTGCCCTATCTGTATAGTAAAATAAGTGAGCTGCACTATCTGTATAGTAAAATAAGGGAGCTACTCTATCTGTATAGTAAAATAAGGGAGCTGCCCTATCTGTATAGTAAAATAAGTGAGCTGCTCTATCTGTATAGTAAAATAAGGGAGCTGCCCTATCTGTATAGTAAAATAAGTGAGCTGCTCTATCTGTATAGTAAAATAAGGGAACTGCACTATCTGTATAGTAAAATAAGTGAGCTGCACTATCTGTATAGTAAAATAAGGGAGCTGCCCTATCTTTATAGTAAAATAAGTGAGCTGCTCTATCTGTATAGTAAAATAAGGGAGCTGCACTATCTGTATAGTAAAATAAGTTAGCTGCACTATCTGTAAAGTAAAATAAGTGAGCTGCTCTATCTGTATAGTAAAATAAGGGAGCTGGGAGCTGCTCTATCTGTATAGTAAAATAAGTGAGCTACTCTATCTGTATAGTAAAATAAGAGAGCTGCTCTATCTGTATAGTAAAATAAGAGAGCTGCACTATCTGTATAGTAAAATAAGTGAGCTGCACTATCTGTATTATAAAATAAGAGAGCTGCTCTATCTGTATAGTAAAATAAGTGAGCTGCTCTATCTGTATAGTAAAATAAGAGAGCTGCACTATCTGTATAGTAAAATAAGTGAGCTGCACTATCTGTATTATAAAATAAGAGAGCTGCTCTATCTGTATTATAAAATAAGAGAGCTGCTCTATCTGTATAGTAAAATAAGTGAGCTGCACTATCTGTATTATAAAATAAGTGAGTTGCTCTATCTGTATAGTAAAATAAGGGAGCTGCTCTATCTGTATAGTAAAATAAGTGAGCTGCCCTATCTGTATAGTAAAATAAGGGAGCTGCTCTATCTGTATAGTAAAATAAGGGAGCTGCTCTATCTGTATAGTAAAATAAGTGAGCTGCTCTATCTGTATAGTAAAATAAGGGAGCTGCACTATCTGTATAGTAAAATAAGGGAGCTGCTCTATCTGTATAGTAAAATAAGGGAGCTGCACTATCTGTATAGTAAAATAAGTGAGCTGCACTATCTGTATAGTAAAATAAGAGAGCTGCTCTATCTGTATAGTAAAATAAGGGAGCTGCTCTATCTGTATAGTAAAATAAGAGAGCTGCTCTATCTATATAGTAAAATAAGTGAGCTGCACTATCTGTATAGTAAAATAAGTGAGCTACTCTATCTGTATAGTAAAATAAGGGAGCTGCCCTATCTGTATAGTAAAATAAGGGAGCTGCTCTATCTTTATAGTAAAATAAGGTAGCTGCACTATCTGTATAGTAAAATAAGTGAGCTGCACTATCTGTATAGTAAAATAAGGTAGCTGCACTATCTGTATAGTAAAATAATTGAGCTGCACTATCTGTATTATAAAATAAGAGAGCTGCTCTATCTGTATAGTAAAATAAGTGAGCTGCTCTATCTGTATAGTAAAATAAGAGAGCTGCACTATCTGTATAGTAAAATAAGTGAGCTGCACTATCTGTATTATAAAATAAGAGAGCTGCTCTATCTGTATTATAAAATAAGAGAGCTGCTCTATCTGTATAGTAAAATAAGTGAGCTGCACTATCTGTATTATAAAATAAGTGAGTTGCTCTATCTGTATAGCAAAATAAGGGAGCTGCTCTATCTGTATAGTAAAATAAGTGAGCTGCCCTATCTGTATAGTAAAATAAGGGAGCTGCACTATCTGTATAGTAAAATAAGGGAGCTGCTCTATCTGTATAGTAAAATAAGTGAGCTGCTCTATCTGTATAGTAAAATAAGGGAGCTGCACTATCTGTATAGTAAAATAAGGGAGCTGCTCTATCTGTATAGTAAAATAAGGGAGCTGCACTATCTGTATAGTAAAATAAGTGAGCTGCACTATCTGTATAGTAAAATAAGAGAGCTGCTCTATCTGTATAGTAAAATAAGGGAGCTGCTCTATCTGTATAGTAAAATAAGAGAGCTGCTCTATCTATATAGTAAAATAAGTGAGCTGCACTATCTGTATAGTAAAATAAGTGAGCTACTCTATCTGTATAGTAAAATAAGGGAGCTGCCCTATCTGTATAGTAAAATAAGGGAGCTGCTCTATCTTTATAGTAAAATAAGGTAGCTGCACTATCTGTATAGTAAAATAAGTGAGCTGCACTATCTGTATAGTAAAATAAGGTAGCTGCACTATCTGTATAGTAAAATAAGTGAACTACACTATCTGTATAGTAAAATAAGGGAGCTGCCCTATCTGTATAGTAAAATAAGGGAGCTGCCCTATCTGTATAGTAAAATAAGTGAGCTACTCTATCTGTATAGTAAAATAAGAGAGCTGCTCTATCTGTATAGTAAAATAAGTGAGCTGCACTATCTGTATTATAAAATAAGGGAGCTGCCCTATCTGTATAGTAAAATAAGGGAGCTGCCCTATCTGTATAGTAAAATAAGGCAGCTGCACTATTTGTATATTAAAATAAGAGAGCTGCCCTATATGAATAATAAAATATTCGTGGAAAGCCAGAAAGAGACCTAATAAGTTTTTTTTAATTTTGGGCAATCAAACAAACCATACATTAGATTAGTTGCTTGGAAACTGCATCTTGAACAAACTACAAATTTATCAGTGCCCCAGAAGGCCATCCTGCTAGGTGTAATAGATGACCTACAATATATATACTGTATGTACATATTTTGATTGATACTATATTGAGTGATACCTATATAGTCATACATAGAGAGCCAATTGGAATTGAAGGGACGTCATCTTGGATGACGTCACTTAAAGGAACCTTCATTCTTCAGTCGCCGTCGGATGGAAGAGACTGCTCCGCGTCGGATGTCTTCAAGATGGAACCGCTCCGCTCCGGATGGAAGAAGATAGAAGATGCCGCCTGGATGAAGACTTCTGCTGGTCTGGATGTCCTCTTCTGGCTGGATTGGATGAAGACTTCTGCCCCTCTGGACGTCCACTTGTGCCTGGCTGGGTGAAGACAGCTCAAGGTAGGGTGATCTTCAAGGGGGTAGTGTTAGGTTTTAGAGTAGGGTTGGGTGTGTGGGTGGTGGGTTTTAATGTTGGGGGGGTATTGTATTTTTTTTTACAGGTAAAAGAGCTGATTCTTTGAGGCAATACCCAGCAAAAAGCCCTTTTAAGGGCTATTTGTAATTTAGTATATGGTAGGGATTTTTTTTTTATTTTGGGGGGCTTTTTATTTTATTAGGGGGATTAGATTAGGTGTAATTAGTTTAAAAATTTGTAATTTCTTTTTTTATTTTCTGTAATTTAGTGGGGGTTTTTTGTACTTTAGTTTATTTAATTTAATTGTATTTAATTGTAGGTAGTTTGGGTAATTAATTTAATTATAGTGTAGTGTTAGGTATAATTGTAACTTAGGTTAGGGTTTATTTTACAGGTCAATTTGTACTTATTTTAACTAGGTAGCTATTAAATAGTTAATAACTATTTAATAACTATTGTACCTAGTTAAAATAAATTCAAAGTTGCCTGTAAAATAAAAATAAATCCTGAGATAGATACAAATGTAACTATTAGTTATATTGTAGCTATATTAGGGTTTATTTTATAGGTAAGTATTTAGTTTTAAATAGGAATCATTTATTTAATAATAGTACATTTATTTAGATTTATTTAAATTATATTTAAGTTAGGGGGGTGTTAGGGTTAAACTTAGGTTTAGGGGTTAATACATTTAATATAGTAGTGGCGACGTTGTGAGCGGCAGATTAGGGGTTAATAAATGTAGGTAGGTGTCGGTGATGTTAGGGATGGCAGATTAGGGGTTAATAAAATTTAACTAGTGTTTGCGAGGCGGGAGTGTGGCGGTTTAGGGGTTAATATATTTACTACAGTGGCAGGTCGGAAGATTAGGGGTTAGTGTTTACGATGTGGGGGGGGGCTCGGTTTAAGGGTTAATAGGTAGTTTATGGGTGTTAGTGTACTTTCTAGCACTTTAGTTAAGAGCTTTATGTTCTGGCGTTAGCCCATAAAACTCTTAACTACTGACTGTAAAATGCGTTAGGAGTCTTGCCAGGAGAGGGTCTACCGCTGTCATGATTCCACCTTAAACTCTCATCTGTCCACCTTTATTATTACCCTATAAAAGGCTATCACAAACACCTGCTTATTGCTTGATTATTGAAGTTGTGTTGCTGTTGAACTTTCTGTTCCTCTAGTACTAATCTCTTTCAAGCCCTTTATTTCCTTGTGTGGAAATACCAATTTGGATCAAGCCTTCATTCTCTTAAGTGTGTCTCAGTATCTATCTTTTTCAGCTTACTACAACTACGGATCTCAACCATTCCCAATTACCCATAGCCGGACCCACTGACGTCATCTTACTCCGACTTCCAGCTAAGTCTCTTCATCTCTCTCACGTTGTTTCTCTGAGCCCACACGGCACACGCATCCTGCAGCCTCCTTCTGTGTCTGAGCTGATCAGCGTACGCTGCATAATCCACACTGCTGCTTCCCTGCTGAGACCTTGTCTCTGTGCCAGACTCCGCTCAGGAACTTACAACCTCCGCTCCAAACTGATTTTGGCTCAAGTAAGTCCTGCTTATACGTGCACTGTTATTATGCAACTTAAACCTCAACTCAGTTAAACTGGAACTGTATCATTCAATCATTCGTTTTCTACACTGTTTATATTTAACTCTAGTGAGCCTATACTGACTTTACTTTTGCCTATTTGCCAGTCTGTCTCTGTAAATCAATTGATTTACAGTGTGTGATAAACTTGCATGTTAATCTCCTTAAAGTTATACCTTGCAATATATCATTATACAAATCAATTCAATTACTAATATTAAGCCTGCTTATTCCAAGTGCTTAACACATTCATAGCTATATGTGTTGAATATTGGAAACAGCTACAAATCCAACTTTTACTTATTGTTATCACCTGATTGCATGACAGAATAATCAAGCCTAAAAATACATAAGTAAGTTACTCTGAGTTATGGATCCTGCAGCAATGGCAAACGAAATAACCAGTTTAAATCAGAAGGTGGAGATATTAGCTCAGGGTTTAACAGAATAAAAAAATGAAAATAATACCTTGAAACGTATTATGAATGACTTCATTACACAAAAGGCAGCTGAACACCCTGAACCAAAAATTAATCCTCCATGTGTGTTTGCTGGTGTACGCACTCGTTTTCGCGAATTTCGCAACGCTTGCTTACTTATGTTCTCTATGAAACCTAAAACGTATTATTTTGATAGAGTAAAAGTATGCACTGTGATTTCATATTTAAGTGGAGAACCCAGGTCATGGGCTGATAAATTTTTTGAAGCTAATGATCCCATTTTGGGGTCACTGGAAGATTTCTTTAACGCGATGGCCTTATTGTATGAAGACCGCAACACCCAACTCACTGCCGAAAACATCCTGAGAACACTTAAGCAGGGCAAAAGACCAGTTGAAGACTACGTCGCGGAGTTTCAGCTATGGGCAACGGAGTCTCAGTGGAACTCAGTCTCTCTACGCAACCAGTTTCGCCTGGGACTATCAGAACACCTAAAAGATGAACTTTCTCGTATTGAGTTCCCAGACACTCTTGAATCTCTCATAAAGATCTCTATCTCAATGGATAGGAGATTCAGGGAACGCCGAGCTGAAAGGGTACCATCTGAACCCTACCCTAAGAAGTTTCATCTACCACAAATAGAGCAACCATCCTCAAAACCTGTACCTATGGAAATTGGAACAATAAAAGGTCCACTAACATACGAAGAAAAACAATGAAGAAGAAGTTTGAATCTTTGTATGTACTGTGGAAACAAGGACCACACAGTATCCACTTGTCCAACTCTGATGCGCCAGAAGAGGGGTAAGATACTGATAGTTAACCCTCAAATTAATTCTAAAGTGATATCACACTTAACCATTTTATTGTCTTTGCAGTGGGATCAACATCTTCTGCGGAATGAAGCCATGATCGATTCAGGGGCATTTGGCATGTTCATGGATCAAAATTATGTTACCAAAAATAAAATACCCAGTGTGTTAAAGCAATTCCCTGTTCTTGTAAAAGTTATTGATGGTTCCACTCATTTAAAAGGTCCAATAACACACCACACTATTCCACTACTCACTACTACAGGTAATGGACATACTGAATATATCACATTCGATATACTACCTAACTCTATCCATCCTATCATTTTAGGTTTCCCCTGGTTACATCAACACAATCCAAGTATAGATTGGGTTACCAATACTATACAGTATTCATCAAAGTACTGTACCACTACTTGTTACCCCACACTCTCTCTAAACCACATACAACCTCAGATACCCTCAGAATACCTTGAGTTTTCAGATGTGTTTAATCTTAAAGAGGCAGAAAATCTACCACCTCATAGGCCATTCGATTGTCCTATAGACACAAAAACTAAAACCACCATACGTTTTGGTAAAATATATCCTATGTCTAATAAAGAATTGCAATACCTTAGAGAATATCTCAACGAAAATCTAAGGAAAGGGTTTATATCCACCTCCACATCTCCTGCAGCTGCTGGAATGTTTTTTGTGACCAATAAGGATGGTACCCTACGCCCTATTATTGATTATAGGGGATTAAATGAAATCACGGTAAAGAATCGTTACCCACTTCCACTCATCCCTGAACTCCTAGAACGATTAACTGATGCTCAAATCTTTACCAAACTAGATTTGAAGGGCGCATATAATCTTATACGCATGAGGAAAGGGGATGAGTGGAAGACAGCATTTAAAACACGTTATGGCTTATTTCAGTACAATGTTATGCCATTTGGCTTAACAAATGCTCCAGCAACTTTTCAATTCTTTATAAACAAGATATTCAAGGATTTATTAGACATATGCGTAGTGATATATTTGGATGACATTTTAATTTATTCTAAGTCCATGATTGACCACATCAAACACGTACGATGGGTTTTAATGAGGTTAAGGGAACATCATCTTTATGCTAAGTTAGAGAAATGTCAATTCCATGTAAAGACAATCAAATTTCTGGGTTATATCATCTCCCCAACTGGCATAGAAATGGATCCTGACAAAGTAAAGGTTGTTTTGGATTGGCCTACACCTACCAGTTTAAAATCTCTCCAAAAGTTCCTTGGTTTTTCCAATTTTTACAGAAGATTCATTCAGGGATATTCATCCATTGCTCAACCCCTAACTAAATTGACAGGAAAAAACAGATTTTGTTGGACGAAGGAAGCACAAGATGCTTTCGAACACCTGAACAAATGTTTTACTTCAGCTCCCATCTTACAGCTTCCTGATCCAGATGCAGATTATACTTTAGAAGTTGATGCCTCAAACATTGGTGTTGGGGCTATTTTGTCCCAACAACGCGTTGGAACTCAAGTTCGCCATCCTGTTGCCTTTTATTCACGACTTTTGACACCAGCGGAAAGGAATTACTCTGTTGGCGATCTAGAACTTTTGGCAATAAAGGTCTCCAGGGAACACTGGAGGCATATCCTAGAAGGCACATCCAAACCCTTTTTAGTTTTGACTGACCACAAGAATCTACAGTATCTAATGAAAACAAAACTTTATCTTCACGACAGGTCCGTTGGTCTCTTTTTCTAGATCGCTTTAACTATTTAATACACTACAGACCGGGAACAAAAAATACTCAAGCAGATTCTCTTTCCAGAACTTTTCAGAATGTTCCTGAAAAGGAAGAGGCACAAAACATTATACCCTCTCACAGATTCTTAGCCTCTATTACTTCATTTCATTCTGATCTACTAACTGCTCAACTCAATGATTCCACAATCCCTTCTATATGTACTAAGGACTCGAAAACCGCTTTATTTCATTACTACAAACTTTTGTATGTACCACCAAAATTAAGAAAACAGTTGCTCCATCATTATCATGATCTTCCTCTATCAGGACATCCAGGTATTACCAAAACCCATGAGTTGTTGAATAGAGAATATTGGTGGCCAAAGATGAAACAAGACGTATGTAACCATATCACTGACTGCCAAGTTTGTTCCCGAACCAAACGAAATCCACATAAACCATTTGGTTGTTGGCACCTCTACCCATACCTGACACACCTTGGCACATGATATCAATGGACTTCATTGTAGAGCTACCACCCTCGAAGAATTACACCTGTATCCTAGTAGTCCTTGATCATCTCACTCGAATGGGACATTTTATTCCTCTTAAGAAGATACCCACTGCAACAACCACTGCTAACTATTTCATCACCCATATCGTAAAATTACATGGTCTACCTCTTTCAATAGTTACAGATAGGGGAACACAGTTCACCTCCAGATTCTGGAGGGAATTGTGCCGTCTATTGAAGATCACCCCCAGATTCACAACCGCCTTTCACCCACAGTCAAATGGTTTGACAGAACGACTAAATCAAACATTGGAGCAGTATCTCCGGTGTTACATTTCTCAAGTTCAAGATGATTGGTCAGACTGGCTTCCGATGGCGGAGTTCGCCTACAATAATTCTATTAACACCTCTACTAAAATGTCACCGTTTTTTGCCTCTTACGGATATCATCCGAGAACAATACCCACTTCCAACACCACCTCTTCTTCACCTTATGCTGTTGAGTACTTTACTGAACTGAAAAACTCCTTACCTCTATTGAAAAAACATTTGCAGAATGCAAAAGACAAACAGAAATTTTACTTTGACAAGAAACATATTCCTCCCCCACCATATAAACCTGGAGATCGTGTATGGTTATCCACAAAAAACATAAAACTGAAAGTTCCCTGCAAAAAATTGGCAAACCAATTTATCGGTCCTTTCAGGATTAAGAAAATTCTAAATCCTAATGCAGTCGTACTCCAATTACCGGGACATCTACGGATTCATCCTTCTTTCCATGTGTCTCTCTTGAAACCTTATTCTGGTATGTCAGATTCGCTGACCGGGGACGATTCCTCCGATGCAAATTTGTGTGCTGACCAGTCTGAGTTTGAGGTGGAAAAGATCTTAGATTCCCGCAACCGTTGGAGACGGGTCGAATATCTGGTTCGTTGGTCGGGGTATGGTCCTGAGGAGGACTCCTGGATTCCTCTACGTGATATTCACGCTCCTGATCTGTTACGTGAATTCCATCTTCGCAACCCATCCAAACCTGGTTCGCTGCTCCCAGGAGGTCCGCCTTGAGACAGGGGATCTGTCATGATTGAACCTTAAACTCTCATCTTTCCACCTTTATTATTACCCTATAAAAGGCTATCAGAAACACCTGCTTATTGCTTGATTATTGAAGTTGTGTTGCTGTTGAACTTTCTGTTCCTCTAGTACTAATCTCTTTCAAGCCCTTTATTTCCTTGTGTGGAAATACCTATTTGGATCAAGCCTTCATTCTCTTAAGTGTGTCTCAGTATCTATCTTTTTCAGCTTACTACAACTACGGATCTCAACCATTCCCAATTACCCATAGCCGGACCCACTGACGTCATCTTACTCCGACTTCCAGCTAAGTCTCTTCATCTCTCTCACGTTGTTTCTCTGAGCCCACACGGCACACGCATCCTGCAGCCTCCTTCTGTGTCTGAGCTGATCAGCGTACGCTGCATAATCCACACTGCTGCTTCCCTGCTGAGACCTTGTCTCTGTGCCAGACTCCGCTCAGGAACTTACAACCTCCGCTCCAAACTGATTTTGGCTCAAGTAAGTCCTGCTTATACGTGCACTGTTATTATGCAACTTAAACCTCAACTCAGTTAAACTGGAACTGTATCATTCAATCATTCGTTTTCTACACTGTTTATATTTAACTCTAGTGAGCCTATACTGACTTTACTTTTGCCTATTTGCCAGTCTGTCTCTGTAAATCAATTGATTTACAGTGTGTGATAAACTTGCATGTTAATCTCCTTAAAGTTATACCTTGCAATATATCATTATACAAATCAATTCAATTACTAATATTAAGCCTGCTTATTCCAAGTGCTTAACACATTCATAGCTATATGTGTTGAATATTGGAAACAGCTACAAATCCAACTTTTACTTATTGTTATCACCTGATTGCATGACAACCGCTCACTTTTTCCAGCGATCGTAATACCGGCGTTAGGAAAATATCATTATAAAGATAGGATATGCAATTGACGTAAGGGAATTTGCGGTAAGCTAAAATTGCGGAAAAAAGGTGAGCGGTACACCTGTACCTGCCTGACTCATAATACCAGCGGGCGTTAAAAAGCAGCATTGGGACCTCTCAACACTGCTTTTTAAGGCTAACGCAAGACTCGTAATCTAGGCGTAAGGTTTTAAAGTACCTGGGTATTTATCTTACGGTGAACACAGGCAACTGGTACATTAAAAATCTAATTCCAACTCTTCAAAACAATGCTGATGAATTAAGAAAATGGACTTCCCTGCCTCTTTCTCTTTTTTAGTTCTGAACAAGATTAGTGCCAGGTAATTGTTTGCCAAATGTATCCATCAATCTTCAGTCTCTACTCAGGTGCTGAAAAAAATGGTCCTTTTCCTAAGCTTACATTCCTTCTCTTTTTACAAGAATGTAAGCTTAGAAAAATGCCCATTTTTAGTACTGAACCAGATTAGTGCCAGGTAATTGCTTGCTAAATGTATCCATCAATCTGCAGGCTCTAATCAGGTGCTGAACCAAAAATGCTCCTTTACCTAAGCTTACATTCATTTTTTTACAGGAATGTAAGCTTAGAAAAATGCCCATTTTTAGTACTGAACCAGATTAGTGCCAGGTAATTGCTTGCTAAATGTATCCATCAATCTGCAGGCTCTACTCAGGTATTGAACCAAAAATGCTCCTTTACCTAAGCTTACATTCATTATTTTACAGGAATGTAAGCTTAGGAAAATGCCCATTTTTAGTTCTGAACCAGATTAGTGCCAGGTTATTGTTTGCTAAATATAATTATCAATCTGCAGGGTATACTCAGGCGGCGTACCAAAAATGGCCCTTTACCTAAGCTTACATTCCTTCTTTTTTTACAGGAATGTAAGCTTAGGAAAATGGCCATTTTTAGTTCTGAACCAGATTATAGCCAGGTAATTGTTTGCCAAATGTATCCATCAATCTGCAGCCTCTACTCAGGTGCTGAAACTAAAATGGTCCTTTCCCTAAGCTTACATTCCTTTTTTTTACAGAAATGTAAGCTTAGGAAAATGCCCATTTTTAGTTCTGAACCAGATTATAGCCAGGTAATTGTTTGCTAAAAGTATCCATCAATCTGCAGGCTCTACTCTTGCATTTACTTTTGACTATTTCTGCCGCATGAAAAATGCTGATATTGCTTGCGTGCTGTAGTTAGCAATTCACTCATAATCTAGCCCCTATGTGGTAAACAGTACGTAGGGTGTACAACCAGGATGCTAAAAGATTGCATAAGGGAACATTTATTATCTTTTATCGTTATCTCTCCTTAAAGGGACACTGCACCCAAAAATTTAATTTTGTGATTCAGATTGAGCTTGAAATTTCAATCAAATTTCGAATTTACTCCTATTATCAAATTATCTTCATTCTCCTGGAATCTTTATTTGTAATGCAAGAATGTAAGTTTAGATGTCGGCCCATTTTTGTTGAACAACCTGGTTTGTCCTTGCTGATTGGTGGATAAATTCATCAACCAATAAAAAAGTGCTGTACTGAAACCAAAACAAAGCTTAGATGCCTTCTTTTTTTAAAAAAAATGATAGCAAAAGCAGAATTACAAATGAACAAATTTGGGTTCAGTGTCCCTTTAAACTCCTGTGGAAAGACTTTTTTTTCAAAACATGAGGTGAAGCAACAATCGATCTTCAGATTTCAAGCCATTGATCAAGTGATAGATCAGCTCAACTTTTCAAAAAAGAAGAGTTTTGGATTTTTACGCTCAATCCGGATGGTATAAATAAAAAGTCAAATTTCAAATGATTTAATGGTTGAATATTACTATTGCATTCCCTTTTTTCTAGCATATTCATTCACAGATATGTTTCTAGTAGCTCACATACACACCACACTGCACACCTTACATTTTGTTTTTAATTTTCTTTATTTTCTTTATTTGCAGATTTACATACAATCCTTCCATAGTCAATAATTCTTTCCTTCATCGCTTCCCCATTATCTCATGCCTCAGCTCCCTCTGACACATCTCTCTGCTTCTTAATCTCAACATTTTCCTTCTCTTTATCTTGTCTATCAGCTCTTTCATGTGTCATCGCCTCAGCTGCGAAGCCTCATTCTTTAGCTCCTCTTTGTATCATTAATCTGCTCTTTCATGTGTCATCCCCTCAGCTTCTGAACCTCATCCTTTGCCTTCTCTTTGTGTCATTAATCAGCTCTTTCATGTGTCACTCCTCAGCTTCTGAACCTCATCCTTTTCCTTCTCTTTGTCTCATTAATCAGCTCTTTCATGTGTCATCCCCTCAGCTTCTGAACCTCATCCTTTTCCTTCACTTTGTCTCATTAATCAGCTCTTTTATGTGTCACTCCTCAGCTTCTGAACCTCATCCTTTTCTTTCTCTTTGTCTCATTAATCAGCTCTTTCATGTGTCACTCCTCAGCTTCTGAACCTCATCATTTGCCTTCTCTTTGTCTCATTAATCAGCTCTTTCATGTGTCACTCCTCAGCTTCTGAACCTCATCCTTTTCCTTCTCTTTGTCTCATTAATCAGCTCTTTCATGTGTCATCCCCTCAGCTTCTGAACCTCATCCTTTTCCTTCACTTTGTCTCATTAATCAGCTCTTTTATGTGTCACTCCTCAGCTTCTGAACCTCATCCTTTTCTTTCTCTTTGTCTCATTAATCAGCTCTTTCATGTGTCACTCCTCAGCTTCTGAACCTCATCCTTTTCTTTCTCTTTGTCTCATTAATCAGCTCTTTCATGTTTCATCCCCTCAGCTGCGAAGCCTCATTCTTTAGCTCCTCTTTGTGTCATTAATCAGCTCTTTCATGTGTCACTCCTCAGCTTCTGAACCTCATCCTTTTCCTTCTCTTTGTCTCATTAATCAGCTCTTTCATGTGTCATCCCCTCAGCTTCTGAACCTCATCCTTTTCCTTCTCTTTGTCTCATTAATCAGCTCTTTCATGTGTCATCCCCTTAGCTTCTGAACCTCATCCTTTTCCTTCTCTTTGTCTCATTAATCAGCTCTTTCATGTGTCATCCCCTCAGCTGCGAAGCCTCATTCTTTAGCTCCTCTTTGTCTCATTAATCAGCTCTTTCATGTGTCACTCCTCAGCTTCTGAACCTCATCCTTTTCCTTCTCTTTGTCTCATTAATCAGCTCTTTCATGTGTCACTCCTCAGCTTCTGAACCTCATCATTTGCCTTCTCTTTGTCTCATTAATCAGCTCTTTCAATGTGTCACTCCTCAGCTTCTGAACTTCATCCTTTTCCCTCTCTTTGTCTCATTAATCAGCTCTTTCATGTGTCATCCCCTCAGTTTCTGAACCTCATCCTTTGCCTTCTCTTTGTCTCATCAATCAGCTCTCTCTGTGTCACTCCTCAGCTTCTGAACCTCATCCTTTGCCTTCTCTTTGTCTCATGGCTCAGCACTTTCATGTGTCACTCCTCAGCTTCTGAACCTCATCCTTTGCCTTCTCTTTGTCTTATTAATCAGCTCCTTCATGTGTCACTCCTCAGCTTCTGAACTTCATCCTTTTCCTTTTAATTGTCTCATTAATCAGCTCCTTCATGTGTCACTCCTCAGCTTCTGAACTTCATCATTTTCCTTCTCCTTGTCTCATTAATCAGCTCTTTCCTGTGTCACTCCTCAGCTTCTGAACCTCATCTTTTGCTTTCTCTTTGTCTCATTAATCAGCTCCTTCATGTGTCACTCCTCAGCTTCTGAACCTCATCTTTTGCTTTCTCTTTGTCTCATTAATCAGCTCTATCTGTGTCATCCCTCTGCTCATCTCTGTCTTATGCCTCAGATCCTCTTTTTTTTAATCCATCTCACTGGTCTCCTATTAGCACATTAATCACATTATTAGATGACACAAATATCACACTTGTTCTGAGCACTATAATAAAGTCTGGTTTATTACCAAATCCCAGAATGTTAGCTCTGCAGCACACTGTTTAATGTATATATGTAGTTAGTGCCACTCACATCATGTGATAAAATATTTATGTCATGTGCCCCTGCTCTAGTCAGTGCACAAAAGTTACTATTTATATAGCATTACGTAAAGGGACATAAAACAGGTTGAGATATGTGCATATCCTAAAAAGGATAATTAATGAACCTCTTAATGACCAGTGCCACACCCTGTACAATGGCCTATTTCTGCATGCCCCGCACAGCAATTTGCAGCAAACAGGGTACCAGCTACCAGTACCTAAGATGGCGTCAAAAAGGTATGTATGCTCAGTGTCACATGTCTGCTCCGTGTCAGATGTCTTAAAGATGGACCCGCTCCGCGCCGGATGGATGAAGATAGAAGATGCCGCTTGGATGAAGCCTTCTCTGCAGGCTCTACTCTTGCATGTACTTTTGACTATTTCTGCCGCATGAAAAATGCTGATATTGCTTGCGTGCTGTAGTTAGCAATTCACTCATAATCTAGCCCCTATGTGGTAAACAGTACGTAGGGTGTACAACCAGGATGCTAAAAGATTGCATAAGGGAACATTTATTATCTTTTATCGTTATCTCTCCTTAAAGGGACACTGTACCCAAAAATGTAATTTCGTGATTCAGATTGAGCTTGAAATTTCAATCAAATTTCGAATTTACTCCTATTATCAAATTATCTTCATTCTCCTGGTATCTTTATTTGAAATGCAAGAATGTAAGTTTAGATGTCGGCCCATTTTTGTTGAACAACCTGGTTTGTCCTTGCTGATTAGTGGATAAATTCATCCACCAATAAAAAAGTGCTGTACTGAAACCAAAACAAAGCTTAGATGCCTTCTTTTTTAAAAAAATGATAGCAAAAGCAGAATTACAAATGAACAAATTTGGGTTCAGTGTCCCTTTAAACTCCTGTGGAAAGACTTTTTTTTCAAAACATGAGGTGAAGCAACAATCGATCTTCAGATTTCAAGCCATTGATCAAGTGATAGATCAGCTCAACTTTTCAAAAATGAAGAGTTTTGGATTTTTACGCTCAATCCGGATGGTATAAATAAAAAGTCAAATTTCAAATGATTTAATGGTTGAATATTACTATTGCATTCCTTTTTTTCTAGCATATTCATTCACAGATATGTTTCTAGTAGCTCACATACACACCACACTGCACACCTTACATTTTGTTTTTAATTTTCTTTATTTTATTTATTTGCAGATTTACATACAATCCTTCCATAGTCAATAATTCTTTCCTTCATCGCTTCCCCATTATCTCATGCCTCAGCTCCCTCTGACACATCTCTCTGCTTCTTAATCTCATCCTTTTCCTTCTCTTTATCTTGTCTATCAGCTCTTTCATGTGTCATCGCCTCAGCTGCGAAGCCTCATTCTTTAGCTCCTCTTTGTATCATTAATCAGCTCTTTCATGTGTCATCCCCTCAGCTTCTGAACCTCATCCTTTGCCTTCTCTTTGTGTCATTAATCAGCTCTTTCATGTGTCATCCCCTCAGCTTCTGAACCTCATCCTTTTCCTTCTCTTTGTCTCATTAATCAGCTCTTTCATGTGTCATCCCCTCAGCTTCTGAACCTCATCCTTTTCCTTCTCTTTGTCGCATTAATCAGCTCTATCTGTGTCACTCCTCAGCTTCTGAACCTCATCCTTTTCCTTCTCTTTGTCTCATTAATCAGCTCTTTCATGTGTCATCCCCTCAGCTTCTGAACCTCATCCTTTTCCTTCACTTTGTCTCATTAATCAGCTCTTTCATGTTTCATCCCCTCAGCTGCGAAGCCTCATTCTTAAGCTCCTCTTTGTGTCATTAATCAGCTCTTTCATGTGTCACTCCTCAGCTTCTGAACCTCATCCTTTTCCTTCTCTTTGTCTCATTAATCAGCTCTTTCATGTGTCATCCCCTCAGCTTCTGAACCTCATCCTTTTCCTTCTCTTTGTCTCATTAATCAGCTCTTTCATGTGTCATCCCCTCAGCTTCTGAACCTCATCCTTTTCCTTCTCTTTGTCTCATTAATCAGCTCTTTCATGTGTCATCCCCTCAGCTGCGAAGCCTCATTCTTTAGCTCCTCTTTGTCTCATTAATCAGCTCTTTCATGTGTCACTCCTCAGCTTCTGAACCTCATCCTTTTCCTTCTCTTTGTCTCATTAATCAGCTCTTTCATGTGTCACTCCTCAGCTTCTGAACCTCATCATTTGCCTTCTCTTTGTCTCATTAATCAGCTCTTTCAATGTGTCACTCCTCAGCTTCTGAACTTTATCCTTTTCCTTCTCTTTGTCGCATTAATCAGCTCTTTCCTGTGTCACTCCTCAGCTTCTGAACCTCATATTTTGCCTTCTCTTTGTCTCATTAATAAGCTCTTTCATGTGTCACTCCTCAGCTTCTGAACTTCATCCTTTTCCCTCTCTTTGTCTCATTAATCAGCTCTTTCATGTGTCATCCCCTCAGTTTCTGAACCTCATCCTTTGCCTTCTCTTTGTCTCATCAATCAGCTCTCTCTGTGTCACTCCTCAGCTTCTGAACCTCATCCTTTGCCTTCTCTTTGTCTCATGGCTCAGCTCTTTCATGTGTCACTCCTCAGCTTCTGAACCTCATCCTTTGCCTTCTCTTTGTCTTATTAATCAGCTCCTTCATGTGTCACTCCTCAGCTTCTGAACTTCATCCTTTTCCTTTTAATTGTCTCATTAATCAGCTCCTTCATGTGTCACTCCTCAGCTTCTGAACTTCATCCTTTTCCTTCTCCTTGTCTCATTAATCAGCTCTTTCCTGTGTCACTCCTCAGCTTCTGAACCTCATATTTTGCTTTCTCTTTGTCTCATTAATCAGCTCCTTCATGTGTCACTCCTCAGCTTCTGAACCTCATCTTTTGCTTTCTCTTTGTCTCATTAATCAGCTCTATCTGTGTCATCCCTCTGCTCATCTCTGTCTTATGCCTCAGATCCTCTTTTTTTTAATCCATCTCACTGGTCTCCTATTAGCACATTAATCACATTATTAGATGACACAAATATCACACTTGTTCTGAGCACTATAATAAAGTCTGGTTTATTACCAAATCCCAGAATGTTAGCTCTGCAGCACACTGTTTAATGTATATATGTAGTTAGTGCCACTCACATCATGTGATAAAATATTTATGTCATGTGCCCCTGCTCTAGTCAGTGCACAAAAGTTACTATTTATATAGCATTACGTAAAGGGACATAAAACAGGTTGAGATATGTGCATATCCTAAAAAGGATAATTAATGAACCTCTTAATGACCAGTGCCACACCCTGTACAATGGCCTATTTCTGCATGCCCCGCACAGCAATTTGCAGCAAACAGGGTACCAGCTACCAGTACCTAAGATGGCGTCAAAAAGGTATGTATGCTC
Organism: Bombina bombina; assembly: GCF_027579735.1. Classification (NCBI taxonomy): domain Eukaryota; kingdom Metazoa; phylum Chordata; class Amphibia; order Anura; family Bombinatoridae; genus Bombina; species Bombina bombina. Next base: position 538,669,631 of record NC_069505.1, on the reverse strand, counting down.
AGTGTCACATGTCTGCTCCGTGTCAGATGTCTTAAAGATGGACCCGCTCCGCGCCGGATGGATGAAGATAGAAGATGCCGCTTGGATGAAGCCTTCTCTGCAGGCTCTACTCTTGCATGTACTTTTGACTATTTCTGCCGCATGAAAAATGCTGATATTGCTTGCGTGCTGTAGTTAGCAATTCACTCATAATCTAGCCCCTATGTGGTAAACAGTACGTAGGGTGTACAACCAGGATGCTAAAAGATTGCATAAGGGAACATTTATTATCTTTTATCGTTATCTCTCCTTAAAGGGACACTGTACCCAAAAATGTAATTTCGTGATTCAGATTGAGCTTGAAATTTCAATCAAATTTCGAATTTACTCCTATTATCAAATTATCTTCATTCTCCTGGTATCTTTATTTGAAATGCAAGAATGTAAGTTTAGATGTCGGCCCATTTTTGTTGAACAACCTGGTTTGTCCTTGCTGATTAGTGGATAAATTCATCCACCAATAAAAAAGTGCTGTACTGAAACCAAAACAAAGCTTAGATGCCTTCTTTTTTAAAAAAATGATAGCAAAAGCAGAATTACAAATGAACAAATTTGGGTTCAGTGTCCCTTTAAACTCCTGTGGAAAGACTTTTTTTTCAAAACATGAGGTGAAGCAACAATCGATCTTCAGATTTCAAGCCATTGATCAAGTGATAGATCAGCTCAACTTTTCAAAAAAGAAGAGTTTTGGATTTTTACGCTCAATCGGATGGTATAAATAAAAAGTCAAATTTCAAATGATTTAATGGTTGAATATTACTATTGCATTCCTTTTTTTCTAGCATATTCATTCACAGATATGTTTCTAGTAGCTCACATACACACCACACTGCACACCTTACATTTTGTTTTTAATTTTCTTTATTTTATTTATTTGCAGATTTACATACAATCCTTCCATAGTCAATAATTCTTTCCTTCATCGCTTCCCCATTATCTCATGCCTCAGCTCCCTCTGACACATCTCTCTGCTTCTTAATCTCATCCTTTTCCTTCTCTTTATCTTGTCTATCAGCTCTTTCATGTGTCATCGCCTCAGCTGCGAAGCCTCATTCTTTAGCTCCTCTTTGTATCATTAATCAGCTCTTTCATGTGTCATCCCCTCAGCTTCTGAACCTCATCCTTTGCCTTCTCTTTGTGTCATTAATCAGCTCTTTCATGTGTCATCCCCTCAGCTTCTGAACCTCATCCTTTTCCTTCTCTTTGTCTCATTAATCAGCTCTTTCATGTGTCATCCCCTCAGCTTCTGAACCTCATCCTTTTCCTTCTCTTTGTCGCATTAATCAGCTCTATCTGTGTCACTCCTCAGCTTCTGAACCTCATCCTTTTCCTTCTCTTTGTCTCATTAATCAGCTCTTTCATGTGTCATCCCCTCAGCTTCTGAACCTCATCCTTTTCCTTCACTTTGTCTCATTAATCAGCTCTTTCATGTTTCATCCCCTCAGCTGCGAAGCCTCATTCTTAAGCTCCTCTTTGTGTCATTAATCAGCTCTTTCATGTGTCACTCCTCAGCTTCTGAACCTCATCCTTTTCCTTCTCTTTGTCTCATTAATCAGCTCTTTCATGTGTCATCCCCTCAGCTTCTGAACCTCATCCTTTTCCTTCTCTTTGTCTCATTAATCAGCTCTTTCATGTGTCATCCCCTTAGCTTCTGAACCTCATCCTTTTCCTTCTCTTTGTCTCATTAATCAGCTCTTTCATGTGTCATCCCCTCAGCTGCGAAGCCTCATTCTTTAGCTCCTCTTTGTCTCATTAATCAGCTCTTTCATGTGTCACTCCTCAGCTTCTGAACCTCATCCTTTTCCTTCTCTTTGTCTCATTAATCAGCTCTTTCATGTGTCACTCCTCAGCTTCTGAACCTCATCATTTGCCTTCTCTTTGTCTCATTAATCAGCTCTTTCAATGTGTCACTCCTCAGCTTCTGAACTTTATCCTTTTCCTTCTCTTTGTCGCATTAATCAGCTCTTTCCTGTGTCACTCCTCAGCTTCTGAACCTCATCTTTTGCCTTCTCTTTGTCTCATTAATAAGCTCTTTCATGTGTCACTCCTCAGCTTCTGAACCTCATCCTTTGCCCTCTCTTTGTCTCATTAATCAGCTCTTTCATGTGTCACTCCTCAGCTTCTGAACTTCATCCTTTTCCCTCTCTTTGTCTCATTAATCAGCTCTTTCATGTGTCATCCCCTCAGTTTCTGAACCTCATCCTTTGCCTTCTCTTTGTCTCATCAATCAGCTCTCTCTGTGTCACTCCTCAGCTTCTGAACCTCATCCTTTGCCTTCTCTTTGTCTCATTAATCAGCTCCTTCATGTGTCACTCCTCAGCTTCTGAACTTCATCCTTTTCCTTTTAATTGTCTCATTAATCAGCTCCTTCATGTGTCACTCCTCAGCTTCTGAACTTCATCCTTTTCCTTCTCCTTGTCTCATTAATCAGCTCTTTCCTGTGTCACTCCTCAGCTTCTGAACCTCATCTTTTGCTTTCTCTTTGTCTCATTAATTAGCTACTTCATGTGTCACTCATCAGCTTCTGAACCTCATCTTTTGCTTTCTCTTTGTCTCATTAATCAGCTCTATCGGTGTCATCCCTCTGCTCATCTCTGTCTTATGCCTCAGATCCTCTTTTTTTTAATCCATCTCACTGGTCTCCTATTAGCACATTAATCACATTATTAGATGACACAAATATCCCACTTGTTCTATGCACTATAATAAAGTCTGGTTTATTACCAAATCCCAGAATGTTAGCTCTGCAGCACACTGTTTAATGTATATATGTAGTTAGTGCCACTCACATCATGTGATAAAATATTTATGTCATGTGCCCCTGCTCTAGTCAGTGCACAAAAGTTACTATTTATATAGCATTACGTAAAGGGATATAAAACAGGTTGAGATATGTGCATATCCTAAAAAGGCTAATTAATGAACCTCTTAATGACCAGTGCCACACCCTGTACAATGGCCTATTTCTGCATGCCCCGCACAGCAATTTGCAGCAAACAGGGTACCAGCTACCAGTACCTAAGATGGCGTCAAAAAGGTATGTATGCTCCGTGTCACATGTCTGCTCCGTGTCAGATGTCTTAAAGATGGACCCGCTCCGCGCCGGATGGATGAAGATAGAAGATGCCGCTTGGATGAAGCCTTCTCCCGGTCCAGATGTTCTCTTCTGCCCCATCGGATGTAGACTTCTGGACGGATCGGATGACCAGTGATGCCCGGCTGGGTGAACACAGCTCAAGGTAGGGTGATCTTCAATGGGGTAGTGTTAGGTTTCTTAAGGGGGGATCAGGTGGGTTTTAAGGTAGGGGTGTGTGGGTGGTGGGTTGTAATGTTGGGGGGGTCTTGTATTTTTTTTGCAGGTAAAAGAGCTGATTACTTTGGGGCAATGCCCCGCAAAAAGCCCTTTTAAGGGCTGGTAAAAGAGCTGATTACTTTTGTAATTTAGTATAGGGTAGGGAATTTTATTATTTTGGGGGGCTTTTTTATTTTATTAGGGGGCTTAGATTAGGTGTAATTAGATTAAAATTCTTGTAATTTTTTTTATTGTTTGTAATTTAGCTTTTGTTTTTTTGTAATATAGTTTAGTTTATTTAATTGTATTTTAGTTTAGATCATTGTAGTTAATTTATTTAATTAATTTATTGATAGTGTAGTGTTATGTGTATTTGTAACTTAGGTTAGGATTTATTTTAAAGGTAATTTTGTAATTATTTTAACTAGGTAGCTATTAAATAGTTATTAACTATTTAATAGCTATTGTACCTAGTTAAAATAAATACAAAGTTGCCTGTAAAATAAATATAAATCCTAAAATAGCTACAATATAATTATTAGTTATATTGTAGCTATATTAGGGTTTATTTTATAGATAAGTATTTAGTTTTAAATAGGAATTATTTACTTAATTATAGTAAATTTATTTCGTTTTATTTAAATTATATTTAATTTAGGGGGGTGTTAGGGTTAGACTTAGGTTTAGGGGTTAATAACTTTATTATAGTAGTGGCGATGTTGGGGGCAGGAGATTAGGGGTTAATAATTGTAGGTAGATGGCAGCAATGTTAGAGATGGCAGATTAGGGGTTAATAAAATTTATTATAGTGTTTGCGAGGCGGGAGTGCGGCGGTTTAGGGGTTAATACATTTATTATAGTAGCGGCGATGTCCGTTCAGCAGATTAGGGGTTAATAATTGTAGTTAGGTGGCGGCGATGTTGGGGGGGTGCAGATTAGTGGTTAATAAATATAATGTAGGTGTTGGCGATGTTAGGGACAGCAGATTAGGGGTTCATAGCTATAATGTAGGTGGCAGCGATGTCCGGTCGGCAGATTAGGGGTTAAATAATTTAATTTTAGTGTTTGCGATGTGGGGGGGCCTCGGTTTAAGGGTTCATAGGTAGTTTATGGGTGTTAGTGTACTTTGTAGCACTTTAGTTAAGAGCTTTATGTTCCGGCGTTAGTCCATAAAACTCTTAACTACTGACTTTTTTTTGCGGTAGGAGTCTTGGAGGTAGAGGCTGTACTGCTCAATTCTTCCAAGACTTGTAATACCGGCGTTAGGCAAATCCCATTAAAAAGATAAGAAGGATACGCAATTGACGTAAGGGGATTTGCGGTAGCCAAAAGTCACAGAAGGAAAGTGAGCGGTACACCTGTACCTCCCTGACTTGTAATACCAGCAGGCATTAAAAAGCAGCATTAGGACCCCTTAACGCTGATAGTTAGGAATATGGCAATTGGAGCTTTTTTATTATTTAAATTGTATGGAAATAATACATTGATAAAAAAAAGAAGAAGAATGGAGAAGCTTTCAAGTACCTGAGAGGTAAATGTTACCTGAAACTAACAGAAATAACAATAAGTGTTAATACATGATTTGTTAATAAGACAAGTTGTCTGGTTTGTTTAATTGTCTTTGCTTGACACCTCCTCTGTTGTATGCTAAGTGTCTAGACTTAGTTCCAAAGAAGGTTTACTAACCCAGTAGGCTATAAATAACAATAAACTTATTTACATCAATATTATCTTGTTATATTTATATAAATAGACACCCAAATAGTGTTTAAAAACTGTGTATATTTTTAATTTTTAAATTGTAGAAATCTCTCTCTCTATGTATGACTATATAGGTATCACTCAATATAGTATCACTCAGTATATGTACATATATATATTGTAGGTCATATATTACACCTAGCAGGATGGCCATCTGGGGCACTGATACATTTGTAGTTTGTCCAAGATGCAGTTTCCAAGATAAGGTATCTTTCTGGCTTTCTACGATTATTTTATTATTCATATAGGGCAGCTCTCTTATTTTAATATACAAACAGTGCGGCTCCCTTATTTTACTATACAGATAGTGCAGCTCCCCTATTTTACTATACAGATAGTGTAGATCCCTTATTTTACTATACAGATAGGGCAGCACCCTTATTTTACTATACAGATAGTGCAGTTCACTTATTTTACTATACAGATAGTGCAGCTCCCTTATTTTACTATACAGATAGGGCAGCACCCTTATTTTACTATACAGATAGTGCAGTTCACTTATTTTACTATACAGATAGGGCAGCACCCTTATTTTACTATACGGATAGGGCAGCACCCTTATTTTACTATACAGATAGTGCAGATCACTTATTTTACTATACAGATAGTGCAGCTCCCTTATTTTACTATACAGATAGGGCAGCACCCTTATTTTACTATACAGATAGTGCAGTTCACTTATTTTACTATACAGATAGGGCAGCACCCTTATTTTACTATACGGATAGGGCAGCACCCTTATTTTACTATACAGATAGTGCAGTTCACTTATTTTACTATACAGATAGGGCAGCTCCCTTGTTTTACTGTCTGAACACTCTGCCTTCTTAACCTCTGAACTGCTGGATTGCTATACTGTTGCTGAACTCTGCCTGTCTGACCACTCTGCCTGCTTAACCCCTGAATTGTTTGATTGCTATACAGTTACTGAACTCTGCCTGTCTGATCCTTCTATTGGTTTACCCCTGAACTGTTATACTGCTGGATTTCCTTTTGTTGCTGACTCCTGGCTGTTCCTGGTCCTTCTATTGGTTTACCCCTGAATGGCTATACTGCTGGATTGTCTTCCTGTTACCGCTAAGGACTACCCTGCCTACTGTGAGTACTGCATACCTCATTTTACAAACTCTCTCTGTTCTGGGATATTTCCTATCATTCCACTTGATGCCGGATAAGAAGACTACTGGTCAAGTTTGGTCTGATAGAGGAATATGCCACAAGCATTACATTATACTTGGGCCATGGACCCAAATGAGGTAGCAAGAGCAGTCTCTCTTCAGGTACAGATGCTGGAAACACATACCATGCACTTGCAGAATTTGGATACTAAACTAGAGGCTATAACCACTATGCTCTCCTCACTGGTCCCAGAGAAGAATGCTGCTCCTGTTGTTACACAGTCGGTCCCTGCTGCTAGTGCTGCAGCCTCTTCCCCTGCTTCTGGAAGTATACCCCGGATACCATTATCTGACAAGTATGATAATACTACCTATTGTAGGTGTTTCTCAACCAGTGCAGGCTGCACTTTCTCAATGATCCTCACAGCTTCTAGTCTCATTAGTCAAAGGTCACTTCTATCATTTTTTATTGAAAGACAAGGCCCTAGCCTGGGTCTCTCCCCTTTTGGAACAGAGCGCTCAAAACTCCTGAACGATGCTGATGCCTTCATTTCTGCTTTATCTTCTGTATTTGAGACCTCCGGCTGCACTTCTGCTGCAGAGTACTCTCTCTTGGATCTCCGCCAGAGCAATAGATCTGTGGCACAATACGCCATCGAGTTTCGCACCTTGGCACTTGAGACCAGTTGGGATAGCAGTGCTCTCAAGTTGCCCTTTAAGAGGTATTTACATAAGAACATCAAGGACGAGCTTACTTATTTTGATGTTCCTTCTTCCCTGGAGGAATTCATAATACTTTCTATCAGTCTAGATTCTCGCTTTCAAGAAAGACAAGCTGAGAGAGACAGAACTCATAGAACCCTTCCCTCTCGTCCTCCTACTCGTCCGGTCTCTAGACTATCCTCTTACCCTCCAGCACCCCCACTTACCTCTGTAGAGAACCCGTGTATCTCTCCCACTTACCTCTGTAGAGGAACCCATGGATCTCTCCTCCCTTAAACCCACAGAATCTGAAAGGCAGAGAGAAAGGAGATTGAGACTGAGTTTCTATTGTGGTTTAAATTCACGCCAACTTAAGAATTCTGATATTCTGCTGGAAAAAGCCAATGCTTAGAGGATAAAACTGGGGTACCTCTAAGCATGGTCTCTACTAAATCCCCTCTCTCCTCTTGGATCCTGGTACCTGTGACCCTTACCTTATGGGGGGGATGGTGCACACTGTTGCATCATCACGCAGCACAGTCAGTGTGAGCCCAGAACGAGGTGCAGGCACGACAGCGGTGGAGAGGAAGCCGCATCTGCTACAGAGTCTGGGATTCTTTGGTGCATTTCTTCTTGAGGCGAGAGGAGGTGCTGTGGCATAGTGGCAGGCTACATCAGAGCCGGCACCTTTGACTTAAGGTGAGCATCAAGGGGAAAGCTGTTGCGCGGGGGACCGCGCAGGCTGCTGCAACAGTGACACAAGGGTCTAGTGGCTTTTTTTTCTGCTGGAAAGCTGCCAACCAACGCTGGGGCTTTTTGGTGCCTGAGAGGGTGAGAGCTGAGCACCTTAAAGTCGCAGGGCTGTCTCTATTTGAGAGGCCTTTAACCCCCCAAAAAAAGAAGCAAAAGTGGAGAGACCCAGAAAGACCCTGGGGGAAGGAAATGCCGAAGGAGGGAAAGAAGGGTGGTAGGAACTGTTATTTTACTCTAATTACAGCTTGGAGAATGCTGCTTTTTTTCTGATATCTAGCAATGTTGCTATGAGGCTGATTGATGACTGATGCTATTGAGGTCTGCTGAGCTGAAAAGATATATATGCTTAGCCTTTTATTTTCTAAAATCTCAAAGTTACTGTTGAAATTGACAGTGAAACAGGGCCTCTCAGTGTGCTATTACACCTCAGCCTTTATCTCCCTAAGTACCTCCAAACAAAAGTCCCCTAAAGAGATTTATTGGGGTTTGAACTGTGAAACTGTGAAAGTTGAAAGGACCTTTGTGATTGCCATGTTCAAAATGATGTGAAACTACAGTTGGGTTTTAAACCACAGTAAGATTGAGAGGCCTGTGAAATTCCAGCTGTATTTCTATACACAGTAAGATTGAGGTGTTGGTTCTAAGATAGAACTACCCTATAAAGTATATGGATAAATACCTTACTCAAGCAAAAATGTCACCAAAGATGAAACAAGCAGAGAAAAAAGGTAATAAACCTGCTAGTTCAGCTAGTTCCCCTAATAAATCTATAAGGAAAGATAAGAACCCTGACACCTCCTATGCTGGGGATATTGCAACCTTGGTTTCTGCTCTAATCAGCCCAAAGTTAGAAGAAATATATACAAGATTTAATACAATACTGGAGGAGTTGAAAAATCAAGCAGAAAGAATAAAAGAAACAGAGCAGAGGATCTCAAATTGTGAGGACACTCAGAATACCATACAACTACAGGTTGAATCTCTTATAAAACAAAATAGAAGCTTGGCTAATAAAATCGATGATTTGGAAAATAGGTCAAGGCGGAACAATCTGCGGGTAATTGGAATCCCTGAATACCTCAGATTCCAAGATTTGAAAAATGTTGTGGAACACTCCATTCCTGAGCTACTGGGATTAAACCCAGGGGAAAGCATTTTCATAACTGAAAGAATACACAGAATGGGAAGAGAGAGGGAACAACCAGCATCTAACGCCAGGAGACCAAGGGCAGTTATAGTGAATTTTTTAAATTTCCAAGGGAAAAATGAGATCCTGAGAGCTTACAGGAAACAGCAGTCTCTACAGTACCAAGGAGTAAAGATCCTGCTCTTCCAGGACTTTTCTATCGAAACCTCAATGAAAAGAAAACAATTTTCGCCTATATGCTCTCGCTTAGTGGCTAAAAATAGATTTTTTTTCTTGTTATATCCAGCTAGACTAAAGATAAAATCTGGCACGGACTTTTTTTCTTTGATTCTCATGAAGCAGCTTCAACTTTTTTGGAAAATGAAACAAAGAAGTGAAAGGTTTAATGAGAGTCCTTCTTCTTGTATTTATATATTTGTGTTTATGTTTTGTATGATGTTTTTAGCTGGCTTTTCTTATTTTTCCTGGTTTGGAATGTGTTTTTTTTGGGGGGGGGGTTTCAGCAATATGGTGGATACTGTCTTTTATAAATCTGTATTTGTACTATAGTAGCTGCTTTAGAACCTGTCTGATTGGAAGGAAAAAGAAAAGAAATGTGTAATATGATTGATATAGGTACCACATGAAAAAGATTTATTATATACAGATGTTTTTTTTTTTTTCTTATGGCTTTGTATATTTTTGCTCTCAGTGACAAAGCTACATGCCAAATAAGTTTATTATTGTTACTTATGCCACTTGGTTTAATATTTCACAAGGTAAAGCATTTTTTTTTTTTTTTTTTTTTTTTTTTAAGGTGCGAAGCAATTAAGTTTATTGTGATATATGAATTTAGAAATGTACACAATTGTCCTTAAAGGGACATGAAACCAAATTTTTTTTCTCTCATGACTTACAAAGAGCATGCAATTTTAAACAACTTTCTAATTTACTTCAATTATCTATTTTGCTTCATTCTCTTGATATCATTTGCTGAAAAGCATATCTAGATAGGCTCAGAAGCTGCTGATTGGTAGCTGCACATATATGCCTTATGTGATTGGCTCTCCCATGTGCATTGCTATTTCTTAAACAAAAGATATCTAAAACATGAAGCAAATTCGATTATACTGTAGGAGTAAATTGGAATGATGTTTAAAATTGTATTCTCTACTTGAATCATGAAAGAAAATTTTTGGGTTTAGTGTTCCTTTAAGGGTAAAGATATATATTACACAGGTTTACTATGGCTGTTTATACTAATTGGTTTAATACCTCACTAGATGAGGCCCTAGTATTTAATAGGAAATTTTGGGCACATGTATTAAATGCACCGACACAGTTCTAAGAGTAAAAATGTATATCCCATAGGTGCACTATGTTCCTGTATAATAACAGGTTCAACATTTTTTTTTATGTAAAGCACATATTAGAAAACGGGAGTTATAGATACTTGCAAAAATTGTATAGCTGTCACTATAAGTGGTTTAAGGTTTTATTATGCACTACACATATATATGATTTTTTTTTCTCTTCACATAAGGTGTGAAACGATTGAGAATAGGTAATATATGGAAACTGTTATACAGATTATGGGTTTTATGAGTAAAAATGTATATTTTATAGGTACACTATGTTATTGTATAATGGGCTTAATAATTTTCTATGTAAAGTACATATTAGAAAACGTGAGTTATATGTACTTGCTAAAATTGTTTAGCTGTCAATATAAGGGGCTTAAGGTTTTATTATGCACTTCACATATATATGATTTTTTTCTCTCTTTCTCTCCCTCTTCTCTCTATCTCCTCGCCTTCCTGGTCCTTTCCTCTCCCCTCTCTCCTTCTTCTGTTTTTCTGGGCTAAATGGTTAAAATTTTAACATGGAACGTAGGGGGGATTCATTCTCCAATAAAAAGAAAGGCAGTTATGAATTACTGAAACCCACTTATCAGATAAGGAACACAGAAAGATTAGAGCTAGATGGTTGGGAGAATCTTTTTTCTCATCTTATATAAAATCCTCTAGAGGAGTGATGGTTCTATTTCATACAAGACTGGAGTATACAATTTTAATTACACTAATGGATAAAGAGGGAAGATATTTAATTATTAGATTTTCTACTCAAAATGAAGAATACTTGTTAGTTAACATCTATGGCCCAAACACTCCTAATGAAAGATTTTGGAACCTACGAGTAAAAAGAATGTTTAAGTTCCCTAAAGCTAAAATTGTATTGCTGGGGGACTTTAATGTTATTCCAAATTCATATTTGGATAGAAGGAAAGTGGGAGTTAATAATACTAAAATTAAACATAAAGGCAGTGTAGGGCACAATTGGGCCTGGAGAAAAGCTAAGGGTTAAATCCGTAGGGAGAGATAGGAGAAGAGGGCTGGCTAGGGAAGTTAGTTGCAACAATGTTGCATGCAAGGGAGGGGCCCACTACTCACCTTAAAAGTGGGGATCATCAGCTTCCTGGCCCTCTTCTTCCTGGAATCCGGTGCAGACGAGTTCTTTCTGTTATTGTTCAGGGTAATTCTTAATTTCTGTGAACAATGCAGCGATCCAGACGATCGAAACTCCCTCCTCAGCGCTTCCACGAGTTGGTGTTTGAGAAACCTGGATCTGGGAAACAGAAAAAACAGATAAGTACATAGGATGACATTGAAGAGCTAGATGACATAATTCCACCTACACAGTACACTACTGAGACTAGGCCTAGTAATAGTATAACACAGACAAGCATTATGAGTCACACAGTTAGCAGGTTAGATATCCATGCAGCAGGTGAGGGGGTGGAAGGAGACGATTCAGCCTATGCCTCAGTGGCAATGGCTAGGCCGGATGAGCAATCAGCCTGTCTCCAAACAACTGGCCCTCAGACTAGGCTTCAGGCTTCCAGTCCCCCTTCGGCACCATCACATGTACCGGTTGAGGCCTATGTGGAAAACACAATTTCCCCTGTAGCTAGGCCCAGGTTAGATAGGGGCCCAACACGCGGGGCAAGTACAAACACTGAGTCAGATTTAAGCATTGCGCGGGGCCCCTCTCTATTGGCGCTTCCTGTTGGCACTATTCCGGTTTGGCCTGGTGGGTCTTCTGAGTTGACCTGCCCGCCGGCCCAGCAAGCCCCCGTTTTGCCTACTTTGTTAGCTGGGCCTGAATCTGTGGCCATGACGCCGGCGCAGCATGCCCTCTCAATAGCTGGGCCCGCTTCTGTGGTCGTTCCGCTGGCGCAACAAGCACTCGTTCTGCCCGTATTAGCACCCCAGCACGTCTCAACACCTCAGCAGGGCTTACCTGAAGCAGCGGTATCCTCCCTCATGTCCGCGATTCCTCCGTCGGCAGTCTCGGCGGTGTCTTCCATCCTGGCATCGTTAGTTGCGGCGATGTTCCCGGCGGGTATGCAGGTCCTCCAGGTCCTCCGGCAGGTCCTTTGATTCAGCTCCACGTGACAACGGTGTCCGGTCCTCCAAGCCAGGCCGCGGGTCCTCAGGGTCCAATGGTAAGTGCGCAACCGGAAGTTCCGGTCACGCGCCCATCCACTTCCGGTTCCGGTTTCAGCGTCGGGACTTCGAGGGGACGGTCGCATCCTCTGCAGCTCCGGGAAGGTGAGCATCATGAGAGGATGTCGGCCGGGGGTGGGTTATGGGGCCGAAGGGGTCCTCAAGTTCGGCAAAGGAAGGCGCCATCTCGCATTAATACCAGATTGCAATTTACTGGCATCGGGGCTCAGGATTCAATTAGCAGGGTCATGCATAGAGGCCTTAAAATTAGGAGGGGGGTTTCAACGAGAGCTAATAGGTTGAACCCCTTAGGTAGGGGCATATTAGCGAGAACCAGGGCGATAGATTATCAATCAGGTTTCAATCCAGGAGGGCTAATAAGTGCGATTGAACCACAGGGTCAGCACGCCCAGGCTCAGGGACAATTTAATGTGGCACGCCAACATAATGCGCAGGGGCAAGTTAATGTTGAAGTTCAGCAAAATAGGGCAGATTCTCAGCAAATTAGGGCAGATTCTCAGCTAAGTAGTGCGCCATCACACACAGTCAGTGGCGCATCTAGCTTGCCCGCTCACAACATGAATGTACACGCTGTGGCGCAGTTAGGGATTTCTAGTGTGAATGCACAGGCTGATCCTATGAGTCACAATATGAATGCACTCGCTGTGGCGCAGTTGGGGAATTCTAGTGTGAATGCACAAGCTGATCATATGAGTGTTTCGAATGTGAGGGTACGAAGTGGTACAAATGATGCTTTGAATGTGATATCAGCACCACGGTCACATGAGATAAGGGACAATCCTGCTTCATTGGTTCAGTTACAAGGTAGCAGTGTGAATGCGGGGCAGGAAAGGGCAAATGAAATAGGGCATGCAGGCTTACATGCAAATACCAGGTCAGGCTTGGGCTCTATTAACCCTCCCTTTGCCGGTGTCCGTAGTGCTCGCGACCTGTTTTCTTTTTTACAGAACGCATCACAAGGGGATCCAAGCATGGAAGCAAACCAGGTTGATAGGCCTTCGGCTTCGGCTGTTAATCCACAGGAGCAGGCGGATGCACAGTAGCGTGAGAGCACGGCAAATTCCTTACAGCGAGACGACGGGGCGGTTCCTGGTCCTTCTACCTCCGGTATGGAGCATCAGAACGGCGCAGTGGAAATTCCTGGTAAGCCCTTTACATTTACACATGACCGACATGACCAGATTGACTCATCCCTTTCAGAATCAGAGTGTGACAGTGACACTTCACTTGGGCTAAGGGGTAAGGGTCAAAAGCGCATGTTTGCTATGGTAAAGAAAATGTGGCAGGTAATGCAGTCAGGCGCAGTTGTCAGCATGGCGCAGGCGCAGCTTGCGATAGGTCCTCCAGAAATTTTGCAGAACAACACTATCGTGGGGGACAAGCGTCCGCCTATTAACTTAATTCCGGAAAGGAAAGTGGCCTTACACGGCGATTCCTTCCCCTCTTACACTCCCTCCTTGCATGGTCATTTGAAGCCAAGGACAATTAGAAAAATACAGCAGGGCAAATATGTGAATATATTTGAATTATCTGCTGAAGCCTGTAGACAGCGAGAGAAAAGTGCGGACGGTACTGGACCTAAGAGGTTTAAGCGTCCTGAAACTTTTGAGGAGTGGCTAATTTGCTTTAGAGTTTTCTCCTCTTGCTACCTGGAGAAATACCCGAGCCAATGCCATGCTATCCTTAAATACACTGATAATATCCATTGGATTCAGAGGAAGTTTGCTGAGGGGGCTTGGAGAGATTATGATGCTGAGTTTAGGCAAAAGATGGTGGGTAATCCTGTGCTCACCTTTGATACAACTGACTCGCATCTTTGGCAACGCCTCGGCCCGCAAGGGTCACCCTCCTCCTCCACCCCCTCTAGCAATCAGTCCTTTCGGGCTTCCAAAATGAAGCGCAGAGGTGGTACCTGCTGGGCATTTCAAGATAATAAATGCGACAGAGGTAATTCATGTGCGTTCAGGCACGTATGCAGATACTGTGCCGGCTCACACTCCGGGAGCGAGTGTGCCAGAAAGAAGGATTCAACATCCGGTAGAGCACAGAACAAGCTCTCTCTTGTTGCTAAAGGCCCCAACACCGGTGAAGGTGCACGCCCTTGAGCCATGGCTTAGGGTGTACCCAGATTCGCGCGCAGCGTCTTTAATTTTTCAAGGCTTTACGGACGGTTTTCGTATACCTGTGACGAAAGCCATTAAAGGTTCTAGAGGCTATCGTAACCTCAAATCAGCTTACCAACACCCTTCGGTTGTTAGGGACAAGCTGGATAAGGAAATATCTATGGGCCGGGTAGTGGGTCCTTTTTCCTCGCCCCCTTTGCCGAATCTGGTCATTTCACCACTTGGTGTGGTACCCAAGAAGGAATTGGGAAAATTCTGTCTAATACACCACCTATCCCACCCTAGGGGCTATTCCGTCAATGATGCTATTGATCCGGAACTCAGCTCAGTGCGATATCAATCCTTTGATAGCGCTCTGGACTTGGTGCGGGGGGTAGGTGCGGGCACCTTGTTGGCAAAGCTGGATATTGAATCCGCCTTTCGCCTACTGCCCTTGCACCCTTCATCATTTTATTTGATGGGTTGCAAATTTCAAAAGGGGTTTTACGTAGATAGGTGCTTGCCTATGGGCTGTGCAATCTCTTGCGCCTTGTTTGAAACCTTTAGTACATTTTTGCACTGGGTTTTGGAGCAACAGGCAGTTAATAACCGCATTGCACACTATCTGGATGATTTCCTCTTGGTGGGGAGTCCGGGAACTAATGAATGTCAGCAACTGATGGACTCCATGAGAATCCTTATGTTGCAATTCGGTGTCCCATTAGCTGAAGACAAGACTGAGGGCCCGGGTACTTGTATTACGTTCCTGGGTATCGAAATTGATACCGTCGACAGAATTTGTAGGCTGCCTTCTGGCAAAGTACGGGATATGCTTGAGGCGGTTGAAGCGGCTGTTTCCATGGTAACCATTACGCTTAGGCAGCTACAGTCATTACTTGGCCTTCTGAATTTTGCAGGCAGAGTTATCCCCATGGGGAGAGTTTTCAATCGGAGATTGGAGGCTAAGCTGAAGGGCAAACTCAGACCTTCTGAGAAAATTTGGATTTCAGAAGGCATGAGAGCTGACCTGCGAGTCTGGAAGACCTTTCGTCAGGATTTCAATGGGATTCGATTATGGCGATCTGAGCCCATTTCCAGTCAGTTGTTGCATTTATTTACTGACGCCGCAGGGTCAAAGGGTTATGGGGCGTATTTCCGAGGGGAATGGAGTGCAGGCCTTTGCCCGCCAGAATGGTCGGCCAGGGGCTTAACACGTAACCTTACCCTTTTGGAGCTTTTCCCTATCGTTTTGGCGGTTGAACTTTGGGGCAATGAATTCGCAAACAGGACGATTAATTTCTGGACAGATAATCTCAGTGTCGTCCACGCGGTGAACGGTCTTTCGGCCACATCTGCGGTTGTAGTTTGTTTGCTGAGGCATCTGGTGTTACGCTGTCTTGAACTTAATATCCAGTTTCAAGCGCGGCACGTCCCGGGGGTTAATAATGTATTAGCAGATGCACTATCCAGGTTTGATTGAGTGACGTTCAGACGTTTGGCCCCTCATGCTGCATTAGAAGGCTTACCTTGTCCTGGTTTCCTTTGGCAGCTTCTCCGTCCTGGATATCCTTGCTCCCTCTAGTGCGGGCGTCCCTTGCCCCTAGGACATGGCGCTCCTATGTCAGGCTTTGGCGTGAATGGGAAGAATTTTGCCGATGTCAGAATATGGAGGCGATTGAAGCGTCTCAGGACACGGTATGTGATTGGCTGGTGAGTCTTTGGCGAAAGGGTTCGCGGCAGGGGGCTATTCATTCTCGGTTGGCTGCCTTGTCATTCTTTTATCGTACACTTGCTTTGCCGGATCCGGGTAGTTCAAAATTTGTGCATCAAGTTGTTAAAGGTTGGGGCAAGCTCCAACCACAATAAAAGGACTCTAGGGAGCCTATCACGCATGACCGGCTCGAGCGGCTGTTGGACGCTTTGCCGGACATCTGCGCAACGCATTATGAGTTTTTGTTATTTAGAGCCGCGTTTTTATTAGCTTATTCGGCAGCGCTTCGTATAAGTGAGCTCGTGGCGCCGTCCAAATCCTGCACTGACAAGGGCCTTCAGTTCGGCCACGTCAGGGCTGGAGCAGAGTCACTTTTAATTTATTTGCCTAGATCCAAGACTGATCAAGAGGGCAAAGGGGCATGGATACCTATTCCTCAGTCTAGCGGTCACTGCTGCCCGGTGATGGCGGTTAACCAGTTTTTAGAACACAGGCCTGAGGAACAGGGTCCTTTGTTAATCCATGCGAACCGGACTTCTCTATCTTTGTTCCAGTTCCGTAGGGTGCTAGCGAGGGCTGCTGCGCATGCTGGATTGGATGCGTCGAAAATAGCTCCCCATTCTTTCCGCATAGGGGCAGCTACTAATGCCGCGCTGCAGGGTTCTTCC
Source organism: Bombina bombina (assembly GCF_027579735.1). NCBI lineage: Eukaryota > Metazoa > Chordata > Amphibia > Anura > Bombinatoridae > Bombina > Bombina bombina. Next base: position 538,652,832 of record NC_069505.1, on the reverse strand, counting down.
GCGGAAGCCATTTGCCGTCTGGGTAAATGGCGTTCCAATAAGTTTAAGGGTTACATTCGACCGGTTGTTGAATAATATGTTGGTTAGTAGTGTTTGTTTTCAGTACTAATCACGTGTGTCTTTACAGGACCTGTCAGCGGCGCTAAAAGGATATGGATCGTGGGGCACTCCTATGTTCATTGGGCCTCCATACGTAGTTCGGCCCTTCCGGGGGGGCAGAATTTAGGTTTCCCTTTCACCCAAGTGTCAATTAGATGGTTAGGTGAGAGAGGGATGTGTTGGCCAGCGCTTCCATCACGCATCTCAGAGGCCCTAGTACGCTGGGGTAAACCTCATGTTATAATCCTTCATTTGGGTGGCAATGATCTGGGCGCCATTCCTGTCTTGGAGCTTATCAAAATCATGCAAGCAGATATTGCATGGATCAGAGCTCGCATTCCGAACGTGTTGGTCGGTTGGTCCAATATAGTTCCCAGGTTGGAATGGCGTCACATGTCTTCCCACAGCGCCGCTTACAAAGTTAGGAAGAAGATAAACTCTTCAGTTGCTAGAACCGTCACAGGTAATGGGGGATTCGTGGTTAAACACGAATCTCTAACAGCCGACAAGGTCCATTACTATAGGAAGGATAGGGTACATTTGGAGACAGTTGCCCTAGATATTTTTATAAAGGATATCCGTAAGGCCATAGTAACCCTCCTTTAAGTCCGGTTGGGTTGTGTTTGTCCTTTATCGGTGGCGGCACAGTTATCATTTTAATGCTATCTGGTGGCGGGAGGTAACGGCCCTGTTGCCTTGGAAAGGGTGAACAGGGGGAGTGATGACCAATCTAAAAGTGTGAGGGGTGGATAGCCTCATGTGCACGTGAGGTGCCCCTCCTTCCCCTTGCGGGTGGGTCACGTGATCTCATTAACCCCTTAGTAGCAATTTTTATATGAGCAGAGGTCCCGCTCTGCTGCAGTTTCCGTTTGGGCCGTTTACCTTCTGCTGTGCCGGGTTGTCATTATAGCAATTCGTTCAGCCGCCATCTTACCTTGTTGGTTACCATAGTTACTTAGTTAGTTAATAAATGTTTAACCTGTGACGGTTAAAATTTTACCCATAAAAAGTTGTTGTGTTTTTATTTCATTATAGAGTAAGTGGTTTTTATATTCTGTTCTACGGCTAGCGACCGGTAGGCATTTAATCCCTTAAGGCAGTGTAGGGCACAATTGGGCCTGGAGCAAAGCTAAGGGTTAAAGCCGTAGGGAGAGATAGGAGAAGAGGGCTGGCTAGGGAAGTTAGTTGAAACAATGTTGCATGCAAGGGAGGGGCCCACTACTCACCTTAAAAGTGGGGATCATCAGCTTCCTGGCCCTCTTCTTCCTGGAATCCAGTGCAGACAAGTTCTTTCCCCTCCCTCCCTCCCTTCCCTGTTACAAGATGGCTTCCAAATTTAGTTTTTATACTAGGTGCTAAGTATGCCTTCTCATGCTAATTTAGTAGCCAAATTATTGATTGAGCATTATCAAATTTAAATTTTGTCCCCTAGTTGGCGACGGGTATGCCTATTCAGGCTAACTTTGTCAGCCTATTTAGTTATTGGCCTACCATATCCGGCATACCTGGCTTCTGGCGGCTGAGTAGCGGATCCCCTTTTAGGGGGTAGTCCTTATTTCCATACCCGCGCTGCGGGAGGTAACGGCCCTGTTGCCTTGGAAAGGGTGAACAGGGGGAGTGATGACCAATCTAAAAGTGTGAGGGGTGGATAGCCTCATGTGCACGTGAGGTGCCCCTCCTTCCCCTTGCGGGTGGGTCACGTGATCTCATTAACCCCTTAGTAGCAATTTTTATATGAGCAGAGGTCCCGCTCTGCTGCAGTTTCCGTTTGGGCCGTTTACCTTCTGCTGTGCCGGGTTGTCATTATAGCAATTCGTTCAGCCGCCATCTTACCTTGTTGGTTACCATAGTTACTTAGTTAGTTAATAAATGTTTAACCTGTGACGGTTAAAATTTTACCCATAAAAAGTTGTTGTGTTTTTATTTCATTATAGAGTAAGTGGTTTTTATATTCTGTTCTACGGCTAGCGACCGGTAGGCATTTAATCCCTTAATCTTCTCAGCTGAATTTTGAGAAAAAAATATTCAACTTACTCCACAACTCGTTAAATCTAGTTGATATATGGAGATTGTTAAATCCTAATAGCCTAGAATATACATGTTGCTCTAAGACACACAATACACTTTCAAGGCTAGATCTTTTTTTGATTTCTGATTTATTGGTTCCTAAAGTTGAGAAATGTAATATCGGCGACTTTAGTTTGTCAGATCATGCCCCAGTTACTTTACCTATCGCAGCAAAAAGGAAACTTTTATTCAATTCTTTCTTTTTTCCTACATATTTACGGGATTCTCCTAAATTTAAAACTTTCTTAACTAAAGCGTGGGAAGACTACAAAATATTTAACAATCATTGTAGAGATAATATTCAGCTATTCTGGGAAACTGCTAAAGTTTATCTGAAAGCAGAAATTACTAGCTATGTGGCAAGATTAAAAAAAGAGAATCTTGGGGGCGGATCTAGCCAGCACACTGAGCAGACGTGCATGAACATGGCTCCTACATTTAACTTTATTTAAAGTGTTTAATGGAGTCAATAATACTCTAAAATGCACAAGATACCTTTCTTATACTATGCACATAGAGAGTGTTTTTGCTCTTAAGAACTACTGGAGCGACAGGGCAAGCACTGGCTATAACCTAATCTGACCTGAGGTTTCCAAAGAAGGGGTACCATTGTATGATCCCGCTTTTAACATGCAACCGGAGAGCAGATCTGATGGCTACATCCATTGGGACAAGCATCTACACCGGCTGATATAGCGCTATACCAGGCTGCCAGTGGATCAGATACTGTGAGTGGCTGTTTGGTCAGAGAGACCTTTCGTTCCCCATGTGGTCATAAAGACAGTATAGTGAGGTCGCAAACAACACTATATATCTCCCCTAGCTATCAGGATCACTAGGCAGGCTGATCCGTGATTCTGACTGGCAGAAAATGAAGTCAGGAGGACTCGAGGATGAGATAGGTGGCTTACTGGAGAGTTGCTTGTACGAGATGCAAGTATTGATCTCACAATGGTTTGGATAGTTTGCTGCGCCACATGCCTTTCAAGATGGCGTTGGATTTTCTAATGATTATGCTGAGCCGCGCGACATGGCTATAGACACCCAGAGCCTTGTTAGCTACGATGAGACCATAGACACGATATATTTATTTGAGTCCTTGTCACCCAAGCAATATATGCTGTGCAGACAGAATCGCCAGTCAACAATTGTACAGGATCACAGTACAGTGCCGTTTTGCACCAGTGCTGGTGCAGAGAGGTCAGTCCTTGGGAAAAATGATATAGAGGTTATTGTCAGGGGAACCTCCAACTTTAAAATCTTACTTGTGGCTGTGGGCGAGGAGAAAAGTGTAAGATTATGTGGCGCTATTCTGAGAAATCCCCTACCTTGGCCATCTGGTGTGGGCTAGGCACTGAGTTTTATGAGAGACTAAGGAGGAGAGGAACATTGTAAGCCACTGGGTTCCCTGCCATCCAGACTCCCTCTACACCCTAAGACTTATTATTTTGCTCTCTCATTTTGCAGCATCTTATAAAGATAGTAATGCCTGCTGGGATCCTGAACATCGTGAAGGATATGATTCTGAGTGTTTGTTTGATCTTTATTTTTGTGTTCTATGATTGTAGTGCTAGGTCCGATATATAATATGTTTACTATAAGACTAAGCAAGTAACCCAGTTGTTCTTATATACAGTATTTATATAATGATTCTACTAGTCAGATTTTATATGTGTTCTCACTGCTAAAGGCCATCAACAATGTTTAGGCTCAGGATTAAAGTTTAACACTGTTATGTGCAGGATATCCACCCACAAGAAGATTTAGACTTATTAGTTTTATAAGTTTTTAATGTTTAAATATGTTATACACATGCCATCTACTAGCCAATTTACAAAGGGATAATTTCGGACCCATAGCCTGAGCTCTGTTATCTATCTAGGCCACTACTTATACACTATACCACATGGCGATTTTTAGACTATTACTAGTTACTGAATGCTAAGATTCCAGATATAGTGGGTCAGTTACAATGGTCTCCTGCAGCTCAAAATATTTTTTTTTTTTACTACAGGGAGTGCAGAATTATTAGGCAAGTTGTATTTTTGAGGATTAATTTTATTATTGAACAACAACCATGTTCTCAATGAACCCAAAAAACTCATTAATATCAAAGCTGAATATTTTTGGAAGTAGTTTTTAGTTTGTTTTTAGTTTTAGCTATTTTAGGGGGATATCTGTGTGTGCAGGTGACTATTACTGTGCATAATTATTAGGCAACTTAACAAAAAACAAATATATACCCATTTCAATTATTTATTTTTACCAGTGAAACCAATATAACATCTCAACATTCACAAATATACATTTCTGGCATTCAAAAACAAAACAAAAACAAATCAGTGACCAATATAGCCACCTTTCTTTGCAAGGACACTCAAAAGCCTGCCATCCATGGATTCTGTCAGTGTTTTGATCTGTTCACCATCAACATTGCGTGCAGCAGCAACCACAGCCTCCCAGACACTGTTCAGAGAGGTGTACTGTTTTCCCTCCTTGTAAATCACACATTTGATGATGGACCACAGGTTCTCAATGGGGTTCAGATCAGGTGAACAAGGAGGCCATGTCATTAGATTTTCTTCTTTTATACCCTTTCTTGCCAGCCACGCTGTGGAGTACTTGGACGCATGTGATGGAGCATTGTCCTGCATGAAAATCATTTTTTTCTTGAAGGATGCAGACTTCTTCCTGTACCACTGCTTGAAGAAGGTGTCTTCCAGAAACTGGCAGTAGGACTGGGAGTTGAGCTTGACTCCATCCTCAACCCGAAAAGGCCCCACAAGCTCATCTTTGATGATACCAGCCCAAACCAGTACTCCACCTCCACCTTGCTGGTGTCTGAGTCGGACTGGAGCTCTCTGCCCTTTACCAATCCAGCCACGGGCCCATCCATCTGGCCCATCAAGACTCACTCTCATTTCATCAGTCCATAAAACCTTAGAAAATCAGTCTTGAGATATTTCTTGGCCCAGTCTTGATGTTTCAGCTTGTGTGTCTTGTTCAGTGGTGGTCGTCTTTCAGCCTTTCTTACCTTGGCCATGTCTCTGAGTATTGCACACCTTGTGCTTTTGGGCACTCCAGTGATGTTGCAGCTCTGAAATATGGCCAAACTGGTGGCAAGTGGCATCTTGGCAGCTGCACGCTTGACTTTTCTCAGTTCATGGGCAGTTATTTTGCACCTTGGTTTTTCCACACGCTTCTTGCGACCCTGTTGACTATTTTGAATGAAACGATTGATTGTTTGATGATCACGCTTCAGAAGCTTTGCAATTTTAAGAGTGCTGCATCCCTCTGCAAGATATTTCACTATTTTTGACTTTTCTGAGCCTGTCAAGTCCTTCTTTTGACCCATTTTGCCAAAGGAAAGGAAATTGCCTAATAATTATGCACACCTGATATAGGGTGTTGATGTCATTAGACCACACCCCTTCTCATTACAGAGATGCACATCACCTAATATGCTTAATTGGTAGTAGGCTTTTGAGCCTATACAGCTTGGAGTAAGACAACATGCATAAAGAGGATGATGTGGTCAAAATACTCATTTGCCTAATAATTCTGCACTCCCTGTATTAGCTAGATAGTGCCATATCATAAGTTCCCATATAGACCTTTATATGCAATAGAAATAGTGAGATGGCATTATTTGAGGTGTCTTGTTCATGAGGGTTGCAGTGTGTACCAAGGTTAGTTTTCACATATTTCTTTCTCTATTACTCTAGTCTCAATAGACCCTGAACAGTAACCTATCAGCATGTTACGATTACATACACAATCCTATAGTTCTCCTTACTTAGATCTTATTGTGTCCTATATCACCTCCAAATCAGCTAGCTCAAATTTGTAATCTAAACTTAATATTGCATCTAATTTGTGCCTATATTGTAATAATAAGTTTATAGTTCACTATACTTCAGTACTGCCAGGCTTCACATTTTTGTGCAATAGCTAATACTGCTCACATGCTATAGCATTGTTTGACATGGGGACTGGTGTGCTGCCTACGGCCGGGGCGGCATATCTTAACCCTTGTGCTTATTCAAGTTAAAGTCAGCTTTGGAATGCCTATATCCCAACATAATATATAAAAATTCACTGCTTTCTTTGAGATGTATATGGGTACAGATTTCTTGATGCTTGCTGTATGTGTATATATTTTCCTAGAGCAAAATGGATAGTCCTTAATTGTTCATACTTGAGCACCTATCAGTTAAGTTACTTAGGTTAGTTGTGAACCTTCTTTCTTCACAGTCCTATTTAAATAGTCTTAAACTAATTGTTGGTTGGCCCCGTTTCCCCCCCTAAGGGCTTTCCCTTAGTAGTTGTTTAGTAACTAAACTCAGGAATGCAGATTCCCTTTAATCACCCTGCCATTTAACAAATGGCTACCATAATATAGCGGCTAGTAATATTACTATTTCTATATTATATAATGTTAGTCTTATTCTTCTCCTCTTTTAATATGCATTTTGTAGTGGTTAGAGATCTGAGTTTGGTCTCTTTAGTTCAAGGAGTGTGCTATATATAAGGGCTAAAATTGTGGCCCTATAGGTTATATATTTGATAGTTTTATATTCATATAGACGAATATAGACCCAAGGGCCTTATAGTGGCCCTATATGTTAATTTGAAAAATTTGAGGTCACTTTCTTAGGCTTTAATAACCACAAAGGTAGAATTTCAATGCTAGCATGTTTATTGGCTCTAGGAATCAAACTGTATGTTTTTATCTATGCTTTATAATATGGAAATAATATGTGGTTTATGTATAGTACTGCATATCACTGTTGTTTGCCCTCACGGGTTGAGGGCCTATGTAACTGTTTATCTTGTGCTGATTTATATATTGCTCAATAAAAAATATTTAAAAAAAAAAAGAGAAGTTTAGGAAAGATAAGGCTCTCTCAGATAAAGTGAGGGAGGCATATATTCTGTTTTTAGAAAGCCTGTGTAAGGTAAATACAGATAATTATTTTCAGTCTAAGAAAGAAAGAGAGATATTTCTTTTGGGAGAGGCACAGGCACTTTTATATAAAAATACTGTCAGATTCTCAAAATTCGGCAACAAAGTTGGCAAATTTATGGCCTCAATGTTTAAGAGGCAATCTAGGAGGAAACCAGTGGCAGCGTTAAAATTAAAGGATACAATATACACTGAACAAGATAAAATTTTGCAATTATTCCATAGCTTTTACACTGATCTATACACATCTCAGTGTTCAGATCCAGAAAATATTAAAACATTTCTGGATGAGACCCACTTTCCTAAAATCTCAGAAAAAGACTGTGAAACCCTAAATCAACCAATAACAGAAAACAAAATTCAGAGAACTATTAACTCTATGGCTAGAGGGAAAACTCCAGGCCCGGACAATTTACCCCTCGAGTTTTATCAAATTATGCAAATAGAAGTAGGCCCTGTATTGACTGATCTTTATAATACATATTTTGGAACAAAATATAAGACATCTGAAAGCTTTAAGAGGGCCAATATCATTTTAATTCCAAAGGCTAATAAGGATCCAACAGATATGACTTCATATAGGCCTATTTCTTTGCTTGGCCTTGATTATACAATCTTGATGAAGTTACTGGCTGGAAGGCTGAAGCCTTTATTACCAGCGATTGTTCATCAGGACCAAGCAGGGTTCATCACTGGAAGAGCCTCAGAGATGAATATAAGGAAAATTTTACAAGTAGTCTGCCGATATGGGGGTGACCGCTCTGCCCTGCCTTAGGCCTTCCTGCTATCCTTGGATGCAGAGAAGGCCTTTGAGAGGGTGGAGTGGCCCTTCTTGATTCAGGTATTGGAGAAATTTGGGTTTGTGTTTTTTTTTAAAGATTTTATTATTAATGTCTATTCAGACATTAAAGCTTCTATATTGATTAATAATTGTATGTCAGACTCCCTTTCATTAACAAGAGCAACTCGCCAGGGCTGCCCGATGTCTCCCTTATTGTTTGACTTGATAATGGAGCCTTTAGCTATTAGATTTAGAAAATTGTTGATTGGAATTAATATAGGACAGGTAAAATTTAAAACTGCTTTATTTGTGGATGATCTCTTGCTTTTTGTCGCGGAACCAAAGAGTCAAATTGATACGATTGTGAGGTTGCTTGATCAATATAGTGTGGTTTCAGGCTACAAAACTAATTTTTTAAAATCTAAAATTCTTTGGCTTAAGGAGAATCCAGAAGATTCACAATCTTATCAGTTTATAGAAACTAAAACTTTGGATTATTTGGGGTTGAAAATCTCTGCAAATACAGCAGATTGGTATAAAGACAACTTTGCAACAATTTTAGGGGATAGCAGAGATAAATTAAAATCGTGGGCATCATTTCCGGTCTCCCTACTGGGTAAGATAGCTCTTTTTAAAATGTTTATCATTCCTAAAATTCTTTACACCTTGAGGATGCTCCCCCTTTTGATAAATAAAAATGACTTATAGCGTTTTAATCAATCACTGAGACTGTTTTTATGGAGTGGGAGAAAACCAAGATTGAAACTAGCCAAGCTATACCAACCATATAGTAAAGGCGGGCTGGCTTTACCCAATTTTGAATGGTATAACCAGGCTGCTATTCTGCGATTTCCCATGGACTGGTTATCAAGGTCTTTTCTATACTCAGACAAGGTCTTAGAGAATCAAGTTTGCTCCCCGCTCTCTCTAAACTATGTTTTGTTCGCTTCAAATAAAGATCTAGGGGGAAGAATCTTGGAGCACCCCCTATATAGGGATATAATAAAGGTTTGGAGAAATTTATCTAAACATATTGGACTAATTGGCAACATGCATTTCCCTTTAGGTAATATGGTGGACATCTTTAAAAGATGGTCGCCAGAGAAACCATTGATAGTAAGGGATTTTTATGATTCTAACTTAGATAAAGTATGCACATTTGATAAATTCCAAGAATATTTCCCTGTAGTACAAAGAAAACATATATTTTATTTTATACAAGTAAAAAGTTATATTTTCAAATTAATAAACTTGGGTCCTCAGATATGGAGAGATCATCCTCTTGTTGGCTCTGTAAAAATAGGGAAAGGATCGCTGTCCCTAGTCTATAAATTCTTGGTGTCCTTAGAAGAAACTTCTTCAGTGTTAGACCTGACATCCCGCTGGATAACAATGGTTGAATTAGCTGATCTAGATAAAGTACTTTTAAAAAGTTTAAATACCACCCAAAAACTTTTCTCTTCATTCTATTATAGAGAAACTCAATTTAGAGTGCTACATAGGGATTATTTAATCCCACGCAGAGTGGCCAAATGGAATAAGAATGTGTCTAATTTCTACCATAAGTGTCATCTTCAGGATCCAGATCTAAGCCATTTGTTATGGGGATGCCCCAAACTGAACCAGTTCTGGGCGAGGATGGAATACTTTCTCTCCAATATAGTTAAAAAGAAAATACAGTTAACGAAAGAATCTGTTCTTCTTTTGAGGACTCATATCTCTTGGGATAGAAATGTTAACCTTATACTAACAGCAATACTAATTGTTAGGACACTCATTTTTAGGAAATGGATTACCCGTAAAGTACCCTCCGTTGCGGAAGCAAGGAAATTGCTATTAGATGCAGCAATTAAAGCAGCCTATGAATCAAAATTAGAGGGGATAGCAGGAAAATCATTCTGTAAGACTTGGACGGTTTTTGTGTGTTCCCAGGGTAATGATTTTGTATACTACATAGAACAAATTATTAATATCAAGTTGAACTAGAGATGGGGAGTGAGGGGGGGAGAGGGGGGGAGAGGGGGGAGATAATATATATATATATATTTTTTTTCTCCTCTTTCTTTTTCAAAAAATAGTACATTAGAGTTAAAGTGGATAAGCAATATAAAGAATTGAGATGCTAAGATTGATTAGGTTAGCTTAGTCCACTAATTGAACTGGAGGACATAAAGAGGGGAAGAGAAGGAGGGGGGGAGGGGGGGGAAGAGAAAAAGATGTCTTTGTGGTTTATTTCTCTGGGAAACTCTATCTGAGAAATTTTGATTTGTTTGTATGACATGTGTTTATGTTTTGTCTTTTTGGTAAAACTGTTAGTTTTTTTCTTTGTGTTTTTTGTAAAAATTAAATAAAGTAAAAAAAAAAATCCCATCTCTCCTCTTGGATCCTGGTACCTGTGATCCTTAGCTTCCTTCAGAATTTTGTCCATACTCAAGCTTTCATTAATTCAGGCGTAGCTGGACATTTTCTTGATCAACATTTTATGATTCAGACAGGGTTGCCTCTTCTGCATAAAAAAGCAATGTCTCAAAATAACTACACTGGATGGCACTCTCCTTAGATCAGGGCTAATCCATTTCGATTAAGCACCCCTAACCCTGACTGTGGGAGTCCTTCATACCGAACAGTTGCAGTTCAATGTCATTCAATTCCTAGCACAACCTGTCATCCTTGGTCTTCCTTAGCTTCGTATGCACAACCCGCAATTCGACTGGACTGAGGGACAGTTAGCCTCCTGGGGTATTTCCTGCTTCCACTCCTGCCTGGCTAAGGTTACTCCACTGCACCACATTCCCATTGCCAGCCTACAGACCCCTTCAAGCCTTCCCTCAGTATATGCAGATTTTACAGATGTGTTTGAAAAGAAAGCAACTGATATGCTGCCACCCCATCATCCTTAAGACTGTCAAATTTATTTATTTCCTGGAGCCCCACTTCCTAAAGGGAGGACCTATCTGCTCTGAAACCACGGCCATGGAGGATTATATTCAAGAAAACCTAGCTAAATGTTTTATTTGCCCTTCCTCTTTTCCTGCCGGGGCTGGCTTCTTTTTTGTCAGTAAGAAGGATGGTGGGCTCAGACCCTGTATCGATTACAGAGCGCTAAACAACATCACTCTCAAGAATCACTATCCTATTCCTCTGATCACTGAACTATATGATTTGCTCCAAAATGCTTGCTAATTCACTAAGTGGGATCTTTGTGGGGCGTACAATCTTATTCGTATCTTCCCAGGGCATGAATGGAAGACTTCCTTCAACAAAAGATCAGGGCATTACGAACACCTCGTAATGCCTTTTGGGCTGTGTAATGCCCCTGCAGTCTTCCAAGCATATGTCAACGATGTCTTCCGTGACCTCCTCAATCGCACTGTCATCGTTTATCTGGATGACATCCTCATTTTATCCTCCACGCAGGAGGAGGAGCATCATGAACACATGAGACAGATACTTATTCATATAAGAGACAATTCTATGGTAGCCAAACTGGAGAAATGTGAGTTTGACCAAGTTCAGATCCAGTTCCTTGGCTATGTCATCTCGAAGTAGGGTTTTGCCATGGATTCTTCTAAGCTCACTGCAGTTCTGGAATGGCCTCAACTCACCTCATTAAAAGAACTACAGAGATTTTTGGGGTTCTCCAATTATTAACTCAAGTTTATAAAGAACTTTTCCCAAATAGTTGCTCCACTCACTGAGTTGACAAAATGGAACAGAGACTGCAAAAATTGGCCTCCAGTAGCAGTGGATGCCTTCTCTCTTCTGAAAAAGGCCTTTTGTTCTGCTCCTGTGCTCCACAATCCTGATCCAGATCTGCAGTTCACTTTAGAGGTTTACGCCTCCGAGATTGGAGCTGGAGCAGTCTTAACCCAAAGGGATCCTTTAACCTCCAAGTTGCACCTGTAGCCTTTTTCTCCAGATGTTTTACTCCTGCAGAAAGGAATTACAATGTGGGTAATCGTGAGCTTTTAGCCATTAAGATGGCCCTGACTGAATGGCGTCATTGGCTAGAGGGAACCGCCAATCCTATTTAGATACTTACTGACCACAAAAATCAGATGTACCTAGAGACTGCTCATCGACTCTATCCTCAACAGGCCAGAAGGGCTTGTTCTTTTCCCATTTTAACTTTGTAGTCTCTTATTTTCCTGGGACCAAGAATAAAAAGGCTGATGCCCTTTCCCGTCAGTTTCCTCAGTCTAATGTCTCTTCTGAAGCTCCTATTGAACACATTATACCCCCCTCCTGTGTAGTTGTTCAACTTAGCACCTCTCTACTTCAAAGACTGAAACGTGACTAGTCCAGAAAGCCTCCTGAAGCCACTGCAGCTCCTGATATCTTCTTTGTACCTCAGAACCTACGCACCCCTGTGCTATCCTGGGCTCATGACAGTAAACTTTCAGGACATCCTGGTTTGACAAGAACCTTTAAGCTCCTTTCCCAGCATGTATGGTGGCCTACCATGAAGTCTGACTCTCATGAATATGTTAAAGCTTGCATGACTTATGCTGCTAATAAGATCCCTGATCCTTGCCTCATGGCTTATTCCAGCCGTTGTCCATTCCCAAACAACCGTGGACACACATAACAATGGATTTTTTTGTTGACCTCCCTCCTTCTGACCATCATACGGTTATCTGGGTTGTGGTGGATTGATTTTCCAGGCTTGTTCATTTTGTGCCCTTGGTCAAGCTACCTACTGCCCAAGAGTTATCACGTCTATTTCTTCTTCATGTGGTACACCTTTTCATGGTATACCTGTAATTATCGTCTCTGACAGAGGACCTCAATTTTTTTCCACTTTCTGGAGAGCTTTTTTCAAACTGATTGGGACCACTTTATCCTTATCTTCTGGCCATCATCCTCAGACCAATGGTCTGATGGAGAGGACAAATCAAGATCCAATGCCAACCATCATTGAGCTACTATTTGTGCTTTTGCTGTTGGTGAGTGAGTCTGGGTCTCTACTCAACATGTTCACTTACATCAGCCTTGCCACAAATTGGGTCCTCGCTACATTGGTCCTTACAAGGTCCTCAAAAGATTATTTCCAGTTGCCCACAAAGTGGCTTTACCCAAAGCCTTACAAATTCATCCTGTCTTCCACATCTCTCTGCTCAAGCCCTACATCACCGACTCAGACCTCCTACTCCTCTGCCACTCTTGGTTCATGGTGAGCCGGAGTATGAGTTTGCCAGGATCCTGGACTCAAGGTACAGGCGCAGGCAACTGCAATACCTTGTGCACTGGAAGGGTTACTCTGTGGCAGAACGTTCCTGGGTTCCTTCCCATCATGTACATGCTCCTTCTCTGATCTCCAGGTTTCATGCTGCACATCCCACCAAGCCTATGTAGGGTCCCAGATGTACCCTTTGAGAAGGGGGATATGCCATGCTGCTCCTCCGCTCTGCTGTGGCTGTGCCATGGACGCAGGTGGTCCTGTTGCTAGGGATGCGGCGGTGTTTCTACTGCACAGTGATGATGTCATCACTGCCCGCCCTGTCTTCTGATGCCGGTCTGGATACCTCCTGTGGCGCGAATCCTATCCTATGTAAGTGCCTCAGTCACTTTCACCTGTGCCCAAGTATAGGTAATACTGTGTGTTCTCCTGGGTGCTGTGGTACTTACTTTAGCTGGATTGCTGCATTGTTACTGAACTCTGCTTGTCTGACCACTCTGCTTGCTTAACCCCTTAAGTGCTGGATTGCTATAATGTTACTGAACTCTGCTTGTCTGACCACTCTGTTGCTTAACCCCTAAAGTGCTGGATTGCTATACTATTGCTGAACTCTACTTGCTTGACCACTATGCCTGCTTAACCCTTGAACTGCTGAATTGTTATACTGTTGCCGAACTCTGCCTGTCTGAACACTATGCCTTCTTAACCCCTGAATTGTTGGATTACAATATAGTTACTGAACTCTGCCTGTCTTGTCCTTGTATTGTTTTACCCCTGAACTGTTATACTGCTGGATTTCCTTTTGTTGCTGCCTTCTGCCTGTCCCTGGTCCTTCTATTGGTTTACCGCTGAACTGCTATACTACTGGATTGGCTTCCTGTTACCGCTAAAGACTACCCTGCCTACTGTGAGTACTACTTACCTCATTTTACAAACTCTCTCTGCTCTGGGATATTTCCTATCATTCCACTTGACGCCGGGATAAGAAGACTACTGGCCAAGTTTGGTCTGATAGAGGAATATCCCACGAGTATTACATTGGGGAGCTCTGAACCAAGTGTGCTCTGCGAGTCAGAAAGGTTTGCCGGGCTAGTACAAATTGAACCATGCAGTGATCTTGTTCCTCCATCCTAGAAATAATGGAGGGCAAAGGTGGATTATTAGCATTGTCAGGATTCATGGCCCTTGCGTAATGTTAGTGTACCAGGAATCAGACAAAGATGAGAAATGCAAAATAAATCATACATTTTTAAAAAATGATAAAAAAAAGAAGTCAAAAAACAAAATGACAAGCCAAGAATCAAAACCAGAGTGGGTAGTCAGACGAGCTGGGTCAGGAGCTAAAACGGGTAATCAGATGAGCCGGGGTCAGGAACATGGAGATCAGCGAAGCCAGGAACAAGCCAGAGATCAGGAACCATAAGGGACATCAAACAACCCAGGTAATACACAGAGTCAGGAACACATGAACTCACAGTGAAGTTTGAGACCACACAAAAGCATTGGCAGACTTAACTGAGGTAGTTAAATAGGAAGTGATGACAACATCATTCTAGGACTGCAACCTGTCTCTCTCTGATGATGTTCTCCAGTTTGGCCATAAGAGGGAGCCTGGGTGTATTGTGCAGTATTATACACTGTCAAATGATGCAGCCTACAGCCATTTTTGGCATTTGTTTCACTAACCAATGCTGAAATACAAAATAATGCACATCTCTACTGTAGAGAGCATATCCTCTAAGATAAAAATATAGAATACAATCAAATTTTACTTTTGTTAATGAAATTTATTAATACAAGACATGTTTGTAGAATATGTTTATTATTTTATTTTGTACATTTTATTTCACGTTTTTGAATTTCTATAGTGAGAGTATGCTTTGTTAATCCAATACTAAGTCAAAGGAAGACAAACACAATTAACATCTTCATATTAAAATTATGTAAAAGTCAATTTCTTCTACATTAAGATGTCCTCATATTTAGTTCATCAACTTAAGTTTACATCATAAAATGTGAAGCTGCCGTTTAAGGGCTGACTTAATATCTTTATTTTTCAAGCTATAAATAAGTGGGTTTAGAGAAGGGACAATTGCTGTGTTAACCAAAGATGACATTTTTTTAAATGACAAACTGTCCATAGTAGTTGGACTCAAGTATAAAAAGAAAATTGATACATAAAAAAGAGAGACAACTGTGAGGTGTGAGGAACATGTATAGAAGGCTTTACGTCTACCAGTGCTGGAGCGAATCTTTAAGATGGTGTTAGTGATAATCATGTATGATGTGAAAGTAAGAGAAGATAGAATGACAATTATAGGTGCTCCATCTATGAGCATAAATTTTTCCAAAAAAGACTTTTCATTGCAAGAAAGTTCCATAAGAGGCACAGGATCACAAAAAAAAATGTTTTACTATATTGGATCTAAAACATGAAATGTGTGACCAAAGAAATATAGCAATTATATTGTTTAGAAAACTTAAAAACCAAGAGAAAAATGCCAAAAGAAGACAGACTTCATGTCTCATGACCATTGGATAATGCAAGGGGTTACAGATGGCCACATATCGATCATAACTCATGGCTGTTAATATAAACATATCAGCAGCAATCATTGATGAATATATAAACATTTGTGCCATACAAGCATGGAACGATATGCTGTTATCCCCTGTTATGAAGCTATCGAGGACTTTATGTAAAGAAGCAGTGATGGAGAACATATCCATGAGGGATAAATTCCCTATGAAGAAGTACATGGGAGTGTGAAGCTGAGGATCTATACAGACAAGCAGAAGAATGGTTGTGTTGCCGCCAAGTGTGATAAGATAAATAAAAAAAAAAAAAAAATATTGGAGCTTGCAGTCCAGGAATATCTGATATCCCCTTAAGAATAAAAAATTTAATTAGTGTCTTGTTTTTATCCTCCATGTTGCTGATACAATTCTGAAAGGCTGAGGTAAGTAAATGTTGCTTCAGATACAACGTGTTCTTGTAGATCGTTTGCAGAAGGTGTTTGGTTCAAAAACAATTTGTCTTCTATCAGATATAACTCATATGGACTTCAATGTACAAATGGTAATAGTTTGTGATTAAAAAATAACATCAGACCATGGTAACACACTTGCTAAAAAATTTCAAATGGGCTTTATCCTAATAAGAAAAAGACAAAGGAAAATTCTGTGATACAGGTACACAATTCAAATAGAACTAATAGTAATTGTATGTAATAGATATAACAATAAAAACATAATTTATGCTTACCTGATAAATTAATTTCTTTTATGGTGGTGAGCGTCCAGGATCCATTATTCCTTGAAATTACTCTTCCATACCACTAGGGGGAGGCAAAGATTCCCAAACCCAAAGAATTCTAAAACACCTCCCACTTCACAA
Source organism: Bombina bombina (assembly GCF_027579735.1). Lineage (NCBI taxonomy): Eukaryota > Metazoa > Chordata > Amphibia > Anura > Bombinatoridae > Bombina > Bombina bombina. Next base: position 538,636,343 of record NC_069505.1, on the reverse strand, counting down.
GTACATCAGTCTACTGTATAGCCGAGGACACAGAGTAAAAAAAGTAATAAGAGCAAACAAAATAGGAGCAGGGAATAAAGATGTGTGCAAAAAAAGAAGAAAAAAAACAACCCATAAAAATACAGAGTGGAGTCTCATAGACTCCCCACACCATGACATTTTTTTTTTTTTTATCAGCGTAACATAAACCAGGTTTTTCATAGAGGTGGAGAGTCTTCAATTCATTACTACTGGGAACTAATACCCAAGCTGGGGAGTCCATGGGTAATAACAGAAAATGGTGGGATCTAAGTTTCAATGATAAACTAAATCTACAACTCCAACTGAGCCTTAAAGAAAGACAATTAAAAATACCAACAGGCAAAAATAAATCAACCTGACACTACTGCCTGAAAGACATTCTACCATAGGCTGCCTCAGAAAAGGAAAGACATCAAAATGATAGAAATAATATGCAAAGACAACCAAATAGCTGCCTTGCAAAATTGATACATTAATAAAACATTCTAAAAATACAGTGATAACTGGTCTAATAGAATAACAAAAATCCATATAGGTGTCTGGAAAACTTAGTAGTGGTTACATAACACTATTAAGCTCTAACAGAGACGAAAACATGTAGAGATAACTCCAAATAAATCTAAGGATTAAGACAAAAAGAAGACTAAATTCCAACTGATATTGTCAGAAAACACAACCTTATCCTAAAGAAAAAATAAGATAAGGAGAAACACAAGAAAGAAAAAGATGAAAAAGTTAAAAGAATCAAAACTTCCAGAAAGATTTTCTATATGCATAGGTTCAAAAGGAGGAACCTGCAAAAACCTGAAGAGTAAATAAAGGTACAAATGTGGAAAAATTGGATAATAACAGTCATAATATTAGTCCAGGCTAGAACTAAACCATGAATGACAGGAAAATTAGCAATCTTCAACTTAACATAATTAAAAAGGGCAGCAATCTGGGGCGGAGCCAACACTGGATAAGAACAGACGTGTTACAGAGAGGCTCTCTGCTAAAAACTTTAATATGGGGATTAAAGATATAATTTAAGATTCTACTTGCACCTAAAACTCTCCTGTCATCATATAAGAACATTAAGGAGGCAGAGGACACTACTTTGCTGCAGAGACGAGTGTTCAGGAACATAGATACAGCAAAGCAGTGAAGGCCGCAACCTCACAGAACATCTATCCGTTTTTTTAGCGTAACGCTTTTACAAAGATACACTTCTGCTCTTCATAAACAAGAATATCTCACAATGCTATTAATATGGAGGACTTTCATCTCATCTTAAGAGCTAAACTAGAGGCTTTGGAGCAACTGATGGATTATAGATTCACAGATCTTGGGGACATATGCAGGGAAGTCATGAGCCCACGAAACATATTACTGGAAGTATCTGGGGATACTGAAGAGATTGCAGACACAGCTTGCCCTATACCATCTGTGGACATGGGACCAGACTTGACTCGGTGCACTGCACTTGACAGTCCGGACCGGGAGTTCAGACACAGTGGGCTCCAGAGCACGGAGCAGCCTGAGGAAACTCCACCTATGTTATGTGACATAAAGTGTGCGCCATTGCCCTCAGATTTGCTGGAGTGGGATGCGGCCGGTCCCTTCGGTGGTGCTGAGGGGTTTGTAATCATCCAGGCAGCAAGATCGTCAGGTCCCAATAAGCACTTACCTTCAGTCAGAGCCTTGGCTTGTGACATGCAATGGAGCAGCCGCAACAGGGACTTACCCAGAGAAGAGTTGTCTTGGATCCGGTCCGTTCTCATACCAGGTATTCTACCCGGGATGGTAAGCCATGTTCTTGGAACTGCTTTGTGCACTGATCACTGGGCCCTTTATTACCCCGGAAAAGGCATTGGATACTACTTGCTCAGTGGCATGGCTGATTATTGTGGGGCTCATTGTTGTAAGATCCGGCTTGGGATCGGATAGTGTGACTCTCCTATCTAGCCCGATGTGGGTTGGTGTCTCATGGCCCACATAGCATGCCTCCACGATTGATAGACAGGACATTGCTATAAGGACACATAATTTTATCGCAAAAGTCTGGACTTATTTTGTAGGATACTAAGCCTAGGGCACCTCCATGAGTATGTTCAAGTTTAATAATAATGCCCAAATTACTATGCCTGTTACTTATATCATTAATACACTTGTTTCTCAGCATTCATTGCATATCTTATTCCTGATATTTTTATTTAGTTCAGTTAACCCATTTTTAACTAGGGTGGTCGAAATGATGATATTTATGCATATGAATGCAACCAGCTGAATGATTGAGCCGCATATTGTTGTTGAAAATGCTCTTTGCTGTGTACCTTCAGTTCGGTTATAGGCAAAGTTTTTGTTATATAATTTTTAGTTGCGTAACAGTATTGTATGCACAATCAATGTAGCACTTAATGAGTTTACGTTAAGGATACCCTATCCAACGCTAGAAAACAGGCAAATGTATTATTTGTTCAACTCTAACTTGTTAACCCTGTTTAAGATTAAGTATTTTCTTGTCTTACCTACTTGAATGTTACGGTTTATGTTATTATACTTTGTTTGTTTATGTATACTGCTATTGCAGGTATTTAAAATACATAAGATATAGGCCCAGTATACATAAGAGTTAATATAGGTTTCAGTGGGAAAAGTATAGCACTTCTGTTAGTCTACCTTTATTAATTATTGAGTTACTGCTATCTATTGAATACTAACGCACTGTACTTCTCTCAGCACGTAGATGCCATGCGCAACTCTATCTCCCTCTATATACTATAATATCACAGGCCCTCTATAAGGGTGCTTACTGAGAAGGCAGCAGTAGAGTATAAATGGTCAGCTCATATACAGTATTACCACTATAGAGCTGTTAATGGGTTAGTATAGAGTAAATGATGCAATAAGCACAGAAAGGCTCTGCTAGTACTTATATGTAGCGCAACAACAGCTACAAAATGTATATAAGTATCCACAGAGTATTTTGGAGATAATTTGACAACAGATCTGCACTGTCTATTTTTCAACTATCTCCCTCCCCCCCCCCCTCCCCGGGTTAACGTGAGTTCCTAGGTGGTAATATTAGCCATTTACTCAAAATTCACCCATGTAAGTGAATATCCTTGCGGTATTAATCCGCTATTTAAAACCAAGCTTCTTCATGCATAGCATAAGTGTGAATAGGTAAAAGAGTGACTTTAGGAAGAGGCTTGGCTGATGACCTCAATCATACTCAATGCTCTATGGGGGGTAGTTATCAAGCCGTCAACCTCAAATACGCTGGAATTCCGCAGCGTATTTGTGGCAAGGCTGATTCACCTTAGTTATCAAGCCCTAGATACCGGCAAAAGTAGAATTTAGCGACGTAAGCTTCGATCCGCCGGACTCAGTCCGACACAGATCAATTCTTACGTCACTCCAGATGTTCCGCACACAAGTGCGGCACAATCTGACTACTTTTGCTAGTTATCAAAAAACTAGCAGGTACGCTCGGCACTTTTCCGGCCCAGCATACCTGGTTTTCAATCCGCCGCCCTGGAGGCGGCGGATCCCATAGGAATCAATGGGAGTCTGACCATAGCGAAAGTTCATGTTCACTGCTGCCAGACATCCCATTCATTCCTATGGGAAATGTCTACACCTAACACCCTAACATGTACCCCGAGTCTAAACACCCCTAATCTGTCCCCCCTACACCGCCGCAACTAAATAAAGTTATTACCCCCTAAACCGCCGCTCCTGGAGCCCACCGCCACTCTAATAAACTGATTAACCCCTAAACCGCCACTCCCGGAGCCCACCGCAAGCTATAATAAATATGTTAACCCCTAAACCGCCGCTCCCAGACCCCGCCGCCACCTACATTATACCTAGTAACCCCTATCCTGCCCCCCCATACAGTCGCCCTCTATAATAAAGTTATTAACCCCTATCCTGCCGATTCCGGACCTTGCCGCAACTAAATAAATAATTTAACCTCTAAACCGCCGCTCCCGGACCCCGCCGCAACCTATATTAAACTTATTAACCCCTAATCTGCCCCCCTACACCGTCGCCACCTATAATAAGTTTATTAACCCCTATCCTGCCACCCCTACACCGCCGCCACTGTAATAAAATTATTAACCCCTAAACCTAAGTCTAACACTAACCCTAACACCCCCCTAACTTAAATATTAATTAAATAAATCTAAATAATATTTCTCTTATTAAATAAATTAATCCTATTTAAAACTAAATACTTACCTTTAAAATAAACCCTAATATAGCTACAATATAAATAATAATTATATTGTAGCTATCTTAGGATTTATTTTTATTTTACAGGCATCTTTCAATTTATTTTAACTAGGTACAATAGCTATTAAACAGTTATTAACTATTTAATAGCTACCTAGCTAAAATAAAGAGAAAATTACCTGTAAATTAAAAACTAACCTAAAATACAATTACACCTAACACTACACTACCATTAAATAAATGAATCCTATTTAAAACTAAATACTTACCTGTAAAATAAACCCTAAGATAGCTACAATATAATTAATAATTACATTGTAGCTATTTTAGGATTTATATTTATTTTACAGGTAACTTGGTATTTATTTTAGCCAGTTAGAATAGTTATTAAATAGTTATTAAGTATTTATTAACTACCTAGCTAAAAGAAATAAATATGTTAACCCCTAAACCGCCGCTCCCGGTCCCCGCCGCATCTATAATATATGTATTAACCCCTAAACTGCCGCTCCCAGACCCCGCCGCCACCTACATTATACCTATTAACCCCTATCCTGCCCCCCTATACCGTCACCCTCTATAATAAAGTTATTAACCCCTATCCTGCCGATCCCGGACCTCGCCGCAACTAAATAAATAGTTTCACCTCTAAACAGCCGCTCCCTGACCCCGCCGCAACCTATATTAAACTTATTAACCCCTAATCTACCCCCCTACACCGTCGCCACCTATAATAAGTTTATTAACCCCTATCCTGCCACCCCTACACCGCCGCCACTGTAATAAAATTATTAACCCCTAAATCTAACACTAACCCTAACACCCCCTAACTTAAATATTAATTAAATAAATCTAAATAATATTTCTCTTATTAAATAAATTAATCCTATTTAAAACTAAATACTTACCTTTAAAATAAACCCTAATATAGCTACAATATAAATAATAATTACATTGTAGCTATCATAGGCCTAGATTTGGAGTTTGGCGTTAGCCGTGAAAACCAGCGATAGAGGCTCCTAACGCTGGTTTTAGGCTACCTCCGGTATTTGGAGTCACTCAAAATAGGGTCTAACGCTCACTTTTCAGCCGCAACTTTTCCATACCGCAGATCCCCTTACGTCAGTTGCGTATCCTATCTTTTCAATGGGATTTTTCTAACTCCGGTATTTAGAGTCGTGTCTGAAGTGAGCGTTAGACATCTAACGACAAAACTCCAGCCGCAGGAAAAAAGTCAGTAGTTAAGAGCTTTCTGGGCTAACGCCGGTTCATAAAGCTCTTAACTACTGTACTCTAAAGTACACTAACACCCATAAACTACCTATGTACCCCTAAACCGAGGTCCCCCCCACATCGCCGCCACTCGATTAAATTTTTTTAACCCCTAATCTGCCGACCGCCACCTACGTTATACTTATGTACCCCTAATCTGCTGCCCCTAACACCGCCGACCCCTATATTATATTTATTAACCCCTAACCTGCCCCCCACAACGTCGCAGCCAGCTACCTACAATAATTAACCCCTAATCTGCCGACCGCAAAGCGCCGCCACCTACGTTATACTTATGTACCCCTAATCTGCTGCCCCTAACACCGCCGACCCCTATATTATATATATTAACCCCTAATCTGCCCCCCTCAACGTCGCCTCCACCTGCCTACACTTATTAACCCCTAATCTGCCGAGCGGACCGCACCGCTACTATAATAAAGTTATTAACCCCTAATCCGCCTCACTAACCCTATAATAAATAGTATTAACCCCTAATCTGCCCTCCCTAACATCGCCGACACCTAACTTCAATTATTAACCCCTAATCTGCCGACCGGAGCTCACCGCTATTCTAATAAATGTATTAACCCCTAAAGCTAAGTCTAACCCTAACACTAACACCCCCCTAAGTTAAATATAATTTTAATCTAACGAAAATTATTTAACTCTTATTAAATAAATTATTCCTATTTAAAGCTAAATACTTACCTGTAAAATAAATCCTAATATAGCTACAATATAAATTATAATTGTATTGTAGCTATTTTAGGATTAATATTTATTTTACAGGCAACTTTGTATTTATTTTAACCAGGTACAATAGCTATTTAATAGTCCAATCAGCCAATCGGATTGAACTTGATTCTGATTGGCTGATTCCATCAGCCAATCAGAATATTCCTACCTTAATTCCGATTGGCTGATAGAATCCTATCAGCCAATCGGAATTCGAGGGACGCCATCTTGGATGACGTCATTTAAAGGAACCGTCATTCGTCGTTCAGTCGTCGGCCAGGATGGATGTTCCGCGTCGGAGGTCTTCAGGATCCTGCCGCTCCGCTCCGGATGGATGACCATAGAAGATCCCGCTTGGATGAAGACTTCAGCCGGATCATGGACCTCTTCAGCTCCCGCTTGGATGATGACTTCAGCCGGATCATGGACCTCTTCAGCCCCCCGCTTGGGCTTGGATCAGGACATCGGAGGAGCTCTTCTGGACCGATCGGTGAACCTGGCAGGGTGAAGACAAGGTAGGAAGATCTTAAGGGGCTTAGTGTTAGGTTTATTTAAGGGGGGTTTGGGTTAGATTAGGGGTATGTGGGTGGTGGGTTGTAATGTTGGGGGGGGGTTTACAGGCAAAAGAGCTGAACTTCTTGGGGCATGCCCCGCAAAGGGCCCTGTTCAGGGCTGGTAAGGTAAAAGAGCTTTGAACTTTAGTAATTTAGAATAGGGTAGGGCATTTTTTATTTTGGGGGGCTTTGTTATTTTATTAGGGGGCTTAGAGTAGGTGTAATTAGTTTAAAATTGTTGTAATATTTTTCTTATGTTTGTAAATATTTTTTATTTTTTGTAACTTAGTTCTTTTTTATTTTTTGTACTTTAGTTAGTTTATTTAAATGTATTTATTTGTAGGTATTGTATTTAATTAATGTATTGATAGTGTAGTGTTAGGTTTAATTGTAGGTAATTGTAGGTATTTTATTTAATTAATTTAATGATAGTATAGTGTTAGGTTTAATTGTAACTTAGGTTAGGATTTATTTTACAGGTAATTTTGTAATTATTTTAACTAGGTAACTATTAAATAGTTCTTAACTATTTAATAGCTATTGTACCTGGTTAAAATAATTACAAAGTTGCCTGTAAAATAAATATTAATCCTAAAATAGCTACAATGTAATTATAATTTATATTGTAGCTATATTAGGATTTATTTTACAGGTAAGTATTTAGCTTTAAATAGGAATAATTTATTTAATAAGAGTTAATTTATTTCATTAGAATAAAATTATATTTAACTTAGGGGAGTGTTAGTGTTAGGGTTAGACTTAGCTTTAGGGGTTAATACATTTATTAGATTAGGGGTTAATGTTTGAAGTTAGGTGTCGGCGATGTTAGGGAGGGCAGATTAGGGGTTAATACTATTTATTATAGGGTTAGTGAGGCGGATTAGGGGTTAATAACTTTATAATAATAGCGGTGCGGTCCGGTCAGCAGATTAGGGGTTAATAAGTGTAGGCAGGTGGAGGCGACATTGTGGGGGGCAGATTAGGGGTTAATAAATATAATATAGGCGTCGGCGGTGTTAGGGGCAGCAGATTAGGGGTACATAAGGATAATGTAAGTAGCGGCGGTTTACGGAGCGGCAGATTAGGAGTTAAAAATAATATGCAGGGGTCAGCGATAGTGGGGGCGGCAGATTAAGGGTTAATAAGTGTAAGGTTAGGGGTGTTTAGACTCGGGGTACATGTTAGAGTGTTAGGTGCAGACATAGGAAGTGTTTCCCCATAGCAAACAATGGGGCTGCGTTAGGAGCTGAACGCGGCTTTTTTGCAGGTGTTAGGTATATTTTCAGCTCAAACAGCCCCATTGTTTCCTATGGGGGAATTGTGCACGAGCACGTTTTTGAGGCTGGCCACATCCGTAAGCAACTCTGGTATCGAGAGTTGAAGCTGCGTTAAATATGCTCTACGCTCCTTTTTTGGAGCCTAACGCAGCCTTTATGTGGACTCTCAATACCAGAGTTATTTTTATGGTGCGGCCAGAAAAAAGCCAGCGTTAGCTACGCGGGTCCTTACCGACAAAACTCTAAATCTAGTAGTTAGGGTTTATTTTACAGGTAAGTATTTAGTTTTAAATAGGATTCATTTATTTAATGATAGTGTAGTGTTAGGTGTAATTGTAACTTAGGTTAGTTTTTATTTTACAGGTAAATTTATCTTTATTTTAGCTAGGTAGCTATTAAATAGTTAATAACTGTTTAATAGCTGTTGTACCTAGTTAAAATTAATTGAAAGATGCCTGTAAAATAAAAATAAATCCTAAGATGGCTACAATATAATTATTAATTTTATTGTAGCTATATTAGGGTTTATTTTAAAGGTAATTATTTAGTTTTAAATAGGATTCATTTATTTAATAAGAGAAATATTATTTAGATTTATTTAATTAATATTTAAGTTAGGGGGGTTTTAGGGTTAGTGTTATACTTAGGTTTAGGGGTTAATAATTTTATTACAGTGGCGGCGGTGTAGGGGGGGGCATGATAGGGGTTAATAAATTTATTATAGGTGGCGACGGTGTAAGGGGGGCGAATTAGGGGTTAATAAGTTTAATATAGGTTGCGGCGGGGTCCGGGAGCTGCGGTTTAGGGGTTAAATTATTTATTTAGTTGCGGCGAGGTCCGGGATCGTCAGCATAGGGGTTAATAACTTTATTATAGGTGGCGACGGTATAGGGGGGGCAGGATAGGGGTTACTAGGTATAATGTAGGTGGCGGCGGTGTCCGGGAGCGGCGGTTTAGGGGTTAATACATTTATAAGAGTTGCGGCGGGGTCTAGGAGCGGTGGTTTAGGGGTTAGTAAATTTATTGAGTTGCGGGGGGCTCCGGGGGCGCCGGTATAGGGGGTAGAACAGTGTAGTTAGTGTGGGTGCTTAGTGACAGGCTAGCAATAAAGCTGGGAAAAAGCTGAAGAGCAGCAAGATCGGATGAGTGATAACTTTCACAATCCACTGCTCATCGCCCCGTACTTGGTGTGCGGCTTTTTGACAGCTTTATTGATAACAGGCAAAATTTTGCAGGTCCGCGGCGGCAATGGTAGGCGAGTTTAGGCGGGCGTATTGAACTGGCGAAGGCAGGTAAAGTAGACACGTTGATAACTACCCCCCTATATCTCTTACACTATTATTATACTTTAATCTATATTACATACCCTACGGGGTGATAAGAAATATATTTCTCATTTCAGATTTTTAACTCTAAATATGTCAGAGGAAAGTATCACACCATTAGACAGACTATTTTGTTAAAGAGATACTACAGCAATATTCTATAAAAAATAAATAAAACCATAAGGTATCAAAGTAGATCTGACTGAGCACATGTATGAAATGTACTTGTAACAAGGTAAGATGTACTTGCTTTTTATGTATCTGTTGTGATCTACTACTGTTATTAGTTTTGTCGAGCTGGAATTAACCTGTCATCCTATATAATAAAAGACAAGAGTTTGTCTGAAGCCGTCATGCGCAGTTCAGACAAACTCTTGCTGATCGCACGCGCACCCACCCGGCAGCAGCGCGAGGACCCGGCAGCTCAGCTGAAACACAGAAGCGCGCGAGGACCCGGCAGCTCAGCTGAAACACAGAGGACCCGGCAGCTCAGCTGAAACACAGAGGACCCGGCAGCTCAGCTGAAACACAGAGGACCCGGCAGCTCAGCTGAAACACAGAGGACCCGGCAGCTCAGCTGAAACACAGAGGACCCGGCAGCTCAGCTGAAACACAGAGGACCCGGCAGCTGAGAGAGAGAGAGAGAGAGAGAGAGAGAGACAAGAGAGAGAGAGAGAGACAAGAGAGAGAGAGAGAGACAAGAGAGAGAGAGAGAGAGAGAGAGAGACAAGAGAGAGAGAGAGAGACAAGAGAGAGAGAGAGACAAGAGAGAGAGACAAGAGAGAGAGACAAGAGAGAGACAAGAGAGAGAGAGAGAGAGAGACAAGAGAGAGAGACAAGAGAGAGACAAGAGAGAGAGAGAGAGAGACAAGAGAGAGAGAGAGAGAGAGAGAGAGACAAGAGAGAGAGAGAGAGAGAGACAAGAGAGAGAGACAAGAGAGAGACAAGAGAGAGAGAGAGAGAGAGAGACAAGAGAGAGAGAGAGAGAGAGAGAGAGACAAGAGAGAGAGAGAGAGAGAGAGACAAGAGAGAGAGAGCGAGAGAGAGAGAGAGAGAGAGAGAGAGAGAGAGAGAAGAGAGAGAGAGAGAGAGACAAGAGAGAGAGAGAGAGAGAGAGAGACAAGAGAGAGAGAGAGAGAGAGAAGAGAGAGAGACAAGAGAGAGAGAGAGAGACAAGAGAGAGAGAGAGAGAGAGAGAGAGAGAGAGAGAGAAGAGAGAGAGACAAGAGAGAGAGACAAGAGAGAGAGAGACAAGAGAGAGAGAGAGAGACAAGAGAGAGAGAGACAAGAGAGAGAGAGAGAGAGAGACAAGAGAGAGAGAGAGAGAGAGAGAGAGACAAGAGAGAGAGAGAGAGAGACAAGAGAGAGAGAGAGAGAGAGACAAGAGAGAGAGAGAGAGACAAGAGAGAGAGAGAGAGAGAGAGACAAGAGAGAGAGAGAGATAGAGAGAGAGAGAGAGAGAGACAAGAGAGAGAGAGAGAGAGAGAGAGAGAGACAAGAGAGAGAGAGAGAGAGAGAGAGAGAAGAGAGAGAGAGAGAGAGAGAGAGAGAGAGAGAGAAGAGAGAGAGAGAGAGAGAGAGAGAGAGAGAGACAAGAGAGAGAGAGAGAGAGAGACAAGAGAGAGAGAGAGAGACAAGAGAGAGAGAGAGACAAGAGAGAGAGAGACAAGAGAGAGAGAGAGAGAGAGAGACAAGAGAGAGAGAGAGAGACGAGAGAGAGAGAGAGAGAGAAGAGAGAGAGACAAGAGAGAGAGAAGAGAGAGAGACAAGAGAGAGAGAGAGAGACAAGAGAGAGAGAGAGAGAGACAAGAGAGAGAGAGAGAGAGAGACAAGAGAGAGAGAGAGAGAGAGAGAGAGAGACAAGAGAGAGAGAGAGACAAGAGAGAGAGAGAGACAAGAGAGAGAGAGAGAGAGACAAGAGAGAGAGAGAGAGACAAGAGAGAGAGACAAGAGAGAGAGAGAGAGAGAGAGAGAGAAGAGAGAGAGAGAAGAGAGAGAGACAAGAGAGAGAGAGAGAGAGAGAGAGACAAGAGAGAGAGAGAGAGACAAGAGAGAGAGAGAGAGACAAGAGAGAGAGACAAGAGAGAGAGAGAGAGACAAGAGAGAGAGAGAGAGACAAGAGAGAGAGAGAGAGAGAAGAGAGAGAGAGAGAGAGAGAGAGAGAGACAAGAGAGAGAGAGAGACAAGAGAGAGAGAGAGAGAGAGAGACAAGAGAGAGAGAGAGAGAGAGACAAGAGAGAGAGAGAGAGAGAGAGACAAGAGAGAGAGAGAGAGAGAGAGAGAGACAAGAGAGAGAGAGAGAGACAAGAGAGAGAGAGAGAGAGAGAGAGACAAGAGAGAGAGAGAGAGAGAGAGACAAGAGAGAGAGAGAGAGAGAGAGAGAGAGAGACAAGAGAGAGAGAGAGAGAGAGAGAGAGAGAGAGAGAGAGAGAGAGAGAAGAGAGAGAGAGACAAGAGAGAGAGAGAGACAAGAGAGAGAGAGAGACAAGAGAGAGAGAGACAAGAGAGAGAGAGACAAGAGAGAGAGAGAGAGAGAGAGAGAGACAAGAGAGAGAGAGAGAGACAAGAGAGAGAGAGAGAGAGACAAGAGAGAGAGACAAGAGAGAGAGAGAGAGACAAGAGAGAGAGAGAGAGAGACAAGAGAGAGAGAGACAAGAGAGAGAGAGAGAGAGAGAGACAAGAGAGAGAGAGAGAGAGAGAGAGACAAGAGAGAGAGAGAGATAGAGAGAGACAAGAGAGAGAGAGAGAGAGACAAGAGAGAGAGAGAGAGACAAGAGAGAGAGAACGAACAGATAACAGAGATAACACGGCCCGTGTGAATGGGCTTTAGGACTAGTATTGTTTATGTTTGACTTTCACAATGCTAAATACCTTAAAGGGACATAATACTCAAATGCTAAATCAATTGAAACTGATGCAGTATAACTGTAAAAAGCTGACAGGAAAATATCACCTGAGCATTTCTATGTAAAAAAGGAAGATATTTTACCTCACAATTTCTTCAGCTCACCAGAGTAAGTTCTGTGTAAAAAGTTATACTCAGCTGCTCCCAGCTGAAGGTAAAAAAATTAAGAAATGAACAGCAGCCAATCAGCATAAGCAGTGCTGAGGTCATGAACTCTTACTGTGATCTCATGAGATTTGACTTAACTCTCATGAGATTTCATAGTTAGCTTCCTTTACCTGATTGGTGAAATAGTATGAGAGTGCACGAAGCTTATCCTTTGAGCTGTCCCAGGACAGACATACTAATATGCTGCTTAGAAATCCTTTACAATGGGAGGTGGCTACTGAGGAACTTTTGAGGTAAAATATCTTTCTTTTTTACATAGAGATGTTCAGGTGATATTTTCTAATCAGCTTTTTACAGCTATGCTGCATCACTTTCAAGTGTTTAAACATTTGGGTATTATGGCCCTTTAATAAAAAAACTTTGATTCAAAAAAAAAAAAAAAGGGCAGCAATCTGACCCATCAAACAACTGATAGACAGACCCGTCTTAAAAGATCATTTAAAAACAAAGAGAAAACTAGAAATTCTAAAAGAAGGCTAAGAAGAAAAATCTGATTTGAACACCCAAGAAATAAAGGACATCCAGACCTTTCAATAACAATTCCCCTAGTCACAGACTTACAAGCCTGTATAAGAAACTCAGTAACTTTACAAATAGTTTGAAGACAAAGAGGGTTTCTGATTCTATCTCCATGCAATCAAACAGAGGAAACTAGAAACCAAATTGAAAAATGGACCTTGAAATAAAAGTTCTGGAAAAAAGAAACAGCCAAGGAAAGAAACTGGACATCAGCACCAAATCTGCATACCAAATTCTGCAGGAACAAACTGAAGCAATAAGAGCAACCAAAGCTATTTCAGTCAAATTTTGGCAGTCACCATGAGAAAACAAAAACAAAGGAAAAAATATAGGCTAGCCAGATAGACCACTGAACTACCAGAGCATCCAAAAACACATTTCAAAGATACCTGCACCTTGCACAGTAACTGGAAATTTGATATTCAACGGAGACATCATCAGAACAATCCCTGGGTGACCCCAAATATCTATTATCTGATATAATATAACCAGGTAAAGATATCACTCTTCTGGATGAAAAAAAAAAAAACTGATGGCTTATTAAAAGACTGCTTCCCAGTTGCAGAAAACAGACAGCAATAAGCTTCTGCCAGGAAAGAATTTGAGATACTATCCTCATAACTAGGGAATTGAAAGTTACAACCTGATGATTGGCATAAACTACAGATGTAACATAGTCTAATCTGAAAACAGAGAAAATATTCCCTTTTCAATAGAGGACTACCCTGATGGGCCCTGAATATTGCACAGAGTTTAAAAACATACGGCAAGATTACGAGTTTTGCAGTAACAGGGGTGCGTTGCTAACGCTTAGTTTCAGCTCACCGTTCACCTAAAGTGACGCTGGTATTACAGGTTTTTTTAAACCTGGCGTTAGCCGCAAAAAGGTGAGCATAGAGCAGAATTTAGCTACACATCTCACCTCAATACCAGCGTTGCTTACGGTAGCGGTAAGCTAGCAAAACTTGCTTGTGCACGATTTCCCCATAGGAAACAATGGGGCTGAGCTGGCTGGAAAAAAAAAACCTAACACCTGCATAAAAGCAGCGTTCAGCTCCTAACGCAGCCCCATTGTTTCCTATGGGAAATACTTTTTATGTCTGCACCTAACACCCTAACATGAACCCCGAGTCTAAACACCCCTAATCTTATACTTATTAACCACTAATCTGCCACCCCCGACATCGCCGACACCTACATTATATTTATTAACCCCTAATCTACTGCTCCAGACACCGCCACCACCTACATTATCCCTATGAACCAATAATCTGCTGCCCCCAACATCGCCGAAACCTACATTTTATTTATTAACCCCTAATCTGCCCCCCCATGTCGCCGCAACTATAATCAATTTATTAACCCCTAATCTGCCACCACCAATGTCGCTGCCACTATAATAAATGTATTAACCCCTAAACCTAAGTCTAACCCTAACCCCCCTAACTTAAATATAATTTAAATAAATCAAAATAAATTTACTATAATTAACTAAATTATTCCTATTTAAAACTAAATACTTACCTGTAAAATAAACCCTAAGATAGCTACAATATAACTAATATTTACATTGTAGCCATCTTAGGGTTTATTTTTATTTTACAGGCAACTTTCTATTTATTTTAACTAGGTAGAATAATTATAAAATAGTTATTAACTATTTAATAACTTCCTAGTTAAAATAAACAAATTTGCCTGTAAAATAAATCCTAACCTAAATTACAATTACACCTAACACTACACTATAATTAAACTAATTACCTAAACTACCTACAATTAAATTAAATAAACTAAATTACGGAAAAAAAACCCCCACTAAATTACAGAAAATAAAAAAAGAATTACAAAATTTTTAAACTAATTACACTTAATCTAATCCTCCTAATAAAATAAAAAAGCCCCCCAAAATAATAAAAATCCCTACCCTATTCTAAATTACAAATAGCCCTTAAAAGGGCCTTTTGCGGGGCATTGCCCAAAAGTAATCAGCTCTTTCACCTGTAAACAAAAATACAATACCCCCCCAACATTTAAACCCACCACCCATTCACCCAACCCTACTCTAAAACCCACCCATTCCCCCCTTAATAAAATCTAACATTACCCCCTGAAGATCACCCTACCTTGAGCCATCTTCACCCAGCTGGGCACAAGTGGTCCTCCAGAGGGTCTGAAGTCTTCATCCTATCCACGCAGAAGAGGACCTCCAGAACGGCAGAAGTCTTCATCCAGACGGCATCTTCTATCTTCATCCTTCCGGAGCGGAGCGGGTCCATCTTCAAGACATCCAACGCGGAGCATCCTCTTCATCCGACAGCCGACAACTGAATGACTGGTCCTTTAAGTGACGTCATCCAAGATGGAGTCCCTTGAATTCCGATTGGCTGATAGAATCCTATCAGCCAATCGGAATTAAGGTAGGGAAAATCCTATTGGCTGATGCAATCATCCAATAGGATTGAAGTTCAATCCTATTGGCTGATGCAATCAGCCAATAGGATTGAGCTCACATTCTATTGGCTGATTGGAACAGCCGATAGAATGCAAGCTCAATCGTATAGCCAATAGGATATTTCCTACTTAATTCTGATTGGCTGATAGGATTCTATCAGCCAATCGGAATTCAAGGGATGCCATCTTGGATGATGTCACTTAAAGGACCAGTCATTCAGTCGTCGGCCGTCGGATGAAGAGGATGCTCCGCGTTGGATGTCTTGAAGATGGACCCGCCCTGCTCCGGAAGGATGAAGATGAAGACTTCTGCCGGTCTGGAGCTCCTCTTCTGCCCGGATAGGATGAAGAGTTCGGACCCTCTGGAGGACCACTTGTACCCGGCTGGGTGAAGACGGCTCAAGGTAGGGTGATCTTCAGGGGGTAGTGTTAGATTTTATTAAGGGGTGATTGGTGGGTTTTAGAGTAGGGTTGGGTGTGTGGGTGGTGGGTTTTAATGTTGGGGGGGTATTGTATTTTTTTTACAGGTGAAAGAGCTGATTACTTTGGGGCAATGCCCCGCAAAAGGCCATTTTAAGGGCTATTTGTAATTTAGTATAGGGTAGGGAATTTTATTATTTTGGGGGGCTTTTTATTTTATTAGGGGGATTAGATTAGGTGTAATTAGTTTAAAATTCTTGTAATTCTTTTTTTTATTATCTGTAATTTAGTGTTTTTTTTCCGTAATTTAGTTTATTTCATTTAATTGTAATTAATTCTAGGTAGTTTAGGTAATTAGTTTAATGATAGTGTAAATGTTAGGTGTAATTGTAATTTAGATTAGGATTTATTTTACAGGTAAATTTGTTTTTATTTTAACTAGGAAGTTCTTAAATAGTTAATAACTATTTAATAACTATTCTACCTAGTTAAAATAAATACAAAGTTGCCTGTAAAATAAATATAAATCCTAAACTAGCTACAATGTAAATATTAGTTATAATGTAGCTAGCTTATGGTTTATTTTATAGGTAAGTATTTAGTTTTAAATAGGATTAATTTATTTAATAGTAGTAAATTTATTTTGTTTTATTTAAATTATATTTAAGTTAGGGGGGTTAGACTTAGGGTTAGACTTAGGTTTAGGGGTTAATAAATTTAATATAGTAGCGGTGACATTGGAGTCAACAGATTAGGGGTTAATAAATGTATGTAGTTGTCGGCAATGTTAGGGACGGCAAATTAGGGGTTAATAAAATTTAACTAGTGTTTGCGAGGTGGGAGTGCAGCGGTTTAGGGGTTAATAAATTTATTAAAGTGGCGGCGATGTCCGGTCAGCAGATTAGGGGTTAAACATTTTAGTTAAGTGTTTCCGATGTGGGGGGGGGGGTCGGTTTAGGGGTTGATAGGTAGTTTATGGGTGTTAGTGAACATAATAGCACTTTAGTTAATAGTTTTATGTTCCGGGATTAGCCCATAAAACTCTTAACTACTGACTTTCAAATGCGGTAGGAGTCTTGCCAGGAGAGGGTCTACCGCTCACTTTTTCAGGTAATCATAATACCGGCATTAGGCAAATCCCATTAAAAAGATAGGACATGCAATTGACATAAGGGGATTTGCGGTATTCTAAAATTGCGGAAAAAAATTGAGCAGAACACCTGTACATGCCTGACTCGTAATACCAGCGGGCGTTAAAAAGCAGCATTAGGACCCCTTTACGCTGCTTTTTAAGGCTAACGCAAGACTTGTAATATAGCCGATTAATAGGTAATCTTGCCTCTCGAGGAGACCAAACTCCTTATGCCTTCTGAGACCCCAAGGCGCCCACCATCCAGAAAAAAACTTTCATCTGTAAAAATTGCAAACCAAGTATGAACAAAAGAAACCCCCTGCATAAAGAGCTAATAGTTCAACCACCAAGATAGAAACAGACTTGTTCTGGAATGTAAACAAGTCCTCAGAGACAACAGAGTATGGCCCCTGTATGATAGGAAAAGATACAAAGCTGAAGAGGACTCTAGCAAACTGAATAGCAAACAAGTCCACAAACATGAGACAGACAGCTCCATGCAAAGAGTAACTGAAGGGGAAAAAAACAAACACTGAAGGTTCTAATGGGAAAACCCCAGCTTCAACCATCTTAGCTCTATTAAAGAATGTCTCATAGCAACTGAATCTATTTGAAACCCGAGAAAAGCAATCTTTATCTGAAGCACCAGAAACTGTTTGGAAAAATAGCTTTTCAACCATGTTTTTGAAAAAAACAACAGCAGTCTGCAGGAGACAAAAACTGTTAAATATAAAGATGGAGTGCAACCAAGATATGATCCAGGTCGAGAAATACTACAATACTTTGAGATGTAATATCAGAAAAGAGGATTTCCGAAACCTCAGAAACCAATGATGTTCCTTTAAAATCTATTGTGGTCATAAACTGACCATGCAGACAAGTCTGAATAGTTTCCATTGTGAAAGAAGGAACTTGAAAGACATGTTCAATATTTTTACATCATAATTGAGTTGATAGTTCCCTCCTACTTAGGAACAATGAATAAAGAGGAGTTCCCATCAAACTGCCGGCTAGATTACGAGTTTTGCGGTAGCTGAAAAAGCAGCGTTAACAGGTCCTAACACTGTTTTTTTACTACCGCTGATATTACGAGTCTTGCAGGTTTAGGGGCACCGCACACTTTTTGGCCTTACCGCAAAACGACTTACGTGAACTTTGTCAACCCTTTTTCTATGGGTCTTTTATAGCCCTGGTATTACGAGTCTGTCCTGGGAGGCCAAAAAGTGAACGGTACACACTCTACCGACAAGATTTTGAACGCATTTTAAAGTCAGTAGTTATGAGTTTTATGTTACAATGCCGTAGCATAAAACTCATAACTAAAGTGCTAAAAAGAACACTAACATCCATAAACTACCTTTTAACCCCTAAATTGAGGCCGTCCCGCATCGCAAACACTAAAATAAAATTATTAACCCCTAATCTGCCTCTCCCGACATCGCCTCCACTAGAGTAAACATATTAACCCCTGAACCGCCGCACTCCCGCCTCACAAACACTAGTTAAATAATATTAACCCCTAATCTGCCACCCCTAACATCGCTGCCACCTACATTATACTTATTAACCCCTAATCTTCTGCTCCGGACATCGCCGCAACCTACATTATATTTATTAACTCCTAATCTGCTGCCCCCAACATCGCTGCCACTATACTAAATTTATTAACCCCTAAACCTAAGTCTAATCCTAACCGCCCTAACTTAAAAGGGCATTTAGCTCTATTGTGGCCCAAAGTCCCTAATCTAAAAAATAAACCCACCCAATACACCCTTATTGCAATCAGCCAATAGGATTGAGCTGGCATTCTATAGGCTGTTCCAATCAGCCAATAGAATGCAAGCTCAATCCTATTGGCTGATTGGATCAGCCAATAGGATTGAAGTTCAATCCTATTGGCTGATTGCATCAGCCAATAGGATTTTTTCTACCTTAATTCTGATTGGCTGATAGAATTCTATCAGCCAATTGGAATCTAAGGGACGCCATCTTGGATGACGTCACTTAAAGTGATATTTATTACGAAGAAGCCATCAGAAGATGAGGATGCTCTGCGTCGGATGTCTTGAAGATGGACCCGCTCCGCGCCGGAAGAATGAAGATAGAAGATGCCGTCTGGATAAAGACTTCTGCCCGTCTGGAGGACCACTTCTGCCCATCTGGAGGACTACTTCTGCCGGCTTCATTGATGACATTTTGCTGCTTGGATGAAGACTTATCCCAGTAAGTGAATTTTCAGGGGTTAGTGTTAGGATATTTTTAAGGGTGTATTGGGTGGGTTTATTTTTTAGATTAGGGACTTTGGGCCGCAGTAGAGCTAAATGCCCTTTTAAGGGCAATGCCCATACAGATGCCCTTTTCAGGGCAATGGGGAGCTTAGGTTTTTTTAGTTACCTTTTTATATGGGGGGTTGGTTGTGTGGGTGGTGGGTTTTACTGTTGGGGGGGGGTGTTTGTATTTTTTTTTACAGAAAAAAGAGCTGATTTCTTTTGGGCAATGACCCGCAAAAGGCCCTTAGGGTTTAATAAATGTAGGTAGGTTGTGGAGACATTGGGGGAGGGAGATAAGGGGTTAATAAATATAATGTAGTTGTCGGCGATGTTGGGGGCAGCAGATTAGTGGTTAATAAGTATAATGTAGGTGGCGGCGGTGTCCAGAGCGGCAGATTATGGGTTAATAAGTATAATGTAGGTGGCGGCGATGTCGGGGGCGGCAAATTAGGGGTTAATAAGTGTAAGATTATTGGTGTTTAGACTCAGGGTTCATGTTAGGGTGTTAGGTGTAATCATAAAATGTGTTTCCCCATAGGAATCAATGGGGCTTCATTACTGAGCTAAACGCTGCTTTTTTGCAGGTGTTAGACTTTTTCTCAGCCGGCTCTCCCACCTTTAATGTCTATGGAGAAATTGTGCACGAGCACGTATAACCAGCTCACTGCTCACTTAAGCAGCGCTGGTATTGAAGTGAAGTTTGGAGCAAAATTTTGCTCTACGCTCACTTTTTCCCTTTTAACGCTGGGTTTCAGAAAACCTTTAATACCGGCGCTGCAGGGAAGTGAGCGGTGACAATAAACTGCAAGTTAGCAATGCACCCCTGTTACCGCAAAACTTGTAATCTAGCCGTGTGTCTTTACAGGGAACCTTGGACAGAAAAAAAACTGCCCTTGGAAATTCTTGAACTGAAACCTATTCAATATCCTTGAGACTATAATAACTAAGGAACTAGAATAGACTTAACCAAGTTTCCTGAAGAAGGAATAACCCACCCCCTATCAGAGCCTCTGGATCCAGACCTCTATCTACATGAAGAATGAGATGTGGGAGAGGATATTAAAACTGCTGGACCAGTTAAACTAATGGGAACTGACCCTGTCAGCATTCTCCAGAGTATATACATAGATCTGGTAAACAGGAATGCAGCCTTGGAAGCAGAGGGTTTAGTGCACAAACTCAGTTAAAGACACTGAAACATTTACAAATACTATTCTATTATTTCCAGACAAAATCCAGAGGAACTTTGATACTGGATGGAGGGAAAATATTTCTGAGCCCTGTTCTGATAAAAGAGAAATAACACAGTATTAGCTTTAAACATATCCTTGGATTTCAAGGGTAAGGAGAAAGGCTGCTTAACCCCCAGCCACCATACAAAAGAAAGAGTTAAAAGTCTGGAAATAAAATTAATGTCAGCAGAAGAAGAATCTAGTTATAATGCTTTTCTAAAAAGAACGACTAAACACATACTCTTGTATTAATGAATGATGTCAAAAAAGACATCACAAAATAAAACATTATCCCATTTAAACAACAAAAAGAAGGTTAAAAAAAAATTACTGGCAGAATCATTTGAAATCTGCCCAGAAATACTGTGTAACCAAAAGAACAAGAAAAAGCCCCATCAGCAATAGATATTACTGGATTGAAAATATAACTTGTTTGCAAATTTTTATCTAAGAGACTATAAAGGAAAGACTATCTTCCAAAGGACTGTAGTACATTTATCCAGAGTAGAAATGGCCCAACCACTTTGGTAATAGCTTCCCAAAGCTAAAGAAGAGAAGATAGAAAAAGTATACAAATTTTTAAATATTATAAAAGAAATAAAACTTACACCTGGCTCAGACCAATGTCTAGTTATTATCACAGAAACTGCAACTGGAAAAACACCAAGAGATTTAACCAAGGGTTTGAAAAACAGCATCTAAACACGTAACTTGAATATTCCCCATCTACTTTAGGATCATTAACCTCTAAAGTAAGTAAGAAAGCAAAAAATCCCTTAAAAAGAGAATAAACAAGTTAAACACAAAACAAAATAAAAAGGATTTCAGTAAAAAGATAAGAGGAAGACTCTTGATCAACATAGAAAAACACCTCTACTGAGGACACAGCAATGTCAAAACTAGAAACATTAACCTTAGCAGGCTAAAAACTAGTAGAAGATAAATTCTGAACTGACTTTTTACATTTTGTAGGTACGGGCATGACCATCAACATATCAGCACTTTTGTTCAGATGATTCTTATTTTCAGGAGAAAATGTAGTAGATTCCTCATGTAAGGAACAAACAGAAGTAGCAGTAACACCCTTTAAAGCCAAAACAGTAGTAGCAGAAGGTTGGAATGCATTAAATCAATAATACATTAATTGCATAAAATTGCTGAAGGAAATACCCATGCAAATTTAACACTGGTAGGAAAATGTTCAAATAACCTAGCTTCAAAGTCAGATTTAAGTTCAGAATTACCAGACTCCATAACTGCAGAAAATCTAAAATTAAATGCAGAAAACAAAGTAAAATGATAACATCCCATTAAAAAAACTATTTAAAATCTTAAAACCTTCTGAAAGAAATTAATAAAAAACTACACTTTGAAAAATCACAAACACAAAACAAATACATCTTGCATCCAGGCAGCACACTTGTGAGATGTGTGTAAAACTTACATCATATATAATAGAAAGGACCAAAGGCCAACGTGCATTAATGTACGTCAAAAAATGTATGCACACGAAAAACTAGTGTGCGTCAAAATACGCAAGTGAAAATGCCAAAGTGTAAAAAAATTTACACACAGGAACAAGGACTTAATAAAAAATAAACATATTAATCATCTTTAAAATAGAAAACGACAATAACTATATATAAATAACTGTCTCAAGGCTATGTACATATATTAAAATACATATAATGAATTTCTAAGTGGCTTACAAAATGTCAAATAAATAATATTATAATACTTACCCAAAGGCTCTAGAGGAACCCAGTAGGAAGATAAGACCAGTGCTGAAACATAGCAACAGAGGAACTGAAATTGGGCTATATCTACAAACCAACAGGCAAAGGCATAGTACAAGTCCCTGTGACCCCCATGGCAATGCTTGTGACAAAATCCCAACTGGTGAAATATTTGTCACTACCAATACTCAAAATACATCCCTCTGACACATACTGTACTCTGAGGGGAAACATGCCACAACTCGACCTGAGAACACCTCTCTATGAAGAATCAAGTGCACATCTTCATTCTTCGACCACCTACAGCGGAGGCAAAGACAAGACTGAAGTACTGGTGAGGCGGAAGGGGTTTTATAGAGTCCTTGCTGTTTGAGAATCTTTGCCTCTCCCTAGTAGTAGGAAAGAGTAATGTAACCCTAATGTATCTCACCATCTGTATTAACATCTGATGCCTCCAAAGAGCTTCTCCATGTTTTTGCCTCATAGGTTTTCCTTGCCTGGAATTTCTGCCATAAGTCCTAGATCTTTGTGTTAACCACTCATGTAAAAATAACTCATCAAAGAAGTATGATGAGTTTAGTATGAATGAAAATAGATATGAAGCTTTGTTTATATTCAGGACAATTTGTATATTTGTATTTGTAAGGGGGGTTTGGGTTAGATTAGGGGTATGTGGGTGGTGGGTTGCAATGTTAGGGGGGGTATTGTATGTTTTTTTTTACAGGCAAAAGAGCTGAATTCTTTGGGGCATGCCCCGCAAAGGGCCCTGTTCAGGGCTGGTAAGGTAAAAGAGCTTCATCAATCTGTTTGGTTTAGTATTCATGTTCAGGAACTGTACACCCAGACTAAAACAAAAGTTTTAGACTTTAGGACGGCAGATTTTTCATTAATGGGAGAATACCTAAAAAACTATTTAAAGGGGAAAAATCTTATTACAGGGGTTCAAGAACAGTGGGAATTTGTGAAAGGTGCCATTTTAGATGCAACCGCACACTGTATTAGACATGTCTGTAAAAGTAAAAGAAAGCGGAAACCAATTTGGTTTTCCAAAGAAGTAGCACATGCTGTAAAGACAAAAAAGATAGCTTATAAAAATTACAGACACACACAAGCAGATGATGATATGAAAATATGGAGACTCCAACAAAAAAAGACTAAGCAGTTAATTAGGAAGGTTAAAGCTGATGCAGAAGAGAAGATAGCACAGTCAGTAAAACATGGGGACAAAACATTCTTTAGATATATCAGTGAAAGTAGAAAAAATAAGGTAGGAATAGTAAAATTGAAATCAGTTGATGGTAGAATAATAGAAGGAGATAAGCAGATTGCAGACTGTCTCAATGATTACTTCTGTTCTGTTTTCACTAAAGATTGTGAAGATACAATGTCTACATTAAGGGATGCTATGCAAAATAGAAACAAGCTTAACAGTAATCTTTTTACAGAGGATGAGGTTTTGTTAGCATTATCAAAAATAAATGTTACAAAGGCAGTGGGTCCTGATAATATTCATCCAAGGGTTTTAAAAGAACTTCGTTCAGTGCTAACTGTCCCATTAACTGATCTGTTTAATCAGTCACTATTAACAGGAGCTGTCCCAGATGATTGGAGAATAGCAAATGTAATACCTCTTCATAAAAAGGGCAGTAGAGAAGAATCTGGCAACTACAGGCCAGTTAGTTTAACTTCAGTAGTAGGGAAATTAATGGAAAGCCTCTTAAAGGAAAGAATTATGACTTACATAAAGACAAACAATTTAGAGGACCAAAATCAGCATGGTTTTACTTCAGGGAGATCATGTCAGACTAATCTAATTGACTTCTTTGATTATGTAACAAAAGTATTAGACAAGGGAGGAGCAGTTGATGTAGCATATCTAGATTTCAGCAAAGCATTTGACACCGTCCCACACAATAAACTTATTCACAAACTATATCTCCTTGGTCTAGATTCAAAAATTGTGAACTGGGTGGAATGCTGGCTTAAGGACAGAAAACAAAGTGTCTTAGTAAATGGAGTTCATTCAGCAGAGGGGGCTGTTACTAGTGGTGTTCCTCAGGGGTCAGTTCTGGGGCCTGTTTTGTTTAACATATTTATCTGCGATATCAGCAAAGGGCTACAGGGGAAAGTATGTCTCTTTGCAGATGATACAAAAATTTGCAACAGAGTGGATGTTCCAGGGGGGGTAGACAAAATGAGAAGTGATATACAACAATTGGAGGATTGGACAAACGACTGGGATCTAAAGTTTAACACAGCAAAGTGTAAAATAATGCATTTAGGGAAGAAAAATCCAAATGTTAATTACAGACTCAATGACACTTTACTGACTGTTACAGACGAGGAACAGGACTTGGGAATTATTATTTCAGATGATTTAAAACTTAGTAAACAATGTAGTAAGGCAGCGAGTAAGGCTAGCAGAATGCTTGGATGTATTGGTAGAGGTATTTGCAGCAGAAATAGTAAGGTTCTTATGCCACTTTATAGATCATTAGTTAGGCCTCATCTTGAGTATTGTGTGCAGTTCTGGAGGCCATATCTTCAGAAGGATATTAACAAACTTGAATCTGTGCAAAGGAGGGCTACCAAAATGGTACATGGTCTAAAAAATAAAACTTACCAGGATAGGCTCAATGACCTAAATATGTATAGCTTAGAGGAGAGAAGGGAAAGAGGTGATATGATAGCAACTTTCAAGTACATTAAAGGGTTTAGTAAAACTGAGGCTGTGGGTATTTTACATAAAATGGAAAATTCAAGAACAAGGGGTCATGAGCTCAAGCTAAAGGGTAGTAGATTCAGGAGTAATTTGAGGAAGCACTTCTTTACAGAAAGAGTGATTGATTTATGGAATAAACTTCCTCAAGAGGTAGTAGCAACAAACACTGTGGGGGACTTTAAAAATGCATGGGACAAGCATAGGGCTATCCTACGAACTAGATAAGTTTATACTGTTAGGTAAGGTGGGGCAGACTTGCTGGGCCTATGGCTCTTATCTGCCGTCAATATCTATGTTTCTATGTTTCTATGTTTAGTAATTTAGAATAGGGTAGGGCATTTTTTTATTTTGGGAGGCTTTGTTATTTTATTAGGGGGCTTAGAGTAGGTGTAATTAGTTTAAAATTGTTGTAATATTTTTCTTATGTTTGTAAATATTTTTTTATTTTTTGTAACTTAGTTCTTTTTTATTTTTTGTACTTTAGTTAGTTTATTTCATTGTAGTTATTTGTAGATATTGCATTTAATTAATGCATTGATAGTGTAGTGTTAGGTTTAATTGTAGGTAATTATAGGTATTTTATTTAATTAATTTAATGATAGTATAGTGTTAGGTTTAATTTATTTTACAGGTAATTTTGTAATTATTTTAACTAGGTAGCTATTAAATAGTTCTTAACTATTTAATAGCTATTGTACCTGGTTAAAATAATTACAAAGTTGCCTGTAAAATAAATATTAATCCTAAAATAGCTACAATGTAATTATAATTTATATTGTAGCTATATTAGGATTTATTTTACAGGTAAGTATTTAGCTTTAAATAGGAATAATTTATTTAATAAGAGTTAATGTATTTCATTAGATTAAAATTATATTTAACTTAGGGGGGTGTTAGTGTTAGGGTTAGACTTAGCTTTAGGGGTTAATACATTTATTAGAATAGCGGTGAGCTCCGGTCGGCAGATTAGGGGTTAATAATTGAAGTTAGGTGTCGGCGATGTTAGGGAGGGCAGATTAGGGGTTAATACTATTACAATCTAGATTGTAAGTTCCCACGTGAACAGGGCCCTCAATTCCCCTTGTATTTGTTTTGTTAAACTTTGGTGTCTTCTATATTGTATTGTACTGTACTTTTATATTTGTACCCATGGACAGCGCTGCGGAATCTGTTGGCGCTTTATAAATAAAGAATAATAATAATAATAATAATATTATAGGGTTAGTGAGGCGGATTAGGGGTTAATAACTTTATTATAGTAGCGGTGCGGTCCACTCGGCAGATTAGGGGTTAATAAGTGTAGGCAGGTGGAGGCGACGTTGAGGGGGGCAGATTAGGGGTTAATAAATATAATATAGGGGTCGGCGGTGTTAGGGGCAGCAGATTAGGGGTACATAGCTATAATGTAGGTGGCGGCGCTTTGCGGTCGGCAGATTAGGGGTTAATTATTGTAGGTAGCTGGCGGCGACGTTGTGGGGGGCAGATTAGGGGTTAATAAATATAATACAGGGGTCGGCGGTGTTAGGGGCAGCAGATTAGGGGTACATAAGTATAACGTAGGTGGCGGTCGGCAGATTAGGGGTTAAAAAAATTTAATCGAGTGGCGGCGATGTGGGGGGGGCCTCGGTTTAGGGGTACATATGTAGTTTATGGGTGATAGTGTACTTTAGAGTACAGTAGTTAAGAGCTTTATGAACCGGCGTTAGCCCAGAAAGCTCTTAACTACTGACTTTTTTCTGCGGCTGGAGTTTTGTCGTTAGATTTCTAACGCTCACTTCAGACACGACTCTAAATACCAGAGTTAGAAAGATCCCATTGAAAAGATAGGATACGCAATTGACGTAAGGGGATCTGCGGTATGGAAAAGTCGCGGCTGAAAAGTGAGCATTAGACCCTTTTTTGAGTGACTCCAAATACCGGAGTTAGCCTAAAACCAGCGTTAGGAGCCTCTAACGCTGGTTTTCACGGCTAACGCCAAACTCCAAATCTAGCCGTTGGTTACTAGCAATCGGGTTTGCATGCTACTATGGGTGTGTTTTTTTTTTTTACTTTGGGCACTCTATTAAAGTCTGTGGGGGATTATGTTAAAGCAGTTGCGATATTCTAAGTTCCATGTGTGTCAGGTTACTTCTCATGTGCAAACTTTTTACTTTGAGCGCATAATACAAACACAAATGGACAGGCACAAAAAGCCTTTGTCTAGCAAAGTTATGGGGAATTACATTTTACATTATGTTTCTTTAAAAGGTACAGGAGCCCACCTGTGAAATGTTATCTAATGCAGGTCAATTTGTAAAAATGTGGTCCACAGTACAGATGAGCTTGTGAGCTTACGTGCTAAATGGTGTCTAAAAAGAACCCACGATAAAGTAGGTTGCATTGCATCTCTGAATGGTAGAATTTTAAAAGAAAATGCTTAAAGCTCTCAAAGTCTAAGGATTTATTTTTAGATTTAAAGCAGAAAACTCCACAGAACCAGTACTGTTTTAGAAAAGTCATATAGGTGGGAATGTTTGGAGGTAAGAAGAAAGAAAAAAAAGAATAGTTATGGGGTAAAGCTTAGGGAGTGGATAGTGGGATATTTACAAAATACATGAGATACAACTCATTTAATGGATTTAAATAGATTCCAGTTTTGGTGTCTTGGAAGAAGGAATGCCTTGTACTCATTAGAGGACGTAATTTTGTTTCAGTAGACAACCAGAGATTAGACAATGTTTGTTTTATGATACCAGTTTAAATGACACCAGGAATGTCAATATTAAATGAAAATACTTTGAAATTGATTAAAATATTAACAAGAAGGATGGAAGTATTTTTAAGATATCTCATACACCTCATATGTTATGGCTGTAAAATGTAAATGTTAACTATAAAAGTAAAAAAAAAAAAAAATATTAGTGACAGTGTAGGAAATCAACCTAAATATGTTTAAGGTCTTTCTTTGGTAAGACCTAGTATGTAAAAAGCTATTTGACAAGACACGTAGATCTGTAGTTTCCAAAAAAAATGCACTCAAATTTTTGATGTTATTACTGTAGTACCTCTGGTTTGCTGCTTTTTGATAAGCCAGGAAATATTTTAAAGATAGAAGTATCTGGACCTACCTGCAAGTCAAAAGCTTAAGTCATCTACAGGATAGTTTCAAAATGTATAAAATAACTTACCTTGTGTTCATGTAATATACTAGTAACAGTGAAAGGAATTACACTTGCCTGCTGCCAAGAATGAGCATCCAATGGCCAGAGATGAGAGTTTTATAACCCTCTGGTAAGACCAAAAGCAGATACTGAACTGCTAGTTAATAAGTCTGACAACAGGTTCCTAGAGACATTTAATACCATGAGAAGTTATTACATTTTGGATAATGTTGAACACAGGTCATTAAAGGTATTGACATCCCAGAAGTCTTATAATCTTTTTAATATTTAACTACATGTCCACAGTGGCTGTGAAATCTCAGAAGACAAAATTCCAGATTTCCAGTTATTAGCTTTAATAATTACTATACTTTTACAGGTTTTAAGTATCAACAATATAGTAATAGATTAAACAAATAATTTTAATAGATCATGTCTACTGATTCCCATATTATTTATTATTTTATTTATGCCATCTAACACTCATTAGTTAAACAGCTGAAAGTCATAATAGGCATTAAAATGTTTGTCTTCTTTATAAATACAGTTTATGGTCCGAGCACTTTGATATGTGGCAGCTTTAAGGTCCCGGTCGCTGTCAGAGTCACTTGGCATTTTTGCATATCCACAATGCCTAAATATGTATTTATGCATTTACAGACATATATACACACATATAAACACATAAATACATATTTATTCATATATAAACATAAATATTATTATTATTATTATTATCGGTTATTTGTACAGTGCCAACAGATTCCACAGCGCTACAAACAAATGCGGAGTACAATAAAACAATTATAGGGATCACATGGGTAGAGGGCCATGCCAAGAGTTGCACTGTTGTAGTCAGCTCTTAAGAACGTGATCTACAAACAGCTGGACTCTTAGGCTTACATGCTAAGGTGGTTCAGGGGATAGCAATGGAGGAGAGGAACTGGTATAAAGAAAGGTTAGTGTAGGTTGAATGTATCCCTGAACAGTAGAGTCTTTAGGGAGAGCTTGAAGCTTTCAAAACTAGGGGAGAGTCTTGTGGAGCGAGGCAGAGCGTTCCACAAGATGGGAGCCAGTCTGGAGAAGTCCTGTAAATGGGAGTGTGATGAGGTAACAAGAGAGTAGAAGAGTAGGAAGTCATGAGCAGAGCAAAGGGGACAGGAGGGAGAGTATCTGGAGACAAGGTCTGAGATATAGGGGGGAGCAGTGCAATTGAGGGCTTTGTATGTCAGAGTGAGGCATTCATTATGGATTGTAAAGGAGCTAGGCGGCAGGTGGGGAGACCAGAGAGGACAGAGTTGCAGTAATCAAGGCGGGAAAGGATGAGAGAGTGGATTAAAATCTTAGTTGTGTCTTGTGCAAGGAAGTGTCTAATTTTAGAGATGTTTTTGAGGTGGAAGCGGCAGGCTTTAGCCAAGGACTGAATGTGAGGAGTGAAAGAAAGATCTGAGTCAAATGTGACCCCGAGACATCGGGCATGCGGGGTAGGGGTAATGATGGAGTTGTCAACAGTTATAGAGAGATTGGGAGTGGAGATTTTGGAAGAAGGGGGGAAAATAAGGAGCTCAGTTTTGGAGAGATTTAGCTTGAGGTAGTGAGAGGACATCCAGGAAGAGATGTGAGAAAGACAGTTAGTGATATGGGACAGAAAGTGGTGACAGGGCAGAGGATGCCCCAGAGAAGGCTACACTAAAGGTACGGTTTGACAGGTAGGAAGAGAACCACAAGAGGGCTGTGTCACAGATGCCGAAGGATTGGAGGGTTTGTAGCAAAAGAGGGTGGTCAACAGTGTCAAAGGCTGCAGACAGATCAAGGAGGAAAAGCAGAGAGAAATGACCTTTTGATTTTGCTGTAAGAAGGTTGTTGGTAACCTTAACAATTGCTGTCTCTGTGGAGTAATGTGGACGAAATTCAGATTGCAGTGGGTCAAGGAGGGATTTTAATGTAAGGAAGTGGGAAAGGCGTGCATATACTAGTTTTTCGAGAAGCTTTGAGGCAAGAGGGAGGAGGGAAATAGGGCGGTAGTTGGATGGGAAGGTGATTAAGGGAAGGATTTTTTGAGGATAGGTGTGACCAGTGCATGTTTCAGAGATGAGGGAAATATACCAGTGCTGAGGGAGAGGTTGAAAATATTTGTGAGTATAGGGGTAAGGGTAGCAGAGAGGGAGGGGAGTAGCTGTGATGGGATAGGGTCAAGGGGACAGGTAGTGAGGTGAGAGCGCAGTATAAGTGCCAAAACTTCTTCCTCAGTAACAGGGGAGAATGAGCTAAGTTTAAGGTTATGTGGGTTGTGGTTGATTGAGAGCATTTGAGGAGTAAGAGAATGGAATAATGTTGAGAGCAGATTTAGTTTCTGATGGAGTTGATTTTGTTAATGAAGTGGCTGGCAAAGTCTTGAGATAACAGAGAAGTTGTATTAGGAGGTGGGGGAGGGTGGAGAAGAGTATTAAAAGTGGAAAACAAACTTTTGGGTTTGAAGAAAGATTAGAGATAAGAGTAGAGCAGTAGTGTTGCTTATAAAGATTAAGGGCAGAATAGTAGGAGTACAAGATGAATTTGTAATGAAGAAAATCAGCTGAACTCCAATATTTTCTCCAGTGCCGCTCAGCAGTACGGGAACATCTGTGTAGGTAACGTGTCAGAGGAGTATGCTAGGGCTGAGGATGAGCGTGTGATTTCCGAGCTATGGTAAGAGGGGGCAGATTGTCAAGGATGGATGTAAGGGTGGAATTATAGTGGCAGATAGATTGATCAGGGCAGGAAAAGGAGGAGAAGGATGAGAGGAGAGGTTCAAGGTAATTAGCAAGCTGTTGCTGATCTAATGACATAATGCTTCTTGAAGTTTGGTGTGAGGAGAAGAAGGAGGGAGAGTTGTAGGGAGGGATGATATGTTGCAAGTAAGGAGATGGTGGTCAGAAAGAGGAAAGGGAGAGTTTGTGAAGTTTGAGAGAGTGCATCGATAGCAAAAGATCATGTCAACGGAGTGACCTTCTGTGTGAGTGGGAGAATCAGTCCATTGTGACAAACCGAAAGAGGAAGTGAATTGCAACATTTGTTTTGCAGATGAGGCAGTGGGATTGTCAAGAGGGATATTGAAGTCGCCAAGGATGAGGGTAGGGCTGTCTGAGGAAAGGAAATAAGGTAGCCAGGCAGCCAAGTGATCTAGAAATTGAGTTGAGGAGTCAGGGGGTCGGTATATGACTGCAACATGTATAGAGAGAGGAGAGAATAAGCAAATCATGTGGGTTTCGAATGAGGAAAATGTGAGGGAAGAGATAGGTTTCATTTGTTGAAAGGTGCAACGAGAGGAAGGTAAAATACCTACACCACCTTCTTGTCTATTAACAGACCTAGTTGTGTGGATGAAGTGGAGACCCCCATGTGACAGAGCAGCAGTGGATGCTGTGTCTAGGGGAGAGAGCCAGGTTTCTGTTAGGGCCAGAAGGTTGAGGGAGTGGGAGATAAAGAGGTCATGTATAGAAGTGAGCTTGTTGCAAACAGAGGGAGAGTTCCAGAGTGCACGAGTGAAATGGGTAGTGGCTTTTGATACAAGAGGAATGTGAGTAAGGTTGGCTGAGTTTTGTTTTCTGAGTCTATGGGACGGTACACATGGATGTTACAATAAATATACCAAATATCACAAACAAACAGAATGTGAAATAAATGTGATAACAAAAATAATAAAAAGAAAAGAAAACCAAATAAAGTTCTGAAATAAGGATATGTCTGAGTCCTCTGGATGAATTATTCAGCTTGTTAGCGTTCCTCAGTGGGATCCCATGCAAAAGGAAACAGAAAATTGCAACATAGTGTGAATCTGTAACGGCACTTTGAGGAAGTAGTTATTTTGTAACAAATGACTACTCACATTTGTTGGAGCTTTCGACTAAGCTCAAGGATATGCGCACTCCCACTTTATACTGATGGGAAAACAGTACACTAGGCAAAACTTGGATACAAATTTTATTTAAAATATATATAAGCGTCACAAAAGCCTTAATAACACCACAGTGTAAGGGTAAAAAAGTAGATTTAAAATAGCAAATGCTTCAAATAGCCAAACTTGCAGAGAGGTAAATGGATCAGCAGAAGTGTGACCGCCGAAACCAGTACCTCTTAGTTGCAAGGCAACAGCGCTATTACCCCAGGTGTCCTGGCTGATGTAGAGACGCAATAAAAGTCAAATAGAACAGTTCAGTTCCGACGTACGTTTCGCTGGTATGCTTTGTCAAGGAATGAAAGTGCGCATGTCCAAGAATCCTTATAAATGGGTAATTGATGAATTTTTGCCAGGTTTGTGGTTAAGTCCTCCATTTTGAAAATTGGCATTGAGGTAATTTAAATTTATAAAAGCTAGTATGTTTCTCCAACTTCTTTCTGTCTTATGCATTTTGATGATGTATGCACTTAAGTTAAGTTAAAGAACCAAATTTGAAAAATCGTACATTATAGTGTTACAACATTATAAATATATACAAAGCTATAAAAAATGGATAACATAGTTACATTGTACCTACAATTAATATTGATGCTAGTGATATATATGGGTATTGATCTTTAACCCCTTAGTGTGAAAGTATTAATTAATCAATTACCCATTTATAAGGATTCTTGGACATGCGCACTTTCATTCCTTGACAAAGCATACCAGCGAAACGTACGTCGGAACTGAACTGTTCTATTTGACTTTAATTGCATCTCTACATCAGCCAGGACACCTGGGGTAATAGCGCTGTTGCCTTGCAAATAAGAGGTACTGGTTTCGGCGGTCACACTTCTGCTGATCCATTTACCTCTCTGCAAGCTTGGCTATTTGAAGCATTTGCTATATTAAATCTGCTTTTGTACCCTTACACTGTGGTGTTATTAAGGCTTTTGTGATGCTTTTATATATTTTAAATAAAATTTGTATCCAAGTTTTGCCTAGTGTACTGTTTTCCCATCAGTATAAAGTGGGAGCGCGCATATCCTTGAGCTTAGTCGAAAGCTCCAACAAATGTGAGTAGTCATTTGTTACAAAATAACTACTTCCTCAAAGTGCCGTTACAGATTCACACTATGTTGCAATTTTCTGTTTCCTTTTGCATGGGATCCCACTGAGGAACGCTAACAAGCTGAATAATTCATCCAGAGGACTCAGACATATCCTTATTTCAGAACTTTATTTGGTTTTCTTTTCTTTTTATTATTTTTGTTATCACATTTATTTCACACATGGATGTGCATGACTAGGCAGTTGTTGAGGACCAGCATTAGGGGAGATGTCACCAGCAGTTAGTAAAAGCAAGAGGGAGAGTGACATGAGATACAGATTTGCAGTAATGAGACTAATTTTGAGATGAGGTGCAGGGGGGAGATAGAGGCCTCTATTTATCAAGGTCTGTCAGACCTGATCTGACAGTGCGGATCAGGTCTGACAGACCTCGCTGAATACGGCGAGCAATACGCTCGCCGTATTCAGCATTGCACCAGAAGCTCACAAGAGCTGTTGGTGCAACGCCGCCCCTGCAGACTCGCGGCCAATGGGCCGCATGCAGGGGGTGTCAATCAACCCGATTGTACTCGATCAGGTTGATTTCCGGCGATGTCTGTCCTCCTGCTTAGATCAGGCGGACAGGTTATGGAACAGCGGTCTTTGTGACCGCTGCTTCATAACTGCTGTCTCTGGCGAGCCTGCAGGCTCGCCAGAAACACGGGGCATCAAGCTCCATCCGGAGCTTGATAAATATGCCCCACAGTGTTTAGGAATAGGTAAAGTTCATGAGTACAAAAGTAAGGTGAGTTTAAGAGAGATGGGCTAATGAACAGTGCCGGTGGAGAAGGAGAAGGAGTAATTGAAATATAAATATAAGTGCAATGAAATATAAATATAAAAGTGCAATGAAATATAAATATAAGTGCAATGGAACTCATTGCAGTCAAGTAGATGAAAACATGAAAAATCACATTTATGCAATATTCATATTTAAAGAGAGACTGAACCCACATTTTTTCTTTTGTGATTCAGATAGAGCATGCAATTTTAAGCAACTTTCTAATTTACTCCTATTATCAATTTTTCTTCGTTCTCTTGCTACCTTTATTTGAAAAAGAAAGTCCAGAACCTTAGACAGCACTCTTTGATTAGTAGATAAATGTATCCACCAATCAGCAAGAACAACCCAGTTTGTTCACCAAAATGGGCCGACATCTAAACTTACATTCTTGATTTTCAAATAAAGATACAAAGAGAATGAAAACATTTGCTAATAGGAGTAATATAGAAAGTTGCTTAAAATTGCATGCTCCATCTGAATCACAAAAGAAAAAAATTGGGTTCAGTGTCCCTTTAATAAAGTGTTTATGTATTTACTGTCAACATTTTACATTCCATTTTTAAATAGATATTCATATATAAGGTAAATATGTATACTTTAGTAAAAAACACACGCACACACACATATATATAAATATATATATATATATATATATACAGAAGTATATATATGTATATATATATATATATATATATATATATATATATATATACAGTATATTTATATATATTTATATGTATTTATGAATAAATAGAACACATTATTCTATGCGAAGAACAGTGGAATGTGAAATATTAATATTTCATGTCATTTAGAGCAATTCAGAAAATGTGATCGGTCTTACACGAGAGTAAGTCTATGGGGAAATATGTTAATGTGGTTTTAATATTATAACTTCGGCTTTTTGCGCAACGTCAGGTTAGTGTGTGAGTGAAAACTTTGAGCTTTTAATACATGCAGCACCCGACATGCACAAAAAGCTTTCTTCTAGCAGAGTTAGTGTGCAAGTGAGAGCGATAAGATAGTAACATAGTAACATAGTAGATGAGGTTGAAAAAATACCGAAGTCCATCATGTTCAACCTATACAAATCTAATATACTTACAAAAAAACTCCAGTTGAGCTTAAATTAATGCCACTTAAAGGTGACCCATTTAATACAAGCAGTCATATCCATGAATTCTTTTTATAGCCAGAAATGTATCCAAACCATTTTTAAATGTATCTAAGGTATTGGTATTCACTACCTCCTTTGGTAATGAGTTCAACAATTGTATTGTTCTTAAAGTGAAAAAATGTTTAGGTTGCAAAATATTAAATCTCCTTTCCTCCAGCCTTAAATTGTGACCTCTTGTCACAAACAATTTTCTTGGAATTAATAGTGCTTCTGCTATCTCTGTATATGGGCCTTGAATATATTTATATAAAGTAATCATCTAATCTCAAGCGCTTTTTTTCTAGAGAAAACAGACCCAGTTTGGCTAACCTCTCCTCATAGCTTAAATTCTCCATTCCCATTATTAGCTTTGTGGCCCTTCTCTGAACTTTTTTTAGGTCTGCAATGACTTTTTTTGAGATCGGTCCCCAGAACTGCACTCCATACTCAAGGTGAGGAGGCCGATTTACCAAATGTCTGTTGGACCTGATCCGACAGTGTGGATCAGGTCCGACAGACATCGCTGGATGCGGAGAGCAATACGCTCTCTGTATTCAGCATTGTGCCAGCAGCTCACAAGAGCTGCTGGTGCAACGCCGCCCCCTGCAGACTCGGCCACCAGCAGGGAGGTGTCAATCAACCCGATCGTACTCATGAGAGCATGCAGACAGGGTTATGGATCAGCAATCTTTAGACCACTGCTCCAAAACTTGTGTTTCTGGCGAGTCTGAAGACTCGCCAGAAACACGGGCCCTCAAGCTCCATCCGGAGCTTGATAAATGGGCCTCCATGTCTTACCAGGGATTTATTTATATAGTGACAAAATTATGCTTTCCTCCCTTGCATTAACGCCTCTTTTAATACATGCTAGTATCTTATTAGCATTAGAAGCTGCTGTCCTGCATTGTGCACCCATCTTTAGCTTGTTATCTATTACTACTCCCAAATCTCTTTCCTCCTCTGTTTGGCTAAGTCTTGTCTCATTTAACCTCTTAAGGACATATGACGGAATTTTTCCGTCATAATACAATTGAGCAAACTGAAAGCTGTGTCCTTAAAGGGTTAAATAATACATTGCCTGCTTTTTTTACTTCCAAAATGTAGAACTTTGCATTTCCCATATTAAATCTCAGTTTTCATTTACCTACCCATACTTTTAATTTTTGCAGATCTCCTTGTAATGAAAGTTCATCCTGCTCTCATCTAATGACCTTACACAACTTTGTATCATCTGCAAAAATAGAGATGTTGCTATTAAAAATATTAAAAAGAACAGGGCCCAGTACTAATCCTTTGGGGACTCTACTGATTACATGTGTCCAATCTGAGTATGATCCATTTACTACTACTCTTTGCTCCCTATCTTTTATCCAGTTATTTATCCATGAGCTAACATTTTTAGATATTCCCAGTCCCTTAATTTTGTACATTAATCTATCATGTGGCACTGTATCAATCGCCTTTGCAAAATCTAAGTAGTGATGTCCCGAACTGTTTGCCCGCGAACGATTCACCGCGAACTTAGCTTGTTCGCGTTCGCCGCTGCGGCGAACATATGCGATGTTCGATCTGCCCCCTATGTGTCATCATTGAGGAAACTTTGACCCTGTATGTCACAGCCTTCTGACACATTAGAGCCAATCAGCATCAGACACTCCTTCACAGACCCTCCCAGCTTCTTGGCAGCAGCCATTTTAGACTCATAACGACCTTGCTTTGTTAGTGAGAGGAGCTTTTGTGATGCTGCTGCTGCCATTATAGGGAAATAGATAGCTAGGCTAGTGTATTTAGTGTCCACTACAGTCCTGAAGGACTCATCTCATCTCTGCTGCAAGGACAGCACCCCAAAAAGCCCTTTTTAGGGCTATAACTTCAGTCGGGTTTTTTTGTTTTTTTTTCTTTGTATTTTTATTTGCATTTGCCTGGCTTTCAGCCTGTGTGTGAGGCTCACAGCATATGCTGTGATTAGTGCCACCACTGATATCTGCCTAACAACATTAGTTTAAATTTAACCAACAAAAATTGGAAATTATTTTGCTAGTGTAATTTATTTTCATTTTCTATCAGGCCTGTGTCTCTCAGGCTAACACAGCATATACTTTAGTTTTTTTCAGTCTTTTGTTTAATTGCTCTGTGCCAGTCACCACTTATATCTGCTTTACTTTATTTTAATTTTTTAAAAAAAACTTTTAAATCATTTTGCTAGTGTAATCTAATTTCATTTTCTATCAGGCCTGTGTGTTTTGCTGACTTACAGAGCATACTGTGTTTAATTGCTGCCCTCCCTAGTCTATCAGGCACAACTCATATGTGTTTAACCTTTTTTTTAAATTCCCCCCAAAAAAACTTTAAATCATGTTGCTAGTGTAATTTAATTTTATTTTCTATCAGGCCTGTGTGTATCTGACTTACAGAGCCTACTGTGGTTAATTGCTGCATTACCAAGGCTAGCAGCCACGACTCATATGTACTTAACCTTTTTCTTTAAATAAAAAAAATAAAAAAACTTTTAATCATTTTGCTAGTGTAATCTAATTTTATTTTCTATCAGGCCTGTGTGTATCTGACTTACAGAGACTACTGTTTTTAATTGCTGCCCTTCCAAGGCTATCAGCCACGACTCATATGTGCTTAACCTTTTTCTTTAAATTAAAAAAAAAAATCTTTAAATCATTTTACTAGTGTAATCTAATTTTATTTTCTATCAGGCCTGTGTGTATCTGACTTACAGAGCATACTGTTGTTAATTGCTGCCCTACGTAGCAGCCAGCCAGTGCCACCACTCATATCTGCTTAACATTATTTTAAATTTAAAAGAAAAACTTTTAAATTATTTTGCTAGTGTAATCTAATTTAATTTTCTATCAGGCCTGTGTGTTTCTCACTTACACAGCATACTGTGGTAAATTGCTGCCCTACCTACCAGCCACGACTCATATCTGCTTTACATTATTTTAAAGTTAAATTTTTTTTTTAAATCATCTTGCTGCTAGTGTAATTTAATTTATTTTTTCCATCAGGCTTGTGTGTTTCTGGCCCACATCATATAG
This sequence comes from Bombina bombina, assembly GCF_027579735.1. NCBI lineage: Eukaryota > Metazoa > Chordata > Amphibia > Anura > Bombinatoridae > Bombina > Bombina bombina. The sequence continues at coordinate 538,598,215 of NC_069505.1, read as the reverse complement.
TGTTACACAGATTAATTGTTTTTTTTTCCACCACTTATATCTGGTGTAACAACATTAGTGTAAATTTTATGTAAAAATGTTTTTAACATCAGTCCTCTTCTAGTGTTATTAAATTTTAGTTGCCAGGCCAGCCAGGCTGCCATTAGTGCCAGCCTGTGTGTCAGGCTGCCAGCATATACTGTGCCTACTTCTATCCTCAGTGCCAGTCCAAAACTCCTATCTGTTGTAACATAACATTAAAATTTGTAAAAAATATTTACATCACTCTTCGAGTGTTATTTAATATTAGTTCACAGGCCAGCCTGCCACCACTAGTGCCAGCCTGTGTGTCAGGCTGCCAGCACATACTGTGCCTAGTTCTATCCTGAGTGCCATTACTCCTATCTGTTGTAACATTTTTGTAACTTTTTTTAAAAACAAACTGTTACATCATTCTGCTATTGTTATTTAATTGCAGTTGCCTGCCTGCCTGCCAGCGTGTGTGCCAGGCCCACTTGCCAACTAGTTACACTAATCATATTTGTTGTCACAGTATTGTTAATATTTAAAATAAAAAAATGCTAGATTGTGAATCATCAGTTTGCTCGTGCCATTGAATTGCAGTTTCCTCCTGCCTGCCAGCGTGTGTGCCAGGCCCACTAGCCAACTAGTGCCACCAATCATATTTTTTGTAACAGTATTGAATTTTTTTTAAATCATAACTTTTTTGACTGTGAATCTTCAGTCTCCTAGTGCCATTGAATTGCAGTTTCCTCCTGCCTGCCAGCCTGTGTGCCAGGCCCACTTCCCAGGCCCACTTCCCAACTAGTTACACCAATCATATTTGTTGTAACAGTATTGTTAATATTTAAAAATCAAAATTGTTAGATTTTGAATCATTAGTTTGATCATATGTATATTGCATCGATTAAGCTATGTATAATCTATGTATCTATCTATCAAATCTATCTAACTCATGGTTGTGCAAATGGACTGTTTGCGGTTGTTTGCGGTGCGTTACACTTGGAGTTTGCTCTGTCACTGTGAACCGGCCTTAACACTTATACTACCTGATAGATACAACATCATAACTGATGTTTTAAAGCACGTTATTGCAAACAATTTGGGAATGTTAGGTGATTTAGGCCTTTTATGGGTTAAAAGCAGACTCTGCATCAACTATGTAATTTTCCATGGGAGTTTTGCCATGGATTCCCCTCCAGCATGCCACAGTCCCGGTGTTAGTCCCCTTGAAACAACTTTTCCATCACTATTGTGGCCAGAAAGAGTCCTTGTAGGTTTTAAAGTTCGCCTGCCTATTGAAGTCAATGGCGGTTCGCCGGTTCGCGAACAATACCGGAAGTTCGAGTCCGCCGTTCGCGAACCGAAATTTTTAAGTTCGCGACATCACTAAATCTAAGTATGTCTATAGTTATCTATAATTTTACTTACTTCCTTGTAGAATCTAATTACATTAGTTTAACATGATCTATTTCTCATAAAACCATGCGGATTTGAACTCATAATTCTGTTTACACGAATATGCTCATCAATATAATCCCTTATAATCCCTTCAAGTATCTTCCCCACTATTTATGTCAGACTAACTGGTCTATAATTTCCTGGATCAGCTCTGCTTCCATTTTTTAAAAGTGGCACCATATCAGATTTACGCCAATCCCTATCCTATGCCTGAGGATAAGGAGTCCTGAAAAATAAAGGGACATAATACTCATATGCTAAATCACTTGAAACTGATGCAGCATAACTGTAAAAAGCTGACAGGAAAATATCACCTTAGCATCTCTATGTAAAAAAGGAAGATATTTTACCTCACAATTTCCTCAGATCACCAGAGTTAGTTCTGTGTAAAAAGTTATACTCAGCTGCTGCCCAGCTGCAGGTAAAAAAATAATAATGAAGAAATGAACAGCAGTAAATCAGCATCAACGTGCTGAGGTCATGAACTCTTTTACTGTGATCTCATGAGATTTGACTTAACTCTCATGAGATTTCATAGTAAACTTCCTTAAACTGAATAGGGAAATAAGATGAGCGTGCATGAAAGCTCAATCCCTTAGCTGTCCCGGACAGACATACTGACTTGCTGCTTAGAAGTCCTTTACAATGGGATGTGGCTACTGAGGATTTCTTTGAGGAACAATATATTTCTTTTTTACATATAGATGTTCAGGTGATATTTTCTAGTGAGCTTTTTACAGCTATGCTGCATCACTTTCAAGTGTTTCAACATTTGGGTATCGTGGACCTTTAAGTGTAGAGGTTTGTCTATAACAGTGCTAAATTCCCGTAAAACCCTAGGGTGTATTCTATCTGGGTCTGGAATTTTATTTACCTTAATATTATCCAGTTTTGTCCTGACATCCTCTAGACATAACCCAGTTAATGGTATGGACTGGCATGTTCTCGTTTATTCCAAAGTATCCTCCATTGGTTTCTCTCTTAAGCATACTGAAGAAAAGAATTGGTTTAGTACCTCAGCCTTCTCCCTGTGACTGTTAATCATGCTACCCTCCATGCATTGTAATGTACCTATATTGTCCTTCTTAGATTTATTTTGCTATTTATGTACTTAAAGAACCTTTTAGGGTTTGACTTAGAATCCTTTGCAATCAATCTTGGATTTTCAATTGTGGCTAATTTGATTGCTTTTTTGCATGCTTTGTTACATTCCTTATAAATATGGTATGTTGAGTCTGCACTATTTTCTTTGAATAGTTTAAATGCCCTACGTTTTTTTCCTAATTTTTATTTAGCCACATCACTTAGATAGAAACATTATATTGATAAAGAAAGCAAAAACATATACAATGTGATCATTATAAAAATGTTTACAACTATGTGTGATGATGCCACTAGTAAAATGAAATGTTGCACCCAAAACCATTTGAGGAACCTTTTGGAAGATTATATTTTAAGAGGAAAATGTCACCTTTAAGAAAAATATCAATATAAAAAATTTTAATTGCTCCAAGAATGAATAGATAGTTAGGAGCCCTAAACTGCATACCCCACTGGAAGTATTTTTTTTTTTTAAGTGGGCAAAAGGGTTGTAATTTCTGTATGCACATTAGCATTTAGAAGAAGAAGAAAATATGATTAGTATTATAACTTGTACATATATGAGTATTATAAATCAGAAAATGTGATTAATCTAATGTAGTGCCCCTACACATAATCTTATGAAGGGAAAACTAAAAGAAGCCTAAACACTAAGTGCTAGGAGCACATGAAAAACATTGAAGAGGAAAATGTTCTAAAGACCCACATGACCCCTTGTTATAACACCCTGAAGCCCATTTTTAAAATAAAGCCCCTATACAGGTTTTAATCACTGTGGTAATAGTGATCACCTGACATGTATAAAATTGCATTTATTTGAGTACAGGATCATGAGGGCCCCTATATGCACATCAAAGTTATATACATTTACCAAAAGGGCCCTTTTTATATATGGGTAACCCCTTCCTCTTTTAACAACAGAGATAAGGAAAAAGCACACTATTTTTGTGCAGCCTAGCTTATTAAAATGTTAACAAAAATATTATTTTTTTTTACACATTTTGTTGTTGAGCTTTCATGTGTCAACAATGGTGTAGTATTAAATGTGAGCAGCACCATTCCCTCTAAGGTGTGCGCGCATGCGGGGGCACAACTCCTCCCAAGCTAGCACACAGGGGACTTCAAACAGCGCACATCAAGTTATTAAAGTGAGCATTTTTTTCCCTTTAATGGTGGCCGTTCTGCAGAAGCACTGGAACTTAGTGCGGCGAATTAGTGCTGGGTACTAAGGGAAGTGGAGAGATTGGTAAGAGATGGCGTGCAAAGTTTAAACTACAGGGATCTGACAGTAGCACTGATTGTTACACTGGAGGACTATGGGTAATCCCTTAGTCTTTTAACAACAGAGATAAGGAAAAAAACACAATTTTTTGCCATCATCTTGTTTATTAAAATGTTAACAAAAAACAAAAATATACATTTTTTTGCACAGTTTGTTGTTGAGCTTTCACGTGTTATGATATAAACATAAAACAATGCTGTAGTATAAATCTTCATTGGCGCTTAAATGTAAACAGCACCATTCCCTCTAAGGTGTGTGTGCGAGTGTGCGTACACCACTTCCCAAGCTAGCAAACAGGGGATTTCAAACAGGGACAGTAAAAACCAGCATTTTTGTTGTTTAAAAAGGTAGATAATCCCTTTATTAGCCATTCCCCAATTTTGCATAACCAATACTATTATATTAATATACTTTTTACCTCTGTGATTACCTTGTATCTAAGGGGCATATGTATCAAGCTCCGTATGGAGCTTGATGCGCAGTGTTTCTGGCGAGCCTGCAGGCTCGCCAGAAACAGCAGTTATAAAGCAGCGGTCACAAAGACCGCTGCTCCATAACCTGTCCGCCTGCTCTGAGCAGGAGGACAGACATTGCAGCAATTCAACCCGATCGAGTACGATCGGGTTGATTGACACCCCCCTGCTGGCGGCCGATTGGCCGCGAGTCTGCAGGGGGCAGCATTGCACCAGCAGCTCTTGTGATGCTGAATACGGCGAGAGTATTGCTCGCAATATTCAGCGATGTCTGTCGGACCTGATCCGCACTGTTGGATCAGGTCAGACAGACATTGATAACTAGAGGCCTAAGCCTCTTCAAACTGCCCCCTTTTTTCAGTTCTTTTGACAGACTTGCATTTTTAGCCAATCAGTGCTGACTTCTAGGAGCTTCACGTGCCTGAGCTCAATGTTATCTATATGAAACACATGAACTAATGATCTCTAGTGGTGAAAAAACGCTTTCAGGTGGTCAAAATGCTTTCAGACTAGAGGTGGCCTTCAAGGTCTAAGAAATTAGCGTATAAACCTCCTAGGTTTAGCTTTCAACTAAGACTACCAAGAGAACAAAGCAAAATTGGTAATAAAAATAAATTGGAAAGTTGTTTACATGCCCTATTTAAATCATGAACGTTTTTTTTTTTTTACTTTACTGTCCCTTTAATTTAAAGTGAGTATTTATATATATATTTTCTTTTAATGCAGCAGTTTTGCAGAAGCACTGGTAGATAGTGCGGGGAATTAGTGCTGGGTATTAAGGGAAGAGGAGGATTTGGTAAAAGACAGTGTGCAAAGTTTAAACTACAGGGATCTGACAGTAGCCCTGAAAGTTAAAGTGACAGTGTACTTGAAAAATGTTATTGTTTAAAAAGATAGACAATCCCTTTATTACCCATTCCCCAGTTTTGCATAATAAACAGTTTTATTAATACACATATTACCTCTGTTATTATCTTAAATCTAAGCATCTGTAGACTACCCCCTCATCTCAGTGCTTTTGACAGACATGCAATTTAGCCAATCAGTGCAGACTCCTAAATAACTCAACGGGACTGAGCATAATGTTTATCTATATGACACGCATGAACTAGTACTATCTAACTGTGATTTTTTTTTTTAAATACTCTGAGCAAAAAGGCAGTTTTCAAGAGGCAAATTTGATTAAAGTAAATTTGAAAGTTGTTTAAAATTGCATGCCCTATCGGAATCATGAAAGTTTAATTTTGACTAGACTGTCCCTTTAAACTTAGGAGTGTCACGGGGTGGAGTCAACTGAGAAGGGGAATAGATGCACTGCAGCAGAGCTACTGCATATAATACCATGCAATGTTTGTGATTAGCAAATACCTCCTGATCGCGAACTCCCAGCTAACTCTCCAACGCTGAATCATCTCCTGCCAGACCAGGAAGACCAGAGGTGATGAGTGGCAAGGTATAAAGGCCCAACACCTATTTCTTTCAAATTAGGAACCCAATGCTGCCTGTGGATGGGGTAATAGTGGAGGACAGAACCGAGACCACGAGGTAGCCGTGACTACTATAGACAGCAGTTAAAATAGCAGCGCCAAAAGCGTTATAGCTCTGAGTGACATCACAGACTCCGGGGGAGACAGAGGCCTAAACAAGAGCAACGACCTACTAAAGAGATGCTGCACGGCAGGTTCGGCTGTCTACTAAATGTAAGTTTTATGACTCACACGAACACAAGATTTATATTTATGGGAGCCGGTTTAAGTAGACTTATAGGGGCATATCTATTAAGCTCCGTATGGAGCTTGAAGACCCGTGTTTCTGGTGAGCCTTCAGGCTCGCCAGAAACACCAGTTATGAAGCAGCGGTCTAAAGACTGCTGCTCCATAACCTGTCCGCCTGTTCTGAGGAGGCAGACAGACATCGCAGCAATTCAACCCGATCGAATACGATTGGGTTGATTGACACCCCCCTGCTAGCGATTGGTTGGCCGCAAATCTGCAGGGGGCGACATTGCACCAGCAGTTCACAAGAGCTGCTGGTGCAATGCTGAATACGGAGAGTGTATTGCTCTCCACATTCAGCGATGTCTGTCGGACCTGATACGCAATGTCAGATCATGTACTACAGGCCTTTCATAAATAGGCCCCATAAAGTAAATATCAGAGACTCTATCTCTAGGCTGAGAAGAGTTTATTGCTCACAGAATAAGACATTATAAAGTTGCCGCAACTCTTGTATCAGCATATAGGTTTTTTTTTTTTAAAACACAGCCTATTCTAACTGAGTAGACCCAGGAGTGAGTATACAGTTGAATTAACCTCATACCCTTAAAAAGGCTGCAATCAGCATGAAGAGATATTACCCTGAACATATAACCTGTAAGGGGTATTTAATAATAAGTATACAGTGTAACATAAAATTTGGCCACATCTGCACCCTTCCCCCCCATTTGCTCACCCCTGTGCAAAAACCGGTAAACGAGCCGGGTGTGTGCCGCCAATTACAGAAATAGACTCCAGCTGTCAAGCAAACTTTTGTGATGAGCAGGGTGGGTGCCACAATGCCTCCATATTATGCTGTGTGTTCCTTGTCATTTAGTAGAGTGATCAGCTGACTATGTAGGAAACTTTGTGCACATGCATTAGGCATGATATTGTATGGGAGTAAAGAGGTGGGCGGGACCATGAGCAGACCGGGAAATTTATTTCTCATCTCAGAGACGATGTAGCTGTGTGGTAGGTTTATGGACAAAGTCTGCTGACTAGTTTTACTATAGTTTTTAGTGGTCTGTACCTGTTCTGTAAATCCTGGAATTCTGAGCATCAGCTGCTTATTCCTAAAAGTCTAACTCTAGAGGTAGCTATAAGAAACAGTGATTATTTTCTCTTATAGGAGCATGTAATTAAAGTTTTAACAATACTAAGGTACTGCATTTACTTTTGCTAAGCTCTGTTGATAGATTATGGTTATGGTTGTGTGTATGTGTGAATTATACAGTTGTCAAAATATCTTATTTTTTTATTTCTATAATGGTATAAAACTGACTATAGGGGTTACTACTGATAAAGACTTTTCTGCAGGGCAGAAACCACTGGTATTTGTGTGTATATATATATATATATATATACACACACATATAATTTTGAATGCCTAGGGCAGCACAAAACCTAAATACACCACTGGCTGCTCTTATAATCCTGGCCCTGACAGCCAATCCTGATGCATTATAAATAGGTCCTGGGGGTAACTGGCAGATCACAGTTCATGGTGTAAATATTTAATATATTATAGGGGGCAGTTAGTGGTCACACTAGTTATATGTATACAGTCAATCTGCAGTGCACTGTCTGCAGGCAGAGGGGAGGACAAGGATGCAGCTGGCTATCAACTAGTTAGGTGGGTGCCAAATTGAAAAATGTCAAATGATATATTATTGATCATGATGAGATGATGTGTATATATGTATGTGTGTGCTTCCATCCGTGGGTATGCTGATGCACCATTGAGTTACCTTTTTTATAAGGGGGGGCCAAAACAAAAATCTTGCACCAGGGCCTGCTGTTCATTAGGTCCACCACTGCCTGTCAACTACAAGATACTAGATACTGGTGTAAAAATAACTGTAGCGGGAACCTCCCAAATTTTGTGTAAACCCAAAGCTATTATCCGCTGTAACTTAGCTTGTGGATGCAGAGTCACTAACGCTCACTACTACATGTGAAAAGCATTGAATATAACCCAGACTCACAAAAGATCATCTACTCTGATCACTAACTCAAGATTGATAACCCCCATAACATTTAAGAAGGAACATTCTCATAGAAAAAAAAATCAAAGCAGCTTGAGGGGCCTAAGAGAACAGTTGCAGATCACATTAACAGCAAGCTTCACACAGACAGAGACCTGTCTGACAAAGACTCACAAGGTTCACCTACACGGCATGGAATAGCTGGAGCTATAGACCAACATGATCAATCCCCCTCTAACACAGATAATGGCCTCTATTTATCAAGAAGTCAACCGCAAATACATTGGAATTCCGCAGCGTATTAGTGGCGAGCCTGATTCCCTTTATTTATCAATAGTGATGTTGCGAACCTAAAATTTTGCATTCGCGAACGGCGAACGCGAACTTCCGCAAAAGTTCGCGAACCAGCGAACCGGGTGAACCGCCATAGACACAATAGGCAGGCGAATTTTAAAACCCACAGGGACTCTTTCTGGCCACAAAAGTGATGGAAAGGTTGTTTCAAGGGGACTAACACCTGGATTGTATGCCGGAGGGGGATCCATGGCAAACTCCCATGGAAAATTACATAGTTGATGCAGAGTCTGGTTTTAATCCATAAAGGGCATAAATCACCTAACATTCCTAAATTGTTTGGAATAACGTGCTTTAAAACATCAGGTATGATGTTGTATCGTTCAGGTAGTGTAAGGTTTTTTTTTTTAAAATGTACACTACTGTTTTAGCAGATATGACTTGCACTGGTGTGACACAGTGCCCTGGCAGGACCTGCAGCGCACACGTGTGAGGGAAACTGACTGCTATTATTTCACAATAAAAAAGGATTTGTTTTTTTAAATGTATGTACACTACTGTTTTAGCAGATATGACTTGCACTGGTGTGACACTGTGCCCTGGCAGGACCTGGAACGCACACGTGTGAAGGAAACTGACTGCTATTATTTCACAGTAAAAAAAGTTTTTTTTTTTTTTTTAAATGTACACTACTGTTTTAGCAGATATGACTTGCACTGGTGTCACACTGTGCCCTGGCAGGACATGAAACGCACACGTGTGAAGGAAACTGACTGCTATTATTTCAAATTAAAAAAAGGTTGTTTTTTTTTTTTAAATGTACACTACTGTTTTAGCAGATATGACTTGCACTGGTGTCACACTGTGCAATGGCAGGACCTCAAACGCTCACGTGTGAAGGAAAATGACTGCTATTATTTCAAATTAAAAAAAGTTTTTTTTTTTTATTTTAAATGTACACTACTTTTTTTAGCAGATATGACTTGCACTGGTGTCACACTGTGCCCTGGCAGGACCTCAAATTTTTAAATGTACACTACTGTTACACCAGATATGAGTGGTGGCACTGGGCAAGTAGGCACAGTATACGCTGTGAGCCTGAGCTGGCAGGCAGGCTGCAATTAGATTACACAGAAAAAAAAAAAAAAAAAGCAGACTGATGTTCTAGCCCTAAAAAGGGCTTTTTGGGGTGCTGTCCTTACAGCAGAGATCAGATGAGTCCTTCAGGTCTGTAGTGGACACTGAATACACTAGCCTAGTTATCGATTTCCCTATTAAATCAGCAGCAGCTACACTGTCCCTCCTCTCATTAAGAATGCAGGCTCCAAATGAATCTAAAATGGATGCTGTCCAGGAGGTGGGAGGGTCTGGGAGGGAGTGTCTGCTGCTGATTGGCTGGAATGTGTCTTGTGACTGTGAGCTACAGGGTCAAAGTTTACTCAATGATGACGAATAGGGGGCAGATCGAACATTGCATATGTTCGCCGTCCGCTGCAAACGTGCTATGTTCGCTGCGAACTATTTGCGGCAGAACTGTTCGCGACATCACTATTTATCAAACCCTACAGACCGGCAAAAGTAGAATTTTGTGACATAACATACAATTTGCCGGTCTCAGTCCGACACAGATCGATGCTTACGTCACTACAGATGTTCCGAATGCAAATTTGGCACTATCTGACTACTTTTGCAAGTTATCAAATTTCTACCAGGTATGCTTGGCACTATTCCGGCCCAGCGTACCTGGTTTTCAATCCGCCGCCCTGGAGGTGGCGAATGCCATAGGAATCAATGGGAGTCGGAAAGCAGCGAGAGCTTATGTTCGCTGCTGCCCGATATCCCATTGATTCCTATCGTAAATGTCTACACCTAACACCAGATCACCTAATACCTAGTTTTCAATCCGCCGCCCTGGAGGCGGCGGATGCCATAGGAATCAATGGGCGTCTGAAAGCAGCGAAAGCTTATGTTCGCTGCTGCCCGATATCCCATTGATTCCTATGGGAGTATAAAAGTTACGTTTACACCTAACACTCTAACAAGTACCCTGAGTCTAAAGCACCCCTAATCTGCCGTCCCCTACACTGCCGCCACCTAAATTATACTTATTAACCCCTAATCTGTCGCCCCTTACACCGCCGCCACCTACATTATACTTATTAACCCCTAATCTGCAGCCCCCTACACCGCCGCCATCTACATTATACTTATTAACCCCTAATCTGCCATCCCCAACGTCGTTGCCACTATATTAAATTTATTAACCACTAAACCTAAGTCTAACCCTAACACCCCCTAATTTAAATATAAATTAAATAAATCTAAATAAAACCTACTATTAATAACTAAATTATTCCTATTTAAAACTAAATACTTACCTGTAAAATAAACCCTAAGATAGCTACAATATAACTAATAGTTACATTGTATCTAGCTTAGGGTTTATTTTTATTTTACAGGCAAGTTTGTATTTATTTTAACTAGGTAGAATAGTTACTAAATAGTTATTAACTATTTACTAACTACCTAGTTAAAATAAATACAAAAGTACCTGTAAAATCAAACCTAACCTAAGTTACACTAACACCTAACACTACCCTACAATTAAATAAATTAACTAAATTAAATACAATTAAATAAATTAAATTATCTAAAGTACAAAAAACCCCCAATAAATTACAGAAAATAATAAACAAATTACAGATATTTAAACTAATTACACCTAATCTAATAGCCTTATCAAAATAAAAAAGCCCCCCCAAAATAAAAAAAACCCTAGCCTAAACTAAACTACCAATAGCCCTTAAAAGGGCCTTTTGCGGGGCATTGACCCAAAGTAATCAGCTCTTTTACCTGAAACAAAAAATACAAACAACCCCCCAACAGTAAAACCCACCACCCACACAACCAACCCCCCACATAATTTACTAACTAAAGAAACCTAAGCTCCTCATTGCCCTGAAAAGGGCTGATTGGAACAACCAATAGAATGCGAGCTCAATCCTATTGGCTGAATGGATCAGCCAATAGGATTGAAGTTCAATGCTATTGGCAGATTGAATCAGCTAATAGGATTTTTTCTACCTTAATTCCGATTGGCTGATATAATTCTATCAGTCAATCAGAATCTAAGGGACGCCATCTTGGATGATGTCACTTAAAGGTAGCTTTATTCATCTTTAGTCGTCGGAAGAAGGGGATGCTCCACGTAGGATGTCTTGAAGATGGACCCGCTCCACGCCGGATGAATGAAGATAGAAGATGCCGTCTGGATGAAGACTTCTGCCCATCTGGAGGACCATTTCGCCTGGCTTGGATGAAGACTTCTCCCGGCTTCTTTGAGGACTTCGGCCCGGCTTGGATGAAGACGTCTCCCAGTAAGTCGATCTTCAGGGGGTTAGTGTTAGGTTTTTTTAAGGGTGTATTGGGTGGGTTTTATTTTTAGGTTAGGGCTTTGGGCCGCAAAAGAGCTAACTGCCCTTTTAAGGGCAATGCCCATCCAAATGCCCTTTTCAGGGCAATGGGGAGCTTAGGTTTTTTTAGTTAGTAATTTATTTGGCGGGGTTGGTTGTGTGGGTGGTTGGTTTTACTGTTGGGGGGGTTGTATGTATTTTTTGTTTCAGGTAAAAGAGCTGATTACTTTGGGGCAATGCCCAGCAAAAGGCCCTTTTAAGGGCTATTGGTAGTTTAGGCTAGGGTTTTTTTTTTTTTGGGGGGGGGGGCTTTTTTATTTTGATAGGGCTATTAGATTAGGTGTAATTAGTTTAAATATCTGTAATTTGTTTTTTATTTTCTGTAATTTAGTGGGGGTTTTTTGTACTTTAGCTAATTTAATTTAATTTATTTAATAGTATTTAATTTAGTTAATTTATTTAATTGTAGGGTTAGGTTAGGTGTTATTGTAACTTAGGTTAGGTTTTATTTTACAGGTACTTCTGTATTTATTATAGCTAGGTAGTTATTAAATAGTTAATAACTATTTAATGACTATTCTACCTAGTTAAAATAAATATAAACTTGCCTGTAAAATAAAAATAAACCTTAAGCTAGATACAATGTAACTATTAGTTATATTGTAGCTAGCTTAGGGTTTATTTTATAGGTACATATATACTTTTAAATATGAATTATTTAGGTAATGATAGTCATTTTATTTAGATTTATTTAATTTATATTTAAGTTAGGGGGTGTTAGGGTTAGGGTTAGACTTAGGATTAGGGGTTAATAAATTTAATATAGTGGCGGCTACATCGGGGATGGCAGATTAGGGGTTAATAAGTATAATGTAGGTGGCGGCAGTGTAGGCGGGCAGATTAGGGGTTAATAAGTATAATGTAGGTGGCGGCGGTGTATGGGGCGGCGGCTTAGGGGTTAATAAGTTTATTAGAGTGGCGGTGGGCTCCGGGAGCGGCGGTTTAGGGGTTAATAACTTTATTTAGTTGCGGCAGGGTCTGGGAGCGGCGGTTTAGGGGGTAAACAGTTTAGTATAGTGGCGGTGTTTAGTGACAGTATACCAATAAAGCTGGGAAAAAGCCGAAGAGCAGCGAAATTGATGACTGTTAGTTAACAACAGTCCGCTGCTCATCGCCCTGTACTTGGTGCACATTTTTTTTGACAGCTTTTTTGGTAACTTTGGAGAGTGTATTCAGGTCAGCGGCAGCGATGTTAGGCAATCTTAGGTGAGCATATTGGTGCCGTTGAATGCAGCACAGTTGACAGCTTGATAAGTAGGGGCCATTATCTCACTTATTGAATTGATCAATTCATTATCTACAAAAATTGACTTACACCATTCTTCTTTGAACCAGGAAATCAAAATATCAGTGGCTGACCTTAGAAGAGACATAGCCACCTTAAAGGAAAGGACTGATACTCTAGAGAGAAAGCACAAAGCTCTGGCGACTGATCATACACAAACACTAGCAGAGATGATCTCAGAATTGGAGACGAAACTAGCAGACCTGGAGGACAGGTCGAGACGCAACAATATCCGCATTTAAGTGTCTCAGCTAGTGATCTCCCTGAATACTTACTAGATCTCTTTAAAGCCCTACTAGGATCTTTACAAGACCAAGACCAATAGACAGAGTACATTGAGTCCTTCAGCCCAGAAACTCCAACACAGAACAACCTAGAGCTGTTATCATACGCTTACACTACTACACCTTTAACCACTTAACGACTGAGGACGTGCCATGCACATCCTACAAAAACCTGTTGTTAACAACCAAGGACGTGCCAACCCTGGGCCTCCCGCCATATTTCTCTACCTACTGCTGCGGCCACTAGCCTGCGCACCAATTGCAATCCAGAAACAAAGCAAATCTTGTGCTTCCAGCAGCATCTCTGTACATCTGGAGCTCCTCAGGTGACACCCTTTGCTCCCATATTCTTACTCCGATAAAATCTTTTAGAAAACATCCCAGACCTTCAAATCTTCTTTCATCTGCTTTATTATTCTAATATTATGATTTGGCCTAGATGCTCCTTTAGTACTCAACTCCAACCTCCTTTTAAAAATTCTGCCAATTGGGATCACTCTAGAAGCAAAATGTAACAGTCTAAGAAGCTTCTGCATCTCCATTAATGTCAGTTTGCTCAATATAGCCTTGAGTACTGCCACTCTCATCTTTGTCACCTTATCTTGTGGCAATTAACATTTCTGTTTCATGAATCAATCTCTATTCCCAGAAATAACAGCCCAGAACAGGGCCCTTCACACTTATCTTCAGTTACTGGCACCCCAATTCGCTAACAACTTCCAGCAGTACCTGTTTTAGCCTGCTACATTCACCTGAACTTTTAGGGATTAGTATAAGAAAATAATTGTGATAATTAATAATAGCTACATTCTATGAAGAATTGAACTCAAAATACACACATGATATTGCACAACCCATGGGCAGACATTTCTCTATGTCATTGTTTTTACCCTGAGCTGCATGTGTATCTAGAAAACACACTGCATAGATTACAAAACACTTCACCCAATCAGCACAATTAGCTCTACTCTTGCCGCAACAGCTTCCCTATTTATTTTGAAGAAATACAAATGCCTCCTTTTTCGGTACCTTCTAAAATAAATTATTCCTTTAAATGAAATGTTAATAAAACTAATTGTGTACCCTCCGATTCATCATACACCTTTCTTTCCCCTTAATTATCCCAAGTGTCTATCTCACGCTGACCCCCATCTGTACCCTGCTTGGCATAAAGTTTTTTTTACTATTTAAAAAAAAAATGTTAGCATTTCCTGTGTCAGAATCAAATCAGACCCCTCACTAGAGCTATCAGATACAATACATGGAACATTATTTTTCTTACCTTTCTTTAAAGCACCTGTGATGTCCCTGCTAAGCTCCTCACTCCCCACTTAGTCCTGATCCTTCCCGGCCATCTTCTCCTGCTGCATCTGCGTGACCTCTTCTGATAACTATAGCTACCCTTCTTGCGTCCTTCCTTGCATTTCCCCTTCCACCTGGGAAGACATATTCTTAGTGCCAGAACTGGAATTTTGGGCCAGTCCAGAAACCTGCAGCTGGGGAACAGAGTGTCCCATGCTTAAATAAAAATTGCCATCCCTGTAACACATATATTCACTGCTGCAAGGAGCCACATCCAGGGCATCAACATGGAAGGGGTGCTTACTAGGCAGATTGGAGATTCGATAAACATTACCATGTTGACCAGATGTTGACCCGTGAGCATGTCTATAAATAACATCGCTGCTGGTCAGATCTTCGATGAAATACACTTGCTCCCTGGAAAGATATTTAGGGGATTCTATGCACCCTACGACTAGGAGGATATTCAGTGACATATGAATCCACATAAACATATTCAACTGAGCCATAATTATGCATGATGCAGCCTCTATCAACTCCACTATACTGCCTGTATGATAGGGTCTCATCCAGAAGCACATGCAGTTTAAAGGCCTGATTATGCAACTCAACCTCCTTCCTAGCAGCTATAGAAGGCCCGGTCCTAGTTACCCACTCATCCCTTGGGTAGGCCAGTGCATCCTTCTTGTATGGACCCTCTGGATCCAACACAGCATCCAAGATAGCTGTGCCCACGTCATGTAATGCGCCAATGACATCATTCACTTGAAACATCAGTGTGAACAGGGGGGAGGGGCTGGCACACAATGCTACAGGAGAAGTCCCCAAAACATGGAAAACAGGTAAGTACCCAATCCCCATTTGAGGCCCACTGGGGCACAGGGGCTGAAACCACTCAGCCGTCCAACACTGCAGAGAGGCAGAGGAACCTCAAACAAGGGGAACAGGAGGAGGGGACAAAATGGGGAATACACCCTTCCAATCGGAGGGAGAAGAGAAACAAATGCTGTGTTGAGGAGGAAAAAAAGGGAAAGAGGGGAAAATGCTCAAGAAGGAGAGGGTGACAGGAGCAGCAAGTACAAGGGCAAAATTACTCACCTTAGTTGCAACCACAGTCTGGCCTACCATTTCAGACTGTGCAACTCCCTGCTGTTCCTTCTCTGGGTCTTCACTTCTCACAGCAGCTCATATCCTCCTCCTGACACACCTCGCTTTATGCACTGCAGTATTGCTCCACATGTTCTCCCTATCCAAGTACTTTTTTTTCTGATCCTAGAGGCCATTATCTCAGAGTTTAACAGCTCCACTAATACCTATAATCACAAAGAACACAAGATTATTTTTTCTGCCCACTTCCTGGCTGCACCTTATTATTATTATTGCTAGCCCCTTCCTAATTAGTTAATACACTCTAAAAACCACAAGCAACAATGGAAGTTTACAGACCACAGCTCAGTTTCCAACACTGCAAGTAGTGATACTTTAAAACTGGAGCTGGCAAGTTGATCCTTAGTTACCAATAGCAGCACACACATATGGACTACAGCACACTGCCAAATGCTGGAGGAACATGGAGTCATATCACAGAGAGGGACTGCATGAGAATTGCATGTGAGACACTTGTGATGTATTGTGATAAGATGCCTTTTTAATCATATTTTAAGTAAGTGCGTATGTGTTTGTGTAGTTGCGCTGCTTTGGTGTTGTTTGACTGTTCAGGAATGGTTCACTGAATTGAGGAACTTTTGGGTGAGAAACTAGCTGCAGCCAATTGGAAGCTTTCTTTACTGTGGATCATTTCAGAATATAATCATCACTGGGATCTTTATTCAGTGACTTTTTAATAGTTTATATATAATAAATTTTACACATTGGGGCATATGTATCAAGCTCCGAATGGCTCACCAGAAACAGCATCACAAAGACCGCTGCTCCATAACCTGTCCGCCTGCTCTGAGCAGGCGGACAGACATCGCCGGAAATCAACCCGATCGAGTACAATTGGGTTGATTGACAGCCCCCTGCTGGAGGCCCATTGGCCGCGAGTCTGCAGGGGGCTGCTGGTGCAATGCTGAATACCACGAGCATATTGCTCGCCGTATTAAGCAAGGTCTGGCAGACCTGATCCGCAGTGTCGGATCAGGTCCATCAGACCTTGATACATATGCCCCATTGTATGCATTGAATTACAGATTTAATATTTACATTTCTTGACAATTATTATTTGATTTTATTTTCTGTTATATAATTCATAAATTAAATAGACCGCTTATGAGATTTTAAAATGTTGGGATTGGTGGAAATATACCACATGACTGCTACATTTTGGATTGGATCTAATAAGCTGAGAGTGGTGAGGTTGGCCAAAGTGAGGACAAACTTGCACTTTCCTTAATATATAAAAGGAAAGGAAAAAAATATTTTTTTAAATATTTTACTTATGATTGAATGAGCATATTCTATAGACACATATCTTATAAAGAGATTGGGAGACTTGTGTATAGTGATGTCCCGAACTGTTCGCCCGCGAACGGTTCACAGCGAACATAGCTTGTTCGCGTTCGCGTTTGTGGGCGAACACATGGCGATGTTCGATCCGCCCCTATGTGTCATCATTGTGGAAACTTTGACCCTTTATGTCACAGCCGCCTGACACATTAGAGCCAATCAACATCAGACACTCCCTCACAGACACTCCCAGCTACTCGGAATCCGCCATTTTAGACTCATAACGACCTTGCTTTTTTAATGAGAGGACGTGTTGTGTTTTTGCTCCTGACATTAATAGTAAAAACATAGCTAGGCTAGTGTATTTACAGTCCAGAAGGACTCCACTCATCTCTGCTGCAAGCACAGCACCCCAAAAAGCCCTTTTTAGGGCTATATTTCGTGCCGTTTTTTTTTGTTTGTTTTATTTTTTATTAGGATTTGCCTGGCTTTCAGCTGTGTGTTTAAGGCTCACAGCATATGCTGTGACTACTGCCATCACTTATATCTCCCTAACAACATTAGTTTAAATTTAACTAACCCAAAAATATAATTATTTTTCTAGTGTAATTTTTTTTTCATTTTCTATCAGGCCAGTGTCACACAGCATATACTCTGGTTCATTGCTCTGTGCCAGCCAGCAGCCAGCAGTGTTAATATCCGTTTATAACATTATTTTTAATTTAAAAAAAAACACAAAAAAATATGTTTCTAGTGTAATCTAATTACATTTACTATCATGCCTGTGTCTGTCAGGCTCACTCAGCATTAATATACCTCTTTTTTTTTCAGTCTTTTGGTTAATTGGTCTGTGCCAGGCAGCCACCCAGCACTCATATCTATTTTTCTTTCACCTTAATTTTATTATAAAAAAAAAAAAGTTTAAATTTGTTTGCTAGTGTAATCAAATCTAATTTTCTATCCGGCCTGTGTGTTTTGCTGACATAGAGAGCCTACTGTGTTTACTTGCTGCCCTCCCTAGTCTATGAGCCACGACTCATATGTGTTTAACCTTTTTTTAATTTCCCCCCCAAAAAAATAATTTCAATCATTTTTCTAGTGTAATCTAGTATTTTCTATCAGGCATGTGTGTATCCCACATACATAGCCTACTGTTTTTAATAGCTGCCCTTCCAAGGCTATCAGCCACGACTCATATGTATGTGCTTAACCTTTTTCTTAAAATTTCCAAAAAAAGTCTTTAAATCATTATGCTAGTGTAATCTAATTGTATTTTCTATCAGGCCTTTGTCAAACTGTCTATCTGACTTACACAGCATACTGTTGTTATAATTGCTGCCCTACGTAGCAGCCAGCCAGTGCGACCACTCATAGAGTCATATGTGCATTGCACTTCTTAACATAATTTTAATATTAAAATCTAACATTTTAAAATATTTTGCTAGTGTAATGTAACTTAATTTTCTATCAGTCCTGTGTTTTTGTCACTTACACAGCATACTGGGTTAAATTACTGCCCTACCTACCATCCACGACTCATATCTGCCAGCCTGTCTGCCAGGCCCAAGTAGCCAATTAGTGGCACCAATCACAATTCTTGTAACAGTAATAAAAATAAAAAAAATCATAATTTTTTGGACTGCAAATATTCAGTCTCCTAGGGCCATTGAATTTCATTTACCTCCTGCCTGCCACTGCCAGCCTTTTGTGCCAGGCCGTCTAGCCAACTATTTACACCAATCATAATTGTTGTCACAGTCAGACAGTATAGTTATTAATTTAAATAAAAAAATTTTTTAGTGTTGATCTTAAACCTCAGTTTGCTCGTGCCTTTGAATTGCACTTTTCTACAGCCTTCCAAGCCTGTGTGCCAGGCCTACTTAAAAAATATTTACACCAATCATATTTGTTGTGACAGTATTCTAATAATTAAAAATTAAAATTTTTGGTAATAGTTGCTGTGATTTGAATCGTCAGTTTGCTGGTGCCATTGAAACGCACTTTCCTGCTGCCTTGCAGCCTGCTGTGAGCCAGGCCCCCACCTAGCCAATTGTTGTCAGCAATCATATTTCTGTTAACAGTATTGCAAAAATTGTCAATCATCACTGTTTAGACTGTCAGTAATCAGTCTCCTAGTGTCCTTGAATTTCATCTCCCTCCTGCCTGCCATCCTTTTGTGCCAGGCCGTCTTGCCAACTATTTACACCAATCCTAATTTTTTGTCACAGTATAGTTACTAATTATAATTAAAAAAATCTTTATTGTTGATGATCTTAACCCTCAGTTTGCTCGTGCCTTTGAATTCAGTTGTCTACAGCCTTCCAAGCCTGTGTGCCAGGCCTACTTAAAAAATATTTACACCAATCATATTTTTTGTGACAGTATTCTAATAATTAAAAATTAAAATTTTTGGTAATAGTTGCTGTGATTTGAATCGTCAGTTTGCTGGTGCCATTGAAACGCACTTTCCTGCTGCCTTGCAGCCTGCTGTGAGCCAGGCCCCCACCTAGCCAATTGTTGTCAGCAATCATATTTCTGTTAACAGTATTGCAAAAATTGTCAATCATCACTGTTTAGACTGTCAGTAATCAGTCTCCTAGTGTCCTTGAATTGCATCTCCCTCCTGCCTGCCATCCTTTTGTGCCAGGCCGTCTTGCCAACTATTTACACCAATCTTAATTTTTTGTCACAGTATAGTTACTAATTAAAATTAAAAAAATCTTTATTGTTGATGATCTTAACCCTCAGTTTGCTCGTGCCTTTGAATTGCAGTTTTCTACAGCCTTCCAAGCCTGTGTGCCAGGCCTACTTAAAAAATATTTACACCAATCATATTTGTTGTGACAGTATTCTAATAATTAAAAATTAAAATTTTTGGTAATAGTTGCTGTGATTTGAATAGTCAGTTTGCTGGTGCCATTGAAACGCACTTTCCTGCTGCCTTGCAGCCTGCTGTGAGCCAGGCCCCCACCTAGCCAATTGTTGTCAGCAATCATATTTCTGTTAACAGTATTGCAAAAATTGTCAATCATCACTGTTTAGACTGTCAGTAATCAGTCTCCTAGTGTCCTTGAATTGCATCTCCCTCCTGCCTGCCATCCTTTTGTGCCAGGCCGTCTTGCCAACTATTTACACCAATCCTAATTTTTTGTCACAGTATAGTTACTAATTAAAATTAAAAAAATCTTTATTGTTGACGATCTTAACCCTCAGTTTGCTCGTGCCTTTGAATTGCACTTTTCTACAGCCTTCCAAGCCTGTGTGCCAGGCCTACTTAAAAAATATTTACACCAATCATATTTGTTGTGACAGTATTCTAATAATTAAAAATTAAAATTTTTGGTAATAGTTGCTGTGATTTGAATCGTCAGTTTGCTGGTGCCATTGAAACGCACTTTCCTGCTGCCTTGCAGCCTGCTGTGAGCCAGGCCCCCACCTAGCCAATTGTTGTCAGCAATCATATTTCTGTTAACAGTATTGCAAAAATTGTCAATCATCACTGTTTAGACTGTCAGTAATCAGTCTCCTAGTGTCCTTGAATTGCATCTCCCTCCTGCCTGCCATCCTTTTGTGCCAGGCCGTCTTGCCAACTATTTACACCAATCTTAATTTTTTGTCACAGTATAGTTACTAATTAAAATTAAAAAAATCTTTATTGTTGATGATCTTAACCCTCAGTTTGCTCGTGCCTTTGAATTGCAGTTTTCTACAGCCTTCCAAGCCTGTGTGCCAGGCCTACTTAAAAAATATTTACACCAATCATATTTGTTATGACGGTATTCTAATAATTAAAAATTAAAATTTTTGGTAATAGTTGCTGTGATTTGAATCGTCAGTTTGCTGGTGCCATTGAAACGCACTTTCCTGCTGCCTTGCAGCCTGCTGTGAGCCAGGCCCCCACCTATCAAATTGTTGTCAGCAATCATATTTCTGTTAACAGTATTGCAAAAATTGTCAATCATCACTGTTTAGACTGTCAGTAATCAGTCTCCTAGTGTCCTTGAATTGCATCTCCCTCCTGCCTGCCAACCTTTTGTGCCAGGCCGTCTTGCCAACTATTTACACCAATCCTAATTTTTTGTCACAGTATAGTTACTAATTAAAATTAAAAAAATCTTTATTGTTGACGATCTTAACCCTCAGTTTGCTCGTGCCTTTGAATTGCACTTTTCTACAGCCTTCCAAGCCTGTGTGCCAGGCCTACTTAAAAAATATTTACACCAATCATATTTGTTGTGACAGTATTCTAATAATTAAAAATTAAAATTTTTGGTAATAGTTGCTGTGATTTGAAACCTCAGTTTGCTGGTGCCATTGAATAGCACTTTCCTCCTGCCTTGCAGCCTGCTGTGAGCCAGGCCCACCTAGCCAATTGTTGTCAACAATCATATTTATTTTAACAGTATTGCAAAAATTGTCAATCATCACTGTTTTGACTGTCATTAATCAGTCTCCTAGTGTCCTTGAATTGCATCTCCCTCCTGCCTGCCATCCTTTTGTGCCAGGCCGTCTTGCCAACTATTTACACCAATCCTAATTGTTGTCACAGTATAGTTACTAATTTAAATAAAAAAAAATCGTTATTGTTGATCTTAATCCTCATTTTGCTTGTGCCATTGAATTGCACTTTTCTACTGCCTGCCAGCCTGTGTGCCAGGCCTAACTATCCAATTAGTGCTAGCAATCATATTTCTTTTAACAGTATTGCAAAATTTGTCAATCAACACTGTTTTGACTGTCAATCTGCAGTCTACTAGTGCCCTTGAATTGCATTTTCCTCCTGCCTGCCTGCCTGCCTGTGTGCCAGTCCCAACTAGCCAATTAGTGCCACCACTCATATTTATTGTAACAGGATTGGAATTTTTGTTAATCATAACTGTTTTGACTGTGATTCTTCAGTCTCCTAGTGCCATTGAATTGCAGTTTCCTTTCTCCCAGCGTGTGTGCCAGACAGGCTCATTTGCCAAATAGTTCCAAACAATCATATTTGTTGCCACAGTACTAGTAATATTTAAAAAAATTAACAATTTGTGATTTTTAAAACATCTGTCTTTTTGTTGTTGTCAGTCTCACAGCGTATACTGTGCCCACTTTCACAGTGCCACCACTCAATTGGTGTAATAGTATTGTTAGTGTCCATTTAAAAAAAAATGACAGGCAGAGGCAGGCCACCCCGCAGGTTCCGTGGTCGTGGTTCTGTGATTCCTTTAGACCCTACAAATATGCACATTGTTCAGACGCCGGGTGCCAGGGGGGATGCAAAAACTTCTGAGGAGGACCTAGTTGAATGGCTAACACAGGAAACCCAATCTTCTTCAGCTTCCGCTGCTAGTCCTCCTAACCTTGACGCACCATCTAAGTCCAGCTGTGCTTTGGGCAGGTCTCAAGTGACCAGTGACACTCCGCCGCCTGTCGCCACCACCAACACTAGCACCACAGCTGCTTCACTTGATCTGTCACAGGAGTTATTGACACATCATTTTGAAGAAATGAGTGATGCGCAACCATCATTGACAGAGGATGTAGATAATAGTGATCAGTCTTAGTCAGGCAGCATTACCGACATGGAGGTACGGTGTGATGATGATGGTGATGTTGTACCCGCTGCTGCTTCCTTTCTTGATGTTTCAGATACAAGTGAAGTGGTTGATGATGATGTGTCGGTGGATGTCACGTGGGTGCCTGCTAGAAGAGAAGAAGAAGAGGGGGAAAGTTCAGATGGGGAGACAGAGAGGAGGAGGAGACGATTTGGAAGCACGGGGAGGTCATCTCAAGGAGCTAGTGGCACAGTCAGACAGCATGCATCGTCACCAGGGGTCAGCCAGACAGCCCGCCGACGCCCATCAACGCATGCTGTTGCCACCACCAGAATGCCGTCATCGCAGAGCTCAGCAGTGTGGCATTTTTTTTGTGTGTCTGCCTCTGACAACAGCGATGCCATTTGCAACCTGTGCCAAAAGAAACTGAGTCGTGGGAAGTCCAACAGCCACCTAGGTACAACTGCTTTGCGAAGGCACATGGTCTTCCATCACAAAGGCCGATGGGAAGAACGCATGAGTAGAAGCAGCACACAAAGTGAAAGCCGCCCTCCTCCTCCTGCTCCAGCATCTTCAGCCACGTCAACCAGTGCTGTCCTCCTTGCCCCCTCTCAACCATCCTCCACTCAGTCTCTCTTACGTAGCAGTTCCTGGTCATCTGCCCACAGTCAGGTGTCTGTCAAGGACATGTTTGAGCGTAAGAAGCCAATTTCTCAAAGTCACCCCCTTGCCCGGCGTCTGACAGCTGGCTTGTCTGAACTCTTAGCCCTTCAGCTTTTACCATACAAGCTGGTGGAGTCTGATGCTTTCAAAAAATTTGTATCTATTGGGACACCGCAGTGGAAGGTACCTGGCAGAAATTTATTTTCACAAAAGGCAATCTCAAACCTGTACTCTGTTGTGAGAAAGGAAGTTATGGCATGTCTGGCACACAGCGTTGGGTCAAGGGTCCATATGACCACGGATAGCTGGTCTGCAAAGCATGGTCAGGGCAGGTATATCACCTACACTGCGCATTGGGTAAACCTGCTGATTTCTGACAAGCATGGAATGCGTGGCTCTGCAGAAGAGTTGGTGACACCGCCACGACTTGCAGGCAGGCCTGCTGCTACCTCCTCTACTCCTCCTACTCCATCCTCTTCCATAACCTCTTCCTCGGCTGAGTCCTCTTCAACTTCTGCGTCTTGCTCCACATCTATGGCACCCCCCAGCTCCCCAGGTACTATGCTACATCCCGGGTACGGCAGTGTCACGCCGTCTTGGGGTTGACTTGCCTGAAAGCGGAGAGTCACACCACACCAGCACTCCTGACCGCCCTGAACGCACAGGTGGATCAGTGGCTGACTTCGCACCAACTTTAGATTGGCAAGGTTGTTTCTGACAATGGAAGTAATTTGGTGGCGGCATTGAAATTGGGCAAGTTGACACATGTGTCGTGCATGGCACATGTGTGTAATCTTATTGTACAACAATTTGTCCATAAGTACCCAGGCTTACAGGACGTCCTGAAGCAGGCCAGGAAGGTGTGTGGCCATTTCAGGCGTTCCTACACGGCCATGACGCACCTGCCAGTGAGGCGCTTGATTTGCGACAGCCCGACACGGTGGAATTCAACACTCCTAATGTTTGACCGCCTGCTCCAACAAAAAAAAGCTGTTAATGAGTATTTGTATGACTGGGGTGCTAGGACAGCCTCTGGGGAGCTGGGGATGTTTTTGCCAAATTACTGGACGCTCATGCGCAATGCCTGTAGGCTCATGCGTCCTTTTGAGGAGGTGACAAACCTTGTCAGTCGCACCGAAGGCACCATCAGCGACATCATACCATTTGTTTTCTTCCTGGAGCGTGCCCTGCGAAGAGTGCTGGATCAGGCAGTAGATGAGCGTGAAGAGGAAGAGGAAGAGTTGTGGTGTCCATCACCCCCACAAACAGCCGAATCAGCATTGCTTGCTGGACCTGCGGCAACGCAGGAAGAGGATTGTGAGGAAGAGGAGTCAGAGGAGGAATGTGGCTTTGGGGAGGATGAGGAGGAGGAAGACCGAGCACAACAGTCATCCCAGGGTGCTAGTTGTTGTCACCTCTCAGATACCCGTGGTGTTGTACGTGGCTGGGGGGAAGAAGATACCATCAGTGAGATCAGTGAGGAGGAGGAACGCGACATGATTAGCTCAGCATCCAACCTTGTTCAAATGGGTTCTTTCATGCTGTCGTGCCTGTTGAGGGACCCTCGTATAAAAAAGCTGAAGGAGAATGACCTGTACTGGGTGTCCACGCTCCTTGACCCCCGGTATAAGCATAAAGTGCCTGAAATGTTACCAAATTCCCACAAGTCGGAAAGGATGGAGCATTTTCATAATAAATTAAAAACTATGCTTTATACAGTGTATAAGGGTGATGTCACAGCACCACGGGAATGTAACAGGGGAAGAGATGAAATTAATCCTCCCCCTCCCACGACCACGGCGGCAAGGACCGGGCGCTTTCCTGACGTCTTGTTGATGGAGGACATGCGTACCTTTTTAACTCCCATGCACCATCAGAGCCTTTCGGGATCCAGCCTTAGAGAAAGACTCAACCGACAGGTAGCAGACTACCTAGCTTTAACTGCGGATCTCGACACTCTCAGGAGCGATGGACCCCTTGACTACTGGGTGTGCAGGCTGGACTTGTGGCCTGAGCTATCCCAATTTGCAATGGAACTTCTGGCCTGCCCCGCTTCAAGTGTCCTGTCCGAAAGGACTGTTAGTGCAGCAGGAGGTTTTGTCACTGAGAAGAGAAGTCGCCTAGGTCAAAAAAGCCTTGACTATCTCACTTTTATAAAAATGAATGAGGGCTGGATCCTGAAGGGACTGACATTGGGCGATACATTTGAATAAAAAACTACTGATGATGATATGAGCTGCCTTGGGCTACAACTGTTACACAGGCTGGCCTTTTTTTCTTGGTTATAAAGACGGAGGACTTGCTTGACTTATCCGCCAACAACTAGTGTTCAAGCCACAAGCTTTTCGGGCACTTTATAAATGTTTTACAAACATCGATTTTTCTGGCCGCTGCTACAGCAGTTGCTCCAACAATACCCCAATGTTTCAGTCATTTGTACATTCCTAATTTTTCTGGCCTCTGCTGCATCTCTGTGGGTACAAAACTCAAATAAAAAAATAAGGCACATAACACTAGTGATTAAACTGTTACGAATTGTACAACTTTACACACCACTCATATCCGGTGGACCATTCAATTGAACGCAAAATGCAACAAATTTGAAAGAGTAGGACCGACCAAGCATCTTTATCCGTCTCTTGGTTGATCTAAATTATCTCCGTGTTCCATCTATGACATACCTGTACTCTATTGTGCAAAAGGGTGGCATATGTTTTGTTTCATGCTGTTGTGCCTGTTGCGGGTCGTGGCCCATGATATAAAAATGCTGAAGGAGAACGTAGTAATGGTTGCCCCATCCAGTTTTTATAAAAATGTTCCTGGTTCCTCTCAATTATCTTTGGGTTTCTAAAATGGATGCCATACCTGTACTCGCTTGTGCAAAAGGATGGCATATGTGGTGGTGTTTCCTGCAGTTGTTTCTGTTGAGGGTGCTGGACCCTCTTATAAAAAAGCTGAAGGTGAACGACCTGGAGTGGGAGTCCAAGCATGGTTTTTGGTGCTATTTCACTTTTACAAACAATTATCTGTCGTTTTCACAAATCAATGCCGTACCAGTACTCTATTGTTCCAAAGTATGCCATATGTTCTCTTTCCTGCTGGTATTTTGTTTGAGGGTCCTGGACACTCTTATAAAAAGGCCTAAGGTGAAAGAGGTGTACTGGGTGTCCACTCATTTTTATTTTCTATTTCTCATTTGACCAAAATTATCTCTGGTTTTGTAAAATCAATGCCGTACCTGTACTCTATTGTTCAAAAGGATGCCATACGTCCTCTTTCCTGCTGGTGTTTTTTTTTTGAGTGTCCAGGACCATCTTATAAAAAGGCCTAAGGAGAAAGAGGTGTACTGGTTGGCCACTCATTGTTATTTTTCTATTGAACAATTGACCAAAATGATCTCTGTGTTTGTAAAATCAATGCTGTACCTGTACTCTATTGTTCAAAAGGATGCCATACGTCCTCTTTCCTGCTGGTTTTTTTTTTGAGGGTCCAGGACCCACTTATAAAAAGGCCTAAGGAGAAAGAGGTGTACTGGCTGTCCATCAAATCATTTTTTTTATTCAAATTTACATTTTAAAAAAAAATTCTATGGGTTTCTAAAATCTATGCCTTTCCTGTACTCTATTGTTCAAAAGTATGCCATATGTCCTCTTTCCTGCTGGTTTTTTGTTTGAGGGTCCTGGACCCTCTTATAAAAAGGCATTATGGATAAAAAATTGTACCTGGTGACTGTCCATCCAATCATTTTTTTTAATTCAAATTCACGGTTGCAACAAATTATCCCCGGGTTTCTAAAATCAATGCCTTTCCTATAATCTTTTTTTCACAAAGGATGCCATATGTCCTCTTTCCTACTGCTGGTTTTGTTGAGTGTCCTGGAGCCTCTGCTAAAAAGGCCTAAGGATAAATAAGTGTACTTGGTGTATAATCAAAGTTTTTTGTGATTTCACGGTTGCAACTAATGATCTCTGTGTTTCTAAAATCAATGCCTTTGCTGTAATCTAATTTTCTAAAGGATGCCATATGTCCTCTTTCATGCTGCTGGTTTTGTGGAGGGTCCTGGAGCCTCTGCTAAAAAGGCCTAAGAATAAATAAGTGTACTTGGTGTATAATCGAAGTTTTTTGTGATTTCACGGTTGCAACTAATGATCTCTGTGTTTCTAAAATCAATGCCTTTCCTATAATCATTTTTTTCAAAAGGATGCCATATGTCCTCTTTCCTGCTGCTGGTTTTGTCGAGGGTCCTGGAGCCACTGCTGCGCATAATAAAGAAAAAAAAAATAATTTAACTTGACTTAATAACTGAAGCATGACTTCAGGAGTCAGGTGTGGTCGTAGGTAATGGTTGTTGTTAGCCGATTATTTTTATTGCAAATTGCAATTGCCACAGCGTGCATAAAATGTGCGTCACTAGTCCAAATTGTTATTTATTTTTTTTTTCATTCAGGATTAGTTTGGGGTACGGCGCAATATTGGAAACGCAAAAAACAGGTCTCCATACCCGTTGATATAAGGGGTGACTACCACTGCTTTTACCAGGCTCCTCTTGGATAGCCCCAGAAAGTGTGACTATGAATACCAAAAAGAAAATTAAATTAAGGTTGAAAACTAACTCCAAAGTAACTTGTAAGACCTGGAGCTCCTCAAACACACGTCCTACCTTAACAGCTATAGGCTCCACAACCCACAAATCTTAACTTTTTCATGCCAATTGATATTGCCACAGCTGGAACAACAGTAAATAACATGTGCGTCACCACAGTCTCCGAAGCTGTTGTCGGATGTATACAAAAACACTGATAAAGTATTCCTTTAGGAGCGCTAAGAGATGGCTACCGGAACACCAGGAACTTCACAAGAGTGGCTGTATTGTGTTTCTGGTGATGTTTGAGACATCTGGGTAGTGTACAGGGAGGGCAAAAATCGTCTCTATCTCTGTGCACCACAGGACATGACATCCTTGTCATCCATAAGCACATGAAATTGCTGGCATTTTTGTTGCTTCAAGAAGTTCATTTTTTGTGGTGATAGATAGTACTGAATTAAATAAACTTTGGTTTCCTACCATACTCAAGACAATCTTGTATTTCAAAATTCGTACTTGCTGTGGGAAACAGTGGCCTGTCCATACCAGGAAGATGATTTAGACAGAAGTAACGAGCTCTGCTTGCAGGTGACACATGTTTATCGTCAATCATCAAAGGGGTTGCGTGCAGAATATGGCTTATGGCCCCTTATTCACATGTTTGTCCAGAGCCACAACATTTACAAACAGCCAGAAGAAAGGTCGTTTCTCACCAGCCTAAGTTGAGCTTCATTTAACAAATGCTGATATTCAAAAAAATAGACAAACAGTGCCTTAAATAACACATTTGCGATATGGATTCACCAGAGCAAGGTCATTGCAAGTACTAAGTTCCCACAATAACAAAATTAAAATGCCACAACTATGCAATCTTCACCTTCAGATTATTATTGTCACACTCCATTGTACTCCTATGCCCAGCTCCCTGCTCTTGTTTTTGTTGAGGGTCCTGGAGCCTCTGCTGAAAAGGCCTATGGATAATAAAGTGTACTGGGTGTCTGTTCAATTTTTTTTTTTTATTTCCCGGTTGCAAGTAATTATCTCAGTGTTTCTAAAATCAATGCCTTTCCTGTAATCTATAATTCAAAAAGATTGACATATGTCCTCTTTCATGCTGTTGTTTCAGTTGCGGCTCCGGGACCCTCGTATTAACAAGGCCTTAGGATAAATAAGTGTAACCGGTGTCTAATGAATGTTTTTTTCTATTACACGGGTCATATAAATGATCTGTGGGTTTCTAAAATCAATGCCTTTCCTGTAATCTTTTATTCAAAAGTATGACATATCTCCTCTTTCATGCTGTTGTTTCGGTTGAGGCTCCGGGACCATCGTATTAAAAAGGCCTGAGCATAAATAAGTGTCACGGGTGTGTAATCAATTTTTTTTTCTAATTTCACTGTTGCAAATAATGATCTGTGGGTTTCTAAAATCAATGCCTTTCCTGTAATCTTTTATTCAAAAGGATGACATATCTCCTCTTTCATGCTGTTGTTTCGGTTGAGGCTCCGGGACCCTCGTATTAAAAAGGCCTGAGCATAAATAAGTGTCACGGCTGTGTAATCAATTTTTTTTCTAAATTCACGGTTGCAAATAATGATCTGTGGCTTTCTAAAATCAATGCCTTTCCTGTAATCTTTTATTCAAAAGGATGACATATCTCCTCTTTCATGCTGTTGTTTCGGTTGAGGCTCCGGGACCCTCGTATTAAAAAGGCCTGAGCATAAATAAGTGTCACGGCTGTGTAATCAATTTTTTTTTCAAAATTCACGGTTGCAAATAATGATCTGTGGCTTTCTAAAATCAATGCCTTTCCTGTAATCTTTTATTCAAAAGGATGACATATCTCCTATTTCATGCTGTTGTTTCGGTTGAGGCTCCGGGACCCTCGTATTAAAAAGGCCTGAGCATAAATAAGTGTCACGGCTGTGTAATCAATTTTTTTTTTCAAATTTCACCGTTGCAAATAATGATCTGTGGCTTTCTAAAATCAATGCCTTTCCTGTAATCTTTTATTCAAAAGGATGACATATCTCCTCTTTCATGCTGTTGTTTCGGTTGAGGCTCCGGGACCCTCGTATTAAAAAGGCCTGAGCATAAATAAGTGTCACGGCTGTGTAATCAATTTTTTTTCTAAATTCACGGTTGCAAATAATGATCTGTGGCTTTCTAAAATCAATGCCTTTCCTGTAATCTTTTATTCAAAAGGATGACATATCTCCTCTTTCATGCTGTTGTTTCGGTTGAGGCTCCGGGACCCTCGTATTAAAAAGGCCTGAGCATAAATAAGTGTCACGGCTGTGTAATCAATTTTTTTTTCAAAATTCACGGTTGCAAATAATGATCTGTGGCTTTCTAAAATCAATGCCTTTCCTGTAATCTTTTATTCAAAAGGATGACATATCTCCTATTTCATGCTGTTGTTTCGGTTGAGGCTCCGGGACCCCCGTATTAAAAAGGCCTGAGCATAAATAAGTGTCACGGCTGTGTAATCAATTTTTTTTTTCAAATTTCACCGTTGCAAATAATGATCTGTGGCTTTCTAAAATCAATGCCTTTCCTGTAATCTTTTATTCAAAAGGATGACATATCTCCTCTTTCATGCTGTTGTTTCGGTTGAGGCTCCGGGACCCTCGTATTAAAAAGGCCTGAGCATAAATAAGTGTCACGGCTGTGTAATCAATTTTTTTTTCTACATTCACGGTTGCAAATAATGATCTGTGGGTTTCTAAAATCAATGCCTCTCCTGTAATCTTTTATTCAAAAGGTTGACAGTACTACCAAAATACAGCCAATGAAGGGCCTTAGGAAGACTGAGCCAAGGTTGGATTGTAGTATTTGGTTAGGCTAATCATGATGGCCATGTAGACCACCACCACCGAGAGTCCTGGAAGTAACAGGGATGATGAGATGAAAGAGCTAAGAATAGCAGAACTTGAAACAACAGAGTTAGCCATGGGTGTTAGTGCAAAACCGCTTGGCTTTTTTTTGGCTTTGGGTGCGGCTATTCATGCAGGCCATATAGAGCTGACAACATTCGGTGTTGTATCAGCTATTAAACTAATAAGAACAGTACTACCAAAATACAGCCAATGAAGGGCCTTAGGAAGACTGGGCCAAGGTTGGATTGTAGTATTTGGTTAGGCTAATCATGATGGCCATGTAGACCACCACCACCGAGAGTCCTGGAAGTAACAGGGATGATGAGATGAAAGAGCTAAGAATAGTAGAACTTGAAACAACAGAGTTAGCCATGGGTGTTAGTGCAAAACCGCTTGGCTTTTTTTTGGCTTTGGGTGCGGCTATTCATGCAGGCCATATAGAGCTGACAACATTCGGTGTCGTATCAGCTATTAAACTAATAAGAACAGTACTACTAAAATACAGCCAATGAAGGGCCTTAGGAAGACTGAGCCAAGGTTGGATTGTAGTATTTGGTTAGGCTAATCATGATGGCCATGTAGACCACCATAGTAATAAGAACAGTACTACCAAAATACAGCCAAAGAAGGGCCTTAGGATGACTGTACTACCAAAATACAGCAAATGAAGGGCCTTAGGAAGACTGGGCCAAGGTTGGATTGTAGTATTTGGTTAGGCTAATCATGATGGCCATGTAGACCACCACCACCAAGAGTCCTGGAAGTAACAGGGATGATGAGATGAAAGTGCTAAGAATAGTACTACTTGAAACAACAGAGTTAGCCATGGGTGTTAATCCAAGACCGCTTGGATTTATTTTTGCATTGGGTGCAGCTAATCATGCAGGCCATATAGAGCTGACAACATTCGGTATTGTATCAGCTATAAAAATAATAAGAACTGTACTATCAAAATACAGACAATGAAGGGCCTATGAAGACTGAGCAAAGGTTGGATTGTAGTATTTTGTTCGGCTAATCATGATGGCCATGTAGACCGCCCGTAACAGAGATGAAAGTGCTAAGAATAGTACTAATTGAAACAACAGAGTTAGCCATGGGTGTTAGTCTAAGAACACTCAGCTTTTTTTTGGGTTTGGGTGCAGCTAATCATGAAGGACAGATAGACCTGCCACCATTTGGTGTTGTAACAGGTATGAAAATGCAAAGAACAGTACTACATAACACAACCTACTTACCATGGGTCCCAGAACATATGTTTGGTTGTTATATTTTGTAAGGGTAATCATGCAGGCCATATAGACCTCCACCGATAGGGTGAGTATGAGTAACAGCTATTAAAATGCGAAGGACATTACTAATTAACACAACATAGTTACCATGGGTCGCAGACCAAGAGCAGATGTCTTATTATTATATTTTGTATGGGTAATCATCCAGGCCGTATAGACCTCACCAAATAGGGGGAGTTACAGAGATTAAAGTGCTAAGAATGGTAGTACTTAAAACACAACCTCGTTAAAATAGGTAGCAGACCACATGTCTTATTATTATAATTTTTCAGGGTAATCTGGCAGGCCATATAGAACTCCCACGATAGGGGGGGGGGGGGACAGGGATTAAAGTGCTAAGAAAAGTACTAATTGACAAAAGCTAATTGGGTCCAAGAACGCATGTTTGATTATTAGAATTTATTAGGGTAATTATATATCTAACAAATATATCTATTTCTCTTCTATCGATTCTATCTAACTATCAATCTATGCATATCTATCTATCCTATCTATCACTATCAATCTATCTTCTGTCCGGGATGTTTTGAGACAGCCACTTTGGGAATGTTAGTTGATTTAGACCCATTATGGCTTAAAAGCAGACTCTGCATCAACTTTGTAATTTTCCATGGGAGTTTTGCCAGGGATCCCCCTCCAGCATGCAACAGTCCAGGTGTTAGGACCCTTGAAACAACTTTTCCATCACTATTGTGGCCAGAAAGAATCCTTGTAGGTTTTAAAGTTTGCCTGCCTATTGAATTCAATGGCGGTTTGCGAGGTTCGCGCGTTCGCGAACAATACCGGAAGTTGAGTCCGCGGTTCGCGAACCGAAAATTTTAGGTTCGCGACATCACTACTTGTGTATACAATTGCTCATCCAACAGGGCCCATTAAAATGTCTCCAACTTTGATGCAGGATTTTAACTTTTAGCCCAATACCCAGCACTGGTAAAAGAATTGTATTTCGTTTTATTGAAAAGTCATTATTTTTATGTTCTTGAACTATGGACCATGTTAAAAGGTTAAACCCTTCCTTTATTCTGTAATCGCACCTCCATGTGAGTTTGTTTACTAATGGATATTTCCCCAAATTGCAAATGACACCTCATGTGGACAACAAGAACTGAAAGAGCATGATGGAGATGGAAAATATGAAGAATGGAAACAATATATAGAAAAATAGAAAAAAAAATGTATATTCATCTTTTAAAATTCTCCCAGCACACAAGCCAATTTGACGGATAGATGGATAAACACTAATCTGCATTCAGTTTCCATTGACTGAGCTAGTTAACTTGCTGGAGTCTCATATGTGCTATACTAATAGCTTATTTTCACAAATCTCCCAGTACAATTTAAAGGGGCATGAAACCCAGAATTTTTATTTTGTGATGTAGGTAGAACGTACAATTTTAAACAACTTTCCAGTTTACTTCTATTATCAAATTTGATTAATTCTCTTGGTATCATTTGTTGAAGGAGCAGCAATGCACTACTGGTTTCTAACAGAACACATGGGTGAGCCAATGACAATTGGTATATATACACAGCCACCAATCAGCAGCTAGAACCTAGGTTCTTTGCTGCTCCTGATCTTACCTAAATAAAACTTTTAGCAAATGATAACAAGAGAAGGAAGCAAATTAAATAATAGGAGTAAATTGGAAAATGTTTTAAAATTGTATGCTCTGTCTAAATCATGAATGTCTAATTATGACTTTTCTGTCCCTTTAAGCATATACTGTTCCTGATACACCTCCTTCTCCATTTTGGCCATGCATTTCACCATGGATATACAGTCATGGCCAAAAATATTTTTGAAAAAATATAGCCAGCACTTCTTCCATTAAAAAATTTCAATCTTTATTGATGTCACATTTAAAAGGTCTTGATAGCCTGGGAAGTCAAAATAATCACACCTTACATGTTTTGGCTAACAAGCCTTACTCATAAGCGTGATTACTACAAAACAATGCAAAAATAAATAGGGCTTACCTTATGCTAATTAGGTTAATAATAAACACGTGACCAACTTAACCTGTTATTAAGCTAAAGGTGGACTAAGGGGATAGGGGCTTAAATATTACCTAAAGGAGGACGTTGGGAAACATATATATTGAAATTGAATACATAATTTAAAAACTTAAAAATTGCATGACAGCAGCAAAAATGACAGTGGATGATGAAGATAATATACAGAGTATATTCGTCATATAAGGGATAAACCTCCTATTACATCCTACATTCTCTAAACTAACTTATAATAAATACACAACACAACTGCTTGGGAGAAAAGACCGGTCACGGTCACGTTTATTAAATAAACATATTTAATTCTGGCTAATATTGTCCAATATTAGGCAGCTCTTTAATAACTTATAACTGAACTTGTAGCAAGTTCCTTATAGCTGGTGGCGGCATCTTCTCACTAACCTAACCCCTACTGATTGACGGTCAAGGCCCCTCCGATGTTTGCAGTATCGCACAGGGTTGCGAACGCTCATTAGCACAGAGAGAGAGATTTGTTATGGAGAGCTCTTCGGCCTGCAGCTCTTAAAGGGAGAGGAACCCCTAAGCCAGCACTTAGTGGGCGACACCTCTCCCTGTGTTCAGGCCGTCACTCTGCTCTCTCAGTGCCCGCTCCCAGGGCCTTGCCCGACCGTCACAAGAGAAAAGGACAACTTACTCTTGCTGCCACCCATAACCAACCAAGCCCTTAAAATAACATAAAACTATATTTTATTTGTATTTTTTTTTATAAAATACTGTGCATCAAAACAGTCAGATGCCAACCATAGCACAGAACTATATTACCAAACATACGGCTAGATTACGAGTTTTTGTCGGTAAGGCTTGCGGGGCTAATGAGCAGTTTCAGCTCATCTACAGTAACCCTGGTATTACTGTTTTTTTTTAAACCCGGCGTTAGCCACAGAAAAGTGAGAGAAGAGCAAAATGTAGCTCCACATCTCACCTCAATACCAGCGCTGCTTACGGAAGCAGTGAGCTGGCTAAACGTGATCTTGCACGATTTCCCCATAGGAATCAATGGGGCAGAGCCGGCTGAAAAAAACCCAAACACCTGCAAAAAAGCAACGTTCAGTTCTTAACGCAGCCCCATTGATTCCTATGGGGAAAGAAAATTTATGTTTACACCTACCACCCTAACATGAACCCCGAGTCTAAACACCCCTAATATTACACTTATTAACCCCTAAACTGCTGCCCCTGACATCGCCGACACCTACATTATATTATTAACCCCTGATCTGCCACTCCGGACACCGCCGCCACCTACATTATACTTATTAACCCCTAATCTGCCGCCCCCAATGTCGCCGCAACCTACCTACACTTATTAACCCCTAATCTGCCGTCCACAATGTCGTCGCCACTAAAATAAAGTTATTAACCCCTAAACCGCCATACTGCCGCATCGCAAACATTAGTTAAATATTATTAACCCCTAATCTGCCATCCCTAACATCGCCGCCACCTAACTACACTTATTAACCCCTAATCTGCCGCCGCCAACATCGCCGCCACTATAATAAATATATTAACCCCTAAACCTAAGTCTAACCCTAACACCCCCCTAATTTAAATATAATTTAAAATAATCTAAATAAAATAACTTTAATTACCTAAATTATTCCTATTTAAAACTAAATACTTACCTATAAAATAAACCCTAAGATAGCTACAATATAACTAATACAGGGAGTGCAGAATTATTAGGCAGGTTGTATTTTTGAGGATTCATTTTATTATTGAACAACAACCATGTTCTCAATGAACACAAAAAACTCATTAATATCAAAGCTGAATATTTTTGGAAGTAGTTTTTAGTTTGTTTTTAGTTTTAGCTATTTTAGGGGGATATCTGTGTGTGCAGGTGACTATTACTGTGCATAATTATTAGGCAACTTAACAAAAAACAAATATATACCCATTTCAATTATTTATTTTTACCAGTGAAACCAATATAACATCTCAACATTCACAAATATACATTTCTGACATTCAAAAACAAAACAAAAACAAATCAGTGACCAATATAGCCACCATTCTTTGCAAGGACACTCAAAAGCCTGCCGTCCATGGATTCTGTCAGTGTTTTGATCTGTTCACCATCAACATTGCGTGCAGCAGCAACCACAGCCTCCCAGACACTGTTCAGAGAGGTGTACTGTTTTCCCTCCTTGTAAATCTCACATTTGATGATGGACCACAGGTTCTCAATGGGGTTCAGATCAGGTGAACAAGGAGGCCATGTCATTAGATTTTCTTCTTTTATACCCTTTCTTGCCAGCCACGCTGTGGAGTACTTGGACGCGTGTGATGGAGCATTGTCCTGCATGAAAATCATGTTTTTCTTGAAGGATGCAGACTTCTTCCTGTACCACTGCTTGAAGAAGGTGTCTTCCAGAAACTGGCAGTAGGACTGGGAGTTGAGCTTGACTCCATCCTCAACCCGAAAAGGCCCCACAAGCTCATCTTTGATGATACCAGCCCAAACCAGTACTCCACCTCCACCTTGCTGGCGTCTGAGTCGGACTGGAGCTCTCTGCCCTTTACCAATCCAGCCACGGGCCCATCCATCTGGCCCATCAAGACTCACTCTCATTTCATCAGTCCATAAAACCTTCGAAAAATCAATCTTGAGATATTTCTTGGCCCAGTCTTGATGTTTCAGCTTGTGTGTCTTGTTCAGTGGTGGTCGTCTTTCAGCCTTTCTTACCTTGGCCATGTCTCTGAGTATTGCACACCTTGTGCTTTTGGGCACTCCAGTGATGTTGCAGCTCTGAAATATGGCCAAACTGGTGGCAAGTGACATCTTGGTAGCTGCACGCTTGACTTTTCTCAGTTCATGGGCAGTTATTTTACGCCTTTGTTTTTCCACACGCTTCTTGCGACCCTGTTGACTATTTTGAATGAAACGCTTGATTGTTCGATGATCACGCTTCAGAAGCTTTGCAATTTTAAGAGTGCTGCATCCCTCTGCAAGATATCTCACTATTTTTGACTTTTCTGAGCCTGTCAAGTCCTTCTTTTGACCCATTTTGCCAAAGGAAAGGAAGTTGCCTAATAATTATGCACACCTGATATAGGGTGTTGATGTCATTAGACCACACCCCTTCTCATTACAGAGATGCACATCACCTAATATGCTTAATTGGTAGTAGGCTTTCGAGCCTATACAGCTTGGAGTAAGACAACATGCATAAAGAGGATGATGTGGTAAAAATACTAATTTGCCTAATAATTCTGCACTCCCTGTAGTTACATTGTATCTAGTTTAGGGTTTATTTTTATTTTACAGGCAACTTTGTATTTATTTTAACTAGGTACAATAGTTATTAAATAGTTATTAACTATTTAATAGCTACCTAGCTAAAATAAAGACAAATTTACCTGTAAAATAAAAAGTTACAATTACACCTAACACTACACTATAATTAAATTAATTCCCTAAACTAACTACAATTAAATACAATTAAATACAATTATCTAAATTACGAAAAAAAACAAACACTAAATTACAGAAAATAATAAAATAATTAAAAAAAATTTAAACTAATTACACCTAATCTAATCCTCCTAATAAAATAAAAAAGCCCCCCAAAATAAAAAAAGCCCTACCCTATACTAAATAACAAATAGCCCTTAAAAGGGCTTTTTGCGGGGCATTGCCCCAAAGTAATCAGCTCTTTTACCTGTAAAAAAAAATGCAATACCCCCCCAACATTAAAACCCACCACCCACACATCCAACCCTACTCTAAAACCCACCCAATCCCCCCTTAATAAAACCTAACACTAACCCCTTGAAGATCACCCTGCCTTGAGACATCTTCACCCAACCGGGCAGAAGTAGTCCTCCAGACGGCCAGGTCTTCATCCTATTAGAGATTAATAAGTGTAGTTAGGTGGCGGCGATGTTAGGGACGGCATATTAGGGGTTAATAAAATTTAACTAGTTTTTGTGAGGCAGGAGTGTGGCGGTTTAGGGATTCATATATTTATTAAAGTGGTGGCGATGTCCAGTCGGCAGATTAGGGGTTAAAATTTTTATTTAAGTATTTGCGATGTGGGGGGGGGGGTAGCTCGAGTTAAGGGGTTAATAGATAGTTTATGGGTGTTAGTGTACTTTTTAGCACTTTAGTTAATAGTTTTATGCTACGGCGTTAGCCCATAAAACTCTTAACTACTGACTTTTAAATGCGGTATCAGTCTTGACAGGAGAGGCTGTACCGCTCACTTTTTCCAAGACACGTAATACCGGCATTAGGAAAATCCCATTGAAAAGATAGGATACGCAATTGACGTAAGTGGATTTGCGGTATGTTCGAGTCGCGGAAAAAAGTGAGCGGTACACCTGTATCTGCCAGACTCGTAACACCAGCGTTAGGAAAAAAGCAGCGTTGGGACCTCTCAACGCTGCTTTTTAAGGCTAACGCAAAACTCGTAATCTAGGTGAAGGATAACAGGTTTTTTTTTTTTTTTTTTTTTTTAAAACAACTGATGACAAGGCTTTCCTAAGGTCAGCCAAAAAGATGTCCAACCCGACATCTGTCAGGTGAACCCCATCCGGTCTGTAAAGGGCCTTTTTGTCAGCCGTGATGGAATCATGCCTAATTACAAAGCCTCCCAAGGCCGTGACCGCTCTTCCCATCTCCCTGTTCACCTTCTTGCGGATGTTATATGCTGCCCTCTGAGTGAGAATATGACGCCAACGCAGTCATGCAACCACGTTTGACCATCCCATCCTTACATCCTGGAGCCATGCACTCAACCATTTTAAATCCACACTCATAATCCGGATGAGGTCCAACACAGGAATAGACCCCAAGCCATTACCCCCCGAATGCACCACAATCACTTGAGGCTTTCCCCACCTCCTGTGTGCATCCTGTAAAATGGGGGGTAGTTCATTCCAATTTAGCCTCCTGCGACCGAGCCAGTGAATGTTAGCCCTGGATGAAGCTAATCCTAGCTGCTGCCCGTCTGGGGAATGAAGCGCCCTGATAGCCGCCTAGTGAATAAAGGAATGACCAATAATCCACAAACAAACCGGGGGATTTATCTTACCTAGAACAACATGGATAGGGACAGTGAAGTGCAGCCCTCAGGATAATACAGACCTCCCTCAGTCCTCCCCCAGCTGGGAAGGCACCTGAAAGGCACCCTAAATCGCACCCCACCCCCTCTCTACTCAGTCAAGGGGTAGATGTAACCCCTATAGCACTCCGATTTTCAGCGCCCCATCCTCTTAATGTCCGCCTGCGATGACCCTGTAGCAGTCGCGGCCCCAATCCTAAATGTATGTGGGGCTATTCTAGACGAATCCAAGCCTATCGCTGCCGCGGCTAATATTTTGCGGAACTGAAAAGACGAAAGCGAGCTTCCGTCCTCGTGAATGAGAAATTGCCGTGCGCCCACCGGCCGCACTCAGCAAAACACCTCCACGCTCTGAACTGGGCAGCATTCCGGGAATTCATGCCTCGGTAGGGGCAACCAAGCCCCCTTTCCCTCCTGATCCGTTTTAGATCTCGGGATAAGCAGGAGTAGGCCATCCTTTGAAGACCTCACATGCTCCATTTGAATTGCCCCAACATCTCCCTTCTTTGATGTGGACACTATTTCCCCTATTCTCAAAGCCCCTGCGAATGCAAGCGCAAAAGCAGCATGGAACAAGCAGGCCTCATAGGATGAAGAGCACACTGAGCCTAATTTTCCCACCAACTGCCGCAGCCTTGCCGCAGTGATAGGCTCCCTCTGTTCTTTGCAGCGTGGGGCTACTCGGCCCCACCCCTTCTCTGCCAGACCCAATGCCTTATTTAAAAAATGACAGAGCCGCTAACCTACTAAGAGCCGAAATCTGGACACACCCTCTTGCTTCAAGCACTCCAACCATTCAAGAATGTGTACCTGAGAAGCCTGGTGAATTAAGAAACCCTTCTGCTCACTGAAGCGCTCTCACGCCTTCCAGTGTGACATGTACGTTGCCCACGTCTTAGGTGCCAACAAAGCCCGGATCAGGGGGAGAATGGACTCCCAACCCCCACCAGCTGCCAAAGAAAGGGTGGACAATTTAGACCCTCCGCTGCTGCCCTAGGAGCCACCCTCCTGAACTGATCCCATTGAAACCTAGAGAAGGCATCCACAATGACGTTCCGCACCCCCGGGACATGTCGCGCCATAAAGCGAACGTTGAGCTGCAAGCAATGAAACACCAGGTGTCTAAAGTAAGTCACCACCACTTGGGAAGCCGCTGACAGCTCATATTATCA
This sequence comes from Bombina bombina, assembly GCF_027579735.1. NCBI lineage: Eukaryota > Metazoa > Chordata > Amphibia > Anura > Bombinatoridae > Bombina > Bombina bombina. The sequence goes on along the minus strand of NC_069505.1, from coordinate 538,557,839 downwards.
GACTAAAAAATCACAGACTGATTAGCCAGACGGTCTCCCCAGAGCTCCACCACCACCACTATAGGGAAGAGCTTGAGTAATGCCATATAACGGGTAAGGCCAGCCAATACCCAATCCGCCGGCCACGGCTCCACACTCCAATCCCCGTCAAGATAGGCACCATACCCCAGATTCCCAGCCGCATCAGTGAACAGATGCAAGGCCTGGTTTGAGATAGGCCCAGCCCTCCAAAGGCAAACCCCATTAAAATGTACTAGGAACTGCTCCCACACTTTCAAGTCCTCCTTCATCTGTGTCGTGACCCTGCACCACTGCTGCTGACCCCTTGGACTTTTCAATTGACCCACCAGTCTGCGATTGAAGACCCTCCCCATGGGATGACCCTCCATGCAAAAGTTAAGGAGGCCCAACAACGATTGCAGTTCCTTAATGGTGACGCAATCCGCCTCTGCCATCGATTGAACCACCTCTAAGAGGCGGTCGACTTTATCCTTTGGAAGCCTGCAAAAAGATGCCACCATGTCGATCTCTATGCCCAAAAACATGAGGCATGTGAAAGGGCCCTGAGTTTTGTCATCCACGAGTGGGACCCCAAACTTAGCCATCACACCCTGCATCACCTCCATCACCCTTTTACATTTGTCCATTACCGAACCCCCTACCAGCAGAAAGTCATCCAGGTAGTGGGCCACGGCCCCACCCCCAGATGCCCTCTGCACCACCCAGTGCAGGAATGAACTGAAACATTCAAACAGGGCGCACGAAAGAGAGCACCCCATCGGCAGACACCAGTCAACATAAAACTTCATTCCCATCAGCCGAAAGGAAGAAGGATGAAGCGGAAGCAATCTGAATGGGGATTCTATATCCAATTTAGCCATTAATGCTCCCCCACCCTTTGCCCGTACCACCCTCAGTGCATCATCAAAGGACTGGTAATGCACCGAGCTAAGGTCTGGATCAATCGTGTTGTTCACCGAATCTCCATTGAAATAAGACAAGTGGTGTATCAACCTGAACTTGCCTTGCTCCCTTTTTGGGACCACTCCAAGCGGGGAGACAACCAGAGCCAGGAACGGGAGCTTCCGAAACAGGCAGACCACCCTCCCCAATGCCAATTCTTTGGTCAACTTGTCCCTTACCACGTGATGGAATTCGTAAGCCGATTTCAGGTCATGATGAACTGGAGAACCCTCTACGGGTGAAGTTACCGGAATCCTGAAACCGTATCTCAACCCTGATGACAAGAGACACGCTGCCTCCTAATCAGGGTAATGCGCCAATCACGGCGCCATCGCCTCCACTCTAAGTGGAGTTGGGGCCCTTGCCCCCAGCGCCCCCACTGGGATTCTGCAGGGAATTCCTGGTGTCCCATCTTTTCGCGCACTCCGAACCCAGGTGCAGTCCTCTACAAAACTTACATATGTGGCGAAAGGAACAATTTGTTCCTCTGTCACACTCTTTGCCCTGGAACTTCCAGCATTCCCCTCCTGCGCCTCTTCTGGCACCAGGCCTGGCCCCCGTTGGTGGTGAGGTGGACCTCTCCCGCCCTAGTTTGGACCAAAAGTGCAAGTCTTGCATCCCAAAGTGCAATATGGGGTTTCCCACCATCTTCTTGTGGAATGTCACATCATAATCCCGCTATGCACCCTCTTTAAACCTTGTGTGGATATCCCCAATGGTGTCCTGATATTTAAAGAGATTATGCCCCTGAGTGGGCCATCTGTCAACATAACAAGAGGCCAGCACCCTGAAGCCTGTCTGCCATTCTTTGTACATCTCTGGACGCTGTGCTTTTTTGGGGCCAGACCCTCCGGCCGCCCTCTCCTCCGGGGACAGCTCGTAGATATTTACATATCTACCTTCCTGTATTTTCTTAATGACCTTCACCTTAAGATGCCCATACAAAGAGTGGACCAAGCACGGGTACGCATCCCCATGCACCGCCACCTTCCTTGGTGCTACCTGGCCAGGCATCAGTGCCGACCCCTCCAATACCTGTGATCAAAGAACTCCCTCAACTACCCCTTGCGCAACCGCCTTCGCCTGCACCTGTGCTGCCACTAATTTCTTTATCATTCTAAACATTTGGTGCTGCCCCTTGCCGACTAACCCTAGCCCTGCCTCACTATCAGAACCTGAGTCACTAGAGGAAGAACCCATGTTTGTGTGTGTGATGTCAGTGATGGTGCACTCACCAGACTGTGCCGTCTGTTGCGTTGTCCTGGAAGAAGAGGGCTTCTGCTCTGCGGACGCTGGTGTAGGGGCCTCAAAACCTCCTCTGGCCATTGTGCTCTGGATGCTTGGTCCAGCCTGCATTCTGAGCTCGCCTGCAGCAGATCCCTGTGAAAAGAAAGCAGACTGGGGAGTACTCTGAGTGGCAGTAAGGGCCCCAGGAGGGTCACACACACCCTCTTCAGCCCTCCTCACCCCTTCCTGCACCCCTAAAGCGGATGCCACTGCTCTCCTGATCATGTCCTCTTGCATTCCAATGACCTGGCTCACACACTCCCTCACTGCACGCTGCACACTAGCAGCAGAGAAACCCTCACCAAAGCTCTCACTCACACTGTTTTACTGCCTGCCCTGCACCTCAACACAATGGCCCGAGCCCCCAGACACACTGACACTATGACCCTCATGCGCCCTGGGACCCCCACAAGACACACATCCAGAACCATTAAAGCGACCCTCATTAGGCCTGGGTCCCCCTGTAGAGCAATCTCCCCTTGCAGCGTCACTCCCTTCATATGCCCTGGGCTCCTCTGCGTCCCTCTCTCTCCTGCTCACATCGACTGTGTGACTACTGTGGCTCACCACTGCAACCTGATCCTGCTGCCCGGACTCCACTGAGCCATCCGCACTCTCTCCCGTGCCTCCTGGATCACCCCCTACCCTCCGAGGCCACCACCGCCACCCGGAGCCTCCCCAACTTACTAGGGGCACTTCCGGATGGTGTCCTAGGCCTTGATGCAGCACGACACCTCTGATGCAACCTGCTCCTGCTGCCTGGACTCCACCGAGTCCATCCGCACTCTCTCCCATGCCTCCTGGACCACCCCCCTACCCTCCGAGGCCATCACCTCCACCCGGAGCCTCACCAACTTACTAGGTGCGCTTCCGGATGGTGTCCTAGGCCTTGATGCAGCATGACGCCCCCTGCGTGTGCATCCACGCTCCTCCCCCAGTGAATATCCATCAGAGGTGGAGGACTCAAGTCGCATGTCACGTGCGGGGGCGTGGCCACACCCCGACAACAAACTTAGCCCATATACAGCCTGCGCAGCACTACCGCTACCCTCACGTGACCCCCCAGCACCATCCTGGCCCTGAGGCACCCCGGCCAGTACGATTACCACAGCCAGAGACTGTGCCAGGGCCAGGACAGCAGCCAGAGCAGCCGGCGGAAGGGCTGGCAGTTACTGCAGCAGGAACACTCCAGGTGGATGCTGCTCCCCCATGCCCCCCACGCTCCCTGGGGCCTGATCAGTAAAGCTATGGGCGGGAGGGCTACCACCCATGACAGAGGCCGCCCTTACGCCCCCCCTCTGGACCCTAGCACTTGCTCCACCATTGGCCCTGGTGCTCCTAGAGGGTAAATCTAACTCCTTCCTCACTGCCTGCCTAGATGCAATTGTGGGCCTAGCAGATATGCGAGTTTGGGGGGTAGGGGGTGTGGTGACATAGCTTACTGACCTAGCTGTTATTAAAATCTCTTCCCCCCAGATACACCTTTCTCTCTGAACTAAAGATACTGCTAATAACCTTTGACTGGCATTTGATAAACCCCTCCCTATTGAATTGGGGTATAAAAAAATGGAACACTCTCTATCTCTTTCTATTTCTTATCTTTCTTATGCTGAAAAGATGGCTGATGGTGGACACATTGGAGAATGTGGCTTAGTATATTCCTATGATTATTTTAGCAGTGTTGGACAAACTGGGGTTATTGTAGTAAAGTTGCCCTGTCTTAAAGGGCCATAATACCCAAATGTTTAAACACTTGAAAGTGATGCAGCATAGCTGTAAAAAGCTGACTAGAAAATAGCTCCTGAACATCTCTATATAAAAAAGAAAGATATTTTACCTCAAAAGTTCCTCAGTAGCCACCTCCCATTGTAAAGGATTTCTAAGCAGCATTTTAGTGTGTCTGTCCTAGCACAGCTTAGGGGATGAGCCTCGTGAACTCTCATATTATTTCACCAATCAGGTAAAGGAAGCTTACTATGAAATCTCATGAGAGTTAAGTCAAATCTCATGAGATCACAGTAAGAGTTCATGACCTCAGCACTGCTGATGCTGATTGGCTGCTGTTCATTTCTTCATTTTTTTTTTTTATTTTTACCCGCAGCTGGGAGCAGGTGAAGCATAACTTTTTACACAGAACTTACGGTGATGAGCTGAGGAGATTGTGAGGTAAAATATCTTCCTTTTTTACATAGAGATGCTCAGGTGATATTTTCCTGTCAGCTTTTTACAGTTATACTGCATCAGTTTCAAGTGATTTAGCATATGAGTATTATGTCCCTTTAAATATTTGGACTGTTTTGCTGTAAAATAGATGTGTATATATACCTGTAAATATTTATCTTATTATTAACATATATTGATTCCAAATAAACTGTTTGGAAACAATGGAGACCCTCTCATAGAGTTTATTTCACAACTTACTTGGTTTAGTGGTTTTACCATAAAGATTTAGTACTAAATTAGAATTATATTTAGTATAAAAGTAAAAATATTTTAAATTAATTAATAACCTCATTTTAGCAATCAAGAAGTGTAGACATTTCCATGTAAAATCTTTTTTTTTGGAAGATTAAATTATATACGCCTAGATTTAGAGTTTTGTCGGTAAAGACCCACGGTGCTAACGCTGCTTTTTTTCCAGCGCACTCTTAAGACAACGCTGGTATTTCGAGTTGTCTGAATGGCTGTGTTAGCCTCAGAAAAGGGAGCGTTGAGCATAATTTAGCTCCACTTCAACTCTCAATACCAGCGTTGCCTGCGGTAGCGGTAAGCTGGAAAAACGTGCTCGTGCACGATATCCCCATAGGAAACAATGGGGCTGAGCTTGCTGCAAAAAAACCTAACACCTGCAAAAAAGCAGCGTTCAGCTCCTAACGCAGCCCCATTGTTTCCTATGGGGAAACACTCTCTAAGTCTACACCTAACACCCTAACATGAACCCCGAGTCTAAACACCTCTAACCTTACACTTATTAACCCCTAATCTGCCACCCCCGCTATTGCTGACACCTACATTATAGCTATGAACCCCTAATCTACTGCCCCTAACATCGCCGACACCTATATTATATTTATTACCCCCTAATCTGCCCCCCCCCAACGTCGCCGCCACCTACCTACACTTATTAACCCCTAATCTGCCGACCGGACCTCACCGCCACTATAATAAATGTATTAACCCCTAAACCGCCACACTCCCACCTCGCAAACACTATAATACATTTTATTAACCCCTAATCTGCCCTCCCTAACATCGCTGCCACCTACCTACAATTATTAACCCCTAATCTGCCGCCCCCAACGTCGCCGCTACTATAATAAATTTATTAACCCCTAAACCTAAGTCTAACCCTAACACCCCCCTAAATTAAATATAATTTAAATTAATCTAAATAAAGGTACTATAATTAAATAAATTATTCCTATTTAAAACTAAATCCTTACCTATAAAATAAACCCTATTATAGCTACATTATAACTAATAGTTACATTGTAGCTATTTTAGGATTTATATTTATTTTACAGGCAACTTTGTATTTATTTTAAATATTTACAATAGCTATTAAATAGTTCATAACTATTTAATAGCTACCTAGTTAAAATAATTACAAAATTACCTGTAAAATAAATCCTAACCTAAGTTGCAAATACACCTAACACTACACTATCAATAAATTAATTAAATAAATTACCTACAATTAGCTAAACTAAAATACAAATACATAAACTAATCTATAATACAAAAAAAACACTAAATTACAGAAAGTAAAAAATATTTACAAGAAGTTTAAACTAATTACACCTAATCTAAGCCCCCTAATAAAATAAAAAAGCCCCCCAAAATAATAAAATGCCCTACCCTATTCTAAATTACAAAGTAATCAGCTCTTTTACCAGCCTGTAAAAGGGCTTTTTGCGGGGCATTGCCCCAAAGTAATCAGCTCTTTTACCTGCAAAAAAATACAACCTCCCCCAACATTAAAACCCACCACCCACACAACCCTACTCTAACCCACCCAAACCCCCCTTAAAAAAACCTAACACTAACCCCCTGAAGATCTCCCTAACTTGAGTTGTCTTCACCCAGCAAAGCCGAATTCTTCATCCAAGCGGAGCAAGAAGATGTCATCCATGCGGTAGAAGTCTTCATCCAAGAGGTGCAAGAAGAGGTCCTCCATCCGGTAGAAGTATTCATTCAAGCGGCGTCTTCTATCTTCATCCATCCGGAGCGGAGCCATCTTCCATTCAGCCGACGCAAAGCCATCCTCTTCAACCGACGGACTAACAATGAATGAAGGTTCCTTTAAGGGACGTCATCCAAGATGGCGTCCATCAAATTCTGATTGGCTGATAGGATTCTATCAGCCAATCAGAATTAAGGTAAGAAAAATCTGATTGGCTGATTCAATCAGCCAATCAGATTGAGGTTCAATCCGATTGGCTGATCCAATCAGCCAATCGGATTGACCTTGCATTCTATTGGCTGATCTGAACAGCCAATCAGATTTTTTTCAACCTTAATTCCGATCCAATCGGAATCTAAGGGACACCATCTTGGATGACGTAATTTAAAGGAACCTTCATTCAGCAAGAAGCCGTCGATTGAAGAGGATGCTCCGCGCCGGATATCTTGAAGTTGGACCCGCTCCACATCGGAAGGATGAAGATAGAAGATGCCGTCTGGGTGAAGACCTCTGCCCGTCTGGAGGACCACTTCTGCTGGCTTCATTGAGGACATCTTGCAGCTTGGATGAAGATTTCTCCCGGCTTCGTTGAGGATGGATGTTGGCTCTTCAAAACTGTAAGTGGATCTTCAGGGGGTTAGTGTTACGTTTTTTAAGGGTGTATTGGGTGGTTTTTATTTTTAGATTAGAAGTTTGGGCTGCAATAGAGCTATATGCCCTTTTAAGGGTAATGCCCATCCAAATGCCCTTTTCAGGGCAATGGGGAGCTTAGGTTTTTTTTAGTTAGGGTTTTATTTGGGGGGTTGGTAGTGTGGGTGGTGGGTTTTACTGTTGGGGGAGTTTTTTGTATTTTTTTACAGATAAAAGAGCTGATTTCTTTGGGGCAATGCCCCGCAAAAGGCCCTTTTAAGGGCTATTGGTAGTTTAGTTTAGGCTAGGGTTTTTTTTATTTTGGGTGGACTTTTTTATTTTGATAGGTCTCTTAGATTAGGTGTAATTATTTTAAAGATCTTGTAATTTTGTTTTTTATTTTCTGTAATTTAGTGGGGTTTTTTTTTTGGTAATTTAGCTAATTGTACTGAATCTAGTTAATTGTATTTAATTTAGGGAATTTATTTAATTGTAGGGTAGTGTTAGGTGTTAGTGTAAGACAGGTTAGGTTTTATTTTACAGGTCAATTTGTATTTATTTTAGCTAGGTAGTTAGTAAATAGTTAATAACTATTTAGTAACTATTCTACCTAGTTAAAAAAATACAAACTTGCCTGTAAAATAAAAATAAAACCTAAGCTAGCTACAATGTAACTATTAGTTATATTGTAGCTAGCTTAGGGTTTATTTTATAGGTAAGTATTTAGTTTTAAATAGGAATTATTTAGTTATTAATTGTAGGTTTTATTTAGATTTATTTTAATTATTTTTAAGTTAGTGGGTATTAGGGTTAGCCTTAGGTTTAGGGGTTAATACATTTAATATAGTGGCGGTGACGTTAGGAACAACAGATTAGGGGTTAATAAATGTAGATAGGTGGTGGCAATGTTAGGGAGGCAGATTAGGGGTTAATAATATTTAACTAGTGTTTGCGATCCGGGAGTGCAGCAGTTTAGGGGTTAATATGTTTATTATAGTGGCGGCGACGTTGGGGGCGGCAGATTAGGGGTTAATAAATGTAGGTAGGTTGCAGTGACATTGGGGTGGGAGATTAGGGGTTAATAAATATAATGTAGGTGTCAGCGATGTTGGGGACAGCAGATTAGGGGTTAATAAGTATAATGTAGGTGAGGGCGATATCCGGAGCGGCAGATTAGGGGCTAATAAGTATAATGCAGGTGTCGGCCATGTAGGGGGCGGCAGATTAGGGGTTAATAAGTGTAAGATTAGGGGTGTTTAGACTCAGGGTTTATGTTAGGGTGTTAGGTGTAAACATAAATTTTGTTTCCCCATAGGAATCAATGGGGCTGCGGTACGGAGCTTTACGCTGCTTTTTTGCAGGTGTTAGACTTTTTCTCAGCCGGCTCTCCCCATTGATGTCTATGGGGAAATCGTGCACAAGCACGTACAACCAGCTCACCGCTGACTTAAGCAGCGCTGGTATTGGAGCACAATTTTACTCTACGCTCACTTTTTGTCTTTTAACGCCGGGTTTATAAAAACCTGTAATACCAGCGCAGTAGAGAAGTGAGCGGTGACAATAACGTGCAAGTTAGCACCGCACCCCTCATAACGCAAAACCCGTAATCTTGCCGAAAGCAAATTAGATAATAGAAGTAAATTGGAATGTTGTTTGAAATCGTAGTCTCCAACTGAATCATAAAAGAAATATTTTGGGTTTAGTGTCCATTTAAGGAATTCATGCGATAAGCATAAGGCTATCCTATGAACTAGATAAGTTTATACTTTTAGGAAATAATGGGCAAACTTGTTGAGCCTATGGTTTTTATCTGCCATCAAAATCTATGTTTCTATGATCTGAATGAATGCCACTGATTTACTGGTACTGAAATTCACTTGCTTCTGTTGCACTATCCATTCCATTAATGTGCATTGATATTTTACCTAAAGCTTCTTGTAACCAAGTTTAGCTTGTCATTGTTTACACATACAGAAATATAACCTCACATTTTATCCTCACTACACTGTTTTAAGCATTTTAGAAACAGAATTGTTCCCCAAAAAGATTTTGTAATGGTTATGGAAATGTTTGACACACAAATAATTTTACGGAAATTTTATTTATTTTATTAATTGTGCAGTACATTTGTTTCTTGTCTTCGGTTACTAGTGATGTATCGAAATGTTGAGCTACCACTACTGCTGTAAGATGATACCTGTGATCAAATAAATAATGACTATGGACTAAAATTTTAGTTGTTTTCTTTTATTTTAAAAATCTAAATTTATAAAATATCTAAAGTGTAGATTGTTGTTTTCATGGGGGATGAGAATAAAAAGTCTAAAAAAAATTAAAACAAGTACTGAGGATTGCCTTCTAATTAACAAATCTCTTCACAGGTACACTCAAAAAAAAATGTTACGTTATACTAATCTAAGTTTTATTATTAATTTCAGCTTGTTCAGCGCCTGCATATTATGCAAACAGTCTGTCAGCAAAAATAAGTCCAACATCCCTATCAACCAGAGGTACCTAGAGCATTAACAACTTCTGCAAATATTGAACTGGTATTAGCAGTTAAACAACACAGTGCCACTAAGCAAGTTATGTCCTTTTTGTGATAAGTATACAGTTATTACAATGGATAACTCACTCACATCCATTATAGAAATTGATGTTTAACTGTAAATCACATAAAAAACAGGCAATCCCCTGTAAGAATAAAGGCGAACAAAGACCACAAAATATCTCTGTTTCTGAAAAGAATGTCAATGCTAGTCAAAAAAACTGCATAAATAATTAGAACCAGCAGAACTATTGCAGAGCTAACAAATGTATCTGGTTAATACTCCAGCACCCCTAGTATTGTCAAATATTACTCTGAACCTGTAGAAGGGCCCTTGTGTTTCCAAGCTCCCTCTATTTAAATTAAGCTCTAAAGGTGTACACCTATATGGGAGCTTAGGGGAAGAAATATTACAGTGTCGCTCACCTCTGATTCCTTACTTTGTAATGCAACAAACTGTTATAGAGCAGAATAATATTATTTCAGAAACCTCAGACCCATGATAGGCCACATTTTGGTATGTGTAACAGTATATGCAATCAGAAAGAGAACTGCTCTACTAGGAATGAACAGCTCTGTAGCATAATCTATGCGAGTTACAGTACCACCTAGGAGCAGCCTATTTTAGCCCAATTGGGCTGTTCACAGAAGAGAAGTTTCTTTAAGTATATCAGTCTGATCTCACCAAGTAAGGTCAGTCCAGCCTCAAAACACCAGGCAGTCCTCATCTGAACAAGGAGCAGGGCAACCCTAGATGATCGTTTCAACCTTCAATGGGCCTCGTCAGTGAGGTGCAGCTTATTTTGAAAAACACCTGCAAAAATGGCATGAAATTCAATGTAAATTACATAACAGTGTCTGTTACACATATGGATTTCTGTATTTACCTATTTGCAAGCAAAGACAAACTTTAGAAAATCTGGTGTACATGTCTCATGTAATTTTTAAGAACATATGGTAACATACTTCTTGAGTCCATTGTCATGTACATGAGATACATTGACGATTTAATCTTCATTGTGGATGAATCAGTTAATGATAATAGTTTTATGGAATTATTGAATGACAACAGTCTAAATTTAAAGTTTGTTGGAGAATGCAGGCATGACACAATTAATTTCCTTGACCTCATATTAATTGGTGAGACTGATACGGGTATTATAACCTGATACGGGTATTATAACAACAGATACTTTTCGCAAACCTACTGCTGGTAACACTATTCTTCACACTGATTCTTGTCATCCACCACACTTAATAAGATCAATACCTAGGGCACAGATTTTACGACTTAGGAGAAGCACCAACTCAGATAAACATTTTGAGAAACAGGCAACATCGTTCAAAAAAAAATTAAGGGAAAGGGGTTATGGTGAAAAATTACTTGACACTAGTTTCATTCAAGCGAGTAGCCATACACAGCAGAGTCTAGTGTCTAAGACCATGAAAAGGAATAATGAATTTAATGATTCCGCTGTGGTATTCTCAACAGAATACTCTAAACAATTTAATCAGGTATGTGGCATCCTAAAAAGGAATTTATACATTCTAAGACAAGATGAGGCCTTATGTGAAACAGTTGAGAACTGTAAGTTTGTCCCCCCTAGAAAGGCACCTACTCTGTCCAATAGACTCTTACCTAGTTTAGTTTGTTCCAAGAAAAATGAAAGAGAGACCTGGTTACATAGAAAAGGTACCTTTAGATGTGGGACAGGACCATGTTTAACCTGTGACATTATCAGTACAGTAGCCACCTTCACTAGTTTCATTACACAAGAACATTTTGAAATTAAGTTTTATGCAAACTGTAGAAGTGAGTATGTTGTGTGTCTTTTGGAGTGCAATCTTTGTAAAATGCAGTACACAGGACAAACCAGCAGGGAATTATGGTCACGCATGAGGGAACATATAAATGACACTAAAAATTTCAATAAAGATTCGGCAATTGCTAGACATCATTTCACAATGCACATGACCAATAAGTTTAACATGAGTGTTAAAGCTATAGATATAGTGAAAAGACCAATAAGAGGGGGAGATAGGAACAAAATGTTATTAAAACAGGAGATGTTTTGGATAAACAAGTTGAGGACTATCACTCCTGGGGGTTTAACCTTTTAAGGACATATGACGGAATTTTTCCGTCATAAAACAATTGAGCAAACAGAAAGCTGTGTCCTTAAAGGGTTAAATAAAGAATGGGACATGAGTTTGTTTGTAGGATAATGTCAATATTGCATTTGAAGTACACAATTATATTTTGTTTTTTCTTAGGTTATAACTAGTGATGTCGCGAACCTAAAATTTTGCGTTCGCGAACGGCGGATGCAAACTTCCACAACTGTTCGCGAATGGGCGAACCGGGCGAACCGCCATAGACTTCAATAGGCAGGCAAATTTTAAAACCCACAGGGACTCTTTCTGGCCACAATAGTGATGGAAAAGTTTTTTCAAGGGTACTAACACCTGGACTGTGGCATGCCGGAGGGGGATCCATGGCAAAACTCCCATGGAAAATTACATAGTTGATGCAGAGTCTGGTTTTAATCCATAAAGGGCATAAATCACCTAACATTGCTAAATTGTTTGGAACAACGTGCTTTAAAACATCAGGTATGATGTTGTATCGATCAGGTAGTGTAAGGGTTACGCCCGCTTCACAGTGACAGACCAAACTCCCCGTTTAAAGGGACAGTCTACACCAGAATTTTTATTGTTTTAAAAGATACATAATCCCTTTATTATTATTAGTGTGAAGGAAACTGACTGCTATTATTTAACACAGTCAAAAAAGTGTTGTTTTTTTTAAAATCTACACTACTGTTACACCACATATGAGTTGCACTGGGGTGACACTGTGCCCTGGCAGGCAGGCCCTGAAACGCACACGTGTGAAGGAAACTGACTCCTATTATTTAACACAGTCAAAAAAGTGTTTTTTTTTTTTAAATCTACACTACTGTTACACCACATATGAGTTGCACTGGGGTGACACTGTGCCCTGGCAGGCAGGCAGGCACTTAAACGCACACGTGTGAAGGAAACTGACTGCTATTATTTAACACAGTTAAAAAAGTGTTGTTTTTTTTTTAATCTACACTACTGTTACATCAGATATGAGTTGCACTGGGGTGACACTGTGCCCTGGCAGGCAGGCACTGAAACGCACACGTGTGAAGGAAACTGACTGCTATTATTTAACACAGTCAAAAAAGTGTTTTTTTTTTTTAAATCTACACTACTGTTACACCAGATATGAGTTGCACTGGGGTGACACTGTGCCCTGGCAGGCAGGCACTGAAACGCACACGTGTGAAGGAAACTGACTGCTATTATTTAACACAGTCAAAAAAGTGTTGTTTTTTTTTTAATCTACACTACTGTTACATCAGATATGAGTTGCACTGGGGTGACACTGTGCCCTGGCAGGCAGGCACTGAAACGCACACGTGTGAAGGAAACTGACTGCTATTATTTAACACAGTCAAAAAAGTGTTTTTTTTTTTTAAATATACACTACTGTTACACCAGATATGAGTTGCACTGGGGTGACACTTTGCCCTGGCAGGCAGGCACTTAAACGCACACGTGTGATGGAAACTGACTGCTATTATTTAACACTGTTACACCAGATATGAGTGGTGGCACTGGGCAAGTGGGCACAGTATACGCTGTGAGCCTGACACACACGCTGGCAGGCAGGCAACTGCAATTAGATTACACAGGAAAAAAAAAAAAGCAGCCCTAAAAAGGGCTTTTTGGGGTGCTGTCCTTACAGCTGAGATCAGATGAGTCCTTCAGGACTGTAGTGGACACTGAATACACTAGCCTAGCTATAGATTTCCCTACTAAATCAGCAGCAGCTACACTGTCCCTCCTCTCACTAACAATGCAGCTTCCGAATTAATCTAAAATGGATGCTGTCCAGGAGGTAGGAGGGTCTGGGAGGGAGTGTCTGCTGCTGATTGGCTGGAATGTGCCTGCTGACTGTGAGGTACAGGGTCAAAGTATTACTCAATGATGATGAATAGGGGGTGAATCGAACATCACATATGTTCGCCCGCCGCGGCGAACGCGAACATGCTATGTTTGCCAGGAACTATTCGCCGGCGAACAATTCGAACAATTATAACTAGTGATGTCGCGAATAGTTCGCCGGCGAATAGTTCCCGGCAAACATAGCTTGTTCGCGTTCGCCGCGGTGGGCGAACATATGCGATGTTCGATCCGCCCCCTATTCGTCATCATTGAGTAATACTTTGACCCTGTACCTCACAGTCAGAAGACACATTCCAGCTAATCAGCAGCAGACCCTCCCTCCCAGACCCTCCTACCTCCTGGACAGCATCCATTTTAGATTCATTTGGAAGCTGCATTTTTAGTGAGAGGAGGGACAGTGTAGCTGCTGATGATTTAATAGGGAAATTGATAGCTAGGCTAGTGTATTCAGTGTCCACTACAGTCCTGAAGGACTCATCTGATCTCTGCTGTAAGGACAGCACCCCAAAAAGCCCTTTTTAGGGCTAGAACATCAGTCTGCTTTTTTTTTTTTCCCTGTGTAATCTAATTGCAGTTGCCTGCCTGCCAGTGTGTGTGTCAGGCTCACAGCGTATACTGTGCCCACTTGCCCAGTGCCACCACTCATATCTGGTGTAACAGTAGTGTAGATTTAAAAAAAAAAACACTTTTTTGACTGTGTTAAATAATAGCAGTCAGTTTCCTTCACACGTGTGCGTTTCAGTGCCTGCCTGCCAGGGCACAGTGTCACCCCAGTGCAACTCATATCTGGTGTAACAGTAGTGTAGATTTAAAAAAAAAAATACTAAATAAAAATATAAAATATATGTATGATTATTAGTGCACACTATGTATACAAAGTTATATGCTAAGAAAATGAAATAAAGTGGAGGATGCTAGTAGATACAATAAAAACAATTTATTAAAATGTATCAAGCGAAATGCAAATGCAACAAATTAGGCAAATGTATCTAAAAGTATAGGGACGTCTCCCTTACTCGTTACTATTAGTAACACTCTTAAAATATAAATTTCTTAAAAAAGTAAAGAAAGGGATTATTTCCGTATTTCGAATACTTGCGATTTTGGAAAACAGTGGGGCAGTGTTGCCTGAGATGTCCAGTATAGCAATAAGGTAACTGGTGGATGTAAGGTCGAGTTGTTTGCTACTCGGCGTTACCAAATGCTAATGAGAGCGCCTTTTTTATGGCTCTTACGTTACCGTTGTGACATCACTGATGTTGGTTGCGTGTAACGTTTCTATAGTTACCCCTGTACAGCAAAAGATCGTAGAAGTCCTGGGGGGTATGTGTAGTATTGGTGGTCAGAATTAATGGCTTTGATGTAAGGGTATGTGACCCTCAAATAATTTGAATTGTGCGGTCGCAAATGTAGCGACTTAGGATACGATTGGTTGCCTTGTTTACTAGTGGCAGCTGGTGAGTTCTTTTGTAAAGGTGACTTGGCGGTCGTGTAAAAACGACTAGTTAGACAAATAAATCTTTGCGGTCGTTAAAAACAGCTAAAAACGACTGAGTGTCTTTGTAGTGAAGAAACTTGGCGGTCGCTAAATACCCTCAAAATTTTTTTTGAAAAGGACAAATATGATATACACACTGAACACTTTGATTTGAACACTATTATGGTAGAATTAGAAAAAAAATTAACAAGTGAACTCAAACAAAAAACTGAACTCAATTTTTTAGATAAATATATCTCAATGAAAATTATACCAAGAGGTCTAAGACTAAAAAAGAATTGCACATTTGAATTGATAGAAACACTACAAAATGAATGGGACGAGGCACTTGAGACAGCATCACTGACATTTTTAAATATTTTAAAAAAATCACGAGAAATCTCATTAGACACTATAGAGAAAAATATCACTGCACTCAAAACAAAAATAATAGATAAAAAAGATCACCAAGAATTTAGAAACAAACAAAGGGAAATTATGAACAACTTAACTACCTTAAATAATGAACTCCAAGAGGTGAAATGGAGAAAGTTAAATAGAGACAAAGACGACTACAACTTAGAAACAACTAAAAATAATGATAAAACAAATAAAGAAACAAGACCCATAAGGGAAGATAAAAATACATCTACAAATTCTCAGCAAAGAAATAAAACGAATTATAAACCGAGATCAAGATCAAATTATTAGGCAGGTTGTATTTTTGAGGATTCATTTTATTATTGAACAACAACCATGTTCTCAATGAACACAAAAAACTCATTAATATCAAAGCTGAATATTTTTGGAAGTAGTTTTTAGTTTGTTTTTAGTTTTAGCTATTTTAGGGGGATATCTGTGTGTGCAGGTGACTATTACTGTGCATAATTATTAGGCAACTTAACAAAAAACAAATATATACCCATTTCAATTATTTATTTTTACCAGTGAAACCAATATAACATCTCAACATTCACAAATATACATTTCTGACATTCAAAAACAAAACAAAAACAAATCAGTGACCAATATAGCCACCATTCTTTGCAAGGACACTCAAAAGCCTGCCGTCCATGGATTCTGTCAGTGTTTTGATCTGTTCACCATCAACATTGCGTGCAGCAGCAACCACAGCCTCCCAGACACTGTTCAGAGAGGTGTACTGTTTTCCCTCCTTGTAAATCTCACATTTGATGATGGACCACAGGTTCTCAATGGGGTTCAGATCAGGTGAACAAGGAGGCCATGTCATTAGATTTTCTTCTTTTATACCCTTTCTTGCCAGCCACGCTGTGGAGTACTTGGACGCGTGTGATGGAGCATTGTCCTGCATGAAAATCATGTTTTTCTTGAAGGATGCAGACTTCTTCCTGTACCACTGCTTGAAGAAGGTGTCTTCCAGAAACTGGCAGTAGGACTGGGAGTTGAGCTTGACTCCATCCTCAACCCGAAAAGGCCCCACAAGCTCATCTTTGATGATACCAGCCCAAACCAGTACTCCACCTCCACCTTGCTGGCGTCTGAGTCGGACTGGAGCTCTCTGCCCTTTACCAATCCAGCCACGGGCCCATCCATCTGGCCCATCAAGACTCACTCTCATTTCATCAGTCCATAAAACCTTCGAAAAATCAATCTTGAGATATTTCTTGGCCCAGTCTTGATGTTTCAGCTTGTGTGTCTTGTTCAGTGGTGGTCGTCTTTCAGCCTTTCTTACCTTGGCCATGTCTCTGAGTATTGCACACCTTGTGCTTTTGGGCACTCCAGTGATGTTGCAGCTCTGAAATATGGCCAAACTGGTGGCAAGTGACATCTTGGTAGCTGCACGCTTGACTTTTCTCAGTTCATGGGCAGTTATTTTACGCCTTTGTTTTTCCACACGCTTCTTGCGACCCTGTTGACTATTTTGAATGAAACGCTTGATTGTTCGATGATCACGCTTCAGAAGCTTTGCAATTTTAAGAGTGCTGCATCCCTCTGCAAGATATCTCACTATTTTTGACTTTTCTGAGCCTGTCAAGTCCTTCTTTTGACCCATTTTGCCAAAGGAAAGGAAGTTGCCTAATAATTATGCACACCTGATATAGGGTGTTGATGTCATTAGACCACACCCCTTCTCATTACAGAGATGCACATCACCTAATATGCTTAATTGGTAGTAGGCTTTCGAGCCTATACAGCTTGGAGTAAGACAACATGCATAAAGAGGATGATGTGGTAAAAATACTAATTTGCCTAATAATTCTGCACTCCCTGTAGTTACATTGTATCTAGTTTAGGGTTTATTTTTATTTTACAGGCAACTTTGTATTTATTTTAACTAGGTACAATAGTTATTAAATAGTTATTAACTATTTAATAGCTACCTAGCTAAAATAAAGACAAATTTACCTGTAAAATAAAAAGTTACAATTACACCTAACACTACACTATAATTAAATTAATTCCCTAAACTAACTACAATTAAATACAATTAAATACAATTATCTAAATTACGAAAAAAAACAAACACTAAATTACAGAAAATAATAAAATAATTAAAAAAATTTTAAACTAATTACACCTAATCTAATCCTCCTAATAAAATAAAAAAGCCCCCCAAAATAAAAAAAGCCCTACCCTATACTAAATAACAAATAGCCCTTAAAAGGGCTTTTTGCGGGGCATTGCCCCAAAGTAATCAGCTCTTTTACCTGTAAAAAAAAATGCAATACCCCCCCAACATTAAAACCCACCACCCACACATCCAACCCTACTCTAAAACCCACCCAATCCCCCCTTAATAAAACCTAACACTAACCCCTTGAAGATCACCCTGCCTTGAGACATCTTCACCCAACCGGGCAGAAGTAGTCCTCCAGACGGCCAGGTCTTCATCCTATTAGAGATTAATAAGTGTAGTTAGGTGGCGGCGATGTTAGGGACGGCATATTAGGGGTTAATAAAATTTAACTAGTTTTTGTGAGGCAGGAGTGTGGCGGTTTAGGGATTCATATATTTATTAAAGTGGTGGCGATGTCCAGTCGGCAGATTAGGGGTTAAAATTTTTATTTAAGTATTTGCGATGTGGGGGGGGGGGTAGCTCGAGTTAAGGGGTTAATAGATAGTTTATGGGTGTTAGTGTACTTTTTAGCACTTTAGTTAATAGTTTTATGCTACGGCGTTAGCCCATAAAACTCTTAACTACTGACTTTTAAATGCGGTATCAGTCTTGACAGGAGAGGCTGTACCGCTCACTTTTTCCAAGACACGTAATACCGGCATTAGGAAAATCCCATTGAAAAGATAGGATACGCAATTGACGTAAGTGGATTTGCGGTATGTTCGAGTCGCGGAAAAAAAGTGAGCGGTACACCTGTATCTGCCAGACTCGTAACACCAGCGTTAGGAAAAAAGCAGCGTTGGGACCTCTCAACGCTGCTTTTTAAGGCTAACGCAAAACTCGTAATCTAGGTGAAGGATAACAGGTTTTTTTTTTTTTGTTTTTTTTTAAAACAACTGATGACAAGGCTTTCCTAAGGTCAGCCAAAAAGATGTCCAACCCGACATCTGTCAGGTGAACCCCATCCGGTCTGTAAAGGGCCTTTTTGTCAGCCGTGATGGAATCATGCCTAATTACAAAGCCTCCCAAGGCCGTGACCGCTCTTCCCATCTCCCTGTTCACCTTCTTGCGGATGTTATATGCTGCCCTCTGAGTGAGAATATGACGCCAACGCAGTCATGCAACCACGTTTGACCATCCCATCCTTACATCCTGGAGCCATGCACTCAACCATTTTAAATCCACACTCATAATCCGGATGAGGTCCAACACAGGAATAGACCCCAAGCCATTACCCCCCAAATGCACCACAATCACTTGAGGCTTTCCCCACCTCCTGTGTGCATCCTGTAAAATGGGGGGTAGTTCATTCCAATTTAGCCTCCTGCGACCGAGCCAGTGAATGTTAGCCCTGGATGAAGCTAATCCTAGCTGCTGCCCGTCTGGGGAATGAAGCGCCCTGATAGCCGCCTAGTGAATAAAGGAATGACCAATAATCCACAAACAAACCGGGGGATTTATCTTACCTAGAACAACATGGATAGGGACAGTGAAGTGCAGCCCTCAGGATAATACAGACCTCCCTCAGTCCTCCCCCAGCTGGGAAGGCACCTGAAAGGCACCCTAAATCGCACCCCACCCCCTCTCTACTCAGTCAAGGGGTAGATGTAACCCCTATAGCACTCCGATTTTCAGCGCCCCATCCTCTTAATGTCCGCCTGCGATGACCCTGTAGCAGTCGCGGCCCCAATCCTAAATGTATGTGGGGCTATTCTAGACGAATCCAAGCCTATCGCTGCCGCGGCTAATATTTTGCGGAACTGAAAAGACGAAAGCGAGCTTCCGTCCTCGTGAATGAGAAATTGCCGTGCGCCCACCGGCCGCACTCAGCAAAACACCTCCACGCTCTGAACTGGGCAGCATTCCGGGAATTCATGCCTCGGTAGGGGCAACCAAGCCCCCTTTCCCTCCTGATCCGTTTTAGATCTCGGGATAAGCAGGAGTAGGCCATCCTTTGAAGACCTCACATGCTCCATTTGAATTGCCCCAACATCTCCCTTCTTTGATGTGGACACTATTTCCCCTATTCTCAAAGCCCCTGCGAATGCAAGCGCAAAAGCAGCATGGAACAAGCAGGCCTCATAGGATGAAGAGCACACTGAGCCTAATTTTCCCACCAACTGCCGCAGCCTTGCCGCAGTGATAGGCTCCCTCTGTTCTTTGCAGCGTGGGGCTACTCGGCCCCACCCCTTCTCTGCCAGACCCAATGCCTTATTTAAAAAATGACAGAGCCGCTAACCTACTAAGAGCCGAAATCTGGACACACCCTCTTGCTTCAAGCACTCCAACCATTCAAGAATGTGTACCTGAGAAGCCTGGTGAATTAAGAAACCCTTCTGCTCACTGAAGCGCTCTCACGCCTTCCAGTGTGACATGTACGTTGCCCACGTCTTAGGTGCCAACAAAGCCCGGATCAGGGGGAGAATGGACTCCCAACCCCCACCAGCTGCCAAAGAAAGGGTGGACAATTTAGACCCTCCGCTGCTGCCCTAGGAGCCACCCTCCTGAACTGATCCCATTGAAACCTAGAGAAGGCATCCACAATGACGTTCCGCACCCCCGGGACATGTCGCGCCATAAAGCGAACGTTGAGCTGCAAGCAATGAAACACCAGGTGTCTAAAGTAAGTCACCACCACTTGGGAAGCCGCTGACAGCTCATATTATCAGACTAAAAAATCACAGACTGATTAGCCAGACGGTCTCCCCAGAGCTCCACCACCACCACTATAGGGAAGAGCTTGAGTAATGCCATATAACGGGTAAGGCCAGCCAATACCCAATCCGCCGGCCACGGCTCCACACTCCAATCCCCGTCAAGATAGGCACCATACCCCAGATTCCCAGCCGCATCAGTGAACAGATGCAAGGCCTGGTTTGAGATAGGCCCAGCCCTCCAAAGGCAAACCCCATTAAAATGTACTAGGAACTGCTCCCACACTTTCAAGTCCTCCTTCATCTGTGTCGTGACCCTGCACCACTGCTGCTGACCCCTTGGACTTTTCAATTGACCCACCAGTCTGCGATTGAAGACCCTCCCCATGGGATGACCCTCCATGCAAAAGTTAAGGAGGCCCAACAACGATTGCAGTTCCTTAATGGTGACGCAATCCGCCTCTGCCATCGATTGAACCACCTCTAAGAGGCGGTCGACTTTATCCTTTGGAAGCCTGCAAAAAGATGCCACCATGTCGATCTCTATGCCCAAAAACATGAGGCATGTGAAAGGGCCCTGAGTTTTGTCATCCACGAGTGGGACCCCAAACTTAGCCATCACACCCTGCATCACCTCCATCACCCTTTTACATTTGTCCATTACCGAACCCCCTACCAGCAGAAAGTCATCCAGGTAGTGGGCCACGGCCCCACCCCCAGATGCCCTCTGCACCACCCAGTGCAGGAATGAACTGAAACATTCAAACAGGGCGCACGAAAGAGAGCACCCCATCGGCAGACACCAGTCAACATAAAACTTCATTCCCATCAGCCGAAAGGAAGAAGGATGAAGCGGAAGCAATCTGAATGGGGATTCTATATCCAATTTAGCCATTAATGCTCCCCCACCCTTTGCCCGTACCACCCTCAGTGCATCATCAAAGGACTGGTAATGCACCGAGCTAAGGTCTGGATCAATCGTGTTGTTCACCGAATCTCCATTGAAATAAGACAAGTGGTGTATCAACCTGAACTTGCCTTGCTCCCTTTTTGGGACCACTCCAAGCGGGGAGACAACCAGAGCCAGGAACGGGAGCTTCCGAAACAGGCAGACCACCCTCCCCAATGCCAATTCTTTGGTCAACTTGTCCCTTACCACGTGATGGAATTCGTAAGCCGATTTCAGGTCATGATGAACTGGAGAACCCTCTACGGGTGAAGTTACCGGAATCCTGAAACCGTATCTCAACCCTGATGACAAGAGACACGCTGCCTCCTAATCAGGGTAATGCGCCAATCACGGCGCCATCGCCTCCACTCTAAGTGGAGTTGGGGCCCTTGCCCCCAGCGCCCCCACTGGGATTCTGCAGGGAATTCCTGGTGTCCCATCTTTTCGCGCACTCCGAACCCAGGTGCAGTCCTCTACAAAACTTACATATGTGGCGAAAGGAACAATTTGTTCCTCTGTCACACTCTTTGCCCTGGAACTTCCAGCATTCCCCTCCTGCGCCTCTTCTGGCACCAGGCCTGGCCCCCGTTGGTGGTGAGGTGGACCTCTCCCGCCCTAGTTTGGACCAAAAGTGCAAGTCTTGCATCCCAAAGTGCAATATGGGGTTTCCCACCATCTTCTTGTGGAATGTCACATCATAATCCCGCTATGCACCCTCTTTAAACCTTGTGTGGATATCCCCAATGGTGTCCTGATATTTAAAGAGATTATGCCCCTGAGTGGGCCATCTGTCAACATAACAAGAGGCCAGCACCCTGAAGCCTGTCTGCCATTCTTTGTACATCTCTGGACGCTGTGCTTTTTTGGGGCCAGACCCTCCGGCCGCCCTCTCCTCCGGGGACAGCTCGTAGATATTTACATATCTACCTTCCTGTATTTTCTTAATGACCTTCACCTTAAGATGCCCATACAAAGAGTGGACCAAGCACGGGTACGCATCCCCATGCACCGCCACCTTCCTTGGTGCTACCTGGCCAGGCATCAGTGCCGACCCCTCCAATACCTGTGATCAAAGAACTCCCTCAACTACCCCTTGCGCAACCGCCTTCGCCTGCACCTGTGCTGCCACTAATTTCTTTATCATTCTAAACATTTGGTGCTGCCCCTTGCCGACTAACCCTAGCCCTGCCTCACTATCAGAACCTGAGTCACTAGAGGAAGAACCCATGTTTGTGTGTGTGATGTCAGTGATGGTGCACTCACCAGACTGTGCCGTCTGTTGCGTTGTCCTGGAAGAAGAGGGCTTCTGCTCTGCGGACGCTGGTGTAGGGGCCTCAAAACCTCCTCTGGCCATTGTGCTCTGGATGCTTGGTCCAGCCTGCATTCTGAGCTCGCCTGCAGCAGATCCCTGTGAAAAGAAAGCAGACTGGGGAGTACTCTGAGTGGCAGTAAGGGCCCCAGGAGGGTCACACACACCCTCTTCAGCCCTCCTCACCCCTTCCTGCACCCCTAAAGCGGATGCCACTGCTCTCCTGATCATGTCCTCTTGCATTCCAACGACCTGGCTCACACACTCCCTCACTGCACGCTGCACACTAGCAGCAGAGAAACCCTCACCAAAGCTCTCACTCACACTGTTTTACTGCCTGCCCTGCACCTCAACACAATGGCCCGAGCCCCCAGACACACTGACACTATGACCCTCATGCGCCCTGGGACCCCCACAAGACACACATCCAGAACCATTAAAGCGACCCTCATTAGGCCTGGGTCCCCCTGTAGAGCAATCTCCCCTTGCAGCGTCACTCCCTTCATATGCCCTGGGCTCCTCTGCGTCCCTCTCTCTCCTGCTCACATCGACTGTGTGACTACTGTGGCTCACCACTGCAACCTGATCCTGCTGCCCGGACTCCACTGAGCCATCCGCACTCTCTCCCGTGCCTCCTGGATCACCCCCTACCCTCCGAGGCCACCACCGCCACCCGGAGCCTCCCCAACTTACTAGGGGCACTTCCGGATGGTGTCCTAGGCCTTGATGCAGCACGACACCTCTGATGCAACCTGCTCCTGCTGCCTGGACTCCACCGAGTCCATCCGCACTCTCTCCCATGCCTCCTGGACCACCCCCCCTACCCTCCGAGGCCATCACCTCCACCCGGAGCCTCACCAACTTACTAGGGGCGCTTCCGGATGGTGTCCTAGGCCTTGATGCAGCATGACGCCCCCTGCGTGTGCATCCACGCTCCTCCCCCAGTGAATATCCATCAGAGGTGGAGGACTCAAGTCGCATGTCACGTGCGGGGGCGTGGCCACACCCCGACAACAAACTTAGCCCATATACAGCCTGCGCAGCACTACCGCTACCCTCACGTGACCCCCCAGCACCATCCTGGCCCTGAGGCACCCCGGCCAGTACGATTACCACAGCCAGAGACTGTGCCAGGGCCAGGACAGCAGCCAGAGCAGCCGGCGGAAGGGCTGGCAGTTACTGCAGCAGGAACACTCCAGGTGGATGCTGCTCCCCCATGCCCCCCACGCTCCCTGGGGCCTGATCAGTAAAGCTATGGGCGGGAGGGCTACCACCCATGACAGAGGCCGCCCTTACGCCCCCCCTCTGGACCCTAGCACTTGCTCCACCATTGGCCCTGGTGCTCCTAGAGGGTAAATCTAACTCCTTCCTCACTGCCTGCCTAGATGCAATTGTGGGCCTAGCAGATATGCGAGTTTGGGGGGTAGGGGGTGTGGTGACATAGCTTACTGACCTAGCTGTTATTAAAATCTCTTCCCCCCAGATACACCTTTCTCTCTGAACTAAAGATACTGCTAATAACCTTTGACTGGCATTTGATAAACCCCTCCCTATTGAATTGGGGTATAAAAAAATGGAACACTCTCTATCTCTTTCTATTTCTTATCTTTCTTATGCTGAAAAGATGGCTGATGGTGGACACATTGGAGAATGTGGCTTAGTATATTCCTATGATTATTTTAGCAGTGTTGGACAAACTGGGGTTATTGTAGTAAAGTTGCCCTGTCTTAAAGGGCCATAATACCCAAATGTTTAAACACTTGAAAGTGATGCAGCATAGCTGTAAAAAGCTGACTAGAAAATAGCTCCTGAACATCTCTATATAAAAAAGAAAGATATTTTACCTCAAAAGTTCCTCAGTAGCCACCTCCCATTGTAACGGATTTCTAAGCAGCATTTTAGTGTGTCTGTCCTATCACAGCTTAGGGGATGAGCCTCGTGAACTCTCATATTATTTCACCAATCAGGTAAAGGAAGCTTACTATGAAATCTCATGAGAGTTAAGTCAAATCTCATGAGATCACAGTAAGAGTTCATGACCTCAGCACTGCTGATGCTGATTGGCTGCTGTTCATTTCTTCATTTTTTATTTTTTTATTTTGTTTACCTTCAGCTGGTCAGCAGCTGAAGTATAACTTTTTACACAAAACTTACTCTGCTGAGCTGAGGAGATTGTGAGGTAAAATATCTTCCTTTTTTACATAGAGATGCTCAGGTGATATTTTCCTGTCAGCTTTTTACAGTTATACTGCATCAGTTTCAAGTGATTTAGCATATGAGTATTATGTCCCTTTAAATATTTGGACTGTTTTGCTGTAAAATAGATGTGTATATATACCTGTAAATATTTATCTTATTATTAACATATATTGATTCCAAATAAACTGTTTGGAAACAATGGAGACCCTCTCATAGAGTTTATTTCACAACTTACTTGGTTTAGTGGTTTTACCATAAAGATTTAGTACTAAATTAGAATTATATTTAGTATAAAAGTAAAAATATTTTAAATTAATTAATAACCTCATTTTAGCAATCAAGAAGTGTAGACATTTCCATGTAAAATCTTTTTTTTTGGAAGATTAAATTATATACGCCTAGATTTAGAGTTTTGTCGGTAAAGACCCACGGTGCTAACGCTGCTTTTTTTCCAGCGCACTCTTAAGACAACGCTGGTATTTCGAGTTGTCTGAATGGCTGTGTTAGCCTCAGAAAAGGGAGCGTTGAGCATAATTTAGCTCCACTTCAACTCTCAATACCAGCGTTGCCTGCGGTAGCGGTAAGCTGGAAAAACGTGCTCGTGCACGATATCCCCATAGGAAACAATGGGGCTGAGCTTGCTGCAAAAAAACCTAACACCTGCAAAAAAGCAGCGTTCAGCTCCTAACGCAGCCCCATTGTTTCCTATGGGGAAACACTCTCTAAGTCTACACCTAACACCCTAACATGAACCCCGAGTCTAAACACCTCTAACCTTACACTTATTAACCCCTAATCTGCCACCCCCGCTATTGCTGACACCTACATTATAGCTATGAACCCCTAATCTACTGCCCCTAACATCGCCGACACCTATATTATATTTATTACCCCCTAATCTGCCCCTCCCCAACGTCGCCGCCACCTACCTACACTTATTATGCCGACCGGACCTCACCGCCACTATAATAAATGTATTAACCCCTAAACCGCCACACTCCCACCTCGCAAACACTATAATACATTTTATTAACCCCTAATCTGCCCTCCCTAACATCGCTGCCACCTACCTACAATTATTAACCCCTAATCTGCCGCCCCCAACGTCGCCGCTACTATAATAAATTTATTAACCCCTAAACCTAAGTCTAACCCTAACACCCCCCTAAATTAAATATAATTTAAATTAATCTAAATAAAGGTACTATAATTAAATAAATTATTCCTATTTAAAACTAAATCCTTACCTATAAAATAAACCCTATTATAGCTACATTATAACTAATAGTTACATTGTAGCTATTTTAGGATTTATATTTATTTTACAGGCAACTTTGTATTTATTTTAAATATTTACAATAGCTATTAAATAGTTCATAACTATTTAATAGCTACCTAGTTAAAATAATTACAAAATTACCTGTAAAATAAATCCTAACCTAAGTTGCAAATACACCTAACACTACACTATCAATAAATTAATTAAATAAATTACCTACAATTAGCTAAACTAAAATACAAATACATAAACTAATCTATAATACAAAAAAAACACTAAATTACAGAAAGTAAAAAATATTTACAAGAAGTTTAAACTAATTACACCTAATCTAAGCCCCCTAATAAAATAAAAAAGCCCCCCAAAATAATAAAATGCCCTACCCTATTCTAAATTACAAAGTAATCAGCTCTTTTACCAGCCTGTAAAAGGGCTTTTTGCGGGGCATTGCCCCAAAGTAATCAGCTCTTTTACCTGCAAAAAAATACAACCTCCCCCAACATTAAAACCCACCACCCACACAACCCTACTCTAACCCACCCAAACCCCCCTTAAAAAAACCTAACACTAACCCCCTGAAGATCTCCCTAACTTGAGTTGTCTTCACCCAGCAAAGCCGAATTCTTCATCCAAGCGGAGCAAGAAGATGTCATCCATGCGGTAGAAGTCTTCATCCAAGAGGTGCAAGAAGAGGTCCTCCATCCGGTAGAAGTATTCATTCAAGCGGCGTCTTCTATCTTCATCCATCCGGAGCGGAGCCATCTTCCATTCAGCCGACGCAAAGCCATCCTCTTCAACCGACGGACTAACAATGAATGAAGGTTCCTTTAAGGGACGTCATCCAAGATGGCGTCCATCAAATTCTGATTGGCTGATAGGATTCTATCAGCCAATCAGAATTAAGGTAAGAAAAATCTGATTGGCTGATTCAATCAGCCAATCAGATTGAGGTTCAATCCGATTGGCTGATCCAATCAGCCAATCGGATTGACCTCGCATTCTATTGGCTGATCTGAACAGCCAATCAGATTTTTTTCAACCTTAATTCCGATCCAATCGGAATCTAAGGGACACCATCTTGGATGACGTAATTTAAAGGAACCTTCATTCAGCAAGAAGCCGTCGATTGAAGAGGATGCTCCGCGCCGGATATCTTGAAGTTGGACCCGCTCCACATCGGAAGGATGAAGATAGAAGATGCCGTCTGGGTGAAGACCTCTGCCCGTCTGGAGGACCACTTCTGCTGGCTTCATTGAGGACATCTTGCAGCTTGGATGAAGATTTCTCCCGGCTTCGTTGAGGATGGATGTTGGCTCTTCAAAACTGTAAGTGGATCTTCAGGGGGTTAGTGTTACGTTTTTTAAGGGTGTATTGGGTGGTTTTTATTTTTAGATTAGAAGTTTGGGCTGCAATAGAGCTAAATGCCCTTTTAAGGGTAATGCCCATCCAAATGCCCTTTTCAGGGCAATGGGGAGCTTAGGTTTTTTTTAGTTAGGGTTTTATTTGGGGGGTTGGTAGTGTGGGTGGTGGGTTTTACTGTTGGGGGAGTTTTTTGTATTTTTTTACAGATAAAAGAGCTGATTTCTTTGGGGCAATGCCCCGCAAAAGGCCCTTTTAAGGGCTATTGGTAGTTTAGTTTAGGCTAGGGTTTTTTTTATTTTGGGTGGACTTTTTTATTTTGATAGGTCTCTTAGATTAGGTGTAATTATTTTAAAGATCTTGTAATTTTGTTTTTTATTTTCTGTAATTTAGTGGGTTTTTTTTTTTTGGTAATTTAGCTAATTGTACTGAATCTAGTTAATTGTATTTAATTTAGGGAATTTATTTAATTGTAGGGTAGTGTTAGGTGTTAGTGTAAGACAGGTTAGGTTTTATTTTACAGGTCAATTTGTATTTATTTTAGCTAGGTAGTTAGTAAATAGTTAATAACTATTTAGTAACTATTCTACCTAGTTAAAAAAATACAAACTTGCCTGTAAAATAAAAATAAAACCTAAGCTAGCTACAATGTAACTATTAGTTATATTGTAGCTAGCTTAGGGTTTATTTTATAGGTAAGTATTTAGTTTTAAATAGGAATTATTTAGTTATTAATTGTAGGTTTTATTTAGATTTATTTTAATTATTTTTAAGTTAGTGGGTATTAGGGTTAGCCTTAGGTTTAGGGGTTAATACATTTAATATAGTGGCGGGTGACGTTAGGAACAACAGATTAGGGGTTAATAAATGTAGATAGGTGGTGGCAATGTTAGGGAGGCAGATTAGGGGTTAATAATATTTAACTAGTGTTTGCGATCCGGGAGTGCAGCAGTTTAGGGGTTAATATGTTTATTATAGTGGCGGCGACGTTGGGGGCGGCAGATTAGGGGTTAATAAATGTAGGTAGGTTGCAGTGACATTGGGGTGGGAGATTAGGGGTTAATAAATATAATGTAGGTGTCAGCGATGTTGGGGACAGCAGATTAGGGGTTAATAAGTATAATGTAGGTGAGGGCGATATCCGGAGCGGCAGATTAGGGGCTAATAAGTATAATGCAGGTGTCGGCCATGTAGGGGGCGGCAGATTAGGGGTTAATAAGTGTAAGATTAGGGGTGTTTAGACTCAGGGTTTATGTTAGGGTGTTAGGTGTAAACATAAATTTTGTTTCCCCATAGGAATCAATGGGGCTGCGGTACGGAGCTTTACGCTGCTTTTTTGCAGGTGTTAGACTTTTTCTCAGCCGGCTCTCCCCATTGATGTCTATGGGGAAATCGTGCACAAGCACGTACAACCAGCTCACCGCTGACTTAAGCAGCGCTGGTATTGGAGCACAATTTTACTCTACGCTCACTTTTTGTCTTTTAACGCCGGGTTTATAAAAACCTGTAATACCAGCGCAGTAAAGAAGTGAGCGGTGACAATAACGTGCAAGTTAGCACCGCACCCCTCATAACGCAAAACCCGTAATCTTGCCGAAAGCAAATTAGATAATAGAAGTAAATTGGAATGTTGTTTGAAATCGTAGTCTCCAACTGAATCATAAAAGAAATATTTTGGGTTTAGTGTCCATTTAAGGAATTCATGCGATAAGCATAAGGCTATCCTATGAACTAGATAAGTTTATACTTTTAGGAAATAATGGGCAAACTTGTTGAGCCTATGGTTTTTATCTGCCATCAAAATCTATGTTTCTATGATCTGAATGAATGCCACTGATTTACTGGTACTGAAATTCACTTGCTTCTGTTGCACTATCCATTCCATTAATGTGCATTGATATTTTACCTAAAGCTTCTTGTAACCAAGTTTAGCTTGTCATTGTTTACACATACAGAAATATAACCTCACATTTTATCCTCACTACACTGTTTTAAGCATTTTAGAAACAGAATTGTTCCCCAAAAAGATTTTGTAATGGTTATGGAAATGTTTGACACACAAATAATTTTACGGAAATTTTATTTATTTTATTAATTGTGCAGTACATTTGTTTCTTGTCTTCGGTTACTAGTGATGTATCGAAATGTTGAGCTACCACTACTGCTGTAAGATGATACCTGTGATCAAATAAATAATGACTATGGACTAAAATTTTAGTTGTTTTCTTTTATTTTAAAAATCTAAATTTATAAAATATCTAAAGTGTAGATTGTTGTTTTCATGGGGGATGAGAATAAAAAGTCTAAAAAAAATTAAAACAAGTACTGAGGATTGCCTTCTAATTAACAAATCTCTTCACAGGTACACTCAAAAAAAAATGTTACGTTATACTAATCTAAGTTTTATTATTAATTTCAGCTTGTTCAGCGCCTGCATATTATGCAAACAGTCTGTCAGCAAAAATAAGTCCAACATCCCTATCAACCAGAGGTACCTAGAGCATTAACAACTTCTGCAAATATTGAACTGGTATTAGCAGTTAAACAACACAGTGCCACTAAGCAAGTTATGTCCTTTTTGTGATAAGTATACAGTTATTACAATGGATAACTCACTCACATCCATTATAGAAATTGATGTTTAACTGTAAATCACATAAAAAACAGGCAATCCCCTGTAAGAATAAAGGCGAACAAAGACCACAAAATATCTCTGTTTCTGAAAAGAATGTCAATGCTAGTCAAAAAAACTGCATAAATAATTAGAACCAGCAGAACTATTGCAGAGCTAACAAATGTATCTGGTTAATACTCCAGCACCCCTAGTATTGTCAAATATTACTCTGAACCTGTAGAAGGGCCCTTGTGTTTCCAAGCTCCCTCTATTTAAATTAAGCTCTAAAGGTGTACACCTATATGGGAGCTTAGGGGAAGAAATATTACAGTGTCGCTCACCTCTGATTCCTTACTTTGTAATGCAACAAACTGTTATAGAGCAGAATAATATTATTTCAGAAACCTCAGACCCATGATAGGCCACATTTTGGTATGTGTTACAGTATATGCAATCAGAAAGAGAACTGCTCTACTAGGAATGAACAGCTCTGTAGCATAATCTATGCGAGTTACAGTACCACCTAGGAGCAGCCTCTTTTAGCCCAATTGGGCTGTTCACAGAAGAGAAGTTTCTTTAAGTATATCAGTCTGATCTCACCAAGTAAGGTCAGTCCAGCCTCAAAACACCAGGCAGTCCTCATCTGAACAAGGAGCAGGGCAACCCTAGATGATCGTTTCAACCTTCAATGGGCCTCGTCAGTGAGGTGCAGCTTATTTTGAAAAACACCTGCAAAAATGGCATGAAATTCAATGTAAATTACATAACAGTGTCTGTTACACATATGGATTTCTGTATTTACCTATTTGCAAGCAAAGACAAACTTTAGAAAATCTGGTGTACATGTCTCATGTAATTTTTAAGAACATATGGTAACATACTTCTTGAGTCCATTGTCATGTACATGAGATACATTGACGATTTAATCTTCATTGTGGATGAATCAGTTAATGATAATAGTTTTATGGAATTATTGAATGACAACAGTCTAAATTTAAAGTTTGTTGGAGAATGCAGGCATGACACAATTCATTTCCTTGACCTCATATTAATTGGTGAGACTGATACGGGTATTATAACCTGATACGGGTATTATAACAACAGATACTTTTCGCAAACCTACTGCTGGTAACACTATTCTTCACACTGATTCTTGTCATCCACCACACTTAATAAGATCAATACCTAGGGCACAGATTTTACGACTTAGGAGAAGCACCAACTCAGATAAACATTTTGAGAAACAGGCAACATCGTTCAAAAAAAGATTAAGGGAAAGGGGTTATGGTGAAAAATTACTTGACACTAGTTTCATTCAAGCGAGTAGCCATACACAGCAGAGTCTAGTGTCTAAGACCATGAAAAGGAATAATGAATTTAATGATTCCGCTGTGGTATTCTCAACAGAATACTCTAAACAATTTAATCAGGTATGTGGCATCCTAAAAAGGAATTTATACATTCTAAGACAAGATGAGGCCTTATGTGAAACAGTTGAGAACTGTAAGTTTGTCCCCCCTAGAAAGGCACCTACTCTGTCCAATAGACTCTTACCTAGTTTAGTTTGTTCCAAGAAAAATGAAAGAGAGACCTGGTTACATAGAAAAGGTACCTTTAGATGTGGGACAGGACCATGTTTAACCTGTGACATTATCAGTACAGTAGCCACCTTCACTAGTTTCATTACACAAGAACATTTTGAAATTAAGTTTTATGCAAACTGTAGAAGTGAGTATGTTGTGTGTCTTTTGGAGTGCAATCTTTGTAAAATGCAGTACACAGGACAAACCAGCAGGGAATTATGGTCACGCATGAGGGAACATATAAATGACACTAAAAATTTCAATAAAGATTCGGCAATTGCTAGACATCATTTCACAATGCACATGACCAATAAGTTTAACATGAGTGTTAAAGCTATAGATATAGTGAAAAGACCAATAAGAGGGGGAGATAGGAACAAAATGTTATTAAAACAGGAGATGTTTTGGATAAACAAGTTGAGGACTATCACTCCTGGGGGTTTAACCTTTTAAGGACATATGACGGAATTTTTCCGTCATAAAACAATTGAGCAAACAGAAAGCTGTGTCCTTAAAGGGTTAAATAAAGAATGGGACATGAGTTTGTTTGTAGGATAATGTCAATATTGCATTTGAAGTACACAATTATATTTTGTTTTTTCTTAGGTTATAACTAGTGATGTCGCGAACCTAAAATTTTGCGTTCGCGAACGGCGGATGCAAACTTCCACAACTGTTCGCGAATGGGCGAACCGGGCGAACCGCCATAGACTTCAATAGGCAGGCAAATTTTAAAACCCACAGGGACTCTTTCTGGCCACAATAGTGATGGAAAAGTTTTTTCAAGGGTACTAACACCTGGACTGTGGCATGCCGGAGGGGGATCCATGGCAAAACTCCCATGGAAAATTACATAGTTGATGCAGAGTCTGGTTTTAATCCATAAAGGGCATAAATCACCTAACATTGCTAAATTGTTTGGAACAACGTGCTTTAAAACATCAGGTATGATGTTGTATCGATCAGGTAGTGTAAGGGTTACGCCCGCTTCACAGTGACAGACCAAACTCCCCGTTTAAAGGGACAGTCTACACCAGAATTTTTATTGTTTTAAAAGATACATAATCCCTTTATTATTATTAGTGTGAAGGAAACTGACTGCTATTATTTAACACAGTCAAAAAAGTGTTGTTTTTTTTAAAATCTACACTACTGTTACACCACATATGAGTTGCACTGGGGTGACACTGTGCCCTGGCAGGCAGGCCCTGAAACGCACACGTGTGAAGGAAACTGACTGCTATTATTTAACACAGTCAAAAAAGTGTTTTTTTTTTTTAAATCTACACTACTGTTACACCACATATGAGTTGCACTGGGGTGACACTGTGCCCTGGCAGGCAGGCAGGCACTTAAACGCACACGTGTGAAGGAAACTGACTGCTATTATTTAACACAGTTAAAAAAGTGTTGTTTTTTTTTTAATCTACACTACTGTTACATCAGATATGAGTTGCACTGGGGTGACACTGTGCCCTGGCAGGCAGGCACTGAAACGCACACGTGTGAAGGAAACTGACTGCTATTATTTAACACAGTCAAAAAAGTGTTTTTTTTTTTAAATCTACACTACTGTTACACCAGATATGAGTTGCACTGGGGTGACACTGTGCCCTGGCAGGCAGGCACTGAAACGCACACGTGTGAAGGAAACTGACTGCTATTATTTAACACAGTCAAAAAAGTGTTGTTTTTTTTAAATATACACTACTGTTACACCAGATATGAGTTGCACTGGGGTGACACTTTGCCCTGGCAGGCAGGCACTTAAACGCACACGTGTGATGGAAACTGACTGCTATTATTTAACACAGTCAAAAAAGTTTTTTTTTTAAAATGTACACTACTGTTACACCAGATATGAGTGGTGGCACTGGGCAAGTGGGCACAGTATACGCTGTGAGCCTGACACACACGCTGGCAGGCAGGCAACTGCAATTAGATTACACAGGAAAAAAAAAAAAGCAGCCCTAAAAAGGGCTTTTTGGGGTGCTGTCCTTACAGCTGAGATCAGATGAGTCCTTCAGGACTGTAGTGGACACTGAATACACTAGCCTAGCTATAGATTTCCCTACTAAATCAGCAGCAGCTACACTGTCCCTCCTCTCACTAACAATGCAGCTTCCGAATTAATCTAAAATGGATGCTGTCCAGGAGGTAGGAGGGTCTGGGAGGGAGTGTCTGCTGCTGATTGGCTGGAATGTGCCTGCTGACTGTGAGGTACAGGGTCAAAGTATTACTCAATGATGATGAATAGGGGGTGAATCGAACATCACATATGTTCGCCCGCCGCGGCGAACGCGAACATGCTATGTTTGCCAGGAACTATTCGCCGGCGAACAATTCGAACAATTATAACTAGTGATGTCGCGAATAGTTCGCCGGCGAATAGTTCCCGGCAAACATAGCTTGTTCGCGTTCGCCGCGGTGGGCGAACATATGCGATGTTCGATCCGCCCCCTATTCGTCATCATTGAGTAATACTTTGACCCTGTACCTCACAGTCAGAAGACACATTCCAGCTAATCAGCAGCAGACCCTCCCTCCCAGACCCTCCTACCTCCTGGACAGCATCCATTTTAGATTCATTTGGAAGCTGCATTTTTAGTGAGAGGAGGGACAGTGTAGCTGCTGATGATTTAATAGGGAAATTGATAGCTAGGCTAGTGTATTCAGTGTCCACTACAGTCCTGAAGGACTCATCTGATCTCTGCTGTAAGGACAGCACCCCAAAAAGCCCTTTTTAGGGCTAGAACATCAGTCTGCTTTTTTTTTTTTCCCTGTGTAATCTAATTGCAGTTGCCTGCCTGCCAGTGTGTGTGTCAGGCTCACAGCGTATACTGTGCCCACTTGCCCAGTGCCACCACTCATATCTGGTGTAACAGTAGTGTAGATTTAAAAAAAAAAACACTTTTTTGACTGTGTTAAATAATAGCAGTCAGTTTCCTTCACACGTGTGCGTTTCAGTGCCTGCCTGCCAGGGCACAGTGTCACCCCAGTGCAACTCATATCTGGTGTAACAGTAGTGTAGATTTAAAAAAAAAAATACTAAATAAAAATATAAAATATATGTATGATTATTAGTGCACACTATGTATACAAAGTTATATGCTAAGAAAATGAAATAAAGTGGAGGATGCTAGTAGATACAATAAAAACAATTTATTAAAATGTATCAAGCGAAATGCAAATGCAACAAATTAGGCAAATGTATCTAAAAGTATAGGGACGTCTCCCTTACTCGTTACTATTAGTAACACTCTTAAAATATAAATTTCTTAAAAAAGTAAAGAAAGGGATTATTTCCGTATTTCGAATACTTGCGATTTTGGAAAACAGTGGGGCAGTGTTGCCTGAGATGTCCAGTATAGCAATAAGGTAACTGGTGGATGTAAGGTCGAGTTGTTTGCTACTCGGCGTTACCAAATGCTAATGAGAGCGCCTTTTTTATGGCTCTTACGTTACCGTTGTGACATCACTGATGTTGGTTGCGTGTAACGTTTCTATAGTTACCCCTGTACAGCAAAAGATCGTAGAAGTCCTGGGGGGTATGTGTAGTATTGGTGGTCAGAATTAATGGCTTTGATGTAAGGGTATGTGACCCTCAAATAATTTGAATTGTGCGGTCGCAAATGTAGCGACTTAGGATACGATTGGTTGCCTTGTTTACTAGTGGCAGCTGGTGAGTTCTTTTGTAAAGGTGACTTGGCGGTCGTGTAAAAACGACTAGTTAGACAAATAAATCTTTGCGGTCGTTAAAAACAGCTAAAAACGACTGAGTGTCTTTGTAGTGAAGAAACTTGGCGGTCGCTAAATACCCTCAAAATTTTTTTTGAAAAGGACAAATATGATATACACACTGAACACTTTGATTTGAACACTATTATGGTAGAATTAGAAAAAAAATTAACAAGTGAACTCAAACAAAAAACTGAACTCAATTTTTTAGATAAATATATCTCAATGAAAATTATACCAAGAGGTCTAAGACTAAAAAAGAATTGCACATTTGAATTGATAGAAACACTACAAAATGAATGGGACGAGGCACTTGAGACAGCATCACTGACATTTTTAAATATTTTAAAAAAATCACGAGAAATCTCATTAGACACTATAGAGAAAAATATCACTGCACTCAAAACAAAAATAATAGATAAAAAAGATCACCAAGAATTTAGAAACAAACAAAGGGAAATTATGAACAACTTAACTACCTTAAATAATGAACTCCAAGAGGTGAAATGGAGAAAGTTAAATAGAGACAAAGACGACTACAACTTAGAAACAACTAAAAATAATGATAAAACAAATAAAGAAACAAGACCCATAAGGGAAGATAAAAATACATCTACAAATTCTCAGCAAAGAAATAAAACGAATTATAAACCGAGATCTAGATCAAATAACAGAACCCAAAACACACAATCACCATACTATAATTCCAATTCTGGATATTATAACAGACCCATGTATAACAGAACTCCACAAAATCACAATAAAGATAGATGGAGAGAGGATAACAGATACATATCCTTTAATGACTCTTATCATTATAATCAAGATAATTATACACAAAGAGGATACAATAGATATAGGAATAATGCACAATATAACAGAAACCATAGAGAGAGATATTATCCAGAAGAACAAAGATCATACTATGAGCCTACTGCAGAATATTGGGAAGAACCAAGACATTATAGACCACAACATTCACAATACACACATGATAAAGACCAACATAATAACGATTGGCGAGTGAGAACCTCTAATCGGTTCGAACCATTAAACTCAGATTGTCAACAAAATGAAGACAATCATTTTTTAGGGATAAGCCACCCAACACCAGGAACTTCAAAAAACATAGAACACAAAATAGAACCACCCCTAAGAAAAAGAACAAGAGAGGCACCAGAGGAGGTAGAAAAGGAAAGAGACACAAAAAGAGTGAAGTAGCAACGACATGTGGCATTTTCAACATAAGTGATAAAATACTGACTGAAGAAGAAAAGAAAGTTCTAAATTTAGGTTTAAATTTTGCACCATCCACAACACTAAATAAATTCGACAGTCACATTGACATAAGCCAATATGTAAGAAAATTAACCTTAAAAAGGTACTTCATTAAGAACCAGATAGAGAGAAATTGGCAAAAATCGACACAAACACAGTCTATCCAGAATGAAAATGGGGGCTTCAAAGATTCCAAACTAAAACCTAAATCAACCTTTTATCCTACTAATGAAAAAGGGAAGAATCTCTAAATGTTTGAGAAAATGGTACAGAGAGATATCAAAAAAGCGAATATCACCAATAAATACAATAATAACCTAACATCTAATGAAAAAAAAGGTACTAAGAAAACTCCAATCTGATACAAATATAATCATCAAACCCGCAGATAAAGGGGGAGGGGTCGTAGTAATGAATAGGTCTCAATATATTGAAGAGGCACACAGATTATTGGGAGATACTACCACCTATGAAACATTAAGCCTAGACCCTACAAATAAATTTTCATCTAAACTGTCCAAAATGCTTGATTTGGCTAAAAATAAAAACATCCTGAATAACAAAGAATATAATTTCCTGTTGCCAAAACAAATTAAAATTCCAATATTTTACTACCTCCCAAAAGTACATAAAAGTTTAACAAATCCCCCCGGAAGACCTATTATCTCCGGGATAAACTCCCTAACTTCCAATTTATCCCAATATCTGGACGAATTCCTCCAATTTTATGTTAAGAAATTACCCTCTTATTTAAGAGATACAACAGAAATCTTACAAATATTGCATAATCTTAAATGGGAACCTAACTATATAATTGTGACATGCGATGTCACGTCACTATATACTATCATAAATCATGAACTTGGTATTCAAGCTGTTAAAACTTTTTTGGAGAAAGATGACACATTGATAAGAGAGCAGAGAGATTTTTTATTGGAGGGCATTCGTTTCATTCTCAATCAGAATTACTTCTCATTTAATGAGAAATTCTACTTACAAAAGACTGGAACTGCTATGGGTACAAGATTTGCACCCAGCTATGCTAATCTCTTTATGGGAAATTGGGAAGAATCTTTTTTCCCTCAGCATAGACTGGGTGTAAATCTTGTACTATACAAAAGATACATAGATGATATTATATTTATATGGAAGGGGGAAGAATCTGAATTAATAGAGATCTGTGATGATATGAACAAAAATGATAGAAACATTAATTTTACATACACATATAGCAAAAATAAAGGCATTTTTCTCGACTTAGAAATTGAAGTAATAAATGATCAAATTATAACTACTACACATTTCAAGAAAGTAGATGCCAACAATTTTGTCCATTACAATAGCTGCCACCTGGAAAGGTGGAAGAACAATATCCCGAAAGGGCAATATTTAAGGATAAAAAGAAACTGTTCAAGACACATAGACTATGAAAAACAGATAACAATTCTAGAAACCAAATTTAAAGAAAGAGGGTATGATGAGAAAATCATTGATTCAGCAAAGAAAGAGGCAGATAAAATAGACAGAAAAACACTTCTCACATATAAAAATAAACCAATACTCAATTATGGAGACAACCCAAACACAATAGATGTACCATTTATCACAAACTACAGTTGCAATAGTAATCTAATTAAGAAAATCCTAACAAAACATTGGCACATAGTACAAGCAGATCCAATAATAGGAGAGAAAGTACCAACACAACCCAGAATAATCTACAGAAGGGCACAAAATTTAAAGAACAAACTGGCACAAAGCGAACAAAAACCACTGACAAAAAAGAATTTTGAGATAAACTTAGAAGGGAGAAAACTATCTGGCTTTTTTCCATGCTTTGGGTGCCGCTCCTGCAAATACAGCTGCAAAAAGAAAGAAATTGAGGTCAACAATTTTAAATATATAATAGAAGACACTATAAGATGTCAGGATAAAGGAGTGGTCTATATAATCGAGTGTTCGTGTAAAAAATACTACATTGGAGAAACGACCAGGACCCTCCGTGAGAGAATCAGGGAACACCTCTCCTGTATAGATAGAGGGAATTTGGATACTCATTTGTATTCACACTTTAGAGAAATCCATCAAAACAATCTGAAACACTTTAAGTTCTGGAGTTTAGCAAAAGTCAAACCCAACTGGAGAGGGGGTAGTTTAGAAAACCTACTACGCAAACTAGAAGCTAAAATGATATATAATATGGACACACTATTTCCTACAGGGCTAAACTCAGAATTAGTCATCACCCCCTTCCTATGAGTATGATACCCTTATATATTTATATTCATCTACATACATCTTCCCCCTTCCCCCTTTTTCCTTTTTCCTCTCTCTTGTTAAAATCTGCTAATAAACGGTTTAAAAATCGGCTGAAAACTCAGTTTAGATATATACCCTCTCCTATAGTTAACTTTAACTTTATTTGTCTTCATTTCATCTTTCTATAGATGATTTTAACTCTATTTATTTTTGTTTTTATTTTTATTATAATTTTATTTTATTTTTAATATATCAGCTACGACACTTTGCACACTGTCAAATAAATGTTAAGATAAATTTAAGATATATACTATCTATTGCAAATACACATTTCCACCTTTAATTTAGACCATCTGTAATAGTACATTCCACCTTTAATTGATTTAGTGGTCTACCAATGAAAATGGATGTAAGCATTTAAATATTCTCATGTAAGCAAAGAACAACATGTCTTGATAAAGCCCACGGGCGAAACGCGTTGACTGAGACACTGTGCTAATTGCTGTTAGCCTTTGTTTATTTGAATCTATCAATATTTATCAATATTGCACCTTTGAAGACTTTTACTTGTATTGTATGTTTTTGTGCCTGGTCACAACTACATAGGAACACCTGAGTCGTTACTAACGACCGCAAAGAAGAAGGACCCCAATATTGCACCCTGGAAGACGTTCTATTGTATGTTTTTTGGGCCTGGTCACAATCACATAGGAACACCTAAGTCGTAACTAATGACCACAAAGAAGAAGGATCCCTTAGTCGCTATTTAGCGACCGCCAAGTTTCTTCAATACAAAGACACTCAGTCGTTTTTAGCTGTTTTTAACGACCGCAAAGATTTATTTGTCTAACTAGTCGTTTCTACACGACCGCCAAGTCACCTTTACAAAAGAACTCACCAGCTGCCACTAGTAAACAAGGCAACCAATCGTATCCTAAGTCGCTACATTTGCGACCGCACAATTCACATTATTTGAGGGTCACATACCCTTACATCAAAGCCATTAATTCTGACCACCAATACTACACATACCCCCCAGGACTTCTACAATCTTTTGCTGTACAGGGGTAACTATAGAAACGTTACACGCAACCAACATCAGTGACGTCACAACGGTAACGTAAGAGCCATAAAAAAGGCGCTCTCATTAGCATTTGGTAACGCCGAGTAGCAAACAACTCGACCTTACATCCACCAGTTACCTCATTGCTATACTGGACATCTCAGGCAATACTGCCATACTGTTTTCCAAAATCGCAAGTATTCGAAATACGGAAATAATCCCTTTCTTTACTTTTTTAAGAAATTTACATTTTAAGAGTGTTACTAATAGTAACGAGTAAGGGAGACGTCCCTATACTTTTAGATACATTTGCCTAATTTGTTGCATTTGCATTTCGCTTGATACATTTTAATAAATTGTTTTTATTGTATCTACTAGCATCCTCCACTTTATTTCATTTTCTTAGCATATAACTTTGTATACATAGTGTGCACTAATAATCATACATATATTTTATATTTTTATTTAACCACACTTACTGCATCTTCGCCTATTATATATTTTCCTATATTATAACTAATCTCCTCTTCAACCTTCGCTCTCAGCGCTTAACTATATTTGATCTCTTTGTTTTAACGTACAGT
The DNA here is from genome assembly GCF_027579735.1 of Bombina bombina. Taxonomy (NCBI): domain Eukaryota; kingdom Metazoa; phylum Chordata; class Amphibia; order Anura; family Bombinatoridae; genus Bombina; species Bombina bombina. The sequence goes on along the minus strand of NC_069505.1, from coordinate 538,517,285 downwards.
ATTTTGTTTCACAGTGGTTTTTGATTCAGTGTCTGTGTAAGTTCATCCGGAGGTGTGGACTCTGGTTTCTTAACCCATTATCAAAAAAAATTTGTAATGGACTTTCATATACTGTAGTCAATTACATTGTATATTCCACACTCTCTATGCATAGGTACACATGTAAGCCTATGTCCACACTTTTGTCATTATTATTATTCCCCTTTTTTTCTTTCTCCTTCTTTGATTATCTTATATTCCCCTGTATACCTTATTTCACATCTTTATTCATATTGATTCTATGTTCATATATAACTTTATGTCAGTATATGCTTTGTGTATAACCATATATTTCCCCGGCCTGTTATCTTTTACTGTCACTATCTGTCTCCTAAACCCACATCACGATTTTACGACACCCCCTCCTCCCCCTGCATTCAGACCTCTGTAACATTTTCTGTTTTTTTAGCCTGTGTTTTAAGATATAATCTGTAAATTCCATCAAATTGGTCAGTATTGCTTCAGACTTGATAAAGGAAGGAATACTTCCGAAAGCTTGTCATCGTATAAATGTATAGTTAGTCCGATTAAAAAGTATCATTGCTCAATGCAATATTTTGATATCTAAATCTTTGGACTAACACGACTACTTCAATCAATCAATATATATATATATATATATATATATATATATATATATATATATATATATATATATTTATATATATTTACTGTAACTAGTATTCTTACAGTATTTTATTTATCCTAGTCACTACCATTGCAGAGTCCATGGGATAGATTTATCAAGCAGTGGATGCTGCATTCTACCCCTATAGTTTCAGGCTCCTCTGAAACTGAAGTTAAGAAGCAGTGGTCTTAAGACCGCTGCTCCTTAACTTGTCCGCCACCTCTGAGGCGGTGGATAGCAATCATCCCAATTGCAGCAGGGTCACCTTCAGCATCTGCAGTAGCATGCATTCTCATATCCACCAGAACTAGGAGATATGCAGGGCCCACCACTACCATGACTAGTTGCAGCAGCAGCTTCAGTAGCAGTAAGGGTTATCTAAGCCCACCCATAAAATAAAAGCAGACAGTATGGTGAACTGAAGGTGAAGGTGCTGCATTTAACATTGTTTTGCACAAAGCCTAGTAATAGGATTGGGAGGGGGTCCGAGGTTACCAAGCAGCCTCTGTGTACATGTCAACTCTTTTAGACAGTCTATTCCCAAAACCACCTGCACCAGTGTTCACCCAAGTGCCACCATCAGTTCTACCACTGACATTTCCACCACTCTCCTGATTCCCTCATGTAAAAAGGCTGTCTCTGAGCAACCACAGCAGCAGCAGGGCAGAAGCTGCAGGAGATGTATATGATCCCATTGTGCCAAGAAGTCATGGAGAAGAGGGGAGTGTTGAGCAGTTTTCCCCAGTCTCTGTTTTGGACAATGAGGATATTACTGTGACTACCAGCATGTCTGCTATAGCTTGTACTCTGGATCAGAAGGAACTTAATTACAAGTCTGAGGAGATGGTGGAGGAGGAGGAGATTCCACCACAGCAACTGTGCGCAATGGGCAGCAGCACAACTTCCTCCCGATTTTTAGGCCAGCATTCTCCTCCTGTATTCTCCCCCTCTTCATCACCACCATACAGTGGTATCACTAGGGTTGGTGTCACCCAGTGTTGCATCTCACAATGTCACCCCCCCCCCCCATTATTATATTTATATTTTATTTTTTTTACTGATGTTACTCGTAAATCGTAACTTCCATATAACACTGAATGTAATGGCAATAGAAGTGACATTACCAATTACCAAAATTTAAATTACACCTTTAGGGGTCAATTTATCAAGCTCCGTATGTAGCTTGATGCCCCTTGTTTCCGGTGAAACACCGCTGCTCCATAACTTCCGCCTGCTCTGAGGTGGCAGACAGAAATCAACCCAATTGAATACGATTGGGTTGATTGACACCCCCTGCTAGCAGCTTATTGGCCGCAAATCTGCAGGGGGCTGTATTGCACCAGCAGTTCACAAGAACTGCTGGTGCAATGATAAATGCCAATAGCGTATGCTGTCGGCATTTATCGATGTGCGGCGGACATGATACACTACATCGTATCATGTCCGTCCGCACTATAATAAATATACCCCTTAAAGTATATCATATGAAAACAATAGAATTAAAGTTTGTTTTTGTTTTCAAAAATAAGTTTATTTTGACATTAAAGTTTACTGTAATAATTAAAACATTAAATAATGAACAATGAAATAATACCATAAAAATAAAAAGGAACAAATACACAAGTATTTAGTGAACATCTCGACTAAATCAGAAATTTGCTTTCCTGACCGTGAAATTGTGAATCACTTCATCAAAATCAATACCTTTCACTAACTCATTTTCGATGGATAATATTGCATGATCAGAAAGCCTTGACTGTCCCATGGTAGATCTCAGATATTTCTTTATAAGTTTTAGCTTTGAAAAAATACTCCTCTCACATGAAGCCCCAGACACACAAATCATCAAAAATAATTTTACGCTCAGTTAAAGGGTTGGAAGAGATTCTATGAAGTCCCATTTAGCTATGAATGTCAAAACTTGCAATGTTGCCCAAACTTTGACTTAGTCAATCCGTGCTGCTTTTAGGTGCTTTCTCGGCCTTGGTATTTCTATAAACAGCTTGCTGTTGGATACCTCATCATAGATAGTGGTCAGTTTTGGAATCGACACCTTTAACTCTTCTTTAGTGGCAGATATGAGACTCTTTGTCTAAACAGCCTCAAACATGCCTGCTACTTCTATGATGGCTCTTGATCTGTTTTGAAGTTCGGAATGAAAGCGATCAATTCACTCAAGCATCACCCTCTTATATTCTTCTTGCAGACTTGTGACTCTAGTATCATTGCCTGCTCCCCTGCCATTCTTTTCTTGAACCTAGCTCTTCTCTCTACTGCAATTCCATATTCTTCAGATTTTAAAAGAGCCTCTTCATTTGCATGTTCCACTAGGTGACTGTGCTCTTCATACAGAAAAGTCTTAGCATCTCTAGTTTTGTCACCATCTTGTTGAGAGTTAAACCCTTAGACAGCAGGTACTATTGTGTATCATTAACTTCCTGAAGTACATTAGACCAGAAGTACAGGTAGCACAGAAAAGTGAAATCACAGAGAGCAGGCAAAAATGCTGCTCCACTTGTGACCAAATTTTCATCTGGATCACAAAGAGCTTCAATCGCCTCCACAAACTTTCAGCATGATGAGTACTCCAGCGTGTTGTTGATAGCCTTTTCACTGACACTCCAGTATGGTCTATTAACACATCCCATCAATGGGGTCGATTTATGAAGCAGTGGATGTTGCTTCTTACCACTCCTAAGACTGCTGCTCCTTAACTTGTCCACCAGACCACCACCTCTGAGGTGGTGGACAGCAATCAGCCCGATCGAATACAATCAGGTTGATTGACACCCCCTGCTAGAGGCCGATTCGCCGCGAATCTGCAGGGGGCAGTATTGCACCAGCAGTTCACAAGAACTGCTGGTGCAATGATAAATGCCGACAGCATACAATGTCGGCATTTATCGATGTGTGGCGGACATGATACGATACATCATATCATGTCCATCTGCACAATAATAAATTGAAAACTTCAAAAAACTCCAGCCACCATATCAATTTAAAAGACCTTTATTTTCTTATCCTGGGTCCAAACATACAACGTTTCAAGCCAATGTGGCTCTTAGTCATGTACATCTTAATTATACAGGTTCATGCTTTTTATACCCTCACCTGTTAATTATTCATCAACTGTTCATTAACCCATTGTGTGGAAAAACATGTATTGCAACATGCAATAGTGACACCTGTTGGTTGTAAAATATAGTACACTCTTTTTTACTTTTGATGTCTCTTTGTATTTCAATAGAATGGGTGAACAGTATACATATCATTTAAAATATAAACATAAAACCTATATACAATATTAAAAGAGGAGCATAAAATCCAAACATCCACAATGTCTGCACAGTCTACAGAGTATATTTACATCAATCAAGATTTATTCCTTTACAGAGTGTATTTTTATTGAGAAAATTTCTTTCACTTTAATTGATTCATTTATCCTTTATTTTACCATTATAACACCCTGCTATTCACAAGCCATTTTTATGCGCCCATGATCAACCAGAAAATATACAAACAATCCTAACCTTATCCCTGTGTGATTTCCTTTAGTAAAATAGACTCCAATCAAAGTCTTTATTAAGGCCCTTGGGGATAAGGCAATCCAGTTTGTGAATCCAGAACATCTCCCTAACTTTTAGGAGATGCTCTCTATCGCCCCCCCTCCTTGGTTTCATCACCTGGTCTATGACTAAGAATCTAAGCTGACTTATGTTATGACCTGCAGAGAGGAAGTGAGAGGATACTGGTGCTTCTTTATTATTACACCTTATGTTAGATTTGTGTTCCGTTATCCTCTCCCTTACCTCTCTGCAGGTCTCGCCAATATAAATAAATCCACACGGACATTTAATCATGTAAATAGCATATGTTGCTCTACATGTAAAATGTTTGTTTATTGTAAACTTCCTACCACTCGTAGGATGGTAGAAGTATTTGCCTTTTATCATTGAGCTGCAATGGCTACAATTTAAACATGGATAGCAGCCATTATTGCTACTACCAATTGTTGATTGTATACTTCTCTTTCCAGGGCCTATGTCTGTGTGTATGATCCAATCCCTAATTCTTTTATTTCTCTTGTACGCAATCATTGGTTCTTTTTTAAATTCTTCCACCTTTGGATTGCATTCCCTAATGATGTGCCAATGTTTTTTTAGGATACCTGCAATCTTTCCACTCAATCTATTATGCTGTGTTACAAATATCATGTTGTTCTCATTTCTTTTGTCTGTCTGTTTTTGGCTCTGTCCTAAACCCTCCTCAACATTCACAAGCTGTTCTGTTATTAATTTTTCTGGGTAGTTCCTAGTAATGAACTTATTGGCAATTTCTCCCAGTCTCTGTTTGCACTTGCTACTATCTGAGACAATCCTCTTCACTCTAGTGAACTGACTCTTGGGTATTGCTCTGAACACACTTTCTGGGTGGCAACTGCCATACTGTAACAAATTGTTCTTATCAGTTTTTTTTGTGTACAGGTCAGTCTCCAAGAAACCTTTATCCTTATAAACATAAGTATCCAAATACTCTACTCCTACCTCGCTCATATTTAAACTGAACTTCAATCCATTCACTGAACAATTAAGATCTTCTATAAATGATAAAAGGCTCACAACGTCGCCCCCCCCACACGCCAAACACATCATCGATAAATCTCCACCAGGAGATACCATATGTTTGAAAATTAATGTTGGAGTATACAAAATGTTCCTCAAAACTACTCATAAATATGTTGGCGTATGTGGGGGCGACGTTGGAGCCCATTGCTGTACCCTGTTTTTGGAGGTAGTAAGTGTCCATGAATAAAAAATAGTTCTGATAGAGAATAATAGTCAACAGATTTATCAAAAACTCAATCTCTTGGGCAGTATAATTGCTACTAGAGTGTGCTGTTTTCCACTTATTGGATTTTGCAATAATAAATTGACCCTGATGGGTGGAAGCAGCAAAGAAAGAAAAAATTGACTGAAGAGTTCTAAAAACTATCACACATGATCCTTTTTCATCAAAAGAGTGCTGACTGCACAAGTTAAGTGAATGGTCCACACATACATTAAACATAGCTTTCTTGTCCATTTCCTTAAGAATTGATTGCAACCTATATGTTTTCCAGCCATAGTGGTAGCATTATCATAACCCTGAGTGCTACACATCATTATGTCCAGTGCATCACTTTCCATTTTTTTTTAAGAATGTCAGAACTGAGGTCAACAACTTTTTTCCACTTTAAAAGGAAAAATCCTAGAAATACTTATTTTACTTCAACTTCCCTATTGCTAATTTGTTCATATCTGATCACTTCTGACATCTGGTCAGTATGTGATATGTCAGGTGTGCTGTCAAACATGATCACAAAGTGCTTTGCAGACTTTATCTCCATGACAAGCTTCTCTCTTTATCTCCATGACACATAAACTCATACTGAGTTTGTGGCACAAGATATGAGACCATTACTTTAAGTTTACATGTGCTCTGCTTTAATCTAATTAGGTGCTCTTTCAGTACTGAAGCATATTTTGAAAGCATCTCAACCATCTCAAGAAAGTTCCCTTTATTGAATGAAAATTCATATTCCTTGTGGCCATGGAATGCCAGATTCTGTTTGGCAAGAAACATTTTGATGTCAAGAAATCTGTGCAAGATGTCTCTCCATGTTTTCTTCTCAATTTCCATCAAGGCAGTAGTTTCAGCATCAATGGTTTTGTGAAGGTTCAGTCCTATTGACAAAGTTTTCCACTTTTCAAAGCAACGTAGGTGCTCTTCAGATGTCTCGCCATTATGTACTTTTGGACTCAGTTTCCATCACTTCTGAAACTCAGTCACAAATTTGGATATGGTATCTGTAGCACTAATGGCAAACAGTCAGTAGCAAAAACAGGATAACTTTTTACTGATAGGTGAGTAAACTATCCAATACTGCAGAATGTTCTTGTAATTTGGTATCACCTTGTACCAAATTTGGTATCAGCTTGTACCAAATTCACCTTGTAAAACTTCAGCTTTTGTGTCTTGCCTTTTCGCAATACTGAAAGGACTATCTTTGTTCTGAAAAGAATCACTTCACTTTTTGAATATTTCAACATGAAAATGGTCTGCAACTGGTATCTCCCAGAAGGAAGCATCACATAAAAATTGCAAATTTTTCTCCTTAATGACACTCATCTCTTTTACAGTATCACTATATAAACAAGAGTTAATTCTGTGGTAACCCTTAATTAGCCGAAAAATTCAATTATGGTAAAGCAGTTCATGGCTCCATATATGAATTTCAAGTTAGAAAAGGCGATACACGGTGCACTGTTAAACATTTGTCCCCCAGGCACTAGTTGAGCAAAAGTTCTGCGCTACACTTATGGGATATGATTCTTCGATGCCAAACTTATATTAGACTCACCCGCACTTGACCTGTTGCTGCCTTCAACGAGTATCCACTTAACGCGGAAATAGAGCCAACCAGGTGCTCTAAATACTCATCCTCTGGTCCCCGATGCGGTCAGAACTTTTCAGCCGCCGCCAGTCACGTCCTGCTCCTGCAGCGACTACTGCTATGTGGCTCTTCGTTTAGCCTTTTCCGGGATACCTCTATGGGACTGACAAACAGGTCCATAAACAAATGAAAATCAAGATGCGGGGTCACGTGGGAGGCAATGATCCAATCCAAAGCAGTGCTTGTTCCTATGCTCAGTTGTTATCGCCCAATTATACGGAGCTCCATAAAGGTATCTGTGTTGATCCGCCAATGGTAGCCTTATATACTCATGGACAGAGGGTACCTATAAAGGACTCCTTGTAATCCTAATGGCACAAATAGTAGAAAAAAGAGGAAATGCGGTTCCAAAATCCATATATGTATAAAAAACAGCTTTATTTCTTCAAATTAAAACTTCACATGGTACACACAATAAAAATGTCGGGTTTTACGCGTTTCGGCGGATGCCGTACTCCTGATTAGACATAGGTAAGTGCCTTCTTAAAAAGGATACAACCTCAATGGCTATTGGTTGGTGTGGAACACACCCCTATTAACCATTTGAATACAGTTTGTGCACAAACTATTACACTAATTAAAGCATTGGTTTGATCTAATTGTTTCAAGAATAATAATAATAATAATAATAGCTGGGTTAAATTTCAGTATTAGAAAAAAGCAGAGATATACATCGTGTCTTAATAGAAATTATTACTGCATAACCCATTATTACAGATTATAATATGTCATTTAGTCAAACCAGATACTAGCAAAACACTTTTACAAAACAATATCGATTTTTTGTAAACATTAGCTAAATGATGCTGTCTTTACCAAACAAGTTTGAAAAATAATAAATCTAGTAAAATAGATGCTGCAATACAATTTATAGTTATGACCATAGCTATGAAGTTACTGCATTACCTAGCATTGTAGAATATAGTATATCCTTTAAATAAACCAGATTGCAAGTAAAACACTTTAATAAATCTGTATTGGTTTTAGATAAACATTTGCTAAGTAGTTGTGTCTTTACCAAACAAAAACAATAAATGCAGTAACATAAATGCTATGGTATAATTTGTGGTTGTGACTATAACAACAAAATGTTATATCTAAACAGAAATTCTCCTATTGAAAATGCTAGTGGTATTTAGATAAACAATGAATTAATTAATGTGGAGGATTGAGACTATTACCATTAATCCATAATTAGGTGACCAACTTTATATGTTTCATTTTAAATGCATTATTGTATCTATTGAGTGCAAAAAGATATGATTGAGGTAAATGCTTGAGAGTACATAGAATATCTATACAATTAATGTATGTATACATAAGCATAAACATAAAGATAGAAGCGAGACAGGGGTGCACGGACCATGAACCCACTATTTCCAGTGGTTAATGATATCAAACTCGGAATTAAATCCCTGAGGAACCTGAATGTTGAGTTTCATGATCCAGTACACCTCCTGTCTCGCTAGAATCTGATCCTTGTCTCCTCCCCTAGGGGGCAATTTAACTGTTTCTATGCCTCTCCATTTAAAGGTTCCAGTATTCTTGCCGTGCACCTCTATAAAGTGCCTTGATAATGCCGAACATGGCTTCTCATATTTAATGTAACCTAAATGTTCTCGAATACGCGTACGCACCTCCCTGCTGGTCATTCCAACATACTGTTTGGAGTCTGCTTGGCACTCTATGAGGTACACGACATAGGTACTGGAACACTTGATACATCCTCTGGTAGCAAATTTTTGTGAGGTAGTGCATGAGTAAAATTCTTTGCCTTCACTGATGGAATCGCAGGCTTTACATCTGTGATCCCCACACTTATAAGTGCCATTGACCTGTAACCAAGAACTCTTGTTCTGTTTATTAGATGGTAAAAGGCTTGGGGATAAAAGGTTACCCAGAGTCAGATTTTTCGAATACACACATTTGAATCCCTTTTCTACAGTTGATTTTAGATGTACATCTCCCAATAAAATTGGAAAATACTTTTTAATGATGTCACATACTGTAGAAAAATCTGAGGAATATTGGGTAATAAATGTGAGCGGTCTGTCTTCCTTATTCTAACTTTGTTGCAATTTTTCGGGGTTTCTTCCTGCTATAGCTGTGCTCTTAGCTATATTATTGAGGTACTTTGATGGATACCCCCTATTTTTTTGGCTATGGCTAGAGTCACTTGCAGCACTCTCTTCTGCTTCAGATTCTGTAATTTCTGCTCCTCGCTCTTCAACTTCAGATTCTACAATTTCCACTTCTTGCTCTTCTGCAGAATGCATGCTAGCAATAGCATCAGAAGAATCATCTTTATCAATTGGAGACTAGCAGTGTCTTTTTATGAACCCTGGCCATCATCCGGTCTTTTGACATATCGAAGAATGGATCAAGCAAGTGTTTTGATTGATTTAATTCTTGCCTCTTTTGCTTTCCTATGCTGGTATCCACTCAGCCTCTTTGATTTATGCACTCCGTGTGGCATGATAGAATATTCCTGCAATAATAATCAACTATATTCTATTAAACAAACAGAATATAATTTGCCTTGCTTTTCTAAAATCTTTTTAAATGTAAACTGCTTTGTTCACTGAGGTGAATTAAGGTGGGCTCTCAAGGCTTCAGAATAGGCCTGAGAAGGCCAAGGACAATGTAAGCAAATATATACAAAGGGGCCGATTTATTAAATGTCGGGTGGACATGATTCGCTGGAGTGAATCATATCCACACGGCATTGCTAAATGAGGGCAGTATTTAAGCAAAAATGCTTGTGCAATGCACCCCCTGCACATTCACGGCCAATTGGCCACTAGCGGGGTTGTCAATTATTCTGATCGCGGTGATTGCAATCCGCCACGTAAAGGTGGTGGACGAGCTAGGGAGCAGAGGTCTTGCTGGAAGGCTCGCGTGGAATAAGCAGCATCTGCTTTTTGGTAAATATACCACAAAGTATCAAGGTAGATACATGTAATGCTAAATCACTATAGCTGTATCAAAAGTTCTTTCAGGTGCAGACATGAAAAACGTCCAGTTCTTATTACTGAAGCTTGTAGTGCTTATGCACGCTCCAAAGCAAAATATAGAAGTTATTGTAGCAAAATAGGACCACTGGGCACTTAGTGTACAACATGCTCCAGAGCCCTTAGATATATCTAAACAAACTTGTGGTATCTGGTGTATTCAAATCCAGTTACACAGGGCAAACAACCTTATACTGTGGCTTTCTGGAAATCCCTCTAGCTGTACATTTGCTCTCCTTGCTGCTTCCATTTTGTACATTCAACTCCTACTGCTGCAAATAAAGGGGTACCTCTGTTCCTTGTGTGCATATAGGTAATGCAAGTCCCTGCCTGATGAGCCATTCCAACATGAACTTCCAAGCCTTAGCTTATCCTTGTAGCTTATTTGCAGTCAATAATCCACACCAAGATGACGCGTTTCACCCCTCCCACAAATGCTGTCTTAGGACTTCATCAGATACTCCTCCTTCTTGCCAGTGCTTATTTATGTGTTCCACTGTTGCTAGGTTACTTATTGTGTAAGCTATACACTTGCTACTTTCATTAAAACTAATGCTGCAGTATTTCAGCTTTTTTTCATTTAGGCCATTTGGAGACAAAGCTTTTAATTTATACATCCATCTGTTCTCATGTTGGAGTAGAAGCCTATCCAGGTCCCCCCCCCTCTGTTTCTCTGGTATATGTTCTATGCCTGTTACCTGTAGCTGTTCATGGTCAGAATTATGCAGTGTTAAAAAGTGTCTTGCAATTGAACTATTCATCTCTTTATTTTTGATGTCACTTCTATTTTCTTTTATTCTTTCATTTAACTCCCTTTTCATTTTCCCAACATAAAAACAAGGGCAAGATCAGTTCAAAAGGTAAATGACTCCAATGGTTTTATACGTAATCCATTGTTTTATTTTATAATTTTTTCCTTGCCCTGTGCTAAAGGTTTTCGTCTTTCTCATGTGGCTACAATAAGTGCAGCTTCCACATGGATGACTGCCCACTCTAGTCTGTCTTGCTTCAAGTCTATTTTTGTCAGGCCTAGTTTTTTAAAATTTACTGTGGACTAGTTTATCTTTTAAGCTTGGTGCTCTCCTGGCTGTTAGTAATGGATATTCAGATACTATCCGTTGTAGAGAGTCATCTTTCAAAAGAATATGCCAATATTTTGTATTTTTTTTTATTTTTTCCCCAATGGCTATTTTATTTAGTTATTAGCCTAGTCTGGCTAGCTGCTTCATCCTTTTTACTACCATATAACAGTTCCCGTCTAGGGGTTTTTCTATCTCTAACCCAGGCTTTTTTGATCTGCCATATTAGAATAGCCTCTCTCTTTGAACCATTGGGACATTTCTTCTGCTTGCTGCTCAAATGCTGATTCTGTGGAGCACTTCCTCTTAAGATGAAGGGACTGTCCCACAGGAATACCATCTCGGAGCGCCTTTGGATGATGACTGTCGGCATGTAGCAGACTATTTGTCGCTGTGGTTTTCCTATAGACTTCTGTTAGCAGATTGCCATTGTGTTTCCTTATCTTATGGTCTAGAAAGGATGTATCTATGCTGTTAATTTCATAGGTTAAAAATGTATTGTGTTGTTTTTTGTTTAAAAGGGTTACAAATTCTTTTACTTCATTTTCAGTGCCATCCCATATGATTAGGATGTTGTCCACAAATCGGGTCCAGAGTATCACATGTGCCTCCACTCATTTATCCAGGTAACCAAACACCTCAGTCTGTTCCCAAAAACCTAGGTGCTAACAGGCGTAGTTGGGAGCACACGTGGCACCCATTGTGGTACCTCTTAGTTGCTGATAGTATTTACCATCAAATGTAAATATATTATGTTTCAAGACAAATTCCAGCAGTTTCAGTATAAAATGATATGTTTCATCTGAACCTTGAAAAAAAATATTGCGTTTAATGTCCTTTAAATCACTAATTCTACATTTCTCTGTCAGGGTTTGGCTGTAAGGGCATGGTATTCCTAAGAATTCACTAAAACTTGGAGCCTAAACAAATCCAATAGTGATAGCACTACATTTATAAACATAAAATCAGGCCTCCCTATCAGGATTTACTTGGGTGAGAGCAGGTAAAAGGTTTACTAACCAGCTGATTATTTCACCTGTTCTCTAGTTTAGATAGCTGCATCTTTAATTTTTTATAAAATTAATTCACTAGGCAGTATTTTGGAGGTAAATTTGGTGAGTGTGAGTGGGGTGTTAGAAAAAAAAATGAAACTAAAAAGTGCTTTTACATTGCGGTCTATGGGAACTGTGTGTTCCCAGCAAATATACTGTATATGTATATGCTTGTGCTCATATTATCATATACATATATATTTAATATTGCTGCCATCATGGCACTACTTACCCCCTTTGCTGTGTTTCAGTGTCATCTCTGATGGCATCAGAACGAGGCTCCCATTGGAGTCTATGGAAGTGCGCTCTTGTGAGCGCAATGCTTCCCATCAAAGAAAACGCAATCTCGTGTTCGCATTGCATTCAACTTGTAATACCAGTGCAAATTAGCGTGTGCTGGTATTATTCAGTGGAGAGCAAATATAGCTTTCACAAAATCAATATTTAATGCTCCCCTTGTAATCTGGCCCTTAGTGCGGCTATCATTAATTACAGTAGAAGGCAGCATTCACAAAATATATACTATCATCCAATCTTTTTGTGGCCTTTTGTGCAGTCAGTTCTTCATCTTTTATAGTCAGAAAAGGAAAGACGAATAAAATGCAGGTTATTAATTAGAGAACTCAATGATAAAAAGAAAAGAAAAAGAAAACCGTGATACAGGGATTAAGAAGACCAATAGTTAATGGAATATCAGGAAATTTAAAAAATGGTGAATGTTATATTGTCAAATGGGAAGAATGTCATTCTGAAATCTACATTTCAAATCTCAGTGCAATCCCTGGTAGAATACATAGAATCAAACAGAAGATGTAATGAGAAGGAACCATGCGTGGTCTACAAGGTGTTTTGGAGACTACCTAGTTGAGTACTTTTAGCAGTTTTCTCTGCTTCCTCTGCTATGGCCCCTAGCAAAGACAAACAATAGCATAGTTACACAAATTTGCCACAGCTTGATAGACACTGATAAATTAGTAACTGGTATAACCTAAGAGACATTAAAGGTATTTAACAAACATTGCTGTGTGTAATCAGTGTGATGCAGTTGTGACTGTCAATATCTTTTTAATAATTCAAAGAATTCTATAGTGGAAAATACATTTCTCCAATTCCTACTTTATCTTAAGTTCACTGTAGTCTTATATAAAACATAGATTTTGAAGGCAGATAACAGCCAGAAGGGGTGTGTTCCTGTCCTTAATTCCTACTGAAGTGTAACCATAATACATTTTCACGATAGCCTTTTGTATATTCCTGGCATTCTTGTAAACCGGCCTTACAATATTTGTCCCTAGTAATACATACATGGCATGTGTCAGGTTACCAGAAACCAGAGACATGAAATGCTGAATTAATCACACCTTTTTTATAAAATAAGAAAAAATTATAATGAGTCCAAAAGCCAAATGACAAGCCAGGAGTCAAAGCCAAAGCAGATAGTCAGGCGAGCAATGTCAAACAGGACTGAGGCAGTTCAATGGAGAGGGATGACATCATCATTTTTGGACTGCAACCTGTCTCTCTCTGATGGTGTTCTCCAGTTTGGCCATAAGACGGAGCCTGGGAGTAGTGAACAGCGATACACTCTCTGCAACATGTAAGGAAAAAGACAGGTGAGTCAAAATGGCGGCCAAGATAAAAAGCAGCAAATAACTATTAAAGTCAGAGTGAACCCTGACAGCATGCATGTATAGTAATATATGCTGCATATATGAGTAGTGAGTTTTATTAACCCTTTAAGGACACAGCTTTCAGTTTGCTCAATTGTTTTATGACGGAAAAATTCCGTCATATGTCCTTAAGAGGTTAAACTTACTGGAAATACCGGGTTACCAAAGTTCAGATGATCTCCTAAGTCCTGATAAGTCCTGTTTTTATCTCCTCCATGGCTCCTGGTGTCTTAAATTGCTGCCAATGTCTGGCATCCTGCTGTATTCCTCACTCTGTCTTGCGCAGTACTCTAGTGCTGTCTGGTCAAACAGACTTGTCATGCTGCTGAATTGCTCCTCCCCCTGACCTGTTCATCTGTTCATCTGTTAGTCACATTCCTCCTGGTGGAGCTTTGATGTGTCTATAATGTAGTTGACGAACATGACCGGTCTAGAGGGGAACGCATGATTTGATGGGGGGGTGGGGTCATGGTGGGGCCATGGGGGAGCCAGCGCGTGGGTTACGGGCAGCTGGTCACATGCTGCGCACAGCGAGCTTAATTTCCTGGGCCTAAGTAACTATTCCTTCCTGCTCAAGTGCTGCCTACCACCTGATGGTGTAACTCCCCCCTTAGGGTGTCACCCAGGTTGCGCCCACACTGCAACCATCATCCCCTGTTATAGAGCAGCCAGTTCCTACAACAGCCTCACCCACTGCCCATGTTGCCAGTTCCACTAGTAGTAGTGTTGTCATTAACTGACAATATACTGAACCCTCAGCACTCACACATGTCTCATGGAGCAAATTACATTTCTAAAATTTAACATTTCAAAGCTAGGTTACCGAGTCCTTAGCTTTTACATCTATTAATTTTGAAATGTTTTCTGCTCCAGGTCCTGCCCTTCCTGTTCTGTAGTGGCTGCTCATCATCCATCAATGCCAAATCCTCAGGGAACTGCTTGAAACTGTGTCCAAGGGACTCTAGGCATGTGTTTGCCCTCCTCCTACCCTGAAGGTGTATTTTTTAAATATATGTACTGCAAGCCCTACCTAGTTCAGTAATTCCAAATCCTCAGTGAATTGCTGGCTACTATGTCCAAGGGGCTCTAAGCATGTGTTTGCTTTCCTTCTCCCCTGGTGGTGTATTTTTGAGGTTTATGTGCTGTTAGGCCTACCTACCTAGCTCAGTAACTCTGCTGCTGCTGCCACTCCTGCTCATGCCCTTCCTTCTCTGTGGTGGTCATTATCCATCATTGCCAAACCATGATGGAACTGCTGGTCATTGTGTCAAAGGGACTCCAGGTATGTATTCCTCCAAACTTAGAGGTGTATTTTTTAGATTTATGTACTGAGAGGTCTACCTAGTTCAGTATATTAGCTGCCTGCTGTTACTCTTGCCCCTGTCCTTCCTGCTGTATGGTGGTCATCATCAGTTTAAGTTAAAGATTGTGGTGAACTGTTATCCACTGTGTCCGATGGACTCTAGGCATGTTTGTCCTCCTGCTTTAGAAGTGTATTTTTGAGGTTTGTGTACCAGAGGTATTCCTAGTTCAGTAACTCTGCTGCCTGCTGCAGCCACTCCTGCTCCTTCCTGCTTTGTGGTAGCCATCATCCTTCAACAACAAATTCTCAGGGAACTGCTGGTCTTTGTGTCCAAGGAACTCAAAACAAATATTTGTTCTCCTTTTTTGGAGGCGTATGTTTAAGGTTTATGTAATGTAATCAGAGACCTTCTTAGTCCAATAACTCTGCTGCAAACTCGTGCTGTGTCTCCCACTCTAGTCCTTTTCTTAACTCAGTTTCCAAGTATAATTAACTACAAACATGTTATGGAATTGAAGACATTTTGTTTCAAATCTAATTTTTATCCAAATATTTAACCGAAATCGATTATGAATTCCAATGACCAGAGTAGATTGAAAATTCAAAACTCAATTTTTTGGCCGAATTAAAAAGCAAAAATGGGAGAGTTGTTTGCTCTTGGCACCAAACAGTTTAAGCCCTGTACCACCACCAAAATTACAAAATAAACGTTGTCCTGGGTTAAACTGTTTGGCTCCTAATGCAACTTGCTCTCCAGATTTTGCTTTTTAATATTGCTGTGTGCTTGCTAGAGAGTGCTAGGTTATTCTAATAATAATAACTTCAAGTCTCAAGTCGCTCTTACTTTTTTAGCACTATTATATGTTGAACTTGCAATAAGTCTGATGTTTGGCACGTTCACGATATTCATTGAAAGTGTAGGGAATGCTAGAGGGATGTCAGCCATGGTAAACATTTTGTGGTAATTCTTTTTGTCCAGGTACTTGTAATATCAATTTGAATGCTAATCGTGCCGCGGTACAGCGACATTGATAGCGCACCCTGTTCTATCAATAGCTCTCCACTTGAATTCTAGGCTAATTTATGTCAAACTAAAAAAATAAATCTAAAGTATCTTTATGATAATTGTACTCAAATTGTTCATAATTAGAGTTTGTTTGTATTAGTGTGTTCAGTACCTCCTGTGCGCAGTCTTAGCACATGTATAAAATCCTCAGTGAGTTGAGAGTCTCTAGAAACATGTTCTCCGACATACAGACTACTAGTAAAACCTTTGGGTGTTCAGTATGTGTAGGTAAGTACTCTTGGGCTTAACCAGAATCTTATTAAAACCTCTGCTCTCTGCATAGACCATTGAAACATTTGAGGCAAGTTCCTGGAAGCTGGTATGTGTCCACAATCCTTTCATACTATAGATGAATCCTAATTTATGAATATCATATATATTTTTGTACCTTATTCAGTCTCCATATTGAAAAAAATATTATTTCACTTACATTAAAAGTATTATCTTTTGCATATTTAGCTCATCTTAGATTTTTTTTTACCAAAATTTCTCTTTCATCTCAATAAAATGTTGTGTTTCAAATCTTCTTTAAAAAAGGAAAGAATCTTAGATTGCACTAAAATATAAGCTAGATGAGCACTAAATGAACAGTATATTTAAAAATGCTTATTTAATAATTAATATAATAAAACATTACACTCTATGTGTAGTGATGTCGCGAACCTAAAATTTTCATTGAATTCAATAGGCAGGCGAACTTTAAATCCTACAAGGACTCTTTCTGGCCACAATAGTGATGGAAAAGTTGTTTCAAGGGTACTAACACCTGGACTGTCGCATGCTGGCAAAACTCCCATGGAAAATTACATAGTTTATGCAGAGTCTGCTTTTAAGCCATAATGGGCCTAAATCAACTAACATTCCCAAAGTGGCTGTCTCAAAACATCCTGGACAGAAGATAGATTGATAGATTGATAGATATGATTTTTATTTTTTTATATACTGCTACAAGAATTATGATTGGTGCCACTAATTGGCTAGTTGGGCCTGGCACACAGGCTGGCAGATATGAGTCGTGGATGGTAGGTAGGGCAGCAATTTAACACAGTATGCTGTGTAAGTGACAAAAACACAGGCCTGATAGAAAATTAAGTTAGATTACACTAGCAAAATATTTTAAAATTTTAGATTTTAATATTAAAATAATGTTAAGAAGTGCAATGCACATATGAGTGGTTGCACTGGCTGGCTGCTACGTAGGGCAGCAATTAACAACAGTATGCTTTGTAAGTCAGATAGACAGTTAGACACAGGCCTGATAGAAAATAAAATTAGATTACACTAGCATAATGATTTAAAGAAATTTTTTTGGCAATTTAAAGAAAAAGGTTAAGCACATAAATATGAGTCATGGCTGCCTAGCCTTGGAAGGGCAGCTATTAAAAACAGTAGGCTCTGTAAGTCAGATACACACACGCCTGATAGAAAATACTATTAGATTAAACTAGAAAAATGATTTAAATTATTTTTTTCGGGGGGGGAATTAAAAAAAGGTTAAACACATATGAGTCGTGGCTCATAGACTAGGGAGGGCAGCAAGTAAACACAGTAGGCTCTGTATGTCAGCAAAACACACAGGCCTGATAGAAAATTATATTAGATTACACTATCAAACAAATTTAAAAATTTATTTTTTTAAATTTAAATTAAGGTGAAGAAGATATGAGTACTGGGTGGATGCCTGGCACAGACCAATTAACCAAAAGACTGAAAAAAATGAGGTATATTAATGCTGAGTGAGCCTGACAGACACAGGCCTGATAGTAAATGTAATTAGATTACACTAGCAAAATATTTTTATTTTTATTTTTTTTAAATTTAAAATAATGTTATAAACGGATATTAACACTGCTGGCTGGCACAGAGCAATGAACCAGAGTATTACACTAGCAAAATTAAATCAATTTTTTGGTTGATTAAATTTAAACTAATGTTGTTAGGGAGATATCAGTGGTGGCAGTAATCACAGCAGCATATGCTGTGAGCCTTAAACACACAGCCTGAAAGCCAGGCAAATGCTAATAAAAAAAAAAACTGTACTGGACTGTAAATACACTAGCCTAGCTATGTTTTTCCTATTAATGTCAGGAGCAAAAACACAGCACGTCCTCTCATTAAGAAAGCAAGGTCGTTATGAGTCTAAAATGGCGGATTCCGAGTAGCTGGGAGGGTCTGTGAGGGAGTGTCTGATGTTGATTGGCTCTAATGTGTCAGACGGCTGTGACATAAAGGGTCAAAGTTTCCTCAATGATGACACATAGGGGCGGATCGAACATCGCCATGTGTTCGCCCACAAACGCGAACGCGAACAAGCTATGTTCGCTGTGAACCGTTCGCGGGCGAACAGTTCAGACATCACTATCTATGTGTACAGAAATAAGAGTCCACATTAAATAGCATCAAACATATCAATAAAACATGACAACAAACTTTAGCAAAAGGTGTAAAAAAAATAGTCTTTCAGATTGTCTCAGTCAATGCGGATCCAATGGTGCAATCAGTAATTCTCTGCTTTTATCGATGTTGTGTAGGAAATCTCTCATCCAAACTTATTGGCTGTTCCCTCATTTCGGTAAGTATTGATAGCATCTCGCTAACAAAGGCTTCTTAAATACTCAGTCTGCGACTCCGGTAAACCACATGATACACTAACAGGCTAAAGGCTATGGAAGTCCTTCATGACCAATAGAGCAACGGTTTTCAACATTTCCAAGTCTTTTTCAAGCGTTGATGTCTTGAGACTTATTCACATGCTTTTGAAGGAATCTTAAATTGGACTACAAGAAATGAGTATGTATTTAATCCATACTCTTCTTGTATTTATTTATTGATCTTATCAAAAGACATTTTATAAACTGCATTGACTGAGATAATCTGAAAGACTATTGTTTTACACATTATGCTTTATGTGAACTTTTATTTGTGTACATTTAGGATTAGATTTATTAAGCAGCGAATGCTAATCGACCCCCGAAGTTTCAGGTTTGCATGAAACTTAAGTTAAGAAGCAGTGTTCGTAAGACCGCTGCTCCTTAACTCATCGAGCCACCTCTGAGGATTGACACCCCCTGCTAGCAGCCGATTGGCCGTGAATGTTCAGGGGGCGGCATTGCACAAGCATTTCACCAGAAATGCTTGAGTAATGTTAAATGCCGACAGAGTATGCTGTCGGCATTTAGCGATGTCGGGCGGACATGATCCGCTACAGGCTATGGAAGTCCTTCATGACCAATAGAGCAAGGTTTCCAAGTCTTTTTCAAGCTTTGATGTCTTGAGACTTATTCACATGCTTTTGAAGGAATCTTAAGTTGGACTAAAAGAAATGAGTATGTATTTAATCCGTACTCTTCTTGTATTTATTTATTGATCTTATCAAAAGACATTTTATAAACATATATGTTATTAATATTTATACTATTATTTTTTAATATATGTATAATAAATATTTATATAATCTCTATATAAGTGCTCTCTATATAAGCATAGAATTGCTCAAAACAGTTGCAATAAACATATCTTCAAATATAAAACATATAAACATTAAAAGTCAAAATAGATTTTATTATTTATCAGTAAAAAATTAATTAATAAAATATTAATTAATTACTTTATAAAAAATAAACTACAAATGTATAATTATAGGAGATTTTCTTTGTTATAATACATTTTTTGTTAGGTCCTAATATTTTTGTTTTATTTTAGTCTTAATATAATAATTAAAGGTTAAGTTTGCTATACTTTTTATTGTTTTGTGCTACATAAGCATTCTATTTCTTACCTCTCTATACTATAGTTTGTTTTGTATGTTGATTTTAAATTTTCTATAGACTATTTGTGGTTTTGTTGGTAATGTTGTGCTCAATTTCTCATCAGTATTCAAAATATACCTTGGTCCTTTAATAACTCTTTCTATTAGATGTTTATTTTGACTATACTGGATGATAAATGGAACAAATAATTTTTTGATCATCTTTCTTTTGTTCTCTTTTCTTTTTACTTTTACTTTTACTTCCTACAATTACATTTTCTCTTTTCATATTTTTTATTTCTTCTCTAGCTATTTCAATTCTTTCTTGATCATATCCCACATCCATACATTTTTTTTCTAATATAATTGACACAATAATTGGAGAAGTGAAAATAAACATAATGAATTGTTAAAGTTAGAGGGTAAATGGATCTATGAACTCAGAACTTTAAAACCAAATGGATTGAATTAGGAGCTTGAGATAAATTGCTTTTTATAACAAAAATAATTTTATAATACATTTTTAAAGAAAATCTACTATATTTATAATTTTTTTAATTTATTTTTTATAAAGTTATTAATATTGTATTAATTATTTTTTTACTGATAAATACTATAATAGATTTTGACTTTGAATGTTTATATGTTTTATATTTGAAGATATGTTTACTGTAACTGATGTTTTAAGCAATTCTATGCTTATATAGAGAGCACTTATATAGAGATTATATCATCATATATATGTATGATACATGTATTACAAAAATAATAAGATAAATATGAATAACATATATGTTTATAAAATGTCTTGAAAAAAATAAATAAATACAAGAAGTATCTAGTACGGATTAAATACATATGCATTTCTTATAGTCCACCTTAAAAATCTAAAGTTAAACATAGTTTCTATAAAATCCACCTTAAGATTCCTACATAAGCATGTAAATTAGTCTCAAGACATCAGAGAGAAAGACGTAAAAAAACAGACAATAAATTTGGATAAGAGGTTTCCCACACGACATTGCTAAAAGCGGAGAATTACTGGTTGCACCATTGGAACTGCATTGACTGAGACAATCTGAAAGACTATTGTTTTACACCTTATGCTTTATGTGAAATCTTATTTGTGTACATTTAGGGTTAGATTTATTAAGCAGCGAATGCTAATCTACCCCGAAGTTTCAGGTTTGCATGAAACTTAAGTTAAGAAGCAGCAGAAATGCTTGTGTAATGTTAAATGCCGACAGAGTATGCTGTCGGCATTTTGCGATGTCGGGCAGACATAATCCGCTACAGCGGATTATGTCCACCCAACATTTAATAAATCTACACCATAGAGTGTAATTTTTTTATTATATTAATTATTAAATAAGCATTTTTTTATATATATTGCTCATTGATGCTCAATTAGCTTATATTATAGCTATCTTTCCTTTTTTGCAGTTCAGTCTTGGGAGTTTTAGAGGACCCCCTTCCTTTGATTGCTTTGGCATGGTTTTCTACCGCATGGTATACATTTTTAGCACTATTTCAAATCTTCTTTGCATGTACAAAAAAATGTAATGGTAAATTAGAAAAAAAAAACTTTTTTTTTTTTCTTTTACAATTCTTTCTAATTTACTATCATCATTTTTGCTGCATTCTCTTGGTATCCTTTGTTGGGAGCTAGAAGAACACATCGGTAAACCAATGAGATGAGTCACCAATTAGCATCTCCCAGCTCCTGAGACTACCTAAGTATGCTTTTCAACAAAGTATAACAATATAATTAAGCAAATTAGATTATAGAAGTAAATTAGAAAGCTGTTTAAAATTGTATGCTCTATCTGAATCATGAAGAACTTTGAGTTCCATGTTCCTTTAAGACCCCATCCTTTAAGACCCCATTAGTTCATCTCTTTTCTGCAAAGTTGTAACATTTTATGATATATTTAAAAACTTTTCTTGAATGTCCAGCCAATCATGAACAGCTGCCATCACTTCGTCATTGCTTTTAAAATTCTTTCCTTGCAGGTGATCCTTTAAACATGAGAACAAGTATTAGTCACTGGGGCGATTTGAATTCAGCTCAGCATTGGCAGTCATGATAATTAAGGACTTGGGCATGGGAGCATTGTCTTGGTGGAGCAAAACATTCCTTCTCAAATTGCCACATCTATTCTATTTAATTGTGTGAGGTCTGAGGAAGTCACCTGTTATACTCTCTCCCCACTGCATCCCAATATACAGATGCCATAATATTACCAGAACTTGCTTGGGTGCAGGATTTCTGAGAGGGAGGAGAACCAGGGGCTTCCATTGCTTGGGTCATGCTTTTGTCTCAAGATCAATGTGGTGTACAAAGCATCCATAGTGAAAAAGTACATATATAACTCATAAGTATTCCTTTAAAATGTTGCCAGGAGTTCTTGTGAACTCACCATTCACTTTCTCTTCTGGTCAACGTTAGGGGTACCCATTATGCTGATGATTATCACATGTCCAAAATATTCACTAACTAACTGTGTCATACAACACTTATATGGACTCAGCTCATTTGTATATTGTCAATTTTTAGTTATTTATCACCATGTCATGAATTTTTTAGTGGCAACTGACCAGATCAAAAGGTGTCTGTACAAGATTTTTTTCCCAGTTTCAAATCCTGTCAACACATTTTAACTGTGGGTTCGGATGGAGTGGTGTCTTCTGATGTATTAGTCATGGATTTCTAGTGGAGTAAAGTTTTTCATCTAGTATTTGATGACTGCAGGATATTCACTTTTCTCTATTTTCTACAAATTTCTCAACAACACACACAAAATGTCCTGTAAATAAGAATTGGCTTAATTTAGACATTTGTACACACAAAACAACATAGAGTAATAGACATAAAACAGAATTAAAGTAAAGTTAGAGCTTTGTAATTAGGATAAGGACTTATTGACCTTCACTCATATATTTTAACCCATAGTTAAGTTACTCAACAGAGGCAATACGTGATCTGATCTGAATCAATGCCTTTGATTCACTGGTAATAAACATCACTTATAAACAGATACAGAAATATAACCTCACATCTGATCAATTTTAACCTCGTACTAGTATTGAATATAGAGTGAAATCAGTCCATTGGTCAAAATGTAGATTTGCTGAAGGTATATCCTGAAATCCTCACCATAGTATCCAAAAGACAAGAAACTAAGGTTCTGAACACTAAAATAAATTGGGATATTATTATAGATATTTTATATTGCAAGCGAAAAGCCTTCATAAACTTTAACAATTCTTTCAAGGAACAACCCCCCGTCTTAGGGTAGATTACTAGTGGATTGCCAATTTCCGCTCCTGCAAGTGTGTTATCTGCGCTCAACTTTTTTTTACCATTGTGCACCCAGTTGCACACGTATTACTGGTTGCAAATAACATTTTTGGGCTTTCGCGGTCGCATCCTTGCACATAAATAATACTTTGTAAAGTTGAAAACACAGGATCGTTTTCCACATAGACTTTAATGGAGCCTCGTTTTGAACAAAAATTAACAGCTGCCAGCTCATGCAAACACGAGCACAGGATACCATTGAGATATATGTATGTATTTCTATACACATGTATATTTATATTTATATGTGTATATATGTCTGTAAATACATATAAATACATACTGTATATACACATATAAATTCATATATACATATGTATATAAATACAAATTTTTAACTTGTAATATGAATTGTCTTTTAAGTGTGCCGAAAGGGTTCAAACTTGTGTGTTGATTCGCTTTAAAACTCACATGCCAATCGTAATTTATCCCTTAGTTGTCCAAAATAGTATCTTCACTACACTGTTTTAAGCAATTTAGAAATGGAATTGTTCCCCAAAAATGGTTATCGAAATGTTTAACTCACAAAGTTTATTTGTGAAGCTTTATTTCATTCATTAAGGGCCAGATAACAAGTAGAAGGCAAGGAGTGTAAATGTGATAGTGAGATCGCTGTGTTATTTACCCTCAAATCCATATTTCAACTGGAGTGCTTTTTAAATGGACGGGGTTTTTTTTTTCACAAACTCGTGGAAATTTACACTAACCATATTTTCTTTGGGCAGCATTGAGCAGCAATGTCCACTCATATTATAAGTTGAAAATAAATGCAATCATGCAATTGAGTAAAGAGTTTGGCCAGAGGAAACAGTTGCATTAAACTGTTCTATTCATCATTAAAAAAATGCCACACCCCCACATCACAGACTAACCCACTATACTATTAACCCCTAAACCGCCAAAAAAACCACAAAGTAACCTCTATACTGCCACACCCACCATCACAAAAATACCCACTAATATCTAAAACCCCTAACCAGCTAGCACCCCTTAAGTTACTCCCAAAAACTAACCTTAGCTTTAAAATTAAAAAAAAACTAACAGTACCTTAAAAATAAAAAATAAACTAACCTTATTTGAAAAATAAAAATTTTGACCTTACTTGAAAAATGAAATAACCTAACATTACTGAAAAAACAAACAAACTACCGATAGAGAAGAAAAAAAAAAAAAACTACAATTACAGAAAACAACAAATTACCAAAAATAAAACAAATTGTATGCCTATTCTAAAACCCCACTTAAAAAAGCCCACCCAAATTAAAAAAAAAACTATAGTAACACTAAACTACAGCAATAGCCCATAAAAGGGCCTTTTGTAGGGCATTGCCCTAAAGTGATTTAGCTATTTTTCAAATAAAAAAATACACACTACACCAATCTACAAGTAACCCGCTAAAAAAAACAACCCAAAAATATCCTAACTCTTAACCCAAAAGATGGAACTCACCAAAGTTGAATCCGGATGGAAACCCTCCATCTTCTTCCCTGCGGCGGACATTTTGTCTTCATCATGGTGTTGGTCTTATCTTCATTCCTCTGGTAGTGTTTTTTTATTTTTGGTAATTTGTTTCTTTTTTCTGTAATGGTAGGTTTTTTATTTTCTGTAATGGTGGTAATTTTAATTTTAAGGTAAGGTTATTTTATTTATCTTTTTAAAGGAAAGGTTAGGTTTTTTATTTTTTAAGTAAAGGTTTTTTTAAAGGTACTGTTAGTTTTTTTACAGGTAAGTTTAATATTATTTTTGGTTACTTATGGAGTGTTAGATTAGGGGGTAGTTTGTGGTGGTAGTTGTGGCAGTTAAGGGGTTAATAGTGTAGTAAATTACTTTGGGGTAGGGGTTGTGACTGTTTAGGGGTTAATGGTGAAGGTTACTTTGAGGTTGGGGGTTGTAGCAGTTTAGAGGTTAATAGTGTAGTGGTAACTTTGCGGTGGGCTATGTGGTGGGTTAGGGGTTAACAATGTAGAGGGGTAGTTTGTGGTGGCCTATGCAGCAGATTAGGGGTTATTATAGTAGGGAGCTATTTGGGTTACCGCATGAGTAAGGTTCTATGGGAGAGTATGTTAACGTGGTCACAATATTTTAACTTCTGCTCTTTGTGCTTGAGTAAAAATTATTTACTTTCAACTTGTAATAAGAGCAGAAGTCAAGCACAGTTAGCGAGCGAGCAAGAGTGGTAACCTAGCCTTAAATGTGCAGTACTTTTGTTTCTTGTCTTTGGGTACTAAAATGTTGAGCTACAGGCAGTGCTTTAAGATCATAGATATCAAAAAAATAATGACTATGGACTAAATTTATTAAAGGGTCTTTTTTTTAAAAAAAAAGTCTAAATTTATAAACATCTAAAGTGTAGCTTGTAGTTTTTGCAGGGGATGAGAATAAAAAAAGCAAATAAAACAAGTACTGGAGATTGCCTTTTATTTAACACATCTCTTCACAGGTACACACAAATAAATATTACATTAGAAATATATAATTTTTGTTATTCAGCTTGTACAGTGCCGGCATATTATTTAGTCTGTCAGCAAAAATAAGTTAATCCAGCAAAAACAAGACCCCAACATTACTTTCAACAGATTAACCAGATATAGATAGAACATCAACTTCTGCAAATATTCAAATATAAAACATGTGCACAACGGAAACATTTGTTTGGGTTCGATTCGGACCGATTTGGATTTTTTCGAATTTCGAATTTGGATACATTTGAATGTATACTTTTCGGATTCATTCGGATTTGAATAAATTCGGATGTATTCTTTTCGGTTTCAATTCATAAATTCGGAAGTTTGTTATGTGTTATGTTGATTCAGATGATTCCAAGTTACAGACACGGAATTATTTCACTGTTCTATCTTACTAAATTTAACAAAATTACATTTTTATTCTGAATTGTGATTAGTCCATGGCCATTCGAATGTAACAAATAAATCTGAACTAATTTGGATTTATTTGTTACAAATGCATTCGGGTTAGCTTAGTTTCATTGCTAGGGTAATTCGGAAATTCAAATTTATTCGAATCTCCGAATTTGGAACAAAATCAGAATTTTAATCAGAATTAAACAAAACGCACATGTCTATCAAATATTGAACCTGTAACAACCAAACAACACAGTGCCACTAGGCAACTGATATCCTTTTCGTGAAAAGTATACAATTAATACACAGGATAACTTCCTCT
The DNA here is from genome assembly GCF_027579735.1 of Bombina bombina. Taxonomy (NCBI): domain Eukaryota; kingdom Metazoa; phylum Chordata; class Amphibia; order Anura; family Bombinatoridae; genus Bombina; species Bombina bombina. The sequence continues at coordinate 538,490,651 of NC_069505.1, read as the reverse complement.
TAATCCTTATAGAAATTAATGTTCAACTGTATATCACATAAAAAAACTATCAATCGCTTAAAAGAACAATGGAGAACAAAGATCCCAAAACAAATTTGATTCTAAAGAGACTGTCAGTGCTAGTCAAACACTACATAAATAATTAGAACCTGCAGAACTATTGCAGATCCAACAAATGCATCCTGTAAATACCCCAGTCCGACTTCTAGTATTGTAACATCTTACTTTGTTTACATGTAGAAGGGACCTTGTATTTCCAGCAGCATTCCAAGCTTTTTCCACTTAAATGAAGCACTGAAGGTGTGAACCTATATGGGAGCTTAAGGGGAAGAAGAATGATAATGCAACAAACTGTTATAAAGCAGAATAATTTTGTGTCAGAACCCTGAAACACATAATAGGCCATATTTTGGTATGTATAACAGTATATGTCACAAAACACCTGCAAAATTGTATGAAGTTCAATGTAAAGTACATAATAGTGTATTTTCCATATATGGATTTCTGTACGTTCCCACTTGCAAAGACAATTAAGAAAATATGGTGTCTGTGTCTCATTTAATTTGTAAAACCAAATGGTAACATAATTCTTGAGACCAAAATACATTACAAATTCAGAATTCCACAGTAAAATTATTTTCTTAGAATCTAGATGTATCAAAAAAACCATGAATGAAGAAAACCAGACAAAGGTTACATTTTTCATACTTAAAGGGATAACAGAGATTCCTGAGCTACAGACTCCAGTCTTCATCCTAATTCTTTTTCTTTATCTTACCATTCTTGGTGGTAACATGACTGTTCTTGTTCTTATCTGCATGGATCCTCACTTGCATAATCCCATGTATTTATTTTTAGGGAACTTATCACTCATGGATATGACCTCTGTCACTGTTACTCTACATAAGGTCCTTGGGAATTTCATATCTGGAGATAAGACTATTTCATTCTCTGCTTGCATGACACAAATGTATTTATATACAGCATTAACAGGTGCTGAAATGTTTATGCTAACAGCAATGAGTTATGATCGATATGTGGCCATTTGTAACCCCTTACTGTATCCAGTGATCATGAGCAACGTTGTTTGTGTTCTGTTGGCTTCCTTCACCTGGATTTTGGCTTTAATAGATAGCTTATTTTTTCTAATGTTTATGTTACCTTTTTCCTGTTTAAAATCCAATATAATTGATCACTTTTATTGTGACGCTATGCCTCTTGTGGAACTTTCTTGCAGTGGGACTTCTTCATTACAAAGGCTGGTTATCATAGAAGGAATACCTCTGACCGTCATTCCCTTTTCTCTAACCTTTACTTCATACATTTACATCATCTCCACCATCTTGAGGATCCGCTCCAGCACTGGAAAACGCAAAACCTTCTACACATGTTCGTCACATCTCACTGTTTTTACTCTTTTGTACGTAACACTTATCTTTGTGTATTTGACTCCAACTTCTTCAGACAGGATGGTATTTAAAAAAATATCCGCTCTTTGTAACACAATGGCTGTACCTTTGTTAAACCCACTTATTTATAGCTTGAAAAACAAAGATATGAAGTCAGCCTTTACACGACAGTTACGCCGTTTTAACGCTGTTATACAAAGATTAGGGTTTTGAAGTTAATTTATTTGGGTACAATTTATAGCAAGTTCTATATGTTGCAATAGGCCATTCCATTTATTGTGAATCTATGTCAAATGATTCATAGGTATAACTGCAAATATGTCATGAAATAAAGAACTGTGCAAAAAAATAAGACCTGAAATACAAGTGGAGCACAAAAAAAATCAAGGGGTAGAGAATGCTAATGCCCTTTATTTAAAATATTGCACCAGTAGAATTGTTGCATGTATATTACAAGTCAATGGATACAATATATGACGTAAGTGGTAGCACAGTGCACACTACAGTATTCATGTTGGATAGTGTATGTGCACAAATTCCCTTGCATAATAATTCCTGCATTAAAATTCAAGTTGGATAATCCCAATAGAGCACACAAAATCAGCTCAAATAGTGGAATTTTTGGTTATTTTTTGCTTTAACACTTTCTTTTTATTAAATGCTTAATAGAGAAGATAGAGAAGGCAATATATCAGACTGCACAGGAGCACAACACTTAACTAACTACTTGTAATATGAATGCAATGAGTCCACTACTATTGTTTTTCATTGAAAGTAGAGGATGCACTATGTAAGTATAGGGTGTTTACCAACCACTTGTAATGACCAATCATAAACTCCATAAGTGGAGTGCAATCATTATTTCAAGAAGTGCATAATTGATTTTGAGGTCACAATATTTGTTACCATTAACCCCTTAATGACCAAGGACGTGCCAGGAACGTCCTACAAAAAAAAAAACCTTAACGACCAAGGATATTCCTGGCACGTCCTCTGGGGTTTGAAGCTCTTGAAGCGATCCTGATCACTTCCAGCTGCTTCCAGGGTATTGCAGTGATGCCTCGATTTTCAGGCATCACTGCAATATCCATTTTACCCCACGGATGCAGAAAGAGACACTCTATGGCCCTCCCTGCATTGGCCATCAATGGGGCCGATCATTGGTGGGTGGGAGCTGCAGTTTGGAGGCGGCGGGTGGGCGGCTCTTCGATGGTCACATCCATGTTTGATGTTGGTGACGGGATCCGCATGTGACGTAGTTGCAGCAGGGGGTGCCACATTTAACCGGCAATCGGCTATATTCTATTGAAAGGAGAGAGAGGGAGGGTGGGATCAAATGTCCTGGGGAAGGGATCTGGTAGTGGGAGGGTGTATTGAGGGGGGGCAGTTACACTACAAACATGATAATTATTTACTTTTAAAAATAAAACCCCCCTCATTTTTGGAGCAAATTGGGTAATGGCAGACAGCTGCCAGTACCCAAAAGGGCGGCAAATGGGTAGAGGGGGGAGGGTTAAAGAGCTGTATGGGGTGGGGTCAGGGAGATTGGGGGCTAAGGGGGTTCCTAAACAGCAGAATATATATATATTTTTTTTTTAAAGAAAAAAACTTTTTTTTTAATATTTGCAGACTTTCTACCAGTACTTAAGATGGCGTGGACAACTGTGGGGTGGGGGAAGGAAGAGAACTGTTTGGGAGGGATCAGGGGGTGGGATGTGTCAGGTGGGAGGCTGATCTCTACACTAAAGCTAAAATTAACCCTGCAAACTCCCTACAAGCTACCCCTTCACTGCTGGGCATAATTCACGTGTGGTGCGCAGCAGCATTTAGCAGCCTTCTAATTACCAAAAAGCAAGGCCAAAGCCATATATGTCTGCTATTTCTGAACAAATGGGATCCCAGAGAAGCATTTACAACCATTTTTGCCATAATTGCACAAGCTGTTTGCAAACAATTTCAGTGAGAAACCTAAAATTTGTGAAAAAGATTGTGAAAAAGTGAATGATTTTCTTTATCTAATCGCATTTGGCGGTGAAATGGTGGCATGAAATATACCAAAATGGGCCTAGGTCAATACTTTGGGTTGTCTACTACACTACATTAAAGCTAAACTTAACCCTACAAGCTCCCTACAAGCTCCCTAATTAACCCCTTCACTGCTGGGCATAATACATGTGTGGTACGCAGTGGCATTTAGCGTCCTAATTACCAAAAAGCAATGCCAAAGCCATATATTGCTATTTTTGAACAAAGGGGATCACAGAGAAGCATTTAAAAGCATTTGTGCCATAATTACACAAGCTGTTTGTAAATAATTTCAGTGAGAAACCTAAAATTGTGAAAAATTTTATGTTTTTTTTTATATTTGATCGCATTTGGCGGTGAAATGGTGGCATGAAATATACTAAAATGGGCCTAGATCAATAATTTGGGTTATCTACTACACTAAAGCTAAAATTCACCCTACAAGCTGCCTAATTAACCCCTTCACTGCTGGACATAATACACGTGTGTTGCGCAGTGGCATTTAGCAGCCTTCTAATTAACAAAAAGAAATGCCAAAGCATGTGTGCTATTTCTGAACAAAGGGCATCCCAGAGAAGCATTTACAACTATTTATGCCATAATTGCACAAGCTGTTTGTAAATAATTTCAGTGAGAAATCTAAAGTTTGTGAAAAATTTTGTTAAAAAGTAAACAATTTTTTTTTATTTGATCGCATTTGGCGGTGAAATGGTGGCATGAAATATACCAAAGTGGGCCTAGATCAATACGTTGGGATGTCTTCTAAAAAAATATATATACATGTCAAGAAATATTCAGGATTCCTGAAAGATATCAGTGTTCCATTGTAACTAGCGCTAATTTTGAAAAAAATATGGTTTGGAAATAGCAAAGTGCTACTTGTATTTATTGCCCTATAACTTGCAAAAAAAGCAAAGAACATGTAAACATTGGGTATTTCTAAACTCAAGACAACATTTAGAACTATTTAGCATGGGTGTTTTTTGGTGGTTGTAGAAGTGTAACAGATTCTGGGGGTCAAAGCTAGAAAAAGTGTGTTTTTTCTATTTTTTCCTCATATTTTATAAAATTTTTTATAGTAAATTATAAGATATAATGAAAATAATGATATCTTTAGAAATTCCATTTAATGGCAAGAAAAACGGTATATAATATGTGTGGATACAGTAAATGAGTAAGAGGAAAATTACAGCTAAACACAAACACTGCAGGAAAGCAAAAATAGTCTTGGTCCCAGGAAGTCAACAAATTGAAAAGTGGTCTGGTCATGAAGGATTTAAAATCCGCAGTACAAGTCACACGTAAAAAAATAATTTGACCTTGCTTGCATGAATTTGCAGTAACTAACACTCCCAACAAACTCAATGATAAGCGCAAAGTGGAAATCACATTAACTCTGAAAATATTAACCAGAGTGAAAAGCTCTGGTAAAGTTATTGGGGTCAATTTATCAAATGGCGGGTGGACATGATTCACTGTAGTGAATCATGTCCGTCTGACATCGCTGAATGTGACAGCATACGCTGTCGGCATTTAACATTGCACAAGCATTTCACACAAAATGCTTGTGCAATGCCTCCCCCTGCACATTTGTGGCCAATCGGACGCTAGCAGGAGGTGTCAATCATCCCGATCGGATAAGGATGATTGCAGTCCGGCTCCTAAAAGGTGGCAGACGAGTTAAGGAGCAGCATTCTTTTGACCACTGTTTCTTAACTTATGTTTCTGGCGAGCCAGGAACATCGCGGGTAGAAAGCAGCGTCCGCTGCTTAATAAATCTACCCCATTGTGACTTCTCATAGAGAGCAAAAACTGGCTTCATAAGTTCTTTTTTCACACTTTTTGCCTTGTAAAAGGTTTACTGGTCGGTTTCTAGTAACTTCACAATAGGAATCACAGTTTACTTTCAGCTCCGGCAAGTTGCGTTAATATGCACTCACTTAGCTTGCCATATGCCATATAGTTACAGTTTCACACAAGCACAATTTACTCTGGAAATCTTGTGCAAAATACCATTCTACTTGTAATCTAGGCACGTGTTATTTTTGTGTAAGGTCAAGCACAAAATAATGCACCATTGGTTATTAATTGTGCTCAATGCGTACTCTTGGCCTAATTCTGTGATATTTGAAAAGTGGGTTGTTCAAATTAAATTAGCAAACATTTTATCTTATGTTTTAAAATCGGGACATGGATTTTTTAGTTGTTTGGTGTTGTTCCCGTAATTCATTATATATAATCCCTAGACAAGTGCACAGAGAAAAAAATAGTTTCATCCAAAATATTTGTTTCCGATTTTCCTCAAGGTTCATTTCAGCAAATCTTCGTTCATTTCATTAAAGGGACAGTCTAGGTAAAAAAAAACTTTCATGATTCAGATAGAGCATGTAATTTTAAACAATTTTCCAATTTACTTTTATCACCAATTTTGCTTTGTTCTCTTGGTATTCTTAGTTGAAAGCTTAACCTAGGAGGTTCATATGCTAATTTCTTAGACCTTGAAGGCCACCTCTTTTCAGAAAGCATTTTAACAGTTTTTCCCCACTAGAGGGTGTTAGTTCATTTATTTCATATAGATAACACTGTGCTCGTTCACGTGAAGTTATCTCGGAGCAGGCACTGATTGGCTAAACTGCAAGTCTGTCAAAAGAACTGAAATAAAGGGGCAGTTTGCAGAGGCTGAGATACAAGATAATCACAGAGGTTAAAAGTATATTAATATAACTGTGTTGGTTATGCAAAACTGGGGAATGGGTAATAAAGGGATTATCTTTCTTTTAAAACAATAACAAATCTGGTGTAGACTGTCCCTTTAAAGAATTTTGTACACAACGCTATTGCCAATCGAACGCCAATACTTTTTTTTTTAACTAAAAATATTTTTGAATACTATTAATTAACCTCTTAGATGCCGGTGATGAAGCATCATCCTCCCGCAGCGCATATGACAAACACAGGTTCATAATCGAGGGGGGTTTACTTTCAGGGGTTCCATTACATATGCAGTTTTTTTTTGCGGGTTTGGTATCCAATCTACAGCGCTGCATATAAATGCGGCAAGTATATTTCACCAGTCACACACAATTTTTACTCCCATAGGCTAACATAGGACCGTAAATCGGTATCCAATATCCAAGGACTTAAGAGGCGAAAATGGAGAAATCTTACTCCATTTTTACCTCGCCATAAAAGGCAGCTGTAGCAAGCCTTGCACTGAGTATGGGAGCACCGTAACTCCTGAAAATGCCTGCAAAAACGCATACGCAATGTCTATCTACCTGTCAACCGCAATCCCCCATGGCAATAACTAATAAAGTGTATTAACCCTATATCCGCCATCAAACCCACACCGCAAGTAATAACTCAATTATTAACCCCTAAATCCGCCAACCCCAACATCACAAACTAACTATTAAAACTATTAACCCTTAATCCGCCATTAACCCACTACGCAATAAACCTATTCAAGTATTAACCCCTAAACCACCTTATCCCACAATGCAATAAACCTAACCCCTAACCTAACCACCCCTAACCTAAAACCCCTAAATGAACCCAAATTACCTAATTAACCAAATACTAAAGTTACTATTAAATTTTAAAAAAACTAACACTATTTTAAAAATACAAATTAACTAAGTATAAATTAAAGGGATAGTCTAATCAAAATTCTAGAGTAGACTGTCCCTTTAAGCTACAATTACAGAAAATAAAAAAAATCTAAGATTACAGAAAATAATAAAGAAAATTACAAAATGTTACAAAAATTATACCTAATCCCTATGAAAATAACCCCCCCCCCAAATAAAAACACCCCCTAATCTAATAAACTACCAGTAGCCCTTAAAATGGCTTTTTGCAGGGCATTGCCCCAAGATAATCAGCTCTTTTTCCAAAAAATACACAACCCCCCAATAGTAAAACCCCCTACCCACCAAACCCCCCCAAATAAAATAACCTAACTCTAAAAACCCTAAACTACCCATTGCCCTGAAAAGGGCATTTGTTGGGCATTGCTCTTAAAAGGGCATTCAACTCTTTTTCTGCCCACCCTATCTAAATAAAATAAACCCCCCAAAAACCCCTTAAATAACCTTAAGTCTAACCGCCAAGTGGTCCTCACCTGTCCTGAAGTCCGGCGGGGAAAAGGTCCTGTTCCAGATGGTGAAGTCTTCTTCCAAGCGGTGACCTCTTCTTTCTTCTTCCAGGAACCAGCCGGTGCAGAGCGGAGGGCAGAGTTGAAGACCGATGACCGCTGACCTGAAGACCGGAGACCCTGGAACTGAAGAACGGCAAGCATGGAACTGAATAACGGCGACTGCGGAACCATGGAGCGTGGAGGATCCTCTTCATGCAATCTCCGCCATACACTGAATAGGAATTCAAGGTATGCAATTAAAAATGGCATCCCTTGAAATCCTATTGGCTGATTTGAGCCTTCAAATTCAAATCAGCCAATAGGATGAGAGCTACTGAAATCCTAATGTCTGTTCAAAGCAGCCAATAGGATAGAAGCTACTGAAATTCTATTGGCTGATTTGAATAGCCAATAGGATTTCAGTAGCTCTCATCCGATTGGCTGATTTGAATTTGAAGGCTTAAATCAGCCAATAGGAATTCAAGGGACACCCTTTTTAATCTTGTACCTTGAATTCCTATTCAGTGTACGAGGGAGATTGTATGAAGAGGATCCTCCACGCTCCATGGCTTGGCAGCTGCCGGTCTTCAGTTCCAGGCTCGCCACTCTTCAGTTCCAGGGTTGCCGGTCTTCAGCTCCACAGTCATAAGTATTCAACTCTGCCCTCTGCTCCGCACCGGCTGGTTCCTAGAAGAAGAAAGAAGAGGTTGGAAGAAGACTTCACCACCTGGAACACGACCTTCTCCTCCAGACTTCAGGACAGGTGAGGACCACTTGGGGGTTAGACATAGGGTTATTTAAGGGGTTTTTGGGGGGTTTACTTTATTTAGATAGTAGGGTGGGCAGAAAAAGAGCTGAATACCCTTTTAAGGGCAATGCCCAACAAATGCCCTTTTCAGGGCAATGGGTAGTTTAGGATTTTTAGTGTTAGGTTATTTTATTTGCGGGGTTTTGTAATTTTCTTTATTATTTTCTGTAATCTTAGATTTTTCTGTAATTGTAGCTTAAAGGGACAGTCTACTCCAGAATTTTTATTAGACTGTCCCTTTAATTTATACTTAGTTTATTTGTATTTTTAAAGTAGTGTTAGTTCTTTTAATTTAATAGTAACTTTAGTATTTGGTTAATAAGGTAATTTGGGTTAATTTAGGGGGTGTTAGGATAGGGGGGGTAGGTTTATTGCGTTGTGGGCTATAGGTTAATACTTGAATAGGTTTATTGCATTGTGGGCTATGGCGATTTAGGGGTTACTACTTGAATAAGTTTATTGCGTTGTGGGTTAATAGTTTTAATAGGTAGTTTGCGATGTTGGGGTTGGCAGATTTAGGGGTTAATAATTGAGTTATTACTTGCGGTGTGGGTTTGATGGCGGATATAGGGGTTAATAGTTTATTAAGCCTTATTGCGTTGTGGGGGGTTGTTGGTCTAGGGGTTAATAAATGTATTATTAGTAGTGAGAAGGGGGGGATTGCGGCTATAGGGGTTTTTACGTGTTGGGCTTATTTTTGGGAGGCGTGTTAGACTTTAATGGGAGATTTGTTTTTTTCTTTACTTTTCTTAGGTGCCGGCAGTTTCTAAAGTGCCTTAAGTCACTGGCGACTCCAGAAATTTATATTTACGCTCATTTCTGGACATCACTATTTTATCAGACTTACGGCACTTTATGAACTGCTGGTGGGGTTTATGTAATACCCCGATGTACGAGGTGAAATTACAGGTGGTGCGGGTTGCCGCACTTGCGATGAAACCTGCGCCGTATATGTAATTGCGCCCCTGATCTGGAACCTGGATGTAATCCCTGCACTGCAGATGAGGAAAGGAGACTGCAATTCCTTTCCCCATTGCTTTTTCTTCCTTCCAAACTCTTAAACTGCCACACCCCCACATCACAAAATATCCCACTATACTTTTAACCCCTAACTGCCACATAGCCCACCACAAAGTACTCCTCTAAACTATTATTATTATTATCAGGTATTTGTAGAGCGCTAACAGATTCTGCAGCGCTGTAAACATAGTCGGTGTACAGGATAGTTTTTATAGGGGTCAAGTGGGTAGAGGGCCCTGCCGAGAGTTTCACTGTTGTAGTCGGCTCTTATGAAGCGATCTGTAAACAGCTGGGCATAAAGGCTTACAATCTAAGGGGTTCAAGGGGAAAGCAATGGCGTTAGGAAAGGTTAGTGTTGGTTGTATGCATCCCTGAATAGTAGAGTTTTTAGGGAGTGCTTGAAGCTGTTAAAACTAGGGGAGAGTCTTATGGAGCAAGGCAGGGAATTCCACAAGATGGGGGCCAGTCTGGAGAAGTCCTGTAAACGTGAATGTGAGGAAGTAACAAGAGAGGAGGAGAGGAGGAGATCCTGAGCTGATTGAAGGGGACAGGAGGGAGAGTATCTAGAGACAAGTTCTGAGATGTAGGGGGGAGCAGTGCAGTTGAGAGCTTTATATGTCAGGGTGAGGATTTTATGTTTAATCCTAGAGGCAAGAGGAAGCCAGTGAAGGGATTGGCAGAGAGGTGCAGCAGATGAAGAGCGACGAGTAAGGAAGATGAGCCTGGCAGAGGCATTCATAATGGATTGTAAAGGAGCTATGCGGCAGCTAGGCAGACCAGAGAGGACAGAATTGCAGTAGTCGAGGTGGGAAAGGATGAGAGAGTGGATTAAAATCTTTGTTGTATCTTGTATAAGGAAATGTCTAATTTTAGCAATGTTTTTAAGGTGGAAGCGGCAGGCTTTAGCCAAGGACTGGATGTGAGGAGTGTAGGAAAGATCTGAGTCAAGTGTGACCCCAAGACATCGGGCGAGCGGGGTAGGGGTAATGATGGAATTATCAACAGTTATAGAAATTTTGGGGGTGAAGACATTGGAAGAAGGGGGAAAAATATGGAGTTCAGTTTTGGAGAGATTTAGCTTAAGGTAGTGAGAGGACATCCAAGATGAGATGTGAGAAAGACAGTTAGTGACACGGGTTAGTAAGGAAGAAGATAGGTCTGGTGCAGAGAGGTAGATTTGAGTGTCATCGGCATACAAATGGTATTGAAATCCATGGGACTTTATTAAGGAACCTAGTGATGACGTGTAGATTGAGAAGAGAAGGGGACCAAGGACAGAGCCTTGAGGTACCCCAACAGAAAGTGGTAACGGGGCAGAGGATGCTCTGGAGAAGGCTACACTAAATGTACGGTTAGTCAGATAGGAAGAAAACCACGAGAGAGCTGTGTCACAGATGCCGAAGGATTGGAGGGTTTGGAGCAGAAGAGGGTGGTCAACAGTGTCAAAGGCTGCAGACAGGTCAAGGAGGATAAGCAGAGAGAAGTGGCCTTTGGAATTTGCTGTAAGTAGGTCATTGGTAACCTTAACAATTGCTGTCTCTGTAGAGTGATGGGAACGAAATCCAGATTGCAGTGGGTCAAGAAGAGAGTTTAGTGTAAGGAAATGGGATAGACGTGCATAAACTAGCTTTTCGAGGAGCTTTGAGGCAAGAGGGAGTAGGGGAATAGGGCGGTAATTGGAAGGGGAGGTTGGATCAAGGGAAGGTTTTTTGAGGATAGGTGTGACCAGTGCATGTTTTAGAGATGAGGGAAATATACCAGTGCTGAGGGAGAGGTTGAAAATGTGTGTGAGTATGGGGGTGAGGGTAGAAGAGAGGGAGGGGAGTAGCTGTGAGGGGATGGGGTTGAGGGGACAGGTAGTGAGGTGGGAGGACAGTATAAGGGCAGAAACTTCATCCTCATTAACAGGGGCAAAAGAGCTGCATTTTTGGTTATTTGGGTTTTGGGTGATCGTGAGCTTTTGAGGGGGTGGGGGATTGGAAGTATGTTGAGAGCTGATTTCACTTCTGATGGAGTAAATTTTGTTGTTGAAGTGGCTTGCAAAATCTTGAGCTGAGAGAGAGGTTGTGTTAGGAGGTGGGCGGAGAAGAGTGTTGAACGTGTTGAACAGACGTTTAGGGTTAGAGGAAAGAGTAGAGATGAGATTAGAAAAATATTGTTGCTTATAAAGATTAATGGTAGAATAGCAGGAGATCAGGATGAACTTGTAGTGAAGAAAGTCAGCTGAACTCCGAGATTTCCTCCAATGTCGCTCAGAAGTACGGGAGCATCTGCATAGGTATCGTGTGAGAAAAGGAGGATGCCAGGTCTGAGGATGAGAGTGTGGTTTCTGAGCTAAGGTTGGAGGGGCCAGAGTGTCAATGACCGATGTAAGGGTGGAATTATACTGGCAGATAGATTGGTCAGAGCAGGAAAAGGAGGTGATGGATGAGAGGAGAGGTTTGAGAGAGCTAGCGAGCTGATGCAGATCTAGTGACTTAGTGCTTCTGTGAAGTTTGGTGTGAGGGGTAGAGGGAGGGGTAGAGGGAGGGGGAGTTTTAGGTAGGGAAGTGATGTTGCAAGTTAGGAGATGATGGTCAGAGAGAGGAAAAGGGGAGTTTGTTAAATTTGAAAGAGTGCATCGATAGGTGAAAATCAGATCAAGGGGATGACCATCTTTGTGAGTGGGAGAGTCAGTCCATTGTGACAGGCCGAAAGAGGAAGTCAGTTGAAGAAGTTGTATTGCAGAGGAGGCATTGGGATTGTCAAGAGGGATGTTAAAGTCACCAAGAATGAGGGCAGGGGTGTCTGAGGAAAGGAAATAAGCAAGCCAGGCAGCAAAGTGATCTAAAAATTGAGTTGGGGAGCCAGGGGGGCAGTATATGACTGCAACACGTATAGAGACGGGAGAGAATAACCGAATCATGTGTGCTTCAAATGAAGAAAATGTGAGTGAAGAGAAGGGCTGTATTTGTTGGAAGGTGCAACAAGAGGAAAGTAAAATACCGACACCACCTCCTTGTCTATTGCCAGACCTAGGAGTGTGGCTGAAATGGAGACCCCCATGTGACAGTGCAGCAGTGGATGCTGTGTCTGAAGCAGAGAGCCAGGTTTCTGTAAGAGAGTGGGAGATAAAGAGATCATGGATAGAAGTGAGCTTGTTGCAAACAGAGCGAGAGTTCCAGAGTGCACAAGTGAAGGGGGAGGGGTTTTTAGATGTAAAAGGAATGCGATTAAGGTTATCAGAGTTTAGTTTATGAAGTCTATTGAAAGGCACACAAGTATGTGAAAGGTTAGGAGGTTGTGAGGGACAAGAATTAGGTGAGATGTCGCCAGCAGCTAGTATGAGCAAGAGGTAGAGTGACATGAGATGAGAAGCAGATTTGCAGTAATGAGACTGTTGTTTGGCTGAAGTGCAGGGGGGGAGAGAGGGTATTTAGGAAGAGGTAGAGTTCATGAGTACAAAAGTAAGGTGAGTATAAGAGAGATGGGTTAATGAACAGTGCAGGTGGAGAGGGAGAAGGAGTAACTGAGTAATGTAGTTTGTTATAGAGACAAGATTTCAGTGCAGGACCTTAATTCACGTACCTGAAAGCAGAAGAGACAGTAGGTTAACTCAGCATTCTTAGCAGATGTCAGTAGGCAGTTTGATAGTTAGTAACCAGCAGTGTGGAGAGTATTGAGTGTAATTCTTGTATAATTCTTAAAAATGATTGCCTCACTTATAAAATGTTCACTTTGAAAATGTGAACATATGCTATTGTTAACAAGTACACTGCCCTGCAAGCTGTGCACCCCTGTGCAGACAATATTAACCCCTAAGTGTATGTGTGTACCTCTAGATTAAAACCCTTTGTAGCCTTTTTTTAATGCCTGATACCTCATATCTTTGAGCGCTTATAATTTTTATTAGATAGTGTTATTATGAATGTAACAGAACTTTAAAATGTATTTTTAATGTGTTTTGTGAAACTTTTTTGTCTCGGGTAGCAGTTAACCAGAGCTCTGGGATCGTGCTATCCCAAAACGCATTAAATTCAATTCCGCTCAAGTGAATGCTTTTACTTTCAACTCATAATACTGCGCTACTTTTGGCACGCACCTAGAGCTGAGATAAATCCCTTTTCGCTCACTTGCAACAGCCTGCAACTCATAATTTAGCCCTAAGCATTTATAGAAATTACATTTTGTTTACAGAAATATCATAATATGAGAAAAAAAACATTTTCTATTGTCTACATAGTAAAAAGCAGCATGGAAGTTATTAACACAATTTATTGTCCCACATTTAGCATCAGTTCAATGCAAAATGTATGATTTTATTTTTATACGGTTCAATTAAAATTGACACTTGAAAGAACTGTGGTTAGTTCTCCAAGATGTTTGGAGCAGCCTAGAAGAATTTATGCTATTTTGGAGTTGAATAGGGATGGGTGAATGTTTTGTTACATTCGAAAAATGAAACAAATTTTAACAAATTTGTTCGTTTGTTTCAAATTTTGAATGTTTGTACAACATTCTAACATTCAATTTAATATAATAGTATTTCTAACATTGGAATTGATATATTTGTATCAATTTACTCAATTCCCTATCACATGACCTTGTGAACTTCTGAATAGTATTTGTTAAACCGAATGTTACGTTTAAAGTTTCAAATGTTTGATATTTGATCCAATTATGAACATTTAAAAACGAAAGTAACATTCGAAAACTGGAAATAACATTTGATTACCGAATTTGAATGGATTTCTATTCTTATCAACAATTGATTGTTCAAAATGAATGTCCACAGGACTATTCGTTCTATCAAATGAATTACACTTGCAGCACATTTGCCTATCCCTAGTTAAGTAAACTATTGACATTTCTCTTTTTAAAGCGTTCTCACTTTACAAAATTTTTTTCCCACCAGCCTAAAATGTTGCACACTACTCTGTACTATATTCCTTTTAACCCCTTCAGCATGGAGGCACTTGGCAACTTTCTGAACGTAAACAAAACCTAGAATTTGAGTTATATGTTCATTTAATCATATTTAAGTGCACCAATATTTATTATATATAATTTTTTAAAGGACAAATGGGGCATTATTTTGACATCATAATATATCATCATATATATGAACTATAATTTTATAATTTCATAATTAAAGGGCCATGAAACCCACATTTTTTCTTTCATGATTTAGAAAGAGAATGCAATTTTAAACATCTTTCTAATTTACTTATATTATCTAATTTGTTTTATTCTCTTGATATTCTTTGCTGAAAAGCATATCTAGATGCTCAGTAGCTGCTGATTGGTTGCTGCACATAGAAGCCTTGTGTGATTGGCTCACCATGTGCATTGCTCTTTCTTCAACTAAGGATATTTAAAAATTGAAGCAAAATAAATAATAGAAGTAAATTGTAATGTTGTTTAAATTTGTATTCTCTATCTGAATCATGAAAGAAAGATTTTGGGTTTAGTGGCCCTTTAAAGTGTGAGATATTCAAATCCATCTTAACCCCACACATTGTAACATTCTGCAATGACATTCTCCAAGGTAAAGCAATCCCAACAGAAATTCTACAGGCTAAGATAGTGGTGATCCCCAAGCCAGGAAAAAATTGTGCCAAAATTACAGGCCCATATCCCTAATTAACCAAGATATAAAAATTTTTAGTAAAATTTTGGCAAACAGACTCAAAACACTTCTACCGACCTTGATCCACCCAGACCAGGTGGGGTTCATAACGGGAAGAGAAGCCCCTGACAATATAAGACGTACGGTCTCCCTGGTTGACTACCTCCATAAGACAAAAACGCCTTCTCTGGTCCTTTCTTTGGACGCGGAGAAGGCGTTCGACAGAATAGACTGGGTTTTTATGTTTGAAGTCTTAAGCAAATTAGGATTCAGTGGCCCATTCGTACGAGCCATCAAAAGAATTTATTCCAACCCCACTGCACACATTAGAGCGGCAGGCTATCAATCTAAAAAGATTGATATTCGAAATGGTACTAGACAAGGTTGCCCCTTATCGCCGCTCTTATTTGCTCTATGTATAGAGCCTCTGGCAGCGGTGATTCGCTCAACCCCAGAGGTACACGGAGTCTTGCTAGGTAACGAAGAATTTAAAATTTCTTTATTTGCTGATGACGTCCTTCTCACCCTGACCAAACCAATGGAATCTCTACCCCACCTATACCGTATTTTACAAGATTATGCTGATATCTCAGGGTATAAAATCAACCAAGAAAAATGTGAGGCACTGGCCATTTCTCTCCCTACCCATGCTAAAAAGACCATTGAAGCTAATTTCTCGTTTGTATGGGCTAAAGGGGCAATTAAATATCTAGGGGTCAAACTATCAGGCGATATCTCAGACCTTTACAAACTAAACTATGTTCCCCTTTACAAGATAATCAGAAAAGAGATTAAAAATTGGAAATCTGGAGGTTTCTCTTGGTTCGGCCGATTGTCGGCGATCAAGATGAACGTTCTTCCCAGACTGTTATATTTTTTTAGAGCCTTGCCAATCAAGATCCCACTCCCAGAATTAGACAAACTTCAATCGGATCTAATTAGATTCATAAGGGGAAATAAAAAAGCTAGAATACCTTCGCAAATATTAATGCAACATAAACAACTAGGAGGAGTGGGGATACCAAATTTGCTCAATTACTATCAAGCAGCGAGACTAGCACAGACTACTTTAATGAGCAAAAAACAAAAAAAAATAATTTGGGTGAGGGTGGAGACTTTAATGTCAGGATACAAACACTCAGAGGATATCCTATGGGAACACCCGAAAGGCACACTTAAACTAACTGACGTCTCGAAACTGACAGGAGAGATGATGTCAATGTGGCACTCAATATCCGACAAACTGAAACTACTACCATCTGAATCATTAATGAGACCATTAAGGACACTGATGGGCCCAGACTATCAGAGACTAATTAGCAAGTGGGAAAATAAAGGGCTCTATAGATTAGCAGATTTTCTCCATAAAGGGAAAATAGCCACTCACCAACAAATACAAGAAAAAATATTACCAGATAAATTACACTGGTTCTTATATCTACAGATTGCATCCACCATAAATGGGGTCATGCCCAAACCTCCCAGACAACACTTAACGACTCTAGAAAAACTGTGTAGTGCCGACTCACGCCATAGAGGTTTAATCTCTACCCTATATATAACTTTGCAGACAGCCAAACACACTACTAAATCCCCCTTAATGGTGAAGTGGGAGAGAGATATTAATAAAACATACTCCAAGGAGGAATGGGAGGAAATCTTTCAGGGTTCAGGTAGAGGTATGATCAGTGCAGATCTGAAAGAAAATTGCATTAAGACGGTTTTTAGGTGGTACCTTACTCCAATGATTACATCTCACTATACTCAAGCTAGCAATAGAAACTGTTACAGAGGCTGTGAAGAGGTTGGAACATATATCCATATGTGGTGGGAGTGTCCTAAGGTACAACAAATATGGGTTAAACTATCTAAGTTGCTGAGTGAGGTGCTTTCAGAAAGCATCTCCCTCACTGCGACACAAGCTTTATTAAATGAACACATAAAACCCTTCAATTCAGCCACTAACACATTTATACGCATTCTATGCACAGCTACTAGGACATGTGTGGCTCGTTATTGGAAGGTAGGGACACCCACATGGGGAGAGGTTATGGAGAAGATTAAGACAATATACAAACTATCTGAAACAGCCTCATTCATTCAAGCCAATCACGAACAATTCCTAAAGATTTGGAATTATTGGATTTTAAGTGGACACTAACCTGATATAAGACAGGAAGATAGAAACAATACCAATTTAGAACCAAGGTAGAGTTTGCACTGTAGAGGGGATTGAGAACTGACAATTGACTGCAGATAATTGGGCTGAAACAGAGAAGGTGGGGCTCCCACCCCGGACCGTCAACAGACGAAATGATGAAACAACCAGGTTGAGGTTTGGAAATACAATGAGCGAGGGGGGGGGGGTTGTTTTTGGTTTATTGTTTACTGTTTATTGCTTACTGTTATGGTAGTTTAATGAATAGGAGGATTGAGTGGAAAAGTTTTAAGAAAATACAATAAAGCGACATGGAGAGAAAGGGGATGCCATGGAAACTTTCATGTCTTCTGGTAGCGATCTGCTGCACCCCTTAATCCATGGTGCTATTAATAAACGTATGAATAATCACACAGACAGTTGGAATTCAATGGTCCATATGTATGGTCATCGTCTGACCTACTAGCAGTCCTCGCTACTTCTGTCTGCGGAGACACAATATCTGATATTGACTCTTAATTGATGGACGCATAGCAGAAAGAAGGGGGGAAAAAATAGATGATGATATTTATATGACAAATGTATGGTGTGTGACATACTCTGTATATGTTTTGTAATAAAAATTATTTCAACTAAAGTGTGAGATATTAAGAAATGTGAATATCATAATCCTGAAATAAAACACCCATATTGTGCTCAACAATGTCCCACAAAAACAACTATACCCTCAAGTACAGGTTTTCAAGGATTGTGGGTTGTATCAGACCCAAATATGTGGCCTGCCAATTTACATAGATATTTGACACACTGATTTTCTGAGCCTATGTCATCTTTGAGACAGTATGGCAGCCCAGGAATGAAGATTACCCCATCACGGCATACCATTTGCAAAAGTAGATAACTAAGTGTATTCCAGGGGTATGTCCTGACTTTTTTTAGCCACTTAGTCACAACACCTGGCCAAATTTAGTGGTTATATATATTTTTATATAAAGAAATACAAATAGAAATAGCAATTATAAAATAATAAACTGCTAAAGAATGACAAAGGCCACACTAGAGCTATACCAATCATGTAATTTATTATGTTAGAGCGTTAGAATACCCCATCACCAATAGGAAAAAAAAACAAATAATTGTGTTGTGCAGAAAATCAACGATATCATACATGTAGAATATGGGCTCTAAGCTGGTAGTAACACAGTTAATAGAACGATAGAGGCCATTAGTTCATCATGCATGCCTCAATATAACATTGAAACTGTTCTATTCCGGATATGTCCCATAAGAGAAGTGGAGCACTTAGTGATTGGATGATTGGTGCTGATACGTCAGGCCAAACTAATCCCAGTGAGCTGCAGCGTTTTTTAAACTGACTACCTTAGTGAGCAGTCCCAGTTTGTAGTGACACCTCTGCAGATACTTGTATAAAAGTGGTTTGCACAAGTACAATATTACCTCCATGTACAGGTTTTATGGAATTTCAGGTTATAGGGCCAATTATAGTTTTTATAAACCTATGTCACCATTGAGACAGTATGACAGCCCAAGAATGACAATTATCCCATCATGGCATACAATTTGCAAAAGTAGTCAACCTATGGTATTCAGAAAGAGGTGGTCTGCTTTTTGTTGTCTGTTTTTCACACAAACACTGCTTTTTTGCTGATTATATCATCATCCTTATATGTTTTACTGCTATAAAACACCTATACTTGTGTGCATTAATGTCTTACAAGTACAACACTACCCCATGTAAAGGTTTTATGGGGTTTTGTGAAGTTTCAGGGCTAAATATGGGGCCAGCCCAATTTAGTCTTCATGCATGGACATTTTACACACTGATTTTCTGGGCCTATGTCGCCTTAGAGACAGTATGGCAGTCCAGTAACGGAAATGACCCCGATCATGGAATACCATTTGCAAAAGTAGACAACCCAAAGTATTCTAAAAGGGTATGTCCAGTCTATTTTTGTAGCCACTTTGTGTGAAAAATGCAAAACAAATATGACCACTAAATTTGGCCAGGTGTTGTGCCAAACATTGCATTTTCACTGTTTATATCATCATCGTTATTTGGTTTACTGCTGTAAAACATCCATATTTATCTGCATCTATGTCTTTGGAGTACAAAAGTGCCTCTCATGTTTAGATTTTAAGGGGTTTCAAGATGATACAGGGCCAAATATGGGGCCTGCACATTTACATGGAAATTTTACACGTTGATTTTTTGGGCTTATGTCGACTTTGAGACAGTAAAGCAGCCCAGGAATGAAAATTACCCCTATCATGGCATATCATTTACAAAAGTAGACAACCCTGAATATTCCAAAATGGTTACACTATGAACCTTAGGGGATGCCTAACACAAGCAGCAAATAAAAATAAATTTAAAAAAAATCAAAACAAATTTTAAAAAAGAGTCCCAATAAGGTCCTTCTATTATACTTTCGAAAGAATCCTTGAACTACTTTTCCTTCTCATTTACCTTATCACAGATGATACTTGGCCATGTGGTGCCCATGTTGTTGTTTGTTTCTTATTCCAAAAGGGGTATGACCAGTCTGTTATTTTACCCCCTTAGTCAAAACACCTGGCCAAATATAGTGGTCACATTTTATTGGAGTTTTTCCAACAAACTTTGCACATTTGCTGTTTATATTATCATCTTTATATGTTTTACTGTTATAAAAATCCAATATTTGTTTGTATCAGTATCCCCAATGTACAGGTTTTATGGAGTTTCGGAAGTTACAGGGCCAATTATAGGACCTGCCCATTTCAGTCTTCATATATGAAAATTTAACACATTGATGTCAACTTTGAGACAGTATAGCAGCCTAGGAATGAAAATTATCTCCATAAGGGCATACCATTTGCAAAAGTAGACAACCAGAACTTGGCCAAATTTTCTGGTCATATTTTTTTTTTCAAACAAACATTCCCCTTTCCCTGTTTACATCATCCTTACTGCAATAAAACATCCATATTTGTGTTAATCGATGCTGGACGAATACAACAATACCTCCCATGTACAATTTTTATGGGGTTTCAGTATGTTAGAGGGCCAAATTTGGGGCCTGCCCATTTACATGTAAATTTGGTACATTTATTTTCTGGGCCTATGTCGCTTTAAGACAGTATTGCAACCCAGAAATTAAAATTACCCCCATCGGCATACATTTACAAAGTTAGATAATCCCGGGTATTCCAAAAGGGATATGTCAAGTATGTTTTTGTAGCCACTAAGTCACAACATTTGGCCAAATTTAGGCCTAGATTTAGAGTTTGGCGGTAGCCGTGAAAACCAGCGTTAGAGGCTCCTAACGCTGGTTTTAGGCTACCGCCGGTATTTGGAGTCAGTCAGGAAAGGGTCTAACGCTCACTTTTCAGCCGTGACTTTTCCATACCGCAGATCCCCTTACGTCAATTGCGTATCCTATCTTTTCAATGGGATCTTTCTAACTCCGGTATTTAGAGTCGTGGCTGAAGTGAGCGTTAGAATTCTAACGACAAAACTCCAGCCGTAGAAAAAAGTCAGTAGTTAAGAGCTTTCTGGGCTAACGCCGGTTTATAAAGCTCTTAACTACTGTGCTCTAAAGTACACTAACACCCATAAACTACCTATGTACCCCTAAACCGAGGTCCCCCCACATCGCAGCCACTAAATTAAATTTTTTTAACCCCTAATCTGCCGACCGCCACCTACGTTATACTTATGTACCCTTAATCTGCTGCCCCTAACACCGCCGACCCCTATATTATATTTATTAACCCCTAACCTGCCCCCCACAACGTCTCCGCCAGCTACCTACAATAATTAACCCCTAATCTGCCGACCGCAAAGAGCCGCCACCTACATTATAGCTATGTACCCCTAATCTGCTGTCCCTAACACCGCCGACCCCTATATTATATTTATTAACCCCTAATCTGCCCCCCTCAACGTCGCCTCCACCTGCCTACACTTATTAACCCCTAATCTGCCGACCGGACCGCACCGCTATTATAATAAAGTTATTAACCCCTAATCCGCCTCACTAACCCTATAATAAATAGTATTAACCCCTAATCTGCCCTCCCTAACATCGCCGACACCTAACTTCAAACATTAACCCCTAATCTGCCGACTGGAGCTCACTGCTATTCTAATAAATGTATTAACCCCTAAAGCTAAGTCTAACCCTAACACTAACACCCCCCTAACTTAAATATAATTTAAATCTAACGAAATTAATTAACTCTTATTAAATAAATTATTCCTATTTAAAGCTAAATACTTACCTGTAAAATAAATCCTAATATAGCTACAATATAAATTATAATTATATTATAGCTATTTTAGGATTTATATTTATTTTACAGGTAACTTTGTATTTATTTTAACCAGGTACAATAGCTATTAAATAGTTAAGAACTATTTAATAGCTAAAATAGTTAAAATAATTACAAAATTACCTGTAAAATAAATCCTAACCTAAGTTACAATTAAAGGGACAGTATACTGAAAAATAGTTTTTCGCTTAATGTGTTTACAATTGCTTTTTTACCAACTGCAGAGAAAACAAAATGTATGAAAAATAGCTTTTTATGTTTTTTTGTGTATATTAAAGCTCTGATTTTGTGTTTTGAAGCCACAACCTAATAAAATGGGTTGAGCTTGTAGATATAATCAGATCTCATTACTGTATCACATTGTATACATATACCTGCTTCTTTATCTTATATCTGTCCATAAAACAATCACCAGTACTTGAAGAGAACAATGGAAAATCAACATTGTATTACCTTATCTCTGCTATATTCCACTGGGAGTGTAATTTCTTCTGCTGGCTGTGTTTACAAAGCTTAGCTATAGCTGGGACCTGCGGCCACAAACTTTCAGAATAGGTGGGGATACCACATGCTAAATCAACTATTTCAAATGCCAATATAAGGGTAAAGGAGCTACTTGTAAACAATTTAATACACTCCAGCAGGTAAAGTGAATAATTGGGAACAAATTAAAGGGGAGAAATTTTTTGAGTAAACTGTCCCTTTAAACCTAACACTACACTATCAATAAATTAATTAAATAAAATAACTACAATTACCTACAATTAAACCTAACACTACACTATCAATAAATTAATTAAATACAATATCTACAAATAAATACAATGAAATAAACTAACTAAAGTACAAAAAATAAAAAAGAACTAAGTTACAAAAAATAAAAAAATATTTACAAACATCAGAAAAATATTACAACAATTTTAAACTAATTACACCTACTCTAAGCCCCCTAATAAAATAACAAAGCCCCCCAAAATAAAAAAATGCCCTACCCTATTCTAAATTACAAAAGTTCAAAGCTGTTTTACCTTACCAGTCCTGAACAGGGCCCTTTGCGGGGCATGCCCCAAGAAATTCAGCTCTTTTGCCTGTAAAAAAACACATACAATACCCCCCCCCAACATTACAACCCACCACCCACATACCCCTAATCTAACCCAAACCCCCCTTAAATAAACCTAACACTAAGCCCCTGAAGATCTTCCTACCTTATCTTCACCTCGCCGGGTATCACACCGATCGGTCCTGGCTCCAAAATCTTCATCCAACCCAAGCGGGGGCTAGACATCCATCATCCGACGGCTGAAGAAGTCCAGAAGAGGGTCCAAAGTCTTCATCCTATCTGGAAGAAGAGTAGATCCGGACCAGCAACCATCTTCTTCCAAGCGGCATCTTCTATCTTCATCCAATGAGGACCGGCTCCATCGTGAAGACCTCCATCGTGGACCCATCTTCTTCCGACGACGTCCAACTGAAGAATGACGGTTCCTTTAAGGGACGTCATCCAAGATGGCGTCCCTCGAATTCCGATTGGCTGATAGGATTCTATCAGCCAATCGGAATTAAGGTAGGAAAATTCTGATTGGCTGATGGAATCAGCCAATCAGAATCAAGTTCAATCCGATTGGCTGATCCGATCAGCCAATCAGATTGAGCTCGCATTCTATTGGCTGATCGGAACAGCCAATAAAATGCAAGCTCAATCTGATTGGCTGATCGGATCAGCCAATCGGATTGAACTTGATTCTGATTGGCTGATTCCATCAGCCAATCAGAATATTCCTACCTTAATTCCGATTGGCTGATAGAATCCTATCAGCCAATCGGAATTCGAGGGACGCCATCTTGGATGACGTCCCTTAAAGGAACCGTCATTCTTCAGTTGGATGTCGTCAGAAGAAGATGGGTCCGTGATGGAGGTCTTCATGATGGAGCCGGTCCTCATCGGATGAAGATAGAAGATGCCGCTTGGAAGAAGATGGTTGCCGGTCCGGATCTACTCTTCTTCCCGGATAGGATGAAGACTTTGGACCCTCTTCTGGACTTCTTCAGCCGTTGGATGATGGATGTCTAGCCCCCGCTAGATGAAGATTTTGGAGCTAGAACCGATCGGTGTGATACCCGGCGAGGTGAAGATAAGGTAGGAAGATCTTCAGGGGCTTAGTGTTAGGTTTATTTAAGGGGGGTTTGCATTAGATTAGGGGTATGTGGGTGGTGGGTTGTAATGTTGGGGGGGGTATTGCATGTGATTTTTTACAGGCAAAAGAGCTGAATTTCTTGGGGCATGCCCCGCAAAGGGCCCTGTTCAGGGCTGGTAAGGTAAAAGAGCTTTGAACTTTTGTAATTTAGAATAGGGTAGGACATTTTTTTATTTTGGGGAGCTTTGTTATTTTATTAGGGGGCTTAGAGTAGGTGTAATTAGTTTAAAATTGTTGTAATATTTTTCTGATGTTTGTAAATATTTTTTTATTTTTTGTAACTTAGTTCTTTTTTATTTTTTGTACTTTAGTTCTTTAGTACTTTATTTCATTGTATTTATTTGTAGATATTGTATTTAATTAATTTATTGATAGTGTAGTGTTAGGTTTAATTGTAGGTAATTGTAGGTATTTTATTTAATTAATTTATTGATAGTGTAGTGTTAGGTTTAATTGTAACTTAGGTTAGGATTTATTTTACAGGTAATTTTGTAATTATTTTAACTATTTTAGCTATTAAATAGTTCTTAACTATTTAATAGCTATTGTACCTGGTTAAAATAAATACAAAGTTACCTGTAAAATAAATATAAATCCTAAAATAGCTATAATATAATTATAATTTATATTGTAGCTATATTAGGATTTATTTTACAGGTAAGTATTTAGCTTTAAATAGGAATAATTTATTTAATAAGAGTTAATTAATTTCGTTAGATTAAATTATATTTAAGTTAGGGGGGTGTTAGTGTTAGGGTTAGACTTAGCTTTAGGGGTTAATACATTTATTAGAATAGCGGTGAGCTCCAGTCGGCAGATTAGGGGTTAATGTTTGAAGTTAGGTGTCGGCGATGATAGCGAGGGCAGATTAGGGGTTAATACTATTTATTATAGGGTTAGTGAGGCGGATTAGGGGTTAATAACTTTATTATAATAGCGGTGCGGTCCGGTCGGCAGATTAGGGGTTAATAAGTGTAGGCAGGTGGAGGCGACGTTGTGGGGGGCAGATTAGGGGTTAATAAATATAATATAGGGGTCGACGGTGTTAGGGACAGCAGATTAGGGGTACATAGGGATAATGTAAGTAGCGGCGGTTTACAGAGCGGCAGATTAGGGGTTAATAATAATATGCAGGGGTCAGCGATAGCAGGGGCGGCAGAATAGGGGTTAATAAGTGTAAGGTTAGGGGTGTTTAGACTCGGGGTACATGTTAGAGTGTTAGGTGCAGACGTAGGAAGTGTTTCCCCATAGCAAACAATGGGGCTGAGTTAGGAGCTGAACGGCTTTTTTGCAGTGTTAGGTTTTTTTTCAGCTCAAACAGCCCCATTGTTTCCTATGGGGGAATCGTGCACGAGCACGTTTTTTAAGCTGGCCGCGTCCGTAAGCAACTCTGGTATCGAGAGTTGAAGTTGCGTTAAATATGCTATACGCTCCTTTTTTGGAGCCTAATGCAGCCATTCTGTGGACTCTCAATACCAGAGTTATTTAAAAGGTGCGGCCAGAAAAAAGCCAGCGTTAGCTACGCGGGTCGTTACCGACAAAACTCTAAATCTAGCCGTTAGTGATCATATTTTATTTTTTTGATTTTTGCTTTTTTCACACAAACACTGCATTTTCGCTATTTATATAATTATCTTTGTAAGTGTTACTGCTATAAAACATACATATTTGTGTACATTGATGTCTCATGTGTACAACAGTACCCTCGTGTACAGGTTTTATGGATTTTGGGGAAGTTATAGGACCAAATATGGGACTTGCCCATTTACATGGAAATTTGAGATATTGATTTTTGGGCCAATGTCTCCTTTGAGATAGTATGGCAGCCCAGGAATGAAAATTACCCCAAGCAGTAAAGACAATGACATACCATTTGCAAAAGTAATCAACCTAGGGTATTCTAAATGGGGTATTTCATATTGTTTTGTGTAGCTAATATATCTTTACCTTAGAGTGTCTCGGCTTAATGTAAAAAGGGAAAGGCCCAGATTAGGGAATCAATGAAGTCAGGCATGTGAAATAATAAAGTAAAATAAATCAAGAACACATATAGAGTCATTTGAATCTAAAGTTTAACTCTGTATGGTAGATTCTGAAACAGTCTGTGATACACAGGCCAGGTAGAGATGGGCAGGAAGGGCAATAGTAGATACAGTCCTTCTTAATTTTTTTTTATTTTTGTAAGAGACATTGCACTTTTTCTGGGGTGACTTTCTGGGGGTTGTGGGGGGGGGGGCGGGATCCTATAAGGAAAGTGCTTGTCGCAAAGTCTCTAGACATTCTCTGATTTAAATGTGGGAGGATTTAGGGGTCTGATAAAACAAAATATCTGATAAAATATGTATTATAAAATCCTGGAAAATGAATGGCTGCCCTGTCCCTGCTTTTTTGTACAGCACATATGAATTATAAACTATGGCCTCTATTTATCAAGGTCTGGCGGACTTGATCCGACACTGTGGATCAGGTCCGCCAGACCTCGCTGAATACGGCGAGCAATACGCTTGCCGTATTCAGCATTGCACCAGCAGCTCACAAGAGCTGCTGGTGCAACGCCGCCCCCTTCAGACTTGCGGCCGCCAGCAGGGGGTGTCAATCAACCCGATCGTACTCGATCGGGGTGATTTCCGGCGATGTCTGTCCGCCTGCTCAGAGCAGGCGGACAGATTATGGAGCAGGGGTCTTTGTATACACTGCTTCATAACTTGTGTTTCTGACGAGATCTGAAGACTCGCCAAAAACACGGCCCTTCAAGCTCCATATGGTGCTTGATAAATATGGGCCTGTGTTACTTATATGGCAATTTTTTTTACCAGGTTTTGGTTTTGCGCTGAGTCAGATATGGTTGTATGTACTGATTAGCTAAATCTATTTTCCCATATATTTACTGTACTCATCAATGCAATTTGATTTTTGGATTTGTGCATCCATTCCTCTGACAGACATGGGCCTCTAGTTATCATGGTCTGGCAGACCTGATCTGACACTGCGGATCAGGTCCGCCAGACCTCGCTGAATACGGCGAGCAATATGCTTGCCGTATTCAGAATTACACCAGCAGCTCAGAAGAGCTACTGGTGCAACTCCGGCCCCTGCAGACTCGCGGGCCAATCGGCCGACAGCAGGGGGGTGTCAATCAACCCAATCGTACTCGATAGGGTTGATTTCCAGCGATTCCTGCCCGCCTGCTCAGAGCAGACGGACAGGTTATGGAGCAGCAGTCTTTGTGACCGCTGCTTCATAACTGCTGTTTCTGGTGAGCCTGCAGGCTCGCCAGAAACATGGGGCATCAAGATCCAAAGGGAGCTTGATACATATGGCCCATTGGCATTATGGACTGCATGTGCACTTCTTTTGTGTCAGTGTACTGAAGGGCCAGCATTTCCTCATAACTTAAAGCTAATGTTGTGCCTCTACGTTTTTTGGCGTATGTCTACTTCTTTGGAAAACCTTTGCAATTTTTGCATACTGTGCTACAGGCCAGGGTTTCAAAATAAAATACATTTTTAAACAAATCTATGCTGGTGTAGTAGTTGTCCAGCCATAAATTGTAGCCTTTGTTCAGCAAGGGTAGAAGGAGATCCAACACAATCTTGTCATTTGTGCAAATTGAATCTAGACAGCCAGGTGGATCAAGATGCCTATCTTTTCCTTTATAAATGTGAAATGCCCAGGTATAACTTCTAGTGCATTCACACATATTATAACAATGTATTCCATAGTGTGAATGCTTAAATGGAATATATTGTTTGAAAAGCAATCTCCCCTTAAATTACATCAGGGATTCTTCTACACCGGTGTTCTGGTCATGGGTGTAATTTTCTGAAAACTTTTCAGATAGGTGTTTTATCAGGGCCTGATCTTCTATAGCTTATTATGCAAGTGGTCATTTCTAGAGGGGCATTGGGCATTATTACTTACTTAATAAACCACAGCAGCTGTTCATATCTATCCCTCTTCATAATCCCTGGGAAAAGAGGAGTAGCCAGATGTTGGTTCCAGTAGGAACATATGCTGGGTTTCTTCACTATACCCATTACCAAGGTCAGTGCCCAAAACATTTTAATTTCTGTTTTTCTGTTAGGTCAGTGGGGTACCAGGTATTTTTTCTGATGTAGTGAGAAGTTAGATTATCTCACAGATACTGGCTGCCATATAAAAACTATTTGAGTTAGTGGCTATATACACAAACATGTTGTCCGTTTATTGGATCACAAACTGTGATGCCAGGAGTTGCCATAAATGGAGGTATTTCAGGAGCAGGGGTAGCCAATTTTTACCAGAAAGTTTTGGATGCCTCCTTTTAGATGGTGGTAGTTTCACCATAACTATATGTGTCACTTAGATGCTCTATATCTGATGCTGTTAGAGTTTCACTATCAGATAAGGTGTCACTCCCTAATTCCTGTGCAAGAATGGTGAAAGCCTCTTCTGCAGTATATTGTGATGCAATAATGCAAAAGGAGAGGGTTTTTTTTTAACTCACCCCACCCCTCAGTTCCACATTTCTAAACAGTACTGAAAGGGTTAATTAAAAATAAATGTGTTCACTAACAGAAAAAAAAGGAAGGATTGATTAGACAGGCCTCTCTAATTCGATTGATCACAGGCTAAGGGGCCTATCTATCAAGCACCGTATGGGGCTTAAAGCCCTGTGTTTCTGGCGAGACTTCTAAAGACCGCTGCTCCATAACCTGTCCGCCTGCTCTGAGGAGGCAGACAGACAGACATCGCCGGAATTCAACCCAATCGAATACGATCGGGTTGATTGACACCCCTTGCTAGTGGCGGATTGGGGGCGGCGTTGCACCAGAAGTTCACAAGAGCTGCTGGTGCAATGCTGAATGTGGAGAGCGTATTGCTCTCTGCATTCAGCAAGGTCTGTCGGACCTGATCCGCAATGTCAGATAATGTCCGACAGGCCTTTCATAAATAGGCCCCTAAGGGTGGGGATCAGCAACAGCAGGAAATACATATTTAATAATTAATAAAAAAAATCACAGAAAGGAAATTGTTACTAACCCCCCAAAAACATAACACCCCAAAAGTACTATACAATACTATTGTACTGACCAGAGTGATCTCAGTAATAACACTGTGATCATCAGTGAAAGGGTAAATATATATATATAGTTTTATTTGTATGTTTCTATAATAAAGCAGAAGAACTGTGGAATACTTTATATCAGTAATATATCTTCCTCTGTCCCTCAGATCACAGTGAGACAAGATAGGAAAACAGATACAGTGCTGGAAGACAATGATTTCACTCCCAGATTGTGTCAGTGACTGATCTTTTGTCACTGTTGCTATGCGCTGATTAGATCCTGGGGGACTGCCTGAGTTGCTAGACCCCCCCCCCCCCCCCCAGGCTGGATTTAGTGCTCTTAGGGTAATGGTGGGGAAGTTGGACACTGGAGCAGTTAGCACATTCCATGCCGTCCTAAAGAATTAAACTCCAGCACTTTTAGGACAAAATGGAACGTCCTAACAACGTCTAGGGGTTAAACCCTTTTAGGACAAAATGGAACGTCCTAACAACGTCTAATGAGATATGTGCATTTGTCTTGGGATAAATACATTTTTGTCAGTATTTTGGTGAATTCATCCATTCTTCCATATAACAAGTAGGCAAATTTAAATGGATCTCAAATGGCTAAGTAACTACATTTTTTATGTTATTAGTCACATTCGTTTCTGTTTTCGTTCAGCACTTTTAACGCGAAAAAAAAAGAGGTAGAGAACACAGGAAAGGGGTTAGGAGCCGATATTGTTTGACAAATCCGCTCAATTCATGTACAAACAGTGGCGGCTGGTGAATTATGAAGATGGAGGTGCACTTAGCCCCTCCCCTGACCACACCCCTTGAAATAAAGCCCCGCCCCTCAGATTGCTCATATATATATATATATATATATATATATACACACACACACACACGCACACACATACACACACTAGTTCCACTTTTATTTAAAAAAATAAAAATAAAGGGAACTTGTCATACATATTTCCAGTGATTTGCTTATCTACACTGCAGACTCTAATATGGTCAAGTCTTGTGCAAAAAAGCAAATAAACAGTTTATGGGAGAGTCTTATGCAGAAGTGACACAATATACCAGGCTAAAAATAATTAAAAGGGAAAACATCATTTAAAAAAACTAAGTACTGATTAAACTAAAAAAGGGTAAACATTCTCTTACATAGGATAAAAGTATTTTTTTTTTAATTAACTGTAAAAAAATAAATCATATTTTTTTTACTGACAATAAAAATGAAGTAATCCTTTTCCCTTACCTCTAAGCCTAATACAAACATTTTGCAAACTCTAATGAATTAGCATCTTATAAGAGTTTTATTAAAATGAGGGCACCTGATGTATTCATGCGTCTTGATCAGTAGAGGGAATAATGCTGGCACTTAATAAAGTCCTGTTTGGTCATGTGGGGCTATTCCACAATATCTTATTTTCATTTTAAGCCTCATAATTATGTATGCTAACTAGCAATTACTCATTTCCCCGGCGGGCGGCAGCTGCAGCATTGAAGTCAGAGTGTCAGACAGGCCAGCAATGTATATCCTCCCCCAGTACACGCCTCTGCTTTGGAATAAGTTTGTGTGTGGTGTCGTGGGTGTCTAAGTTATAGAGTTAGCAAGATGTTGAAACGTATTTGTCTTGGGCTGCAGACTCATTTTATTACTTTAAGTAATAATAAAATGAGAGTGTCTGCAGCCCAAGACAAATACGTTTCAACATCTTGCTAACTCTGTAACTTAGACACCCACGACACCACACACAAACTTATTCCAAAGCAGAGGCGTTTACTGGGGGACGATATACATTGCTGTCTGACACTCTGACTTCAATGCCTCCCTGGCCGGTCCGGTGCAGTGCTAGCCCACAGCAGGGCTAAAAGTAGAAGATACAATCATACACTTACAATTTAGATGCTCATTTCTCCCAGGAGTCCCGGCCAAACCAGACTCCAGATGAGATCCAACTGCGCTGCCTGCGCACTGAAATTTTTGGCGCGACTGAGCCAGCAAAAAAAAAGAAAACTTGGAAAAAAAGTGCTCCCTCTGCTGGCCGCCCATACAAATAGCCCAATTAGCACACTAAATAGTGTGCGATTAAGAGCGGTATAGGCTCAGTTATGGGCTGCACTGCAAGCATAGAGGAAAAATATGCAAATTTGTATGGCAGGCTATACTTCTCTACCTCACGTGCGGTAGAGAAGTATAATAGGACATAGATGTATATAAAAGGTTTGTTTTTTTTTAAATAAAGCTTGACAGTCTAGACTAAAATTTTTTGGCTGAATAAATATAATTTTTCCAATAGGAGAAATTATATTTATTCATCCAAATAAATTATTTTCTTTCTTTTCCCCCCCTTTTATTTGGGTGTTCACGTGCGGGAGTGCTCAAATGGAGGAGCCTCCACTGTGTACAAACAGGCTTGTCCAATCAACTTTTACCCGAGAAGAGGGAGGTGGGTATCCAAGTGAACATCAGACATATTTTAATCACTTTTGATCAGTGCAGTTGTATTTGCCTCTCTCAGCTCTCTCTGCTCTTTTTCTGTTGGAAAATTGTGCAGACTCAGGCTTTTTTTGCAGTGCAGTGTAACTGCACATATTGTATTCTTTTAATGTATGCGTTCTATAGCTAGCCAATACTGTATATATATATATATATATATATATATATATATATATATATATATATATATATATAATTCTCATTGGATTTCTATATTGCACACAGTGCATGTCTGTTGCCTATACTGTCACTAGTATACTATTATTATTACATATATCATAGTACGGTGTACCCCTCATCTAATTGAAACCATATTTGTTAAATCAATGGGGGCACTGTAGGTACCTGGCAGTTTATAGGCTCTCTACAGCACCATAGTAGTTATGTAGCATAACTTTTCATTTGGGTGTATAAATATATAACAACAACAATAAATGATAGCAATCATTTCCCAGTGTCGTGTTTTTTTTTCATACAGTCACGTCAGTTGCTTATACTGTCACTAGTATACTATCAGTGTTATATACATGATAATATGGTGTTCCATACTTTTTATTGCACCAACCCTCCAACAAATCTTTGTAGCTAATTCAGTCATACTGTGCTAAGTTTTTGGCTGCCTCCACCACCCCAGTAGTACCAGCACCTTCATTACCATTGCAGAGTCCATGTCTGCTCTACTTGTCTTATGAGTGGAAGTGGGACAATTACTGTTGCCTCTGTTTCAAAGAGTCAAATATAATTTTCAATGCCAATATCTGCTCTTCCATGTCAAGCATCTAGAGGAGAAGCAGCATTTTTGCAGCAGCAGGGTCATCTTCAGCATCTGCTGCTGCATGCATTTCCATGTCCACTAGGAATAGGAGATATTCCGGGCCCACCACTACCATGACTAGTAGCAGCAGCAGCTTCAGTAGCAGTAAGGGACATCTAAACCCACACATAAAACAAAAGTGGACAGTGAGGGGAACTGAAGGTTATGGTGCTGAAATTGACATTGTTTGCCTTAAAGCCTAGTAGTAGGATTAGGAGGGGGTCCGAGGTTACCAAGCTGTCTCCAAGTGTCGTATCCTCAAGCCTAGGGGCTGTCACTAAAGGGTGATTAGCAACAGATATATGATCTCAAAAAGGAAGAAAGAGAGAGAGATTCAGTAAGAATGTTATTCTTTAATTATAAGTATTATATGCCTTGATTAGACTAACTAATTATAGTCAGTTATTAAATATGGGTTATCTAACAGATTCAAATAATACTCATAATTTATCAAATATTAGTTGACACAAATCTATTTATTGATTATCACAAAAAGTAAAGATTAATACATACCTTGAGATCTAGAGGTACCAGATAACACATGTTTTATATGTATTATATTTATATACATCTTAGACCAATCAGCTTAGTCCATACCATAAGTGAAAGGCTAGTTATATATATATGTTAACATCCTTAAACGACTTCATGGATTTGGCTGACTAATACAGGGAGTGCAGAATTATTAGGCAAATGAGTATTTTGACCACATCATCCTCTTTATGCATGTTGTCTTACTCCAAGCTGTATAGGCTCAAAAGCCTACTACCAATTAAGCATATAAGGGATGTGCATCTCTGTAATGAGAAGGGGTGTGGTCTAATGACATCAACACCCTATATCAGGTGTGCATAATTATTAGGCAACTTCCTTTCCTTTGGCAAAATGGGTCAAAAGAAGGACTTGACAGGCTCAGAAAAGTCAAAAATAGTGAGATATCTTGCAGAGGGATGCAGCACTCTTAAAATTGCAAAGCTTCTGAAGCGTGATCATCGAACAATCAAGCGTTTTATTCAAAATAGTCAACAGGGTCGCAAGAAGCGGTGGAAAAACCAAGGCGCAAAATAACTGCCCATGAATTGAGAAAAGTCAAGCGTGCAGCTGTCAAGATGCCACTTGCCACCAGTTTGGCCATATTTCAGAGCTGCAACATCACTGGAGTGCCCAAAAGCACAAGGTGTGCAATACTCCGAGACATGGCCAAGGTAAGAAAGGCTGAAAGACGACCACCACTGAACAAGACACACAAGCTGAAACGTCAAGACTGGGCCAAGAAATATCTCAAGACTGATTTTTCTAAGGTTTTATGGACTGATGAAATGAGAGTGAGTCTTGATGGGCCAGATGGATGGGCCCGTGGCTGGATTGGTAAAGGGCAGAGAGCTCCAGTCCGACTCAGATGCCAGCAAGGTGGAGGTGGAGTACTGGTTTGGGCTGGTATCATCAAAGATGAGCTTGTGGGGCCTTTTCGGGTTGAGGATGGAGTCAAGCTCAACTCCCAGTCCTACTGCCAGTTTCTGGAAGACACCTTCTTCAAGCAGTGGTACAGGAAGAAGTCTGCATCCTTCAAGAAAAACATGATTTTCATGCAGGACAATGCTCCATCACACGCGTCCAAGTACTCCACAGCGTGGCTGGCAAGAAAGGGTATAAAAGAAGAAAATCTAATGACATGGCCTCCTTGTTCACCTGATCTGAACCCCATTGAGAACCTGTGGTCCATCATCAAATGTGAGATTTACAAGGAGGGAAAACAGTACACCTCTCTGAACAGTGTCTGGGAGGCTGTGGTTGCTGCTGCACGCAATGTTGATGGTGAACAGATCAAAACACTGACAGAATCCATGGATGGCAGGCTTTTGAGTGTCCTTGCAAAGAAAGGTGGCTATATTGGTCACTGATTTGTTTTTGTTTTGTTTTTGAATGTCAGAAATGTATATTTGTGAATGTTGAGATGTTATATTGGTTTCACTGGTAAAAATAAATAATTGAAATGGGTATATATTTGTTTTTTGTTAAGTTGCCTAATAATTATGCACAGTAATAGTCACCTGCACACACAGATATCCCCCTAAAATAGCTATAACTAAAAACAAACTAAAAACTACTTCCAAAACTATTCAGCTTTGATATTAATGAGTTTTTTTGGGTTCATTGAGAACATGGTTGTTGTTCAATAATAAAATTAATCCTCAAAAATACAACTTGCCTAATAATTCTGCACTCCCTGTAGATAATTCTATTTTAACTTTACTCATGTGCAGTTCCATAGTAATTTAATAATAACTTTTCTCTATCCAGCACTAAATAGTGTTTGATTGACAAGAGCAGCTGAATGTAAATGTCACGGTTCTAAATGTGTTTCACTTCAAAAGGAGTAACCCATTGCTAACTGAATCCTGACTAATCCTATCTTATATTGATTACATTTATAACTCCACATTCCCACATTCTATATTTTATAACTCCACACCATGTACATGACAGCTCTTTAGACAGTCTATTCCCAAAACCAATAGGACCAGTGTTTGCCCCATTGCAACCATCAGTTCTACCACTACCATTGATTCCCTCCGTGTTTTATAGCAGCAGCCAGTGGGTTTATCACAATTTGAAAGGCTGTCTCTCAGCAACCACAGTAGCAGTAAGGCAGTAGCTGCAGGAGATGTTGATTATATCATTGTGCCAAGAAGTCAGGGAGAAGAGGAAAGTGTTCCCCGAGTCTCTGTTTTGGTCAATGAGGATATTACTGTTATTCCCAACAAGTCTGCTATAGCCTTTACTCTGGACCAGAAGGAGCTTTATTTCGAGCCTGAGGAGATAGTGGAGGAGGAAGGGATTCCACACATTTTCCCCCTTTTAATCACTACCATCATCCCCTGTAATAGAGGAGCAAATTTCTACAACAGCCTTACCCACTAACCATGTTGCCAGTTCTACTAGTAGAGAAATCTCTGTCAGTATTAAAATCACTGGCAGTTCCACCACCACCACTACCACAACAAACACCACCACTAGGAGATGAAAAAGGATCCCAGGAAGGACCCAGAATTAGCATTGTGACCCATCTCGAACCACCGGCAAGGAGTCCTTAACAGTGGTAGGAGGCAACAACTACTTCATGTCATTCAAAGTTGTGTGACCACTTGTTAGTATTGAATATGCTAACTGTATTGCTGGCAGTCAGCAGAGTCAGGAACTACCTTCAACACCACAATGATGTGTTTAGCCCACCCTAAAGGATTTTGGGGGGTTTCACTCAAGGGGGATGTCCATGCAGCAACTGAGAAAATTTACTTGTCTGATAGTAAGCTGGTAGATGACAATGGTGCATCCTAAACCATGCTTGAAGGGGAGTCATTTAAGCAATTTATGGAAGCAGTTGCTCCCCATTTCCCTTCATGCAACACTTTCAGCTGGAGCTTATTCCCTTCACTCTACCATTCCTGAGTTGTAGTGTTAAAAGAGGATTTAGCAAAGTTTGAGAGTTGGTGCACTTTAACACTGATTTATGTAATGCTCCTAGCAGCCATCATGTCTTCATTTCCATGATGGCACACTGATGGCAGCACAGTTTGTATGAAGAGGATGAGGGTAGTGCTACTGCTAGTAGTGGTGCAGTGGCAGGCAGCTCCGGTCATCGTTGGAGTGGATTGGTAGTTCAGCAGGGATACCGATCAATCCTCCTCTATGTTGAGTTGCTGGATGAGCAGCATACTGTTGAAAATATATTGCGGGCTCTAATGAGGATGGTTGTGCAGTGGGTAGGAAAGCAGGCAGACACTAAGGGGGAAATGGGATTTGTTGTCACCAACGGAGCACCCAATATGGCAAAGGCTTTCCATGAGGGTGACTTTATTGGTGTGCATTGTTAAGCTAACATCCTCCCCAGCATCATCTTAAAAAAGACATAGCTCCTAGATAGAACTCAAATATGCATATGCTGGAACGTATCTTGTCTTATGATCAATATAGTGGAACAAGGAGTCCATTAGGCAGAGATGAGTGGACAATGATTGATCAGTTATTGGTAGTCTTAAAGACTTTTAGGGATGTCACCAAGAAATTAAGCAAAACCCCCACCAGTCTCGGTCAAATCATACCCTTGTTCATTCACCTATTGAACAAGATGGGTTCCTTCCTGGAAAATTTTGACATGATTTCTGGTGGAGTATTTGTCTGTTCCAATGTCTGTTCCTTGTCTGTTCCAATCAGCCAATAGAATGTGAGCTCAATCCCATTGGCTGATAGGTTCAGCCAATGGAATTGAAGCTCAATCCTATTGGCTGATGGTATCAGTCAATAGGAATTTTTTGAGCTTAATTCCGATTGGCTGATTGACTATCAGCCAATTGGAATCCAATGGACGCCATCTTGAATGATGTCCCTTAAAGGAAACTTCATTCTGTTACTCGACGTTGAAAGAAGAGGATGCTCCACGCCGAATGTCGTGAAGATGGAGCCGCTCCGCGCCGGAAGGATGAAGATAGAAGATGCCGTCTGGATGAAGACTTCTGCCCGCCTGGAGAATGACTTCTGCCCGCTTGGAGGACGACTTCTGCCCGCTTGAAGGACGACTTCTGCCGGCTGGATGAGGATGAATGTCTGGTCTTTAGAACTGTAAGTGGATCTTCGAGGGTTAGTGTTAGGATTTTTTTAAGGGTGTATTGGGTGGGTTTTATTTTTAGAGTAGGGTTTGGGCCTGAAAAAGAGCTAAATGCCCTTTTAAGGGCAATGCCCATCTAAATTCTCTTTTCAGGGCAATGTGTATCTTAGTTTTTTTTAAGTTAGGATTTCTTTTGGGGGGTTTGGTTGTGTGGGTGGTGGGTTTTACTGTTGGGGGTGTTTGTAATTTAATTGCTATGAAAAAGAGCTTTGATCTTTGTGGCAATGCCCTTTTAAGTGCCATTGGTTGTTTATTGTAGGCTAGGGCTTTATTATTTTTTTGGGGGGGCTTTTTATTATTTTTAAAGGGCTCATAGATTAGGTGCCATTAGTGTAAAATTGTGATATCTTTTTTTATTTTCTGTAATTTAGTGTTTGTTTGTTGTAACTTAGATAATTTTATTTAATTTAGATAATTTATTTAAATTTATTTTTTTTAGGTTTTAATTGTAGGACAGGTTAGAGATTTATTTTACAGGTATATTTGTATTTTTTTTTAACCAGGTAGTTACTAAATAGTGAATAACTATTTAATAAATAATCTACCTGGTTAAAATAAATACAAACTTACCAGTAAAAAAAATATAAAACATAAGATAATTACAATATAACAAATATTCACATTGTAGCTATTTTATGTTTTATTTTACAGGTAAGTATTTAGTTTTAAATAGGAATAATGTATCTATTAATTGTAATATTTATTTGTGTTTATTGCAATAATTTTAAAGTTAGTGGGTGTTAGGGTTAGGGTTACGTTAGGGTGAGGGTTAGACAGGGTTAGTTTTAGAGGTTAATAACTTTAGGATAGTAGTGACAATGTTGGGGTGGCAGATTAGGGATTAATAAATGTACTTAGGTGGCGACGATGATAGGAGCAGCATATTAGGGGTTAATAATAGTAATGTAGGTGGTGGTGATGTCCGGCGTGGCAGATTAGGGGTTAATAATTTTATTTTAGTGTTTGCAGTGCAGGAGGGCCTCGGTTTTGGGGTTAATAGGTAGTTTATGGGTGTTAGTGTACTTTGTAAGACTTTAGTTATGAGTTTTATGTTACAGCGCTGTATAGTAAAACTCATAACTACTGACTTTTTTTAGCGGTACAGATTTTGTAGTTAGCAGCTGTTCCGCTCACTTTTTGGCCGGTAATGAAAACTCGTAATACCAGCGCTGTGGAAGTCCCATAGGAAAAGGACTTTTGAAAAACAGCGGTAGTTACGTTGCGTTATGGCCAGAAAGGTGTGCGGTACACCTGTAGCTACAAAACGTGTAATACCAGCGGGCGTAAAAAAGCATCGTTATGAGCCATAGCAATGTTTTTTTACTTGTAAAAAAAAACCTCGTAATCTGGCCGATTGTTTGGTATGTTTATTCATTTTAAAAACATAATCCCCTAGATGAGGTTGTCTATATTTTTTTTTTAAGTATTTAGATTTTTACATTTTAACAAAAACTTAGATCTAGGACATCCTTCAAAGCAGACAGAATTGTGAAATCAAAGGATACAAACATTGCCACAAGGTCTCTCACCTTGCACTCTGTCTTGCAAGAGACCCAAAATCCACCCCAAAACACTATTATGCCTCCCACCCACATGCATCCACACCTATGCTAAGAATGGGGAAGCTGGGAGATTTAAAAATGTGGCTGTCAGACCAGATTCGTTTTTTGCAAGGGCTGTGGCAGAGCAGGAGAGGAACCTTTCCTTTATAATGTGTAATTATAAATCTAGGCCAATGACATACTCTAACACTCACTATCATAGACTCACACACACATTCACTAACACACTCAGTTCACTCTCTCACACTCACTATCATACACTCACACACACATTCACTAACACACTCAGTTCACTCTCTCACACTCACTATCATACACTCACACACACATTCAATAACACACTCAGTTCACTCTCTCACACTCACTATCATACACTCACACACATATTCACTAACACACTCAGTTCACTCTCTCACACTCACTATCATACACTCACACACACATTCACTAACACTCTCAGTTCACTCTCTCACACAGTATCATATTCGCTCACTGTTTTATTTTTTACACTTTCAACTAATACATGTGCTGCTAAGACGATGTTCTTAATAAAGACATTGCTCACACAAGTGATACATTCTCTAACAAATACCTATATATAAACAATATAATCAAACTGAATTAAAAAAAAAAAAAATGTTAAACACAACACAACAGATCCTATTGGCTGCTTTAAAAAAAACTGCTCTAAATAGAGAGAGCATTGTGCATTTACAGCTGTACATTTCTGTCCTATGCTTGTTTATGAGCAGTAGGACAATGGGCCACACACTCTCTATGGACATGGGGGTATAAGAGCTTTTGCTTTGAAAATAGATTTGTCAAAGTATTGCAGGATTGTGCATGCATATGCATATGCATATGCATGAATTCACACATTTTGGATATCATTAAATAAAGTCGTGTGATTGGACTTCAGCAAGAACTAGAGATAAAACAGGTAAGTAGCAAACTTAAAAAAAATCAATTACTACTGGACTATCCCTTTAAACACATTGGCCTCTAGTTATCAACGAATCTACTTACCTGCCTTCGCCGGCCCAATACGCCCGCCTAAGCTCGCCTACCATCGCCGCCGCGGACCTGAAAAATCTCGCCAAAGTTATCAATAAATCTGTGAAAAAGCCGTACACCAAGTACGGGGCGATGAGCAGCGGACTGTGATAGTTATCACTCATCCGATCTCGCTGCTCTTCGGCTTTTTGACAGCTTTATTGACAAGCTGTCACTAAGCACCCACACTAAACTATACTGTTCTACCCCCTATACCGGCGCCCCCGGAGCCCCTCGCAACTAAATAAAGTTATTAACCCCTAAACTGCCACTCAACCCCGCCGCAACTATAATAAATGTATTAACCCCTAAACCGCCGCTCCCGGAGCCCACCGCCACCTACATTATACCTAGTAACCCCTATCCTGCCCCCCTATACCGCCGCCACCTATAATAAATTTATTAACCCCTATCCTGCCGATCTCGGACCCCGCCGCAACTAAATAAATTGTTAAACCCCTAAACCGCTGCTCCCGGACCCCGCCGCCACCTATGTTAAACTTATTAACCCCTAATCTGCCCCCCTACACCGTCGCCACCTATAATAAACGTATTAACCCCTATCCTGCACCCCTACACCGCCGCAACCTATAATACATTTATTAACCCCTATCCTGCCCCCTACACCGTCGCCACCTATAATAAATTTATTAACCCCTATCCTGCCCCCCCTACACCACCGCCACTATAATAAAATTATTAACCCCTAAACCTGAGTCTAACCCTAACACCCCCCTAACTTAAATATTAATTAAATACATCTAAATAAATTTAACTCTTATTAAATTAATTATTCCTATTTAAAACTAAATACTTACCTTTAAAATAAACCCTAAGATAGCTACAATGTAATTAATAATTATATTGTAGCTATTTTAGGATTTATATTTATTTTACAGGTAACTTTGTATTTATTTTAGCTAGTTAGAATAGTTATTAAATAGTTATTAACTATTTAATAACTATCTAGCTAAAAGAAATACAAAATTACCTGTAAAATAAATCCTAACCTAAGTTACAATTAAACCTAACACTACACTATCAATAAATTAATTAAATAAATTACCTACAAATAACTACAATTAAATACAATTAAATAAACTGACTAAAGTACAAAAAATAAAAAAGCTAAGTTACAAACAATAAAAAAAATAAGTTACAAACATTTCAAAAATATTACAACAATTTTAAGCTACTTACACCTAATCTAAGCCCCCTAATAAAATAACAAATCCCCCCAAAATAAAAAAATTCCCTACCCTATTCTACATTAAAAAGTTACCAGCTCAATTACCTTACCAGCCCTTAAAAGGGCCTTTTGCGGGGCATGCCCCAAATAAATCAGCTCTTTTGCCTTTAAAATAAAAATACAACCCCCCCAACATTAAAACCTACCACCCACATACCCCTACTCTAACCCAAACCCCCCTTAAATAAACCTAACACTACCCCCCTGAAGATCATCCTACCTTTAGCCGTCTTCAGCCAGCCGACCACCGATGGAACCGAAGCGGAGATCCGGAGCGGCAGAAGTCATCATCCAAGGGGCGCTGAAGAAGTCTTCCATCCGATTGAAGTCATCATCCAGGCGGCGCTGAAGAAGTCTTCCATCCGATTGAAGTCATCATCCAGGCGGCGTCTTCAATCTTCATCCATCCGGAGCGGAGCCATCTTCAGACGAGCCTACGCGGAGCCATCTTCTTCCACCGATGACTGAACGACGAATGACGGTTCCTTTAAGTGACGTCATCCAAGATGGCGTCCCTCGAATTCCGATTGGCTGATAGGATTCTATCAGCAAATCTGAATTAAGTTAGGAAAAATCTGATTGGCTGATCCAATCACCCATTTAGATTGAGCTTGCATTCTATTGGCTGATCGGAACAGCCAATAGAATGTGAACTCAATCTGATTGGCTGATTGGATCAGCCAATCGGATTGAACTTCAATCTGATTGGCTGATTGGATCAGCCAATCAGATTTTTCCTACCTTAATTCTGATTGGCTGATAGAATCCTATCAGCCAATCGGAATTCGAGGGATGCCATCTTGGATGACGTCACTTAAAGGAACCGTCATTCGTCGTTCAGTCGTCGCTGGAAGAAGATGGCTCAGCGTAGGCTCGTCTGAAGATGGCTCTGCTCCACTCCGGATGGATGAAGATTGAAAACGCCGCCTGGATGATGACTTTAATCGGATGGAAGACTTCTTCAGCGCCGCCTGGATGATGACTTCAATTGGATGGAAGAATTCTTCAGCGCCCCTTGTATGATGACTTCTGCCACTCCGGATCTCCTCTTCGGTTCCATCGGTGGTCGGCTGGCTGAAGACAGCTAAAGGTAGGATAATCTTCAGGGGGTTAGTGTTAGGTTTATTTAAGGGGGGTTTGGGTTAGAGTAGGGGTATGTGGGTGGTGGGTTTTAATGTTGGGGGGGTTGTATTTTTATTTTACAGGCAAAAGAGCTGATTTCTTTGGGGCATGCCCTGCAAAAGGCCCTTTTAAGGGCTGGTAAGGTAATTGAGCTGGTAACTTTTTAATGTAGAATAGGGTAGGGAATTTTTTTATTTTGGGGGGATTTGTTATTTTATTATGGGGCTTAGAGTAGGTGTAAGTAGCTTAAAATTGTTGTAATATTTTTGAAATGTTTGTAACTTAGTTTTTTATTTTTTGTAACTTAGCTTTTTTATTTTTTGTACTTTAGTTAGTTTATTTAATTGTATTTAATTGTAGTTATTTGTAGGTAATTTATTTAATTAATTTAATGATAGTGTAGTGTTAGGTTCAAGTGTAACTTAGGTTAGGATTTATTTTACAGGTAATTTTGTATTTCTTTTATCTAGGTAGTTATTAAATAGTTAATAACTATTTAATAACTATTCTAACTAGCTAAAATAAATACAAAGTTACCTGTAAAATAAATATAAATCCTAAAATAGCTACAATGTAATTATTAATTACATTGTAGCTATCTTAGGGTTTATTTTAAAGGTAAGTATTTAGTTTTAAATAGGAATAATTAATTTAATAAGAGTTAAATTTATTTAGATGTATTTAATTAATATTTAAGTTAAGGGGGTGTTAGGGTTAGGGTTAGATTTAGGTTTAGGGGTTAATAATTTTATTATAGTGGCGGCAGTGTAGGGGGGGCAGGATAGGGGTTAATAAGTTTATTATAGGTGGCGACGGTGTAGGGGGCAGATTAGGGGTTAATAAGTTTAATATAGGTGGCGGTGGGGTCCGGGAGCGGCGGTTTAGGGGTTTAACATTTTATTTATTTGCGGTGGGGTCCGGGATCGGCAGTATAGGGGTTAATAAATGTATTATAGGTGGCAGCGGTATAGGGGGGGCAGGATAGGGGTTACTAGGTATAATGTAGGTGGTGGTGGGCTCCGGGAGCGGCGATTTAGGGGTTAATACATATATTATAGTTGCGGCTGGGTCTAGGAGTGGCAGTTTAGGGGTTAATAACTTTATTAATTGCAGCGGTGTAGGGGGGCAGATTAGGGGTGTTTAGACTCGGGGTACATGTTAGGGTGTTAGGTGCAGACATCTCCCATAGTAATCAATGGGATGCCGGGCAGCAGCGAACATGAACTTTCGCTATGGTAAGACTCCCATTGATTCCTATGGGATCCTCCGCCTCTAGGGTGGCGGTTTGAAACCAGGTACGCTGGGCTGGAAAAGTGCCGAGCGTACCTGCTTGTTTTTTTATAACTAGCAAAAGTAGTCAGATTGTGCCGAACTTGTGTGCAGAACATCTGGAGTGACGTAAGAATCGATATGTGTTTCGGATTGAGTCCGGTGGATCGAAGTTTAGGTCACAAAATTCTACTTTTGCTGGTGTAAAGGGCTTGATAACTTAGGTGAATCAGCCTCGCCACAAATACGCTGCAGAATTCCAGTGTATTTGAGGTTGATGGCTTGATAACTAGAGGCCATTGGCCTCTATTTATCAAGGTCTGTCGGACCTGATTCGACAGTGCGGATCAGGTCCGACAGACCTCGCTGAATACGGTGAGCAATACACTCGCCGTATTCAGCATTGCACCAGCAGCTCACAAGAGCTGCTGGTGCAACGCCGCCCCCTGCAGACTCGCTGCCAATAGGCCACCAGCAGGGGAGTGTCAATCAACCCGATCGTACTCAATCGGGTTGATTTCCCGCAATGTCTGTCCGCCTGCTCAGAGCAGGCGGACAGGTTATGGAGCAGCGGTCTTTGTGACCGCTGCTTCATAACTGCTGTTTCTGGCGAGTCTGCAGGCTCGCCAGAAACACAAGGCATCAAGCTCCGT
The DNA here is from genome assembly GCF_027579735.1 of Bombina bombina. NCBI lineage: Eukaryota > Metazoa > Chordata > Amphibia > Anura > Bombinatoridae > Bombina > Bombina bombina. The sequence goes on along the minus strand of NC_069505.1, from coordinate 538,447,020 downwards.
TTGGAGCTTGATAAATATGCCCCATTGCCTAAAGCTTACTCAATATAGAAAATGCTAAATAATTTTAAAAATTGGTGGAAATAAAATGGAAAAATTTTTAATAAATCACATTCAATTTTTACTACTGGAATATCCCTTTAAATTATTTTTTTAACCTGGGAATACACATGCATCATTTTATAGAATGAAACAAGTGAAAATATCCCAATAAAGGGATATAAAAGAGCGCTGGTGTTTGGAAAGGAAAACAATATACAATTTAAAACCAAATATTATACTTTTGATATAGTAGATCAGGTCTACCGTATTAGTCCTGTTTACTGTCCATATACTGGTGGTAAATAGGGAATAGAGATGTCCTCTTGAAAGAGATGATGAATCAGGCTGCTCCTCTTGATCCCAGAGAGTATGGAACAACTGTTGAAGAAGAATAGAAAGAGGGCGCCACAATAGCGTGATATCGTCTGGAATGCAGGTACAGATAAAAGTAGGTATTATGCTTACCAGATGGTGTGGCACAGTACTGTGACCAGTGCAAGAGAGCAGGCTAGCACTTAACAGTGGCTAGTACACTGTAGGAGCCAGGCTCCAAAGGCACTTGTTCTAGTTTCAACTTGGTATTTATCTCCTGTTGTCTGGACTTCAGGTGCTGCAAAGGAGTAATCTTATGTGTGTTGTTCAGTAGGTATATATGAACCACAACACAGACAACTTCAAATAAAAAATTTATTTGAAGATGTCTGTGTTGTGGTTCATATATACCTACTGAACAACACACATAAGATTACTCCTTTGCAGCACCTGAAGTCCAGACAACAGGAGATAAATACCAAGTTGCAACTAGAACAAGTGCCTTTGGAGCCTGGCTCCTACAGTGTACTAGCCACTGTTAAGTGCTAGCCTGCTCTCTTGCACTGGTCACAGTACAGTGCCACACCATCTGGTAAGCATAATACCTACTTTTATCTGTACCTGCATTCCAGACGATATCACGCTATTGTGGCGCCCTCTTTCTATTCTTCATCATTTTATAGAATGCCTACATCTAACGTAATAAATAAATCTGGTATTATTCAAAATGCCTAGGCATTATATGAAATATTTTGCCTGGTCTCTTTAGGCATTCATTGAAATTCCTACAAAATATCAAATTTCACACATTGGTGTCTATTTAAGTAATGCCAGGTGGACAAAGCTGGATATCTCCAGACCTGTCCACCTGGAATTTGAGCTAGCTGCTTGTGCAATACCGTCACCTGCCCGGGCATGGCCTTCAATCACCCCAGTGTTTCTTAAAGGACAGTAAAGTCAAAATTATCTTTCATGATTCAGATAGGCATGCAATTTTAAACACATAACAGCACATGTAGTACAGGGTACGTCAGACACAAACTGGTCTTTAAAGACCAGCGACGTACCCTGTACAACGTTAGAGGTTTCAAGCGGCTGGAAGCAATCCTGATTGCTTGCAGCCGCTTTCAAGGTATTGCTGTGATGCCTTGATATTGAGGCATCACTGCAATACCTTTTTAGGCACACAGATGCAGAGAGAGCCACTCTGTGGCCCTCTCTGCATCGGCCAGCGATGGCGCCGACTGTTGGTGGGTGGGAGCAGCTGCAGGGAGGCGGGTGGGTGGCCCATTGCTGGTGAGCTTACGACCAGCAATGAGAAATGCCTGTCGGGTGCGTGCGGGAGGGGGTGGGGGGGTGCGTGCGCGCACCCACGCTGGCCATATTTTAAAAATGTAAGTGGTGAGAGAGGGTGGTGGGTGGCAGGGGAGGGAAAAATAAATCTTAAAAAGCGATCTGGGAGGGGAGGTATGGTATGGGGGGGACAGCTACACTACAGAAAAAGTGATTTTTTTTTTTTTTTTTAAAAAGGACAAATTTTATTGCAAAGTGGGTACTGGCAGACAGCTGCCAGTACCCAAAATGGTGGTGAATAGCTAGTGGGGGGGGGGGATTAGAGAGCTCTTTGGGGGGGATCAGGGAGGTTGGGGGCTAAAGGGGGATCCTACACATTTGAATATATATATATATATATATATATATATATATATATTATTTTTTTTTAATAAAATAAACAAAACTACTTTCTGCCAGTACTTAAGATGGCGGGGACAATTGTGGGGTAGGGGAGGTAAAAGAGCTGTTTGGGAGGGATCAGGGGGTGGGGTGTATCAGGTGGGAGGCTGATCTCTACACTAAAGCTAAAATGAACCCTTCAAGCTCCCTACAAGCTACCTAATTAACTCCTTCACTGCTGGGCATAATACAAATGTGTGATGCACAGCAGTATTTAGCGGCCAAAAAGCAACGCCAGAGCTGTATATGTCAGCTATTTCTGAACTATTTCTGGCTATTTATGCCATAATTGCACAAGCTGTTTGTAAATAATTTCAGTGAGAAACCCAAAGTTAGTGAAAAAGTTTTTTGTTTTTTTTATTCGATCGCATTTGGCGGTGAAATGGTGGCATGAAATATACCAAAATGGGCCAAGATCAATACTTTGGGTTGTCTACTACACTACCCTAAAGCTCCCTGCAAGCTACCTAATTAACCCCTTTACTGCTGGGCCTAATAAAAATGTAGTGCACAGCAGCATTTAGCAACAAAGGGGATCCCAGAGAAGCATTTACAACCATTTGTGCCATAATTGCACAAGCTGTTTGTAAATAATTTCAGTGAGAAATCTAAAGATTGTGAAAAAGTTTGTAAAAAAGTGAACATTTTTTTTTATCGCATTTGGCGGTGAAATGGTGGCATGAAATATATCAATACTTGTTGTCTACTAAAAAAATATATATACATGTCAAGGGATATTCAGGGATCCCTGACAGATATCAGTCTTCCAATGTAACTGTAGCTAATTTTGAGGAAAAAAATGGTTTGGAAATAGCAAAGTGCTACTGGTATTTATTGCCCTATAACTTGCAAAAAAAACCCCAAAGAACATGTAAACATTGAGTATTTCTAAACTCAAGACAAAATTTAGAAACTATTTAGCATGGGTGGTTTTTGGTGGTTGTAGATGTGCAATAGATGTTGGGGGTCAAAGTTAGAAAAAGTGTGTTTTTTCCATTTTTTCATCATATTTTATCATTTTTGTTATGGTAAATTATAAGATATTATGAAAATATTGATATCTTTAGAAAGTCCATTTAGTGGCGAAAAAAACGGTACAGTAAATGAGTAAGAGGAAAACTACAGCTAAACACAAACACAGCAGAAATGTAAAAAATAGCAATGGTGCTTAAGGGAAAGAAATTGAAAGATGGCCTTGTCCTTAAGGGGTTCATTTTTTTCCTATTTACTATATATTATCAAATTTGCTTTGTTCCTTTGGTATTCTTTGTTGAAGGCTAACCCTACCTAGGCTTATATACTGATTTCTAAGGACTTGAAGGTTGTCTCTTATTTTATTAGCATTCCACAGCTAAACAGTGCTAGTTCATGAGTGCCAACATTATGCTCGCTCCAGGGAAGTTATGCATGAGTCAGCACTAATTGGCTAAAATGCATGTTTGTAAAAAGATAAGGGGGGCAGTCTGCATAGGCTTAGATACAAGTTAATCAAAGAGGTAAAAAGTGTATTACTGTAACAATGTTAGTTATGAAAAACTGGGAAATGGGTAATAAAGGGATTATCTATCTTTTTAAACAATACAAATTTTAACGTATACTGCCCCTTTAACTATTGGCTACAAGCTTGAATCCCAAGCACTAAACAACACATACAATCACTTTTTCTGACTGAATTTAAGTCAATGGGGCATATGTATCAAGCTCCATATGGAGCTTGATGCCCCGTGTTTCTGGCAAGCCTGCAGGCTCGCTAGAAACAGCAGTTATGAAGCAGCGGTCACAAAGACCGCTGCTCCATAACCTGTCCGCCTGCTCTGAGCAGGCGGACAGACATCGCCAGAAATCAATTGATTGACACCCCCCTGCTGGCTGGCCGCGAGTCTGCAGGGTGCGGCGTTGCACCAGCAGCTCTTGTGAGCTGCTGGTACAATGCTGAATACGGCAAGCGTTGCTCACCGTTTTCAGCGAGGTCTGGCAGACCTGATCCGCACTGTCAGATCAGGTCTGCCAGACCTTGATAAATAGACTGGCCCAGAGGAACATAATTCATACATCTGCATATTCCAAAAGTATTCAAAGTGATTTAAAATGGCTGAGCTTTTCCTAGTCTTCCACCTCCCTATGCTTGATTAGACAAGGCAAAATTACTAAAATCAAAATTAAGTGCCTGACTGACCATCACTTACATCAATCATTAGCAATACTAAGGCAGAATTTGATAGGAGACTTTGGACACATGAATGGCCAGACCCCCTATTCATCAGTGCAAACAAAGGAGATAAGTCAAACAATATCAGCACCTTCCCCCATTCCTGCCCTTTATTGTGGCATCAAATGAAACTCAAATGACAAATTAAATTTTATTTGGTTATTCCTTTTTTTCTGATGAATTGCCAAATAGGCAAAAAATTCAGGCAAATTGCGATTATATTGAAGCTGAATGCACATGTAGACTTTCTGTATCTTAATTTTTATACAGTAAACCACAAAACATTGAATACAGAGAAAGAAAAAGAAAGTATAAGCATTCAAATATTTTGTAAGGATGGTTCTATTCATATGTAAAACAATAACATTTCAGGAATAAAATATTTTAAAGATATTTAGAAGCATTATAATTAATATTTGGAAAATAAAACAATTTTTCTTCTTAGCCTTTTGCAATCCTGATGGATGTTCAATTAGATTTTTTTAGACAATTATTATACTTTGGGGGTTTCAAGGCTTCTTGTGAGCTGTGCACAAATTCAACACATAATAAAATCTCAAGGTATTGCGTGCCTTTAGGGACATGGTCTCAAACGTACCAATTAGCAGTAAAACCTTTGACTGTTCAGTATCTAAAGAGACGTTCATTTGGTCTAACTATAAAGTTATTAAATGCTCTGCTATGACCAAAGACTGGAGAGGCATTATTAGTATACAATCATTTATTATAATTTATTTGTTTGCTATGTATACTAAATTGATTGTGTAGCCTGTCCAACAAGCTAACAAAGTTATCTGTCATGCATTTAGTAAAATTAAACTACTCCAAATGATTTCCATTCCCATACATTTATAGTACATTCTTTTTTGAATATTTAAAATAAGTTGTATTGTAGGTATATATTGCTTGTACAAATAATACATAATATCCCTTTCAAACCATTTCCTGGCTTTAAAAACAGAAGTGTAACAAACAAATTACAGCAATAACTGATTCCTACAACCATCTGATTTTACCCATAAAATATAATTTTAAATACGAGATAAAATATTCTAGATTCTGTCAATAACCTATTGATTGCTTTATGGGAGACATGCTTCCCTCTTTCTCTCTGGCTGCCATCCTAGTGGTCAACCAAGACATATATTATCTGTCTGGACTCATATTAAATTATAAGAGGGTCTTCCTGAACCCTTCCCATTTTCTCGCCCCTAGTGGGTATTAATCTAACTGCCTTTTCCTTGTTATCATCCTTAAAGGGATAGTCTAGTCAAAATTAAACGTTCATGATTCAGATAGAGCATGCAATTTTTTTTTTTTTTAAATCTTTTTATTGAGATTTTCTTATATAACACAAAAAGGAAGAAAATATAATCAGATATACTTATTAGCATAAACATTTTATATGGAATTACCAACATTCCGTATAATAATATAGGACATAACAATCTGTATAGTTCTAAGAATTTACCCTACAGTTATTATGAGTGCAGTTATGTAATCATATAGTATTATTAGAAAAGAAAAAAAGAAAGAAAATGTACCGAGGAGAACCAACCTTTTCCCCTCTCCTTTCTGTATTTTTATTTTAACCCAACAGCATAACATTTACAATATTTACCTATCAAACCATAAGGACTTTAACCCTTTGAGTGCTAAGCACTTTCCCACCTGGGTACTAATATTTTCTAAGGTTTTTTAATTTATTTAATTTTTGACAAAACATTTTTTAATTGTTTTTACAGACCCCTGTTGTAAAGGTTAGGCAATTCCCTTTCCAACAGTGGGTCTTGGGGGTCTGTAGCTGCTTAGATACCTGAGATACAGGCTTCTAAGCAGCATGCCCCCTGCTCCTATTCTTAACATTGTTAAGTATAAATAAAGTTGCACGGTGACGTCATCAAGTTATTGCGCGTGACATCACATTGCATCACGTGAAGCAATGGCGATGCCTGTCACTCTACAGGCAACGATCGCCGGGGTAGGAGCTGTTCAGAGCCCCCAGATCTCCCTCAAGCTGGGAGAGTGCTCATTAAGGCTCTGAGCCGTCATTAGCACAAGAGTGAGAAACTCTGTGACGGCTCAGAGCTGTCATTAGCACTTAAAGGGTTAATTTCAGGAAAAAATACTTGACCTGCTATTCATAGTTCTTCTTAGCATATCCTGGTACCAATAATCTGATAAACCCGAACAGTCTCCCCTCCCCCCCCCCCCCGCTTCTCCAAGCTTATTCTCCACTTTACCAAATATCTAGCAAAACTATTTCAGTGTTTCTAAACAGGAAAATCAGATGATCAATTTCTCTGGGTGGAAATATTCTAATAAATTTAGACCATTTTTTTTTTTTTAAAACTACAGATTTCGTTATCTGAGTTCAGGTCTGTGGTTATTTGCTCGATTATTAGTTGTTTTTTAAGATAATTCTTAACTTCTATTATTGATGGAGAAAATTTACTCTTCCAATTCTTAATGATTTGGTACCTGGCAGCCAAAATAACTAGATTTATTATCTTAGTTTCATTGGAAGGAGTTTTTTGACCTGTCAAAATATTATATCTTTTGGAGTGAGTCTATGCAAAGATATTTTGAGTACGTTAAGTATCCAAAATTCTATTCTGTTCCAGAATTGTTTTATTTTGGGACATGTCCAGATCATGTGTAGCAGGTTTGCGGCCAGAAGACTGCATTTTGGGCATTTATTAAAATTTTTATTGTTCCATCTAACTCCTTTATCTGGGGTATAATAGGCTTAATAGATTATTTTTATTTTTTTTAAATATAATTTTTATTAAGGAGGTAAAGACATATACACACAAGCCATTACAAGAATCATAGAAGACATACATATATTCATACATAGCTGAGCAATTGGAACTGCAATAAAAGTTATTTGTGAGACATGTGCTCCCACATTATTAGTTTATGTTGGTAACCGTGCTGTCCAGCATGACTTCACACGTGCATACGTCACCCTCTCAACTGATTTTCTTATTTTCCAACATAATTCTGGTCTCTAACCTGACCAGCCTAAACTCACTACTATTAATCTAACTATACTAACTAACTGAACATCCTGTGTGTTATTATCCTTGTTGTGCAGTCAGTCTCAGGGCCCAGCGAAGAGGAGAAAAAAAAAAAAGGAGCGGGTTGGGGAAGAGAGAGGGATGGGGAAAGCATGTATGGTTGGGAACAGTTGGGGGAGTCAAGAATAGAGAGGGGGCAGGGTAATCAAATGTAGGTATGAGCCTACATCTCTGTATGTATTCTTGAGAACTATTATTGTTCCCCAAGCATATGTCCCCATTCCCCCCTTAGGGTGTCTTCCATGAAAATCACAGAATCTTTAAATGGCATAAGGATTAGCCTCTGTATTTCTAGTTCAAAGGTTAGTATAAGTCTACGCCATTTATGCAGAAATGAGCCCAGTCTGTCTTGAACATCTATTCTGACATCCATTTGTTCTGTGAATATTTGAAATTGCAACAGGTTCTTAAAGCTCTTAAAGGAGGGTCCTGCATTTGCAATCCATCTTTTTAATATACACTTTCTGGCCACCAGGATTACTAAACTTAGTACTGAGTCATTTTGTCTGTGCTGTGTGTCCCAGTGTAGAAATACTAAGGCCTCGGGGCGTACAGTGAACTGAATCTGCAGCTTCTGGTTAATCCAGTACTGTATTTTACCCCAGAATTGCTTAAAAGGGGGACAGTCCCAAATACAGTACAGGAGAGTTGGATTCTCCAATGCACATTTGGCACATCTATTGGGCCAATTAGGTATCCATTTAGCCATCATTCTGGGTGTAAAGTACGCCCTATGCAAAAATCGGACTTGGGATTCTCTGTACATTGCAGACAGTGTTGCTCTCCTTGTTCTGTCCATACCTATCCTAATAGTCTCCCAATTGACCTCCCCCAATTCCTCCACAACCAAACCCGTCTGTAAGGTGGTCTGCAGTCCCTGTACTCATTGGTGCAAAAGTGTCTGATAAATTTCTGAAAGGGAAAATTTGCCTAGTTGGTACAAGGACTGGGTGAGATGGAAGGGAGATCCCTCCCAGAATTCCGGGTTGTCTCTGACCAATGCCCCTACATAATGGCGTATCTGCAAAAAGGCATAGAAATGGGTCTTGGGCAAATCATAATCCCTCTGAAGAGCGCCAAAGGTCTTCACCGTCTTTAAAAAGGGGTCTATTAGGTGTTTAAGCGATGTTATGCCCTTTTGTTCCCATGCTAGGAAGGGTCGCGTCTCAGATCCCACCGGGAAGTCCGTGTTTTTAACTATTGGTAAGTAGCGTGAGGCTTGACATGACTTTCCCAAGAACTTGTGTGCCTGTTGCCAGGCTTCCAATTGGTCTTTGAATAGGATATTGAGTCCCAAAGCATTTACTGTCTTCAAATCAGAGATATGCGGTAAATAAGCTAGGGAAACACCACCCAACACCGCCTGTTCAAGAATGGGTCTACAAAAATGATGTGTGCCCAACTGCGAGTCTACTACAAGATGGATCAATGCTGCCCAATTGTATAGCCTAAAGTCTGGCAGGGCCAGGCCCCCATTCAGGAAGCCTAAGCTTAATTTATCCCTCAAGATTCTCGTTTTTTTTCCCCTCCAAAGAAAGCTCGACGTTGCTGCGTTCAGTAGTTTAATATCTGACTTGGTCAGGAGCAGGGGGAGCATAAGTAGTGGGTATAATAACCGAGGGAGAATTACCATTTTGACTAGACTAACTCTTCCTGATAGTGAAAGAGGCAAGGCTCTCCATCCATTCATCTGGGCTTGAAGCTTTGCACATATGGTAGTCAGGTTATTAGCATATAATTTATTGGGATTCGCTGATATTCTGATGCCTAGATATGTAATGTCATGCTTTGCTATGGTGAAAGGGTAATTGTTTGTAGAACACGTTTTCTTATGAAGCCACAAAATCTCCGACTTCTGTATATTTACTCTGTAGCCTGAAAACCGCCCAAACTCAGTTAAATTGTTCATAATGGATGGGAGATGTGTCTGCGAGTCCTGTACGAACAGGAGCATGTCATCTGCGTATAATGCTAGTTGCTGGGGGGTACCCACTATATCGATACCGGGGAAGTCCTGTCGTAGTTTGATAGCTAGCGGCTCCAAGGCAATGTTGAAGAGTAGGGGTGATAACGGGCACCCTTGCCTTGTGCCTCTGTGCAACTGAAAGTTAGGTGAGAAAGTATTATTAACTAGGATACTAGCCATTGGGGAGCTATATAAATTCTTAATAAGTGCAAGGAAGGGGCCAGAGAAACCCGTCTGGTCCTCATGTATGATGTTAGGCAGTATAAATTTTAATCTTTCAACAAACAATTTGGTGAGGATCTTGTAGTCCGAATTTAATAGAGAAATCGGCCTATAAGACTCAGGTAGCAGGGTATCCTTCCCGGCTTTGGGATCAGGGTGACGTAAGCCACCGAGAATTCAGACGAGGGTTTCTTGTTATCTACAAAATAGCTAGTGTAAAGTTTTGCAAGTGCCGGGGTCACTTGTGATTTGAGCAGGCGATAAAATTCAATAAGTAGGGGGGGGCGGAGCCAACAGCAGAAGAGACTAGACGTATATTTCATGGGCTCCTGAAAATATAACAAATATTAAGCCTAATAGACCTTTTAATTCACATTTTTTATTTATTTTATTTATTTAGTCTGGGTCCTATAACTGTGAGAGAGAGAAAGCAACTCTTTAATAGCTTCATTTAACGAAACCTAAAACTTTGATAGAAGTTGTGACTTAAGAGCACGGCGTTCCCTACAACCACGAGGCAGAACTGATTACTGGCAGATATAGATAGATATGGCTGATCTATACAAACAACTACAGACATGGCGAGAAACCCTCGAGGAGAAGTTGGATTACTGTTTCCAAGATCTACTATCTACGATTAAGAATCTAAGGGAGGAAGAGATTGCTCTGACATTCAAGATGGCGACTGATCTCTCTAAGAATACTGAAAACTCCCAGTTCCCTGTAAGTGCGCCAATTTCACTACTGGAGCCGCCACAGACCCGCATGGAGTCCCCCTCATATGTTGCTTTACTGAGCACAACTACGGGCTTCAGAGTGGAGAAGTGCCCCTTCCCTTCGATCTCCTGTGAAAAAGAAGAGAATGCAACGGGCAGCACCTTTCAACTCACTCGCGGTTTGCATCCTCCCATCGAGTGTGGGATCTCTGACAGCGGAAGGTCCTCAACTGTAATTGAAGCGGCTGCAGAACCCAACAGCGTTATGGATCTGGGTTGCAAGCCCGAATGGAACTTTGCTATATACATAACTCCCAGTCACTATCTGTACTATCTGCATACCCCTACCCGCTCTGGTACGTACAAGCCGCTGTTCCACATGCCATCACAGTTGAGTCAGAGCACAGCATCACACTCGGATCGTATGCCCCTCCATACATGGACACTAGCCGATCAAACACAAGTAATCTCTCCTATGGTCTGAAGGTAATGGTCTCAGTCTTTGATTTCTCACGTGCCCTCCTACACTATGCACCTCAACCAGCTCCAGGCGGAATAGGTTGATGATTGACCAGAACCCGGATTCAGCATCCCTGCGGCCCTGCCGGCCCTCGGGGCATTTTCAGGTGCTGACTCAAGATCCCAGTAACACTGCTATTAAGCTCTCAAGGACTTTAAGATCCTTCCTAACGTTGATCATTCCCTTGAGACTTTCACATTTCATATTGCCTCCCTATATGTGCCCCTATGTTTATTAGTTTATAGTTTATTCTGTCGATTAATCTTGTCACAAACTAGTGATGCTTAGGTTGTTATGTTTTTTGGCTCTAATTCACACGCAGAAATTGCTATCCCTTTCTAATGAGCTCAAAATATGTTTTCATAGATGTGTATGGAGTTAATGTTTATAGCTTGTTATGCCTATGTTTTTATTCATGTTTGCCTTTACAAGTGGTAACCCCTAGAGATTTCTACCTATATGCTAATTGGGTATATCTGATACTTTAACACTAACTTCCTATTGATATATAATTTCCTTTTACAGATCCATGACATTTGGTACGAAATAATATTTAATAGGTAGCACTGCCTTAGGGCCCCTACATAGCTACTCCTTAATGTATTTTCTGAGGTTGGCCTGACAATATAGGGAAGGAAAAATTCTCTACTTGATCTCATTAGTCTATGAAATAGTTGTGCTAGAAACCAGGTACCCTATAGTCTTGATGATATACTTCAAAGAATAGTATGGGGATTCAGGCCTATAATAGTTTAACATTAAATGTTCCCTCAACATGTTTATATCTGTTTAGAAGCCTTCTTTTTGGCTAAGCACAAAGGGATTGTTAAATATAGCTATATCTATTTATACTACTTATGTTTGAGATGCATAACTAAATGCTTGAGCTTACGTATATAACAACATAATTATTTCAAGCCATCCAGGAATTTAAGTTATATAGGAAGATATACGTCTGGCTTTTCATCTTACGCCTTCAGTATTATTCCCCTACACTTTAAGCAGCTCACTGTACACGTGTAGAAGGCCTTTAGTAATTCTGCTAGTTCTGCTATGATTGAATATTAAATGCGTTGTATAAGTCTGTTATAGAAGTGCAGCAATTAACAGATCTCTGGTCCGCTAGAATTTTGTCACTTCAGTCACCTGCAGGAAATGCACTGAAAGCCTTATGATAATGAGACCCCTAATTAATCTCACTCCCTGTGTGAAAGCTTTTATTTGGATAAATTGCTGGTCCTTGCTGAGCTCCTCTCCTCCCTTTCCCGCCGGTACTTGTTGCCTGCGGGTCATACCCATATCCCTTTTACCCACATCACCTAGAGCTGGCACTTCCCCAGGAGAGGAGCTCATGCAGTAGCCTTCTACCTTCTATATATTTGAATTTTCTCCTCTACACATAACTCTACCTGTAAATTTGCAAAGTCGTAACTTTATAACAAGCCGCCTAATAACCCTACTTACATTATTAATCTGACAATCCAGATAGCTCTGCCCCCCCCCCCACTCCCTATTCCCTTTTATTTCCCTTTTTTCCTAATACAAGCGGCTCTTGCCCGCTGAACTCTTTCTTCCTTCTTCTAGACCACCTTGGTCTGAGTACGCCTAAACAAATACTGCCCCACGTCTGCCTCAACCCTATTAGAATAAATGAACATATTAATATTAATTTTCTTCATGGTAAGGCGTGGGCCATATCTATTATATACAAAATATAAAACTGAGGTACCATTATCTTATGTACAAACATATCTCCCGTTATCAACATCCATGTTTACAAGGTTAACTCTAGCAATCTCATATGCCTATTATCCGTTGTTAATGTCTACCTTTTCATAAGTGGGTTGTGTCTACGGGACACAGATGTAACTTACATGACTATTCAATACGTTCCCATCCAAAGGCATATAAAATTTATTTCAAGACTTGCTATTTCTTTGGTTTAAAATTATGTTTGTTATAAGGATGTATTTTCAAGAATTACGCTATTATTGTTTCCGGATGAATATGTTGTGAAACTTCCTTATTACCTCAATAAAAAATTTATGAAAAAAAAAAAAAAATTCAATAAGTAGCCCATCAGGACCTGAGGCTTTACCCAATGACATGGACATAATGGTTCTTTCAATTTCTTCCCCACCTATAGGGGCATTCAGCTTTTCTAGCTGCGAGTCAGAGATCTGTGGGAGAGGCAAGTTATCTCAGAGACAATCCCTCACCCCACTACCAGGGGGGCAATCACTGGCATATAGAGAGGAATAGTATGAAGTGAATGCTTCTGCTATTGACGTGGGGTCCCTCATGACCCTTACCTCTATTTTCAGTGCAGCAATGTGCTTAGAGGAGATGGTGATATTTATTAAAGTTGCCAGGAGTTTCCCCGATTTGTCCCCATGCCTATAATATTTGCCTCAGGACTGCAGTAGTGCCTGTGAAGCATGGTGTGCTTTCAACGCATCATGTTCAGTTTTAATCTAAACATATTTGCGATAATTCTGGTTAGATGGTGTGGTACAGTACTTCCGGTAAGCTTCTGACAAAGTTGCCCTCAAGCTATCAAGTTTTTCAGCGCATTGTTTTTTCCTACGGGCTACATAGGCAATGTTGCCCGAGAGAACAGCCTTAGCCGCGGTCCAGAACAACTCTGGTGTGTTGAGCTGCTGAATGTTATTTGTCCGGTAATCATCCCAACAATGTCCCAGATAATTCCGAAACTCTTGAGAGGATATCAGATACTTTGGAAAGCTCAAAGTACACCTATTACATGTCTGTGGAGCTATATCTACATAGAGTGCTATGGGGGCATGGTCAGAGACAACAACATCACCAATTTTTGCATCTATCACTTGAGTAATTAGGGAATTTGAAATCATGAAGAGATCAATGCATGACATAGAGGGGGTTGCCCTGGAGATGCATGTGTAGTCCTTTCCATTGGGGTTTATTTGTCGCCAGATGTCTGTCAGATCTAGGGAGTCACTCAGCCCTGCAAACACTTTTTTCTCAAAGGTATCCGAGATCCTGGGTGGTTTCCCACCTGTACAGTGGCTAGGGTCCCTTAGTCTATCACAATGGGGATTGGGTGCAAGGTTAAAGTCCCCCCACAATATTAAATGATTACCTAGGTAAGGCATAAGTGTAGTCACTATAGTGTCCCAAAATGTCTTGTCTTTCTGATTCGGGGCGTAAATGTTGCATAAAGTGTATATTTTCCCTAAAATGCGAACTTGCACTATTATGTACCTCCCTTCTGGGTCCTTAAGTACCTCTGTGACCTTGTGTTCTAGTTGTTTTCTGAAAAGTATAGCTACCCCTCTGCTTGCTGATTTATATGAGGCATATTCTATCCTCCCTACCCAGTCGGATTTTAATTTATCGTGCTCTGAGTCTGAAAGGTGTGTCTCTTGTAGAAATGCTATTTCTGCTCTTTTTTTTTTCTAAGGAGGGTTAAGATTGTTTTCCTCTTAACGGGGGAGTGGATTGCCCCTATATTCCATGAGTAGAGGTTAAATCTGAGGATTTAGGTAGAACCCTGAGTATGTGGCACAGTGGGTTGTGTAATGAGGTAACTGCAGTGCAGGAGAGGGGGGCATACATAAAGGAGAGGGTAGCAGAGCGGAGGAGAGGGGCAATGGGGAGGGAGGAGAGGAAGAAAAAGAGAAAAAGAAGAGAGGGGGTGAGGGGGAGGGAGAAAAACAAAACAAAAAAAAAGAGGAGGGGAGAAGAATGCACCTTAATGATGCATGTAAGGGCTCCCAGTTCAGCTCTACATCACGCCACATCTCTACTGGGCCCCGCTGACTGGAATTGTTCACCTTCTGTATTGAGAAAGAAAGACAAATATTTCTCAACTTCATACATACTAAGATATGCTCAGCTGTATATGCAACCAAATTTAACATACAATAACACACAGAGATAGTTTTGCTTTCCTTCTTAAGCAATATAATTTCTCAAGCAACATCCAATTTTTGATCTTAAGACAGGACATTGTATAACTAAACCTGAACTTCCTTAACTTCTGAACAAACCCAAATAACATTCCCAAGGCTGTGGTCTGGGCAGCTACTGGTGCCACGCCGGACCATTGTTCCCCTCCCTCCCCAATTCCACCTATTAATCTAATGTCCAAAATCTCTCCCAAAATAGAAGTGCTCCCTAAGGAGAACCCTAATAACCACAGAATTGAATAGTTCAAAGTCACTATTAACCATTTTGTCAAGGTTAACGTTTCACATATTGACAGACTTAATTAGTGTTACCGCTGCGTTTCCTAACCTCAACCCTCCTCTCCCCTCTCCTGTCTCTGTGCAGGGCTGTGTGCGGGGCTGCGTGTTGGGCTGCGTACAGGGGGCTCATGTTTATCTAGAAATTCCTGAGCATCAGCTGGCTAATCAAAAAATCTAGGGCCTCTAGGGGTAATTACCTTAAGCCTGGCAGGGTATAGAAGATAAGCTTGTTCCCCCTCTTTATGGAGCTGGGAGCAAAGTGGGGAGAATTCCCTATGGCGTCTCATAAGTTCTGCAGAGAAATCTTGGCTAACTATGCATTTTCAAATGTTAACTTGTCTAGTTTCCTGTACGTTCTAAAGATGGCAGTTTTGGTCTGAAAGTGTAGGAACTTTATCATTATAGGGTGGGGTTGTGTCATGTTTGGTCCAGCTCTATCCGGCCCCACTCTATGTGCCCTCTCTACCCCGCCAATAAGGTCTCTAGTGGGTATTTTCAACAAGGGTGGCAGGGTGTTTTCTACAAAATGGATTAGATCAGATTGCTTGATCGTTTCAGGGAGGCCAAGGAGACACACATTATTGCGCCTCGATCTCTTTTATAGATCATCTATTTTTAACTGGAGGGTCATGGCTTGTCTTTCTAGATGTTCTATCTTACTATTGTTAATCACATTAGAATCTTCAAGATCAGATTTTCTACCCTCTGCCACTCCCATCCTAGTTGAAAATAGCTTGACCTCGCCAGCAAGTGTATCCACTCCCCTTTGAAGATTATCAATTTTAGGCATAAATAGCATAGTTATTTGTTTTACAATGGGATGGGTATCTATCTGTTCTCCCTCTAGGGGAAATTCAGAGCTTGGGCCCTGAGTAGCCTGGTCATTTGCTGCCCTGTGGCGGCGCTCATTTGCTTTATACGGCTCGCCATTGGGGTGTTAGTTAAATATTTCTCCATAAACCCATAAGATGTCAAAGGCAAGATTGCTGCAATAAAAAACAAGGTTAAGATAATGTGTCAGCATAAAGTGGTGTTCTCCACTTGTGAGATCAATAAAATAGAGTCACCCTAGTACGTTATGCAGGTTACAATTACATAAACCACAAAAGAGTGGGTCTATATATGAAAAGAAGGATTACCAATTAAAACACAGCTCGCACAAGTGCTGTGAGACCCAGAGAAGTTAAGGCAAAGGCTCCTGATATAGGAGGGCTCTGTTCAGCAAATCAGCTATCAGTGTTAGAATATTTTTAAAACATGCAGTAACCTATAAAGGTGGTTAATCCAGCACAGAGATTTAGGTACTATGTAAGTATCAGGGACGGCATCCAAGCTATCTAGTAAGGAGATAAATGTGGTTAGATATATATGTTTACAATAACCCCCCTTTAGGAACCAGTGAGGGTTTTTCTCCGGTTAATGTTCACAGATTTTCTGCCCCAGGGGCAACAGGTTTTGTGAACCCTTATGCAGGCATCAAAATAGCAACAGGTATAAAGCTCCACTATTCTGTGCTGAATGTCTGTGAGTTCAAATTAGCAGTGATGGGTATCCAGCCTAATAGTGTCTAATGTCATAACATCTCAAAAATTTAAGGGTTTATCCCAAGTGGTATCCCTGTCCCATGTGGTGCCTGTGAGAGCAGATGCTGTCTGATGGCTACCAGAGATCCCTCTCACCCCAGTAAGGGCCACACCACACTCCGGAGCATGAACTAGGCCCAAAAGCTGGCCCACAGAGTAGAGATGGCTGGGTATAAAGTCACCTGGAGCAGTCAAAATGTGTACTCACACTGTGAGAAATAGTGTTGTAATTACAATTTTGGGCAGTCTAAGCAAAATGTTCCTGAGCAGCTGGGGGGCAACTTCTCCCCTAAACGGATACTACCAACACCATTTAAACTCAGTAATGCAGCACTTTGTTCATAAAGGGGTTAACTTATTTAGCAGCTCCGGCTCCCGTACACAAAAGTGGAGTAATTGCGTCTTGCAAAGCAGTGATGTAGGTAAGAGGCCTCTGAGGGGTGTATGTCAAAGATACCTTACCACCTTCAATAACAGGGCTCTCCTCCCGATGTCCAACGGATAGGGCCCCTCTCCCAGGTTGCGCTGTCAGCTTTTCACGCCAAGTGTTTATCACTATTTGTGCTCTCCTCCAAAGTTCGTAGCACCCCCAAGGCAGACTGCCAGGTCTATGGCGCAGTGTGTGTTCCGACGTAGAGCTGATTCCCCACCTGTGCTTAGATGGTCTGCGGCATTCCCAGCTCTGCGAGGATATGAAGCGCAAGCAGCCCACATGGGGCCAAGATGGCGTCACCCGAATAAGGAGAGAAGTTTCCCCATCAAGGTCTTTGCCGCCACAAGTTGGTATCACCAGATCTCAGGTGCCGGTCTGAACTCGGTATATTCTCCGGCAGCTGCGATTGATGTCCCACCTCTTTGGTATTTAGTATAGAGGACTTCAGTGGTGGAGCGGTGTATAGCTTTCATGAAAAGGGTAGAAAGGATCTCCTGCTGTATGTCCTCTCCCCTACGGGCAGCAATATCTGCCAAGGATTTTTCGTTGGGCTCCAGGTTTGTAGTGGGGCAGACAAAAAGCAATATTAGAGCAAAGTGTGATATCTAGGGATGCTTTAGATCTGTTTTTAGGCAAAGTTTGCATGGAGCTCTGCTTGTTTGCTGCCTCACTGAAGCCCGCCCACCGGAAGTCCATCTTGATCGATTCATTTTATATGGGACTCTCTCCAGGTCTCCGAAACCGTGGCATAAAAGAGTAGTTGTATTAAACATGTTACATGGAGATTCTGGTCAATATTATCTGAAATAAGATCTGACCATTTGAGGGCTATGCTTTCTAAGTTGGGTCTTTCAAACTGTGAAACCAGGTACATATACCAAGTAGAAATAGAGTGATGAGGTCACGGATGAAGGCGTGAGCTGAAACGCGTCTGACCATTCCCTGCTACATGTAGCTTGTTTTTATGTACTGTAATCTCTCCTAAGTGATGCCAGCAATAAATGTGCTTTTTGTTTCGCATACTACTTCTATGCCTGAGACCCGCTTTCTTTGTTACTGAAGATATAGAGTGATGACCTGCTTTTACCAAGGTCAGCCAATTTTCAAGTTTACCCCATGACCATTGCCACGGGAATATGTTAATTAGCTGTTGAACATAGTGTCTTGCTTGTAAAAATGCAAATAAATCTCTATTGTTTAGATCGAATTCTTGTTTTAGATCATCAAAGGATCTAATGACTCCTGTTGTTGGGTTGATAAATTGGGAAAAATAATAGTGGCCTTTCCTTTGCCAGTTTTTTAATAGTGTTGATTGTGATCCTTCTTGGTAATCTGGATTCCCTAAAAATGTTTGAAATCTCGGAATACTTATATTTAAGCCTGCTTGTAATCCAATCTTTTTCCAAGCCTGAATTATTACGTAAATTGATTTGAACACTTTCACTTGGCTCGGAATTGATTTAAGATCTGTGTGGATTAAAGTAATAGGAGAGAACAGATATATCATACTATCTTCTAGTATGTTGTCTGTAAAGCGATCTGATTCAATTATCCAGTCAATTACAATGCGACCAAGAAAAACTAAGTTATAGATGCGCAAATTAGGAAGAGCGAGACCAAAAGATTGTTTAGAAAGAGATAACTTGCATGTTGATATTCTCGGTTTCTTTGATTGCCATATAAATTGGTGAATTGTTGTATTGAGTTTCTTAATATCATAGTGTGACAGACCCCTCTGTCAACCTCCCTATGGATTATGGATTCGGCATTATGTTAATTCACCCTGTGCCCATTATAGGTACAGGGTGCAAATCCAACAGTACTGGAGGGGTTAACTTCAGTTTTGAGTAACTGTTAGTTTTGAGTAACTGTATTGTCTAAGACAGTTGTTGTTAGCAGTTGTAGTTGTTGCACCAGTTTTTAAGCAGTGGCTAGAAGCAAAATAAATAGCTGATTTAGACTTAAACTTGGACTGAATTATTTAGACGACATTTTTAAGATGAGGATGTCTCTGCCTAATTAAAAGATATTGCGGATCCTACTGCCTCTCTGCTACACATAGGTTCTCAGATAAATGGGGAGATTTTGCAGAATATATAAAATTTTAGGCAGAAGAACCATTTTAAACTATGCTATTCTTCCATATATTGATAAAAGAAGATTTTGCCAGTTTTTCATGTGAGTAGTGATTTGTGCCAAAATGGGAGGAATGTTCAATGAGTACCAGTTTTAGGGATCGGCCGAAACCATAATCCCGAGATATCTAAATGCTTCTGTAACTATCTTAAAGGGAATTTTTATCATGGAGTTCTTTGTTTTTTTCAGCCATAATAATTCAGATTTTAAGTAATTAACTTTATATCCAGAGAATTGGCCAAAGAGATTAATTATACTCATAAGCTTTGGTATATTTGAATGAGTGTTAGCCATATATATTAATATGTCGTCGGCATTGAGTGCCAGTTTCGCCTCTTTATTTTTAATCTTTATGCCTTCAATATGTTTCCTAACTTTAATAGCAAAGGGTTCAATTGCGAGGTCAAATAATAATGGCGAGAGAGGACAACCTTGCCGCGTGCCTCTATCTACTTTAATTGTTTTGAATCTGCCCCATTAACTATTAAACCAGTGAAGGATTGAGCACATAGTTTCTTAATTAGTCTTGGAAAATTGTTATTAAATCCAAAACGATGTAGCGTGTTCAGTATATGATCATGGTTCACGCTATCAAACACTTTTTCAGCGTTGATAGCTATCACCCCTGTGTCAGATTGGTCATCCAGCACTTGATTACCAGAGTTTTTAAAATAATCGATGAGTAATAATAATTGTCTTATCCTGGCTGATGAGTTACGATTATGGAGAAACCCAGCTTGATCTTTATGGATAATCTCTGATAGTCCTTCTTGCAACTTTTTAGCTAAGATAGATGTAAATATTTTGTAATCCGTATTTAAAAGGGCTATAGGCCTATATGACTCTTTTTTGCTGGGGTCTTTCCCTGGTTTAAGTATAAGGATTGTTTGAGATATCGCAAAGTTGCGAGAGATTGACAGATTATCTATATAATATAGATTGAAGAGTTTTGTCAGGTGGGGAACAAGAGTGGGAGCCAGATTTTTAAATAGTTCATTTGGCAGTGCGTCCGGGCCTGAGGCTTTTGCTAGCTTAAGCAATTGAATAGCTTGGTTAACTTCAGATTCTGAAATCTCAAAGTTTAAGATTGATTCAGTGCTGTTGTGTGATAATAGAATATCTTCCCAAAATTCATCATATGATTTGGCCCCAGAGGGGGTAAAGAATATATTGTTTTTAAAAGTGATAAAAAGAATTAGAGATTTCCTCATAGGAGGTGAGTGTCTTTCCTTCTTCTTGTATAGAGTCGATTATTGAGGACTGTCTGCAGTTTCTCACTAACTTAGATAATAGTTTACCTGATTTATTGCCATATTAACTTTGCTTGATATTTTAATTATGCATGGGAAGTAGAAGAGATAAATAGAGTGTCCCGTTCATTCTTTGCCTTTAAATATTCTATTATAGGCGTTTGATACAGCCGCTGTCACCTCTCTTTCTTTCTGTCTCGCATTTTTTTAAGCTTGGCCACATACGCAATTATATCCCCCTTATCACTGCCTTCGCACTTTCCCAAATTATGGAAAAATTAGGCACTGAGCCACTATTAAATTGGAAATATTCATCAAATTTAGTTTTTAGCCAATTGTTAAATTTGGGCTTTGTACTCAAGTATTTTGTATAAAAGAAGCGAGCTGTTCTTGTATAAATATTTTTACTTGGGATGTCTAACATTATGGGAGCATAATCCGAAATACAGATTTCGGTGATTAATGCTTTTGCTCCGATTTTATGTAAACTCTCGCTAGTCAACATAAGATCAATCCAAGAGAATGATTTGAAAGATTTAGAATAACGTATAATTTTTATTATCCGGATTTTGTAGTCTCCATATATCTCTAACTGCTAAGTTGTGAAAGATAAAATTGAACAGTTTTGCTTCAAGGTTATCTTTTTTGTTTTTTTTAAGAGAGTGACCTTGTCTCAATCTATCTATTGGAAACCGGGGAGCCATTTTGAAGTCACCTGCTAGAATTATGTGCCCCTCTGCCACCTGCAAAATTTTGGCCTGAAGAGAGTCACAAAATTCTAAGTCGATTACATTGGGAGCATAAAGATTACATATAGTGTAAATTGAATCTGTGATTTTTAATTTTAGAATTAGAAATCTACTTTCGGGGTCAAGTATTGTTAATAATTTGACATAAGTTAATTTTTTCCCCAATAATATTGCCACACCTTTTTTCCTGTTAGGAGTTGGAGTAAAAATGACCTCTGTTACCCAAGAAGATTTCAAATTAATAGATTCTTCAGCATTTAAATGTGTTTCTTGTAGCATAGCGATAGTTGTGTTTAGTTTACGAAAGTTAGTTAAAATCATTTTTCGTTTTATTGGAGAGGTAATCCCCCCTACATTCCACAAAGTAAATCTAATATTTGTGTTCATTATTCCTTATATTACGAGTAGGAAGAGCCAGGGGGTATGAGAGGGGAGAGAAGAGGGGAGAGAGGGAGAGGAGAGAAAAAAAAAGGGGGAATAATAATGAAAACCATCTCCCCTCTCAAACTAGGGGGGGGGGGGGGGAGAAAAAAAAGAGTAGTAGGAGCATTCCTGTCTGTTTTATCATAAAAAAAATTAGACTCATATAGTATTTTTGTTTTTACTTAAAGGGCCACTGTAAGTAAATATTTTCTATGCCTGTTACTAACTAACTACCCCAAATACGCTTTTTATCAATAGCATTTCATTAACATATCTCTACCGTATATCAGAAATCTTGTCTGCAAATGTAATTGTTTTCCAAACCCACTCTGTGGGTATCCTTTGCTCTGTACCAATCCGTTTACAATACCTAGGTTTCAAAATGGCGCTTTAAACACAAAGTTATTGGTTTAAGTATTTTGAACATGCAGTGCTGAAAATAGTGGGCAGGATAACGTGACATAATCGGCGAATAAAAGATATAACTTTTAGAACGTTATGAAACTTTGTGTTGGAGAAAATATAGGTCAGTAGGTTTTAATTAATGTTTATAAACTTTAATATGTTAGTTGTTTAGCTTAAAAATTATAACAGAAAGCAATCCTTTAATGTCACTTGGGCCTATATTCAGCTAATTTTTCTTCAGCTTCTTTTACTGAGTCAAAAAGAAAAGTTTTCCCATCAAGGGTAAGTTTGAAGGATGGTGACGTGATAAATTTATCCATAAAAAGTGGAAGTGAAAAATAGCTTGTAAATCAATCAGGTGATATGAGGGGAATAAGGTGAAGAGAGGAAGTGTTTACGTGAGGAAGAAAATTGGGGGAGGGGCAAAAAAAGAAAAAAGTGGGGAAGGGGAATTTACTTATTTTTCAGTGATGGAATTTCTTCCATGCTTCTGTGAGGACATAAGACTAGAATATGGCAAACAATAATCACAGGTTATACCAATAGTTTCCACAGCAGAGCCAACTTAAATTGTACCTCTATTAAAGTTCAAGACAAAGAGAAAGAAAGGGTGCCTCTTATTTATGGGTATTCTGTTAACTGCGCCACAAGAATAGTTTCTTACGATAATCAAATTGTATGCCAATAACAGTTTAGAGGATTTAGAGGAACTAGGATAAGGTAAATCTATTACATCTCTGTTTACACACAAGTTCAACCATAAAATTCACTTAGTGACATAAGATTACAATTCAATTTTGATCCTTATCCCTACTAGGAGTGAAGACATTTATCATTTTATTGATCTTATCTGACACTTAAATAATATCTCATTAGGAATCAGAATTTTAAGAGAGTCTGATTTGCTAAACCAGCCGCATTTACTCAATCATTAAATATGTTAAAAAAAACATCTGGGAGGTTATACTATTCTGTTTTTCTCAAGCACTTTTTAAGTTAGTGTATTATAAATATAGACATTGTAATATAATTATAAGTAACATTACCTTTCAATTTGTCAGAGTTAGTTTGTACTAATCTCAAACTTTTAGGGCAGGGATTTTTAGTAAAATTTAGGATAGGCTTTTTCTATGAGAGAAAGAAGTTAATAACTAACCTAGCAAGCATTCCCTTTTATTCTCCTTGGTTTTACATGATATAGTAACAGTATACCCTAGGATTGAGAATTATAATTAGGCATCAAATTTAAGAAATAATTTCACGCTGTTATGCAGAGCTGTTTAACACAGAAGAAACAGTTTTAAACTTAAAAGTAGCGCGCTAAATACTACAACTTTCTTGTATTTCACAGCATATTAAGTGGTTCTAAAAAGAAGAAAACAGACTTTCTCTTTGACTGTACAGTGCATATAAAGTTCATGGAACATTCATCCAGTCAGGGATTTTTTCATTAAACATTGAATTCCTTACTGTGTATTTTTATTATCTCCAAGTTGTTAAACTGTGATCTCTTGTGACTTATTAACAAAGTACCTTTTAGTGCCTTGGCATTGATACAGCTGAAGACAATGTTACTTTTTTTTTTTTCTTTCCTTTTCCCCTTCTCTGCCTCCTCTCTCTCTGCGGTTCTCCTTATTTATATGAATGCAATAAGAGAAAAGGATAGAAGGCTTTAATTCTCTGTAACCAGACCTGGATTTTCTTTATTTTAGCCCAGGGTTTATTTGATATATACTTTGTGTCTCTTGTGTTGTTTTGTTAGGTAATCCATTTATCAAGGACCCTGTGTCAACTAGCTTTTATTTTTACAGCCTGAACACTTTCACTGCGGTAACCTTCCCCTTAGCTCACGGGAGGTAAAAAGCAAAGTAGAACACATCTGAAGGACCCTCTCACACTGCTTGCCCGTGTCAATCAGATGTTCATCGACGAAGCTCCCGGCTCAGCCACAAGTTGGTTCAGGAATACCAGGGACAGGCCTCCAAGTGCATGGCTCCGCGTCCCTCAATCGTGTCTCCAGCACCCATCAAACTCACCTCCTCTCACGCAGCAGCAGTGGGAGGGGAGGGAGAGGGGCCAAGCAAAACAGCCTCGACACAGCAAGCACGCCTCCAGAGAACGATCCCTCGGACCTCCGCCAGCCCAGACCAGGGCTCACCTACTCCCACACAGCACCGGTGGGGGAGGAGGTCAGGGGCAAGAATGTAAGCTTAGGGGCCAGCCAGTTTTTGGTTCAGCACCTGGGTAGCAATTGCTGATTGGTGTTTAAATGTAGCCACCAATCAACTAGCGCTACCCAGGTGCTAAAACCCAAAATGGGCCAGCTCCTAAGCTTATATTCTTGCTTTTTCAAATAAAGATGCATCAGTGAAAATACAAATAGGGGGTGTGGCGAAAGTCAATATGTGCTAAGAGACTCTGGCCCCTAGTTATCAATGCAAAACAGAATGAGAAGCAGTCTGCCAGGAACAAACAGCAGCATCAATAGCTTGTTCTATGGCCCGGTTACCACCTGGTAGTAGCTTCTTTCTGCCCAATTGTGCTTTTCACAGAGGAAAACTTTCCTGTAGTATATCAGTCTGATCCCGCTGACATGGTCAGTCCAGCCCCGAAATACCAGGCAATTCTCCTCTGAACAAGGAACATGACAACCCCAGACGATCGTTTCGGCCTCCTTTGGGCCTCGTCAGTGAGGTGCAGCCATATCCCTCTAAGCACATTGGGCAAGGAGTCCACGTCTGGTTTCCCCCATCACCCTTAGGGAGACTATCCCCAGGGTCATATTTACATATGCAAAACAGAATGAGAAGCAGTCTGCCAGGAACGAACAGCAGCATCAATAGCTTGTTCTATGGCCCGGTTACCACCTGGTAGTAGCTTCTTTCTGCCCAGACGTGGACTCCTTGCTCAGTGTGCTTAGAGGAATATAGCTACACCTCACTGACGAGGCCCAATGAAGGCCAAAACGATCGTCTGGGGTTGCTGTGTTCCTTGTTCAGAGAGGAATTGCCTGGTATTTCGGTGCTGGACTGACCGTAATAGGCGGGATCAGACTGATATACTACAGGAAAGTTCTACTCTGTGAAAAGCATTACTGGGCTAAAAAGTTGCACCCAGGTGGTAAATCGCCATAGAACAGGCTAACAATGTTATTGAGCCAGTTGTTTGTTCCTGTGAGTGCACTTCTCTCTGTATGTATTTAGTCTCCCTATGGGAAAAAGGGGCAACCAGACGTGGACTCCTTGCTCAGTGTGCTTAGAGGAATATAGCTACACCTCACTGACGAGGCCCAATGAAGGCCGAAACGATCGTCTGGGGTTGCTGTGTTCCTTGTTCAGAGAGGAATTGCCTGGTATTTCGGCGCTGGACTGACCGTAATAGGCGGGATCAGACTGATATACTACAGGAAAGTTCTACTCTGTGAAAAGCATTACTGGGCTAAAAAGTTGCACCCAGGTGGTAAATCGCCATAGAACAGGCTAACAATGTTATTGAGCCATTTGCATACAAAGAGAGAAGCGCTCTACCAGGAACGAACAACAGCTCAGTGGCTTGTTCTATGGCGATTTACCACCCGGAAGCAGCCTCTTTTAGACCAGTGTGCTTTTCACAGAAAAAAACTTTCCTGAAGTATATCAGTCTGATCCCGCCAAGTAAGGTCAGTCCAGCCCCGAAATACCAGGCAATTCTCCTCTGAACAAGGAACATGACAACCCCAGACGATCGTTTCGGCCTCCTATGGGCCTCGTCAGTGAGGTGCAGCCACATTCCTCTAAGCACACTGGGCAAGGAGTCCACGTCTGGTTTCCCCCATCACCCATAGGGAGACTTCCCCAGGGTCATAATAATTTGCATACAAAGAGAGAAGCGCTCTACCAGGAACGAACAACAGCTCAGTGGCTTGTTCTATGGCGATTTACCACCCGGAAGCAGCCTCTTTTAGACCAGTGTGCTTTTCACAGAAAAAAACTTTCCTGAAGTATATCAGTCTGATCCCGCCAAGTAAGGTCAGTCCAGCCCCGAAATACCAGGCAATTCTCCTCTGAACAAGGAACATGACAACCCCAGACGATCGTTTCGGCCTCCTATGGGCCTCGTCAGTGAGGTGCAGCCACATTCCTCTAAGCACACTGGGCAAGGAGTCCACGTCTGGTTTCCCCCATCACCCATAGGGAGACTTCCCCAGGGTCATAATAATTTGCATACAAAGAGAGAAGCGCTCTACCAGGAACGAACAACAGCTCAGTGGCTTGTTCTATGGCGATTTACCACCCGGAAGCAGCCTCTTTTAGACCAGTGTGCTTTTCACAGAAAAAAACTTTCCTGAAGTATATCAGTCTGATCCCGCCAAGTAAGGTCAGTCCAGCCCCGAAATACCAGGCAATTCTCCTCTGAACAAGGAACATGACAACCCCAGACGATCGTTTCGGCCTCCTATGGGCCTCGTCAGTGAGGTGCAGCCACATTCCTCTAAGCACACTGGGCAAGGAGTCCACGTCTGGTTTCCCCCATCACCCATAGGGAGACTTCCCCAGGGTCATAATAATTTGCATACAAAGAGAGAAGCGCTCTACCAGGAACGAACAACAGCTCAGTGGCTTGTTCTATGGCGATTTACCACCCGGAAGCAGCCTCTTTTAGACCAGTGTGCTTTTCACAGAAAAAAACTTTCCTGAAGTATATCAGTCTGATCCCGCCAAGTAAGGTCAGTCCAGCCCCGAAATACCAGGCAATTCTCCTCTGAACAAGGAACATGACAACCCCAGACGATCGTTTCGGCCTCCTATGGGCCTCGTCAGTGAGGTGCAGCCACATTCCTCTAAGCACACTGGGCAAGGAGTCCACGTCTGGTTTCCCCCATCACCCATAGGGAGACTTCCCCAGGGTCATAATAATTTGCATACAAAGAGAGAAGCGCTCTACCAGGAACGAACAACAGCTCAGTGGCTTGTTCTATGGCGATTTACCACCCGGAAGCAGCCTCTTTTAGACCAGTGTGCTTTTCACAGAAAAAAACTTTCCTGAAGTATATCAGTCTGATCCCGCCAAGTAAGGTCAGTCCAGCCCCGAAATACCAGGCAATTCTCCTCTGAACAAGGAACATGACAACCCCAGACGATCGTTTCGGCCTCCTATGGGCCTCGTCAGTGAGGTGCAGCCACATTCCTCTAAGCACACTGGGCAAGGAGTCCACGTCTGGTTTCCCCCATCACCCATAGGGAGACTTC
Source organism: Bombina bombina (assembly GCF_027579735.1). Lineage (NCBI taxonomy): Eukaryota > Metazoa > Chordata > Amphibia > Anura > Bombinatoridae > Bombina > Bombina bombina. Next base: position 538,419,783 of record NC_069505.1, on the reverse strand, counting down.
CCCAGGGTCATAATAATTTGCATACAAAGAGAGAAGCGCTCTACCAGGAACGAACAACAGCTCAGTGGCTTGTTCTATGGCGATTTACCACCCGGAAGCAGCCTCTTTTAGACCAGTGTGCTTTTCACAGAAAAAAACTTTCCTGAAGTATATCAGTCTGATCCCGCCAAGTAAGGTCAGTCCAGCCCCGAAATACCAGGCAATTCTCCTCTGAACAAGGAACATGACAACCCCAGACGATCGTTTCGGCCTCCTATGGGCCTCGTCAGTGAGGTGCAGCCACATTCCTCTAAGCACACTGGGCAAGGAGTCCACGTCTGGTTTCCCCCATCACCCACTGACGAGGCCCATAGAAGGCCGAAACGATCGTCTGGGGTTGTCATGTTCCTTGTTCAGAGGAGAATTGCCTGGTATTTCGGGGCTGGACTGACCTTACTTGGCGGGATCAGACTGATATACTTCAGGAAAGTTTTCTTCTGTGAAAAGCACACTGGTCTAAAAGAGGCTGCTTCCGGGTGGTAAATCGCCATAGAACAAGCCACTGAGCTGTTGTTCGTTCCTGGTAGAGCGCTTCTCTATTTGTATGCAAATTATTATGACCCTGGGGAAGTCTCCCTATGGGTGATGGGGGAAACCAGACGTGGACTCCTTGCCCAGTGTGCTTAGAGGAATGTGGCTGCACCTCACTGACGAGGCCCATAGAAGGCCGAAACGATCGTCTGGGGTTGTCATGTTCCTTGTTCAGAGGAGAATTGCCTGGTATTTCGGGGCTGGACTGACCTTACTTGGCGGGATCAGACTGATATACTTCAGGAAAGTTTTCTTCTGTGAAAAGCACACTGGTCTAAAAGAGGCTGCTTCCGGGTGGTAAATCGCCATAGAACAAGCCACTGAGCTGTTGTTCGTTCCTGGTAGAGCGCTTCTCTATTTGTATGCAAATTATTATGACCCTGGGGAAGTCTCCCTATGGGTGATGGGGGAAACCAGACGTGGACTCCTTGCCCAGTGTGCTTAGAGGAATGTGGCTGCACCTCACTGACGAGGCCCATAGAAGGCCGAAACGATCGTCTGGGGTTGTCATGTTCCTTGTTCAGAGGAGAATTGCCTGGTATTTCGGGGCTGGACTGACCTTACTTGGCGGGATCAGACTGATATACTTCAGGAAAGTTTTCTTCTGTGAAAAGCACACTGGTCTAAAAGAGGCTGCTTCCGGGTGGTAAATCGCCATAGAACAAGCCACTGAGCTGTTGTTCGTTCCTGGTAGAGCGCTTCTCTCTTTGTATGCAAATTATTATGACCCTGGGGAAGTCTCCCTATGGGTGATGGGGGAAACCAGACGTGGACTCCTTGCCCAGTGTGCTTAGAGGAATGTGGCTGCACCTCACTGACGAGGCCCATAGAAGGCCGAAACGATCGTCTGGGGTTGTCATGTTCCTTGTTCAGAGGAGAATTGCCTGGTATTTCGGGGCTGGACTGACCTTACTTGGCGGGATCAGACTGATATACTTCAGGAAAGTTTTCTTCTGTGAAAAGCACACTGGTCTAAAAGAGGCTGCTTCCGGGTGGTAAATCGCCATAGAACAAGCCACTGAGCTGTTGTTCGTTCCTGGTAGAGCGCTTCTCTATTTGTATGCAAATTATTATGACCCTGGGGAAGTCTCCCTATGGGTGATGGGGGAAACCAGACGTGGACTCCTTGCCCAGTGTGCTTAGAGGAATGTGGCTGCACCTCACTGACGAGGCCCATAGAAGGCCGAAACGATCGTCTGGGGTTGTCATGTTCCTTGTTCAGAGGAGAATTGCCTGGTATTTCGGGGCTGGACTGACCTTACTTGGCGGGATCAGACTGATATACTTCAGGAAAGTTTTCTTCTGTGAAAAGCACACTGGTCTAAAAGAGGCTGCTTCCGGGTGGTAAATCGCCATAGAACAAGCCACTGAGCTGTTGTTCGTTCCTGGTAGAGCGCTTCTCTATTTGTATGCAAATTATTATGACCCTGGGGAAGTCTCCCTATGGGTGATGGGGGAAACCAGACGTGGACTCCTTGCCCAGTGTGCTTAGAGGAATGTGGCTGCACCTCACTGACGAGGCCCATAGAAGGCCGAAACGATCGTCTGGGGTTGTCATGTTCCTTGTTCAGAGGAGAATTGCCTGGTATTTCGGGGCTGGACTGACCTTACTTGGCGGGATCAGACTGATATACTTCAGGAAAGTTTTCTTCTGTGAAAAGCACACTGGTCTAAAAGAGGCTGCTTCCGGGTGGTAAATCGCCATAGAACAAGCCACTGAGCTGTTGTTCGTTCCTGGTAGAGCGCTTCTCTATTTGTATGCAAATTATTATGACCCTGGGGAAGTCTCCCTATGGGTGATGGGGGAAACCAGACGTGGACTCCTTGCCCAGTGTGCTTAGAGGAATGTGGCTGCACCTCACTGACGAGGCCCATAGAAGGCCGAAACGATCGTCTGGGGTTGTCATGTTCCTTGTTCAGAGGAGAATTGCCTGGTATTTCGGGGCTGGACTGACCTTACTTGGCGGGATCAGACTGATATACTTCAGGAAAGTTTTCTTCTGTGAAAAGCACACTGGTCTAAAAGAGGCTGCTTCCGGGTGGTAAATCGCCATAGAACAAGCCACTGAGCTGTTGTTCGTTCCTGGTAGAGCGCTTCTCTATTTGTATGCAAATTATTATGACCCTGGGGAAGTCTCCCTATGGGTGATGGGGGAAACCAGACGTGGACTCCTTGCCCAGTGTGCTTAGAGGAATGTGGCTGCACCTCACTGACGAGGCCCATAGAAGGCCGAAACGATCGTCTGGGGTTGTCATGTTCCTTGTTCAGAGGAGAATTGCCTGGTATTTCGGGGCTGGACTGACCTTACTTGGCGGGATCAGACTGATATACTTCAGGAAAGTTTTCTTCTGTGAAAAGCACACTGGTCTAAAAGAGGCTGCTTCCGGGTGGTAAATCGCCATAGAACAAGCCACTGAGCTGTTGTTCGTTCCTGGTAGTGCGCTTCTCTATTTGTATGCAAATTATTATGACCCTGGGGAAGTCTCCCTATGGGTGATGGGGGAAACCAGACGTGGACTCCTTGCCCAGTGTGCTTAGAGGAATGTGGCTGCACCTCACTGACGAGGCCCATAGAAGGCCGAAACGATCGTCTGGGGTTGTCATGTTCCTTGTTCAGAGGAGAATTGCCTGGTATTTCGGGGCTGGACTGACCTTACTTGGCGGGATCAGACTGATATACTTCAGGAAAGTTTTCTTCTGTGAAAAGCACACTGGTCTAAAAGAGGCTGCTTCCGGGTGGTAAATCGCCATAGAACAAGCCACTGAGCTGTTGTTCGTTCCTGGTAGAGCGCTTCTCTATTTGTATGCAAATTATTATGACCCTGGGGAAGTCTCCCTATGGGTGATGGGGGAAACCAGACGTGGACTCCTTGCCCAGTGTGCTTAGAGGAATGTGGCTGCACCTCACTGACGAGGCCCATAGAAGGCCGAAACGATCGTCTGGGGTTGTCATGTTCCTTGTTCAGAGGAGAATTGCCTGGTATTTCGGGGCTGGACTGACCTTACTTGGCGGGATCAGACTGATATACTTCAGGAAAGTTTTCTTCTGTGAAAAGCACACTGGTCTAAAAGAGGCTGCTTCCGGGTGGTAAATCGCCATAGAACAAGCCACTGAGCTGTTGTTCGTTCCTGGTAGAGCGCTTCTCTATTTGTATGCAAATTATTATGACCCTGGGGAAGTCTCCCTATGGGTGATGGGGGAAACCAGACGTGGACTCCTTGCCCAGTGTGCTTAGAGGAATGTGGCTGCACCTCACTGACGAGGCCCATAGAAGGCCGAAACGATCGTCTGGGGTTGTCATGTTCCTTGTTCAGAGGAGAATTGCCTGGTATTTCGGGGCTGGACTGACCTTACTTGGCGGGATCAGACTGATATACTTCAGGAAAGTTTTCTTCTGTGAAAAGCACACTGGTCTAAAAGAGGCTGCTTCCGGGTGGTAAATCGCCATAGAACAAGCCACTGAGCTGTTGTTCGTTCCTGGTAGAGCGCTTCTCTATTTGTATGCAAAATGTTATTGAGCCAGTTGTTCGTTCCTGTGAGTGCACTTCTCTCTGTATGTCCCTATTTATCAAGCCGTCAACCTCAAATACGCTGGAATTCCGCAGCGTATTTGTGGCGAGGCTGATTCGCCTTAGTTATCAAGCCCTGCTGCCCGGCAAAAGTAGAATTTTGTGACAAGCTTCGATCCGCCGGACTCAGTCCGTCACAGATTGATTCTTACGTCACTCCAGATGTTCCGCACACAAGTTCGGTACAATCAATTAGATTGAGCTTGCATTCTATTGGCTGTTCCGATCAGCCAATAGAATGCAAGCTCAATCTGATTGGCTGATTGGATCAGCCAATCATATTGAACTTCAATCTGATTGGCTGATTCAATCAGCCAATCAGATTTTTCCTACATTAATTCCGATAGGCTGATAGGATTCTATCAGCCAATCGGAATTTGAGGGATGCCATCTTGGATGACGTCACTTAAAGGAACCGTCATTCGTCGGGAAGTCATCGGTGGAAGAAGATGGCTCCGCGTCGGCTCGTCTGAAGATGGCTCCGCTCTGGATGGATGAAGATTGAAGACGCCACCTTGATAATGACTTCAATCGGATGGAAGACTTCTTCAGTGCCCCTTGGATGATGACTTCAATCGGATGGAAGACTTCTTCAGCGCCCATTGGATGATGACTTCATCCGCTGCAGATGTTCCATCGGTGGTCGGCTGGCTGAAGACGGCTAAAGGTAGGATGATCTTCAGGGGGGTAGTGTTAGGTTTATTTAAGGGGGGTTTGGGTTAGAGTAGGGGTGTGTGGGTGGTGGGTTTTAATGTTGGGGGGTTGTATTTTTTTTTTACAGGCAAAAGAGCTGAATAATTTGGGGCATGCCCCGCAAAAGGCCCTTTTAAGGGCTGGTAAGGTAATAGAGCTGTTAACTTTCATAATTTAGAATAGGGTAGGGCATTTTTTTATTTTGGGGGGCTTTGTTATTTTATTAGGGGGCTTAGATTAGGTGTAAGTAGCTTAAAATTGTTGTAATATTTTTGAAATGTTTGTAACTTTTTATTTTTTATTTTTTGTAACTTAGTTTTTTTATTTTTTGTACTTTAGTTAGTTTATTTAATTGTATTTAATTGTAGTTATTTGTAGCTAATTTATTTAATTAATTTAATGATATTGTAGTGTTTAATTGTAACTTAGGTTAGGATTTATTTTACAGGTAATTTTGTATTTCTTTTAGCTAGGTAGTTATTAAATATTTAATAACTATTTAATAACTATTCTAACTAGCTAAAATAAATACAAAGTTACCTGTAAAATAAATATAAATCCTAAAATAGCTGCAATGTAATTATTAGTAATATTGTAGCTATATTAGGGTTTATTTTAAAGGTAAGTATTTAGTTTTAAATAGGATTAATTTAGTTAATAAGAGTTATAATATTTATATGTATTTAATTCATATTTAAGTTAGGGGGGTGTTAGGGTTAGGGTTATACTTAGGTTTAGGGGTTTTTAATTTTATTTTAGTGGCAGCGGTCTAGGGGGGGCAGGATAGGGGTTAATAAATTTATTATAGGTGGCAACGGTGTAAGGGGGGCAGATTAGGGGTTAATAAGTTTAATATAGGTGGTGACGGGGTCCGGGAGCGGCGGTTTAGGGGTTAAACAATTTATTTAGTTGCGGCGGGGTCTGGGATCGGCATGATAGGGGTTCAAAAATTATTATAGGTGGCGGCGGTATAGGTGGTGCAGGATAGGGTTTACTAGGTATAATGTAGGTGGCGGTTGGCTCCGGGAGCAGCAGATTAGGGGTTAATATATTTATTATAGTTGCGGCGGGGTCTAGGAGCGGCGTTTTAGGGGTTAATACCTTTATTTAGTTGCGGGGGGCTCTGGGGGCACCAGTATAGGGGGTGGAACAGTGTAGTTTAGTGTGGGTGCTTAGTTACAGCTTATCAATAAAGCTGTAGAAAAGCCTAAGAGCAGCGAGATCGGATGAGGGATAACTATCACAGTCCGCTGCTCATCACCCCGTACTTGGTGTGCGGCTTTTTCACAGCTTTTTTTATAACTTTGGCGAGATTATTCATGTCCGCAGCGGCAATGGTAGGCGAGCTTAGGTGGGTGTATTGGGCCGGCGAAGGCAGGTAAGTAGACACGTTGATAACTAGGCCTCTCTGAGTGATGCATTTTGAATCTCCATTACAGCATAAAGTCAGCTTTTTTTATACTAATTCAGGACTCTATTGTAACTGCTGCTGTGCCCTATAAAACTGTATTTCATGCTTTAAACCTCCAATAAAACAAAAGGCTATGCCACCTCCTATACAAACTATTAAAGACCATTTTCAGTTCTTGCACCATAAAGATTTTGTAAACTTAGATGATGAAATGTCAGAGACACATTCATCTTCAAGATCTGAACAGATAAAGTACAAAAACTTATACCTTTACAGATTAAGGCCTAGATTTAGAGTTGGGCGGTAGCCGTCAAAACCAGCGTTAGAGGCTCCTAACGCTGGTTTTTACCGCCCTCTGGTATTTGGAGTCAGTCATTAAAGGGTCTAACGCTCACTTTTCAGCCGCAAATTTTCCATACTGCAGATCCCCTTACGTCATTTGCGTATCCTATCTTTTCAATGGGATCTTTCTAACTCCGGTATTTAGAGTCGTGGCTGAAGTGAGCGTTAGAAATCTAACGACAAAACTCCAGCCGCAGAAAAAAGTCAGTAGTTAAGAGCTTTCTGGGCTAACGCCGGTTTATAAAGCTCTTAACTACTGTGCTCTAAAGTACACTAACACCCATAAACTACCTATACACCCCTAAACCGAGGTCCCCCCACATCGCCGCAACTCGATTAAATTTTTTTAACCCCTAATCTGCTGACCGCCACCTATGTTATACTTATGTACCCCTAATCTGCTGCCCCTAACACCGCCGACCCCTATATTATATTTATTAACCCCTAACCTGCCCCCCACAAAGTCGCCGCCAGCTACCTACAATAATTAACCCCTAATCTGCTGACCGCAAAGCGCCGCTACTTACGTTATCCTTATGTAGCCCTAATCTGCTGCCCCTAACACCGCCGACCCCTATATTATATTTATTATCCCCTAATCTGCCCCCCTCAACGTCGCCTCCACCTGCCTACACTTATTAACCCCTAATCTGCCGAGCGGATCTCACCACTACTATAATAAAGTTATTAACCCCTAATCCGCCTCACTCCCGCCTCAATAACCCTATAATAAATAGTATTAACCCCTAATCTGCCCTCCCTAACATCGCCGACACCTAACTTCAAACATTAACCCCTAATCTGTTGACTGGAGCTCACCGCTATTCTAATAAATGTATTAACCCCTAAAGCTAAGTCTAACCCTAACACTAACACCCCCTAAGTTAAATATAATTTAAATCTAACAAAATAAATTAACTCTTATTAAATAAATTATTCCTATTTAAAGCTAAATACTTACCTGTAAAATAAATCCTAATATAGCTACAATATAAATTATAATTATATTATAGCTTTTTTAGGATTTATATTTATTTTACAGGTAACTTTGTATTTATTTTAACCAGGTACAATAGCTATTAAATAGTTAAGAACTATTTAATAGTTACCTAGTTAAAATAATTACAAATTTACCTGTAAAATAAATCCTAACCTAAGTTACAATTAAACCTAACACTACACTATCAATAAATTAATTAAATAAAATACCTACAATTACCTACAATTAAACCTAACACTACACTATCAATAAATTAAATACAATATCTACAAATAAATACAATGAAATAAACTAACTAAAGTACAAAAAATGAAAAAATATTTACAAACATCAGAAAAATATTACAACAATTTTAAACTAATTACACCTACTCTAAGCCCCCTAATAAAATAACAAAGACCCCCCAAAATAAAAAAAATGCCCTACCCTATTCTAAATTACAAAAGTTCAAAGCTCTTTTACCTTACCAGCCCTGAACAGGGCCCTTTGCGGGGCATGCCCCAAAGAATTCAGCTCCTACATACAATACCCCCCCAACATTACAACCCACCACCCAAATACCCCTAATCTAACCCAACCCCCCCTTAAATAAACCTAACACTAAGCCCCTGAAGATCTTCCAACCTTGTCTTCACCTCACCGGGTTCACCGATCGATCCAGAAGAGCTCCTCCGATGTCTTGATCCAAGCCCAAGCGGGGGGCTGAAGATGTCCATGATCCGGCTGAAGTCTTCATCCAAGCGGGAGCTGAAGAGGTCAATGATCTGGCTGAAGTCTTCATCCAAGCGGGAGCTGAAGAGGTCCATGATCCGGCTGAAGTTTTCTATCAATGGCATCTTCAATCTTCTTTCTTCCGGATCCATGTTCATCCCGCCCATGCGGAACATCCATCTTCACCGACGACTTCCCGACGAATGACGGTTCCTTTAAGGGACGTCATCCAAGATGGCGTCCCTCGAATTCCGATTGGCTGATAGGATTCTATCAGCCAATCGGAATTAAGGTAGGAAAATTCTGATTGGCTGATGGAATCAATATATATATAAATTATTGCATATATAGTTACAAAAAAGTAATAGGACATTGTCACAATTGCTACAATCATAAAAAAATTGGGATTATCTTAAACGGAATTTAAAACTAAAGAAATCTGTTACTATTGGTAAAGTTTCAATAATGATAAAAGTGGTGATAATCCTCTTAACTGTCATTCACTGTTATTATAACCAGGAGTAACAGAGCATAGTAGGTAAAAACATATCATTAGCTATTAACCGAATGTTTGTCTTCAACAAACACATGTCTGCGTATTGATTAGCAACCTTCAAGAGAACAAGTACATTGTGATACTACTGCATCGTCAATGAAGCATTGAATAATCCCACATCACCGACGAGACATATGTTGCCCAGTCATTTTCGTAGTAAAATTTCTCTGAAATCCTTTCAGGTAGAAAGCTGGCGCTAAGCTTATGTTATATAATTCTGCACTATGTGCAGAATTATATAACATTATTTTGTGGGTTTACAGGCCCTTTAAGTGGGTGTGACTCTGTGACAGAGGAGGAGTCTCAGGCCCAAAGGCAACCATTAAACCCTTTATTGTTCATTAACCAAAGTGTATAGATTATATACATATAAATAGTGTGTGTGTATAAAGCAATATTAATTGTTTGAGAGGTGAAAGTCTTGGTGAGTTACCACACTTTTTTTGTAGGACTTGACCCCTGCATATATTGCATACAAAAACATAAAATACACTTTGAAGTGCTTCTAAAAACATATAATATATACAAAATTTCAAGGTGGATCCCACACTCACTACTCCAACACAGCTTCCTGGGTGCACTTAAAACAGTAATATGCCAAGTAGAATAAGAAAGGCACTCTCCGTATTTCATCAATACGATTTTACTAAGATGAACATTTTTGGGGTTGCCCCCGTCCTCAGACCAGGTCTGAGGACGGGGGAAACCCCGAAAACGTTCATCTTAGTAAAATTGTATTGATGAAATACGGAGAGTGCCTTTCTTATTCTACTCGGTATATATATATATATATATATATATATATATATAATAGGACATTGTCACAATTGCTACAATCATAAAAAAATTGGGATTATCTTAAACGGAATTTAAAACTAAAGAAATCTGTTACTATTGGTAAAGTTTCAATAATGATAAAAGTGGTGATAATCCTCTTAACTGTCATTCACTGTTATTATAACCAGGAGTAACAGAGCATAGTAGGTAAAAACATATCATTAGCTATTAACCGAATGTTTGACTTCAACAAACACATGTCTGCGTATTGATTAGCAGCCTTCAAGAGAACAAGTACATTGTGATACTACTGCATCGTCAATGAAGCATTGAATAATCCCACATCACCGACGAGACATATGTTGCCCAGTACATTCGTTGCGTACATACACGTTATTTGCAAATCTTTAGGTTTTACTCATCTACTTATCTACAATACCAAGAATAAAATTAGGCCAATAATACAATGTATTCTTTTATAATATATATATATATATATATATATATATTTATAATTTGAGGCATTTATGAAAACATATATTGGTAAAAATGAAAAAGTTTTTATCAATTACTATTCCAATAGCTAGTTAGGACACAGCATTGTTATTATTGGCTGATAGACAGCCAATAGAGGAAACCCTAAACTCAGCATATAGGCAAAATTAATGTTCTTTATTCTGTTGTAGTTGTAACTTATATTCCTAATACTACCTATATTGTTTAACATATACACCAGAAGTACATTACGTATGTACTCCTCTCTTATTTGCCATTTGAAACTTAGGAATAACAGTATAGCATGGATTCCAAGAAATCCTATTTTATAAACGGACAGATATGTTTGTCAGATATGTATGGAGAGAGTGGTGTGTACTCAGTGGACACACCACGCCCTTAGGGGGCGCTTCCTCAGTTCCAATATAATAGGTGATATGGTAGTGCTTGTAATGTCTCGACAAAAAAAACAGGCCTAAATCTAGAAATATGATAATAGCAACAATTATAAAACTATAAATAAAACCCTAAAAAATCTAAAATGTGGACATAAGTAAGTAACCGCAATGCTGAAAATGATAATAGTAAAAACATATATATATATATATAAGAATATATATATATATATATATATATATATATATATATATATATATATATATATATATATATATATATTACTGGAATATAAACATAGATTGGAAAAAATAATAAAATCAATTCAAAACCAAATAATGATAATGTGAAAGTCTATGAGTCCAAGGTAATGACAATTTCTAGATGTTTGAGGCTGCACTCTGTCAAAGGATGGCTATCCTGTAGTATGGAATCTAAAAAAGAATAATAAACAGAGGCGCCACCATGGCCTAATATCGCCAGTACAGGTAAAATGAGCAGCAATATGAGAATGTGAATACTCACAAACATAAAGCACCCCACTGGTGCTAGTAGAGCAGACTGACACTTCTCAGTAGTTCAGCACACTGTATCCAAAGCGCAGAGACAGTCAGGAATCCTCTGACACTCCAATGTATATGTGCCTATGGATAAAGGAAAAAGAAACACGACATGGCCCAATATCATCAAGACAAGGGGAAAATAATACCAATTGCTTGCACTTACAAGATGGTGGGCACCTGCAGGTGCAATCTCAGCAAACTGGAGCCAAAACGTCACCCAGTAGACTTAAAACAGCAATCCTCAACAGGAACCAGGATCAATGATATAATTTATCACAGGAGGTGATAAAAACACACACAATAGCAAGTGTATAAAAGTATAAAAAGTCTTTATTAGCACAGCAACGCATTTCTCAGCCTGCTCAGGGCTGTTTCATCAGGCTATAACAAACATTATAAAACACTTGCTATAGAAATCTAAAAACAAATGGGCTATTGTGATTGGATAATCAATTAGCAGAAACACAATTGGCAAAAAAACCACACCTAACTATAATCACCTTTGTGTGGTTGTTAAGGTAACCTTTGTAAACACATGTAGGTAAGAAGATATTTACATGTTGAACCTCCTTACAAATACAATGTATAAATAGATGTATAAAAACATACAATACAAAATAACTAAAAAACTACATTAAACATAAAATTTTTGTCCAAAGTCTATCTCAATAGGACATATTAAAAATTAATATACATCATAGAATCATTGCTATTATCTATATAAATAAACCCAAAGTGCATCTAAAATAACTGCCTATACATTCTCTCAATTTAAATCTCCTTAGTTTCTCAGTATGCTGCAAGTCTGATACTCGTAATATTAATGTTGCCACTTGTTGAGACTAGCTGATTGATCTCAAATGTTAGATAACACATTAGTGCTGACCTACGGTTTATTAGGGTAACGTATGATTGTCTTGAGCAGACTTTCCATAACTGTTTAATTTGATATTTGTATTAGTACTATTACTTCAAATGTAGAGCTGTAACTCCTTAAACAAGAAAATAATAGTGCCATAACTGTTTTGTGAACAGATGTCTTGAATGCAGCTTTTGATATAGAAATCTGGAACAGACTGCAGATATTAAAAAACTGCAGATCTGTCAATTGTGATGGGGAAGTGAGCAAGAAACATCCTATCCGTGATAGAGTAACAATGAGCCTATCATGAGAAGTGTGTTAAAAGGCTGTCTAGAGAAGACCCTATAAGATCACTTGTATAAACAAGCCTTTGCTGCCTGTCACACTTGATTAATTGAATGGGTGTATCAAGTGTTTTAATGTGAAGTGTTAGGTGATTGGTCCACATAAGTCCCAGTCAAACACTGAGTTTGTGCATATTAATGAACCTCAGAGTTGAACAGACAGTTGCAATTGCTAAGGGTAAGGGCAGAAGTGCAGGATTTATAAAATGTTTTTTATAAATCCAGAATTGAACAGACAGTTGGAATTGCTAAGGGTAAGGGCAGAAATGCAGGATTTATAAAATGTTTTTTTAGTTGTAAAGGCATGATATGTTATGTAAATAATAAACAGGTATAACATATTGGAAAATATATGATGTGCATTGTTAATTCACTATTTGGTGAATCTATTTTAACAAGTTAAGAGACAGAGTAACAAAACAATAATTTTTTGGTAGTTAATCCTCTTTCTCCAATTAAGCAAAACATTAAAGTGCTTATCTATATTCTGTTTTATTAAATCATTTATATCTCATCCAGGGGATTAGACCTGTGCTGCCAGTAACTATCAGTGTTCACATAGAGAACATATATATTAAATTACAAATGGTAATCACTGTTCCATATGATTTAGTAGTGCTAGAATAGATACATGATGATATCCTATAAAAAAGTGATATACATGTTAAATAATTAAGTATTAAAAAAATAAATAATATATAAAAAGTTAATGGTGTGTTTATAGTGACTAGTGCAAATATGAAGAATATATTAATAGCACTGTGTAACAGTGAATAAATTAGTGGTGTGAGAAGTGATAAGTGTTATGAATAAAAAATAATAATAAAATGAATGTTGATAATATATATGTGTGACTAATACCAATGTAAAATATGATGACACTGTGTAGCAGTGACTATATTAGTGATGTGAGAGGTGTGACTGGAAATAATTAATAATGGGGTTGATATAAAGAGTGACTATATTAGTGGTGTATATGGTGTAGCTAAATAATAAAATAAATATATAAACCCTTTGTATAGGTGACTGTAGTCAATGGAAGTGGGTAAGATCTGAAATGATAATGGTAATCACTTCTACTGAGATTAATAGAGTATGAATGATATTCTGTGTGAGACAGTCATACAAACATTGTATATATCAGATATTGCAGAATAAATGCACCCCTAATTAAATAATGGGTCTCAAAAACGAGATAACTACAGGACCCTAGAGAAAAAAATCATAAATATCATAATAGAAATAACAACTGGAGTGCTCATATTTCAGTAATTCTATTTAGAAGGCTGCCATATCTAGATTTTCATTGAGTCCATCTGGTTGAAGTGTCCTCAATTTCCTGATCCAAAAAGTCTCTCTTTTCCTGAGCGTCAGGAAAGCATCAGGTGAACCTCTAGAGATAGCCTCTAAGCGTATAATTTTCATTGGATTCTTTTGTTGGTGGTGGTAGGCAAGACAATGTCTTGATACACTATGTAATTTGGATTTTTTATTTATGTTGTAGGAGTGTTCACTCCACCTCTTTTTTACCTTGTGACAGGTGCGTCCAACATATTGGACCCCGCAAAAACAGCTCAATAAGTATACAACAAAGGATGTCTCACATGTTAGAAAACCTTTAACTTTAAAGGTTTCTCCTGTGGTGTGTGATGTGAAGCTTGTGGCCTTGTGTGATGTAAAACTGCACATACCACAATGTTTCCTATAGCACTTGGGTATTCTGTTGAGATCAGAATTGGTGCCATGAATACTGCTCTCTTGGTATTTGTCCCTAACCACCTTACTGGGAGCTAGAGCAGTCTTGAGAGTAGGAGTAGGTGCTCTCCTAAATACTACTTTAGGCTTATTACCTACTATTTTGGTAAGAGTTGGATCTTGCATGAGGACTGGCTAGTCTTTATTGAGAATATTGATAATGGCATGGTGATTAGAGTTAAATTTGGTAATAAACAACGGGGGATTGCAATCTTTGAATTGTTCCTTAACTTTTAATTTAGTGTTGAAATAGCAAGATCTTTCTTCCTGCCTAACCCTACTGGTTTCGCGATCTATTAGGTCTTTAGGGTATCCTTTGAAACCCCAGGGCAGACCTATCATCGCTGGCATAGGAAGTCTTACTGATTCCTTATCAGCTTATATTGATCATTATCTGCAGAAATTTGTCATTACCCTTCCTTCCTACGTCAAGGACTCCACAGATTTACTATTAAAATTACAGGATTGTGTCCTGGACGAACATTGTTGGTGGGCGTCCTGTGACGTAGGGGCCCTCTATTCAAATATACGTCACGATTTAGGCACTAAAGCAGTTCAGTCGTATCTAGAACAAGATATTTACATGCCAGTCCAACAAATAGATTTTATCATTGAGTTGATAAGTTTTATTCTCAGACACAACTACTTCTTATATCAAAGCAGATATTATCTGCAGATCAAAGGGACGGCCATGGGCACCAGGTTCGCTCCAAGCTTTGCCAATCTTTTTATGGGTAGTTTTGAACAATCTTATATCTATAATACCCAGTTTGCAGCGAACCTGGTGTTCTATGGCCGTTACATAGACGACCTGCTATTTATTTATAGAGGGTCTAGAGATGAGATCAGTGCCTTTCTTGATCACCTAAATTCCAACACTTATGGAATATCCTTTACTCATGATATCCAGCGAGAGGAAATTGATTTCCTAGATCTAACCCTAAGGCGTACTGCTGAAGGGAGAGTTCAATCTAAGACCTATTTCAAAACTGTTGACTGCAACAGCTTTCTTCATTATGAAAGCAATCATTACAAACAATGGAAAACTAATGTCCCATATGGACAGTTCAGAAGGATCAGAAGAAATTGTACACGACTGAAAGACTACGATGCACAAGCTAAGGTCATTGATTCCTTGAGAAAGGATACCCTAAAGACCTAATAGATCGCGAAACCAGTAGGGTTAGGCAGGAAGATAGATCTTGCTATTTCAACACTAAATAAAAAGTTAAGGAACAATTCAAAGATTGCAATTTCCCGTTGTTTATTACCAAATTTAACTCTAATCACCATGCCATTATCAAAATTCTCAGTAAACACTGGCCAGTCCTCATGCAAGATCCAACTCTTACCAAAATAGTAGGTAATATGCCTAAAGAAGTATTTAGGAGAGCACCTACTCTCAAGACTGCTCTAGCTCCCAGTAAGGTGGTTAGGGACAAATACCAAGAGAGCAGTAGTCATGGCACTAATTCTGATCTCAACAGAATATCCAAGTGCTATAGGAAACGTTGTGGTATGTGCAGTTTTACATCACACAAGGCCACAAGCTTCACATCACACACCACAGGAGAAACCTTTAAAGTTAAAGGTTTTCTAACATGTGAGACATCCTTTGTTGTATACTTATTGAACTGTTGTTGCGGGGTCCAATATGTTGGACGCACCTGTCGCAAGGTAAAAAAGAGGTGGAGTGAACACTCCTACAACATAAATAAAAAATCCAAATTACATAGTGTATCAAGACATTGTCTTGCCTACCACCACCAACAAAAAAAAACAATGAAAATTATACCCTTAGAGGCTATCTCTAGAGGTTCACCTGATGCTTTCCTGACGCTCAGGAAAAGAGAGACTTTTTGGATCAGGAAATTGAGGACACTTCAACCAGATGGACTCAATGAAAATCTAGATATGGCAGCCTTCTAAATAGAATTACTGAAATATGAGCACTCCAGTTGTTATTTCTATTATGATATTTATGATTTTTTTTTCTCTAGGGTCCTGTAGTTATCTCGTTTTTGAGACCCATTATTTAATTAGGGGTGCATTTATTCTGCAATATTTGATATATACAATGTTTGTATGACTGTCTGTCTCTCACAGAATATCATTCATACTCTATTAATCTCAGTAGAAGTGATTACCATTATCATTTCAGATCTTACCCACTTCCATTGACTACAGTCACCTATACAAAGGGTTTATATATTTATTTTATTATTTAGCTACACCATATACACCACTAATATAGTCACTCTTTATATCAACCCCATTATTAATTATTTCCAGTCACACCTCTCACATCACTAATATAGTCACTGCTACACGGTGTCATCATATTTTACATTGGTATTAGTCACACATATATATTATCAACATTCATTTTATTATTATTTTTTATTCATAACACTTATCACTTCTCACACCACTAATTTATTCACTGTTACACAGTGCTATTAATATATTCTTCATATTTGCACTAGTCACTATAAACACACCATTAACTTTTTATATATTATTGTTTTGTTACTGTGTCTCTTAACTTGTTAAAATAGATTCACCAAATAGTGAATTAACAATGCACATCATATATTTTCCAATATGTTATACCTGTTTATTATTTACATAAAATATCATGCCTTTACAACTAAAAAACATTTTATAAATCCTGCATTTCTGCCCTCACTCTTAGCAATTGCAACTGTCTGTTCAATTCTGAGGTTCATTAATATGCACAAACTCAGTGTTTGACTGGCACTTATGTTGACCAATCACCTAACACTTCACATTAAAACACTTGATACACCCATTCAATGAATCAAGTGTGACAGGCAGCAAAGGCTTGTTTATACAAGTGATCTTATAGGGTCTTCTCTAGACAGCCTTTTAACACACTTCTCATGATAGGCTCATTGTTACTTTATCACGGATAGGATGTTTCTTGCTCACTTCCCCATCACAATTGACAGATCTGCAGTTTTTTAATATCTGCAGTCTGTTTCAGATTTCTATATCTAAAGCTGCATTCAAGACATCTGTTCACAAAACAGTTATGGCACTACTATTTTCTTGTTTAAGGAGTTACAGCTCTACTTTTGAAGTAATAGTACTAATACAAATATCAAATTAAACAGTTATGGAAAGTCTGCTCAAGACAATCATACGTTACCCTAATAAACCGTAGGTCAGCACTAATGTGTTATCTAACATTTGAGATCAATCAGCTAGTCTCAACAAGTGGCAACATTAATATTACGAGTATCAGACTTGCAGCATACTGAGAAACTAAGGAGATTTAAATTGAGAGAATGTATAGGCAGTTATTTTAGATGCACTTTGGGTTTATTTATATAGATAATAGCAATGATTCTATGATGTATATTAATTTTTAATATGTCCTATTGAGATAGACTTTGGACAAAAATGTTATGTTTAATGTAGTTTTTTTAGTTATTTTGTATTGTATGTTTTTATACATCTATTTATACATTGTATTTGTAACATGTTTAAATATCATCTTACCTACATGTGTTTAAAAAGGTTACCTTAACAACCACACAAAGGTGATTATAGTTAGGTGTGGTTTTTTTGCCAATTGTGTTTCTGCTAATTGATTATCCAATCACAATAGCCCATTTGTTTTTAGATTTCTATAGCAAGTGTTTTATAATGTTTGTTATAGCCTGATGAAACAGCCCTGAGCAGGCTGAGAAATGCATCGCTGTGCTAATAAAGACTTTTTATACTTTTATAAACTTGCTATTGTGTGTGTTTTTATCACCTCCTGTGATAAATTATATCATTGATCCT
The DNA here is from genome assembly GCF_027579735.1 of Bombina bombina. Taxonomy (NCBI): domain Eukaryota; kingdom Metazoa; phylum Chordata; class Amphibia; order Anura; family Bombinatoridae; genus Bombina; species Bombina bombina. Next base: position 538,401,924 of record NC_069505.1, on the reverse strand, counting down.
GGTTCCTGTTGAGGATTGCTGTTTTAAGTCTACTGGGCGACATTTTGGCTCCAGTTTGCTGAGATTGCACCTGCAGGTGCCCACCATCTTGTAAGTGCAAGCAATTGGTATTATTTTCCCCTTGTCTTGATGATATTGGGCCATGTCATGTTGCTTTTTCCTTTATCCATAGGCACATATACATTGGAGTGTCAGAGGATTCCTGACTGTCTCTGCGCTTTGGATACAGTGTGCTGAACCACTGAGAAGTGTCAGTCTGCTCTACTAGCACCAGTGGGGTGCTTTATTTTTGTGATTATTCACATTCTCATATTGCTACTCATTTTACCTGTACTGGCGATATTAGGCCATGGTGGCGCCTCTGTTTTTTATTATTTTTTCATGTTTGTCAGGTGCAGTCACGCGCAGTAGAGACTGCACAAGGACAAACATACCTTGCCATTTGTTTCCTGACAGCAGAGAGGGAGGCGAAAGCGGCGTGTCAGGGGGTGTGACCAAGCGTGACAAGGGGTGTGGTTGGGCATGACAAAGGGCGTGGTCGGATGGCTGCCGCGATGGGGGCATGGCAGTGCGGGGTGCCACGATGGGCGTGGTCGGGTGGGATGTCACGATGGGGGCATGGTCAGGTGGGGCCATGAGGTAGAGAGCTAAAGGGTTTAAGAGAGAGCCAGAGAGTGGAAGAGAGAGCAAAAGAGAGGGGGGAGAGAGCAAAAGAGGAGGAGAGAGAGCCAAAGAGGTGGGAGAGAGAGCCAAAGAGGGCAGAGAGAGAGCAAAAGAGAGTGGGGAGAGAGAGCAAAAGAGAGGGGGAGAAAGCCAAAGAAGGGGGAGAGAGAGCAAAAGAAAGGGGGGAGAGAGCCAAAGAGGGGGAGAGAGAACAAAAGAGAGGGGGGTGAGAGAGCAAAAGAGAAGGGAGAGAGATCCAAAGAGGTGGGAGAGAGAGCAAAAGAGGAGGGAGAGCAAAAGAGAGGGGGGAGAGAGCCAAAGAGGGGGAGAGAGAGCAAACGAAAGGGGGGAGAGAGCCAAAGAGGGGGAAAGAGAGCAAAAGGAAGGGGGAGAGAGCCAAAGAGGGGGGCGAGAGAACAAAAGAGAGGGGGAGAGAGAACAAAAGAAAGGTTGAAGAGAGCCAAAGAGGGGGGAGAGAAGAGAGCAAAAGAGAGGGGGAGAGAGAGCAAAAGAGAAGGGAGAGAGAGCAAAAGAGAGGGGGAGAGAGAGAGCAAAAGAGAGGGTGGAGAGAGAGAGAGCAAAAAAGAGGGGGGATAGAGAGATAGCAAAAGAGAGGGGGGAGAGAGAGCAAAGAAGAGGGGGGAGAAAGAGATAGCAAAAAGAGAGGGGGGAGAGAGAGCACAAAAGAGAGGGGGGAGATAGCCAAAGAGGGGGGAGAGAGCGCAAAAGAAAGGGGGAAAGAGCCAAAAAGGGGGAGATAGAGCAAAAGAGAGGGGGAGAGAGAGCAAAAGAGAAGGGAGAGAAAGCAAAAGAGAGGGGCAGAGAGAGCAAAAGAGAAGGGAGAAAAAGCAAAAGAGAGGGGGAGAGAGAGCAAAAAGAGGGGGGGAGAGCACAAAAGAAAGGGGGGAGAGAGCCAAAGAGGGGGGGAGAGAGAGCAAAAGAAAGGGGGGAGAGAGCAAAAGAAAGGGGGGAGAGAGCCAAAGAGGGGGGGAGAGAGAACAAAAGAGAGGGGGGAGAGAGCCAAAGAGGGGGGAGAGAGAGCAAAAGAGAGGGGGAGAGAGAGCAAAAGAGAAGGGAAAGAAAGCAAAAGAGAGGGGGAGAGAGAGCAAAAGAGAGGGGGGAGAGAGAGGGAGCAAAAAAGAGGGGGGGAGCAACATAAAGTGGAAAGAGAGAGGAAAAGATAGGGGTGAGAGAGAGAAAAATAGAGGGGGAGAGAGAGACAAAGAGGGGAGAGAGAGAGAGAGACGAAAATAGAGGGGGGGAGACAAAGAGGGGAGAGAGAGAGCAAGGGGTGGGACCTCTGTACTACAAAAAATGTCTCGTGTCCACGGGCTTTACGACTAGTATTCATATAAAGGAATCTATAATTAAAAAAGAAAATACAGACAAAAATAACTATATATTAACCAATGATTATATACCTTGAACCGAAGAATCAACTATTTAGTTCAATATTCTATTTTCTAGTGTGAAAATTCAACTCTATGACATAGTAGTGTGTAATAGTGTATAAGTGTGTAATAATTCAACTTCAAAAAGAGAAAAAGTGCATAAAATATAAGAAAATGACAAACAATATGAGTGCTTAATATTTATAAAATTGCTTAATGTTTCTAAAATATTCATAGAAATGTTAATTTTAGTAGACATTGGTATATATATATATATATATATATATATATATATATATATATATATATATACTGTATATAATATATATATATATATATATGTTAGTGCCAAATAAAAAAAGGTAAACAATTAAATAAATTGATCAATTAGGAGTCCCAGCCAGCTTGCAGTCCCAGCTGGATGAAGGAAGAAAAATAATATATACAAATAAATGTGCACATGTGAAGATATGGGGGACGATTTAACTAATGGCGGGAGGACATGATTCGCTGACGGCATACGCTGTTGGCATTTAGCATTGCACAAGCATTTATGGTGAAATGCTTGTGCAATGCCGCCCCCTACAGATTCCCGGCCAATCTGCCGCTAGCAGGGGTGTCAATCATTCCGATCGGATTGATTCAGAATGATTGCAGTCCGCCACCTCAGAGGTGGCAGATGAGTTAAGGAGCTGCTTTTTAAATACTGTTTTTGGCAAGCCGGACACATTTTGTGGAGTAGGCAGCATTGGCTGCTTGATAAATCTCCCCCATAGAATAATGTGCAAATGCATATATTAAATCATTTATATATTATATTGAAGTCAAATAAACCCATTTGACATCAAAGATTTGGGATCAATCATTGCACCTTTGTTATTAAAAAGAGACAGTATCAACATTTTCATTCAGTCCAAAAAATAAAATTATCCTTAGGGGCTTAAAGGGACATGAAACCCAATATTTTTCTTTCAAGATTCAGATAGTGAATAGAATTTTAAAAAACATTCCAATTTACTTCTATTATCTAATTTGTTTCATTCTTCTGTTATCCGTTGTTGAAATATAAAAAGCAATGCACAGGGGTGAGCCAATCACACAAGGGCATGTATGTGCAGCCACCAATCATCAGCTACTTAGCCTATTTAGATATGCTGGAAAGTTATTAAAAATTGCATGATCTTTCTTAATCATGAAAGAAAAATTTTGGATTTTATGACCCTTTAAGGTTGAGGAAACAACCCACATATGGTTCTGATGAAGATTTTCTTAAAGAATGGAATGATTGCATAGATAAATGTTAATTGAAACTTCTAGAGATACATGTTAAGAAAATGAAGAAATATCTGAAAGAACCTGAAAAGAAATTAGAAACTGTAGAAAATACCTAGACAAATATAAAGACAAAGATGAGTTTAAAATCTCTTTCAAAACTTTGAGGGAAAATATGGATGCCTTTGAGGATGAAATTATGGTAAAAAAAAACAAATAAAAGTTTGAAAGGGATTTTATTAATTATAATGAGAATAGACAAGAAAACCTGGAAAAGGGATAATTACAGAAATAATAATAAACAACAAAATGCCCAAAGAAGCAATTTAAAATGATAGGAAACAATGCTGTTGTACAATTGTGTAATCACACTCTTTATACATCAACTGTCTAAACCTCAGCAACAGTTTTTTTCCTGGACTTACTTTAATTTTTAAAAATCCGTTTATAATGATTGTAAAGCTCTTCTTAGCTCCGCCCCCATAATTTTACTTCTAGCACTGAAATTATGTGTATTGTGGTCCCACCCGCTTTACACGTCAGGCACTAAGTGACATATGCCAAGATTCATGAGATTCAATGTTTACTATCACAAGCACGTGCAAATTCTGAGGCTGATTTCCGATGCTGAAAGTGCTAGATTGTGTGTGCGTATAGCGTTAGATTGTGCATGCTTATAAAAATAATGTAGGGGGCAGGAGGGGGCTCAGAGCTTAATATAAAATCATCAATTTCCATATAAATACTTAGACAAAAATTTGATTATATTTAATTTATAACTCACATGTGAAAGTTATAGGATTTGGTGACATAGAGTTTATCATCACTTTAAACCCGGAATGGAGAAAGTAAAAGTAATATACCCCGTAATGGAGGAAGTAGAATTGGGAATATATACAAAACCAACGATGCCCACTGAGAGAAAATAAAAATCAGATTTATGAATTTATAAAGTAGGCTTCGATTTAATGAATGCTAGTGATAGGTCTGATTTTAATAAACAAAAAAACACTAGAACGATATCTACTTCAGTAGACTAGGATAGTGAATGAGAAGAAGTGTATCGGAAGACAAATCAAAATAAACTATCAAAATAGAGAAATTCTTTCACACTACCCAGCACTTCAGGAGAGGCTGGAAAAAAACAGAATAGAAGTAGGAAATATGAATAAAGACAATAAGTTTGACTTTAGAGGTATAAAACAAAAAACAATTTCTTAAGATTTTGGAAGATTTGTCAACTATTAATCGTGCTGGTTTAGTTACAGAAGTTGACACTGCCACGACTCCAAATGAGGTATTAAGCGACCGTAAATATAGTGGGTTAAAAAAACTGGTTTGGAAATTCGGAAAAAGCAAAATGAAAAAAAGACATAAGTTACATAATAAAAAGACAAAGGGATATTTTACCAAAAAGAAGTCATAGGGCGCCATTTATGCAGCAGCTGATTCAGCTTCAGAGCCCTGTCGTTTCAAACTTGCCTGAAACGGAAGTTAAGATGCAGGGTTATAAGACCTCTGCTCCTTAACTTGTCCGCAACCTTTTGAGTAGCAGAGTGAAATCATCCCGATCCTACACGATCGGGATAATTGACAGCCCCAGCTAGTGACTGATTGGCCGCCAGTGAGCAGGGGACGGTATTGCACAAGCAATTTACTAGAAATGCTTGGGCAATGTTAAATGACGACAGTGTATGCTGTTGACATTTAGCAATGTTCAGGGGACATGATTTGCTATAGCAAATCCTGTCCTCTTGACATTTGTTAAATCTACCCCATAGACTCAGAGGTAAGCTCTCTATGATTAACTGTGAGCTAAATAAACCTTTTGAGGAAGGGCCTTAATGTTGCCCCTACTACATATTCAAACAAAGTTGCTCTTAAGAACGACTTCCAGAAATTCATGACGAAGCTATCTATTAATAGATATATGTAAAATCAACAGAAAAAAGCTCCACATAATATGATAAAGATATGGGACACTAAAAAAAGTTGTAATGTTGATATTTTAGATCTTTATACATTAGAACAATTAAGTCAAGTAACAAGCAGTGGATGCCGCTTTCTACGCCCACAAGTTAAAAAGCAGTGGGATCATTGACGCCCCCTGCTTTTGACCGATTGGCCAAGAATATGCATGGGATGGCATTGCAGAAGTATTTCACTAGAAATGCTTGTGCAATGTTAAATGCCGGCAGTGTATGCTACAGAGAATCATGTCTGCCCGGCATTTAATAAATTGACCCCAATGAGTGTTCTGTAAAATGCATTTTTATAAATACAAACCTTAAGCCACCCCCTAAGTTTAATTCCACATAAAACAGAGGAGGATATCTTGAGTCTTTCAACATATTAACTACTCATAACTTGAGACATTTAGATTTTGTTAGAGAAAAATCTGTCTATAATTTAAGCATATATGAAAGAAAGGCAATTTATAACCTTAAAAACAATGACCGTGTGATAATCCGCCAAGCGGACAAAGGAGGAGGTGTTGTCCCCCAAAATAAAGATGTACAGTGGGTATTGAAAAGACTCACCCCCCTTGAAAATAATCACATTTGTTGCTTTGCAGCCTGAAATTAAGACAGACACAGTTTTAGTTTATCCAGTTGTAATTACTCAGTGCAACTTATAACATCCAAGGGAAATATATAACATCAACATGTCAGGCAAAAATAAAGGCAATTCAAAAACAGAATCATTAAGTTGCAAAAAGGATTACCCCCTCTTAAAATTACTTGTAAGCTTAATCGGGTATAGCTAATCACCTTCTCAACAGCACACACAAAGCCATTTGACCTTCAACTGTAATAAGCTTTGGGCATATTGTTTAGCTCAGCATGAAAATAACTTTCCTGGAGCACGTGGGAAGGTTGCAATAAAAAATCCACTCCTCAAGAAAGGCCACATGCAGTCACGATTGAGCTTTGCCATAACACACCTAGGAGATTCTGAGGCTTCATGGGAAAAGGTGTTATGGTCAGATGAGACTAAAATTGAAATATTCAGCCTCAACACCTAACAATATGTCTGGGTGAAATCCAATACAGCTCACCATCGAAATAACACCATACCTACAGTAAAGTATGGAGGTGATAATATCCTGAATGGGGTGTTTCTCTGCAGCAGGCACTGGAGCACTTGTCAGGCTACATTGAATAAAGGATTGTCAAAATACCGTCAAATTCTTGAGGAAAATCTGCTGCCCTCTTCCAGGAAGTTGTCAATGGGAAGAAGGTTTATCTTCCAACATGTCAATGACCCAAAGCACACAGGAAAAATTAACACACAGTGGTTGAACGAGAAAAAGGTGAATGTCCTTGCATGGCCTAGTCAGAGCTCAGGCTTAAACCCCATTGAATATCTGTGACACGACTTGAAGACTGCAGTCCACAAACGGTCACCATCAAATGTAACAAAACTGGAGCAGTCCTGCAAAGAAGAGTGGGCAAATATTGCACTGTCTAGATGTGCAAAGTTAGTAGAGACATATTCCAACAGACTAAAGGCTGTAATTGAAGCAAAAGGTGGTTCAACAAAATACTGACATAAGGGTGTGATCCTTTTTCCAACTCAGCGATTCTGTTTTTGAATTGTCTTTATTTTTTTCTGACACGGTGTTATTTATTTCACTTGGATGTTATAAGTTGCACTGAGTAAATACAATTGGATAAACAAAAACTGTGTCTGCCTTTATTTCAGGCTGCAAAGCAACAAAATGTGATTATTTTCGCCTCTAAGCTATACATATTTAGGTCATTGAGCCACTCCTGGTACGTTTTATTTTTTTAGACCAAGTGCCATTTTGGTAGCCCTCCTTTGCCCACATTCCAGTTTGTTTATATCCATCTGAAGATATTTGGGCCTATTTAACATTGTGTGAGCGGACATGATCCGATATTGCGTTTCAAGTCCACTGTACATTGATAAATGCCGACAGCATATGTTCTCGGCATTTATCATTGCACCAGTAGTTCTTCTGAACTGCTGGTGCAATACCGCCCCCTGCAGATTTGGTTAGCAGGGGGTGTCAATCAACCCGATCGTATTTGATCGGGTTGATTTCCGGCGATGTCTGTCCCCCTCTTCAGAGCAGGCAGACAGGTTATGGAGCAAGCAGGGGTCTTTAGACCACTGCTTTATAACTTGTGTTTCTGGCGAGCTTGATAATTCAGCCCCATGGCCTCCAGAACTGAACACAATACTAAATATGAGGCCTAACTCGTGATCTGTAAAGTGGAATAAGAACCTTACTATTTCTACTGCAAATATTTCTACAAATACATCCAAGCATTCTACTGGCCTTACTTGCTGCAATGCTATATTGTTTACTAAATTAAGGGCTCCATGTACTAAGCCATCAATTAATCCGACATTGTAGACGCGGATAAACTCGCCGTTACTTGCCGCGGGCGAAATGGTGTCCGCTGTCACTATGTACTAAAAATCCAACCAGAAATAGACACGTCTAGCCTGCCGCGAGCAGTGGCGGATTATTGATAAATTTGACGCCTCGCTCACCGTGACTAAGCTAATGTACTTAAATGTCAGTAGAATTGTATGGCCAGATATTAACACGTGACATCCAAGGTGTGAGAAACGTCATAGTAGTCGTGGGAAAAGAATTTGGCTACTATAAAAGTCCAACTTTTCTAACCAACTTTACTATTGTTCCAAATTTTTTAACAGTGAATACAGTGCGTTTATTTGGTAATATTTATTTACAAATTTGAAATGGCTTCATCTGGAATAGATGGGGGACACACAGTCTCCTTCTTCTAACTAATCGATTAGCGGCATTTCCAGTATTCTGTCTTCTAGACTGGATTTGCATCACACAGAGAAGAAACAAATACAAAAGTGTCTCCATAGCTGCTGAAATCAACAATGTAAGTACAATGCTGATATTACTGCCTTTTGTATATGTTTAGACTGGCGTCAACATTGACTTTCCTATTGTTTTGTACCTTGCCCGCCACCTAAAAGGTAGCGAGGCACAAAATAATGAGGTGGGAGCGGAAAATGTAGCGATAAATAGATTTTTTAGTACATTCGTTTATGGTGAGTTAGTGGTCAAATCTGTCTATTTACAGTGAAAAATGGAGAGGTAGTGAGGTTTGGTGGATAAGTATGCTCGCAATTTTAAATATGCGAGTTTGAACATAGATGACGGCTTTGTACATATCAGTGTGCGAGTTTTAACACAAATTTTTTTGCAGGTAGCTCACTAACTGCTTAGTACATGGAGCCCTAAAAATCATCTGAAGTAAAAATTCCCAAGTCCATTTCATCATTTGCAACACTCAGTAAAGTGTCATTGAGTCCATAAATAAAGATCAGATTCTTCTTTCCAAAATGCATAGTTTTGCACTTTGCAGTGTTAAACTTTAGATTCCCCGTCATTTGTCCAATCATCTAATTTGTTTTATATGAATTCTTATTTAGTCCTTCCCTCCTGGAACTCTATGACAATTTTTTTCTGCAAACAGACATACTTTCTCCTGTAGTCCTTTGCTATCATCACTGATAAATATGTTAATCAAAACAGGCTCCATAACTGACCGCTGAGGAACACCAGTATAACTGTCCCCTCTGAATGTACTCCATTTATATAAGACACTCTGTTTTTATCAATAAGCCAGTATTCTAACTAGTTCACAATTGTAGGATGGGGTAAAATGCTTTGCTGAAATCTAGATATGTTACATCAACTTTTCCACTCTGGTCTAATACTTTTCCTACATAATCAAAGAAATTGATTAAATTAGTCTGACATGATCTCCCTAAAGTAACACCATGCTGATTTTGGTCCTCTAAATTGTAGGTCTTAACCCCTTAAGGACAAGGCACTTCAGACAAAAACTTTGCCAAAAGACCAGAGCATTTTTAGCATTTTACCATCACTACATTTAAACAGAAATAGAGCCTTTTTTAATATTTACCTATAAAAAACTATATATTTTTTTAGTAGACAACCCAAAGTATTGATCTAGGCCCATTTTGGTATATTTCATGCCAAAATGTGATCAAATAAAAAAACTTTTCACAAACTTTAGGTTTCTCACTGAAATTATTTACAAACAGCTTGTGCAATCAGGTCACAAATGGTTGCAAATGCTTCTCTGGGATTCCCTTTGTTCAGAAATAGCAGACATATATGGCTTTGGGATTGCTTTTTGGAAATTAGAAGGCAGCTAAATGCAGCGGAGTACCACACTTGTATTATGCCCAGCAGTGAAGGGGTTAATTAGGGAGCTTGTAGGGTTAATTGTATCTTTAGTGTATAGGTGTATAGGTTACCCTCCCAGCTTGACCCCCCTAATTCCTCTCAAACATCCCTCTTCCCTCCCCCAGCCCACAATGGTCACCCCATCTTAAGTACTGGCAGAAAGTCTGCCAGTACTAAAATAAAAGGCTTTTTTATATATTTTTTTTTATATTTTTCTGCAGTGTAAGATCCCCTCATACCCCCTAACTTCCCGGATCCCCCCAAACAGCTCTCTAACCCTCCCCCCTCCACCTATTAGCAGCTGTCTGCGAGTACCCAGTTTGCTATAATTTTATTTATTTGGCAAACAAAACCTTTTTTTTTGTAATGTAGCTGCCCCCCTGATTAGCATCCCCCCTCCCAGATCACTTTCCCACCCTCTACCCCACTTTCCACTATATCAACTCCCCCTTCCTGATTCCCCCTCTTCCCCCTCCCTCCTTCCCACTCACTGCGGCTCCACACTTTTTTTTTCAGTAGCGGTTCCGCCCCTTCCACCCACCTCCCACCCCCCCTCCAGCGATGGGCACCACCGCTGTCCAACGGTAACTGTGCAACTCTATTTCTGCAGTGCCCTACTCATGGAGCATGCGGAAATAGCGCAATATCACTATTTTAAACAAGATTGTGGCAGAGAGAAGCCCAGGACTGCAGCGTCTTACAGGGTATGATGCTGATCCTTAAGGGCTTTAACGACCAGTGTCACTGGTCATTTAGGGGTTAATGTAAGTCATAATTCTTTCTTTGAAGAGACTTTGCATTCATCTCCCTACTACTGAAGTTAAAATAACTGACATGTAGTTACCAGATTCTTCCCTACTGCCAATTTTTTGATGAAGTACTACATTCCCTATTCTTCAATAATCCGGAACAACTCCAATCGATATTGACTAATTAAACAAACCAGTTAATGTGGCAGCTACCACAGACTGATGTTTGTTTAAAGCCCTTGGATGAATATTAACAGGACACACTGACTATTTTACATTTATTTTTGATAATACCAATAAAACCTAATTCTCTGTAAAAAGTTTAGTTGTAAGTGTATCTGCATTTTTTGTAGCATATCTTAATATAGACATCCTATATTCACAATCTTTTTATCTTTTGTGAAGGCAGGACAGAAGTAATCATTGAGACAGTATGCAATGTGCTTATTTCCTTCTTTTCTGCCATCAAATCTGTTAAATTTTACTGATACAAAAGGAGTGTGACATGTTGCAGATCTGCTAAATATCCACTTGTATATCTGGGAAGCAATACATGAAGCATATGAGAAGTTAGTTAGAGCTGAAGCACATTACCATACAGGAAACCGATACTTGTAAAGACTGATGGCCAGATGAATAATCCAGAGCAGACAAACAAACCCATGATTACCTGGAATGCAGTTGTTAGCACTCAATGGATTAGCACTTGTGTAAAAAAACTAAATTTTTGACTTGTAATTTGAGGGTAACAATGGATGCGGTATAGATACTGATCTAGCAATGCTAGCAATACCCTACTGCTTGCATGTTTGTGCTTCACTTTAAATCTCGCCCTAGAACTGTTACAAACATTGCTGGTAGATAGGGTTCCATTTATCATATCCTAGCAGCGATTATTATGGAACACAAACATTAAGAGGAGCTACACAAACCAAATTCAACAGTTTGACAATACAAGGAAGTATAGACACAAAGAGTAACAAACCTGCCATGGAATTCATGTCCAAGAATGTGTTTTGATCAAAACAAAGTAGTCACATAAACCAAAATTATGCATTCCCCATTGCTGGGAGAAAAAAAAATTCAGGAGCAATAGATCCACTAAGAAATCCACACTCAACTGACAGTTACAGTTAAAAACAGTGTTTTGTGTAAAAGAAAACTCAGAACTCTGACTTCACACGTAACCCCACCAACTAAATGTAATCATGCCACATGGCTAGGTGGGAGAGAGGAAACAAGCCATAGACCAGCCACAAAATCCACATGTAGGTGTCTGTTCTGTAAAAAAAAAGTATTGAAACGCCTACTCCCCATGAAATATCATTAGTAAAACGCACCCGTTCCACAAGGCTAAAAGAAAGAGGCAAGGAGTGAAATATCCACCAAGAAATCCACATTTAAGTATATGTTCCAGTCAAAACAACCTTTTGTGCAAAAATAGGGGAACACCCACTACCCAACTAACCACATCAGCTAAATTCACACGTTCCACAAGGCTAGGAGAGAGACAGACAACAAGTGCCTGTTCTATTAAAAAAATGAATTAATTTATATAAACAATAAAACATAATAAAATATATTACATACTATACTACATGAGGATTATATGGTCCTTCACCTGAGGTTTATGACTGTTTAGGATTAATATACATTCCTTTGGATCACCCATCTGACTACAAATTATTGTGGATCCTGAATTATTATTAATTATTTTTATTATTATTATCATTATTATGTTTATTTTGTGGATTTGCTTATGGTGAAATTATAGTTATCTTCATATAACTAATTTATGAAATTAGACTCCTAGGGGGTCAATTTATTAAGCAGTGGATGATGCATTGAAGCCCCGTCGTTTCTGGTCCGCCAGAAACAGAAGTTAGAAGCAACGGTTGTAAGAATGGAGGACTGAAATCATCCCGATACGATATGATCGGTATGATTGACTGCCCCTGCTAGCAGCCAATTGGGGGGTGGCATTGCCTAAGCATTTCAATAGAAATGTTTGTACAATGTTAAATTTAGCGTTTAGCGAGGTCGAGCGCACATGCTTCACTACAGCGAAACATGTCCGCTTACCATTACCATTGATAAATCTACCTCCTACAATTCAAGCCTAGTATTGACAGGAAGGTATTAACAACTTATGACATGTATATTAACACCATGAACAATATATTATTGATGTGTTTTCCTACAGTTTGTATGTTTAATCTGTGTATTAGTTTATATGTTTTCTAATATGAAACATATATTTCTCTTATATATTATTTATCTTGCACACATTGAATACTGTCATACTTAGTCATAACTAAGGATAATTTTAGAGTCATTAAAGCTAATATCTTGAGACCAGAACAATTTGCCTTCCGAGTTTTCATAACCACTATGGAAAAGCAGTTAGACTTTCAGAATATTAGACTGCTGGGATTTCAGCATCCCTAGTATTCTTTGCTAAGCTTTATTAAACCTCATAGTGTTGAGTATCGCTAGGGACATGCCGTTAGCTAGCAGGAATACTATTGGTGTTCAGTATCTCTAGCGACATGATCTTGGCTCATCTGTAGGTTATTAAACCCTCCTGTCTGTGCAGAGTCAACAGAAGCAATTGTTACATATGCCGTATAGCAGGTAAGTGCTATTCCTAACGATATTAATTTATTACTCCACCATATGGTAGGTTAATTTTATTTATTTTGAGACTAAACTGTAGATGACAAACTAGTATCCTACTCTCTAACTTTTCAGCAATTGCGTTTGTTTTTCTTAAAACTCCTAATACTGTTTTTTATTGTCTACACAAAAAAAAAACATCTTTTAAAAGGATATTAAACTCAAAATGTAATCTCTATAAATATATTAATGTGAAAGTAAAGTCAAAATTAAACATTCATAGCTTAGATAGAACATCTTACAAGCTTCTATTATCAAAATAGATTTATTCAATTTCGGGCAGACATGATCCACTGTAGCGAACCATGTCCGCCCGACATCACTAAATGCTGTCAGCATACGCTGTTGACATTTAACATTGCACAAGCATTTCTAGTGAAATGATTGTGCAATGCCATCCCCTGCACATTTGCGGCCAATTGGTGCTAGCAGGGGGTGTCAATCATCCCGATCGTATCGGGATTATTGATGTTCGCCACCTCAGTCCACTGCTTCTTAACTTTGGTTTTCGACGAGCCTGCAGGCTCGCACCAAAACAGCTGCGTCCACAGAATAATAAATCTACCCCCCTGGTATCATTTGTTGAATAATACATCTAGGGGAAGCTGAACTGTCATGCAGCTGTGTTTACAACAATGTATCACATTGCTACAAACAATGTTGCTGCCTTAGACTGCTGAAAAAAACATGCACACATTTCTGAGCTCATATGAACTCAACTAGATGTATTCTTTAACAAACTATAACAAAAGAATGGAGCAAATTTGATAAAAGAAGTAAATTAGAAAGTTGTTTATAATGATATCTGAATCATCTCGGTTTAATTTCGACTATCCCTTTAATTAATAAAAATGAAATATTGTATAATTTATTTTCCTTGACTTTGAGATAAGAGAAAGAGGTAACATGAAAAAAAACCTTCAAATATATGAAGAAACTTAATAAAGTGGAAGCTGAAAGAATTTTATACAAAAATATAATACCAAAACAAGGGGTCACAATCTTAAAGTGATGGTCAACTATCTCCTTTTTAAAAAGAGATCTGGAGTGCTAGTGAAATTTTAGATGGTATTTCATTCATCAGTTCTAATGAACATGTGCTATAAGATACTTTTAAATAAAGATATAAATATCAAATACCCTGCACCCGACATTCAACTTTAAAAGTAAATTGTTCTGCAAGTGAAAGGTTTGAATTGTTCTCCAATCAACTCTCTAGCTACACCAAAAAGTGCCATACGGGGAGAGCGTTGATTGGATAACAATTCAAACCATTAGCTTACAGAAAAAATTTACTTTTGAAGTGGGAAGAGGAGTGTGAGTATTTGCATTTTATATCTATATTGAAAAGTATCTTATAGTGCATCTTCATTACAACTGATTAATTAAACTCCATCTAAAATATCCCTAATATCCCTAAAAAAAGTGGAGAGTTTAGCATCACTTAAGGTTCGCAAGTTTAGGAGACGAGTAAGGAAGCAGTTTTTTACAGGAAAGGGTGATTGATTCATTGAATAAACGTTCAATAGAGGTGATAAGAAGAATGAAAAAATACCTGGGCACCACATAAGGCTATCCTAAGAAATAAGTAAATTTACACTGTACATATAATATTGGTAGACTTGATGAGCCATTTGGTTTTTATAAAACATCAACAACAAAATTCTGGTAAGATATTAGTTTCATGAACAGTCAATACTGAATCTAGGCCAGTATCAGACACGAGAATGATCAAATAAAAAGTGAAAGCTTTATTTTCTTCTTAATTTTTCTTCAAATAATATATTTTCTGAGCATTTTGTGAAAAATCTTCTATGTGACTCTAAAGTGACATGGAAAAATTGTAAAATAAAATGCTGATAGGGTCTGCTGCCTTGATTATCTGTTAGGGTAAGATTGACTGTTTGAGTAAGCAGTTGGCTAAACAGGTTGGTTTTTAAATTCAACTGTGTCTCTTGGAACATTTAGTGCCTATGCTATCTTTTTGTATTCTGTGTCTTGTTTGTGAAGGGTGATGATCTCTTCTCTTAAATTTTTGGACCATTATTTTGACTTAGCCATATTTCTAACATGCAGTAAAACTTGACACTCAACAAACCCCTAGCAGTTTAGGTATTTCATGTTTTCTCGCTCAAGCACACCTGGTGAAACTAATGAAGCCCTTGATTAGTTGCATCAGGTGTGCTTGAGACAATGCCTGTTTTGCATATTTGTACTGTAGTGGGGGATTCTATTCAGGGGGTTGAATAATTTTGATCCCTTTAAATCATTCATTGTTCTGCAATATTTCAATTGCTTTTGATTGATTTGTTCATTGCAAACAGCTGAAAGTCTGCAAATATTGACAATAAACATGCTTCACAATGGGGGTTGAATAATTAACCTATCAACATATATTTTCTATGTTTTACTATTTAAACATGTTCATCTAAAATAATTAAGCAAAGTAAATGGCAGGATGTTTCAAATCAAAATATCATTAATGAAAATTTTGAGTATGTCCTCACTCATTAACTCTATTGCTCATATATTATCACTAATAATAATAATAATAATACTTTATTATTATTATTATTATTATTATTATTATTATTATTATTATTATTATTATTATTATTTTTATAACTGATAGCATTGTCATTAAATTTATAAATGGTAAATATATAACGGTTAATTAGTGTACAGTGCCCCCCAATCATTCTAATATGAAAATTGTTATGGATATTCACTCATCCTTAATGTTACTGATGTTGCTCCATACACTTGAATCATTATTCCTATATGAGCAACCTGTACAAAGTTCTATAGCATATGGCATAGATTCCAGGCCAGAAAAAATATTTGGAGGTACTAACATGGAGAGGTCATTGGGAGACGGCAGATTTAAGATTGAGGAGTATTACTTTGTTTATTGCAGTCTCATGGGGAGGCGATTTATTAAGGGCTCTGTCGGGGGGGATGTATTGCACAAGCTGTTCACCAGAACTGCTTGTGCAATGTTAAATGCTGACAGCACATGCAGTTGGCATTTAGCTATGTCAGGCGGACATGATCCGCTGTACGGATCATGTCCGTCAGACTGTTGGTAAATTGGCCCCTTACGGTCTTATTAAAGACATTTAGTTGAATTTGAGTCACATGGTATATCAAAAGAATTGTCTTTACCTTTTTCTCTATAGATTTACTATCCAGCTGAACATCGCATCTCATGTGCTATTTGCACTGATAAGTTGTTTTCAAAAATCTTGAATTATTTCTTTATGTGTATTGAGAGCAAAATTAAAATTTCATAGTACAGTATATTATTGGACCACAATAAAATGTATTTTAGGAACCACTACTTTCCCTTTATCCTTCTTGATGTAAAAAGTCAACAGATGTTGATGTTTATCAGTGATGCTAACTGCATAAATACATTGAATTGCAGAGACACTGAAATAGTAGCTCAATTATCATTTTTTTTCCAGTAATCTAAAAAATGATTTCAGTTTAACTAAGACCAAAGTCTCCTTTATGGGTGTTTAAGATGCTTTAGTTTTTTGGGTCTTGAGCTTTTCCATTTAGAAATTCTTGTTTATTATAAGTGACAACATCCAATTGTCTGAAAACACAAATAATTCTTTCTGAAGCAGAATTTTACATAAAATAAACAATGGACTTAAAGCATAATATACAAATGTTTGATTCCTAGAACATAAATACATCAGAAAAATGGAGGACAAAAATAAGACAACTACATTTTTTATTCTTAAGGGGATATCAGATATTCCTGAGCTACAGGCTCCAATCTTCAGTTTAATTCTGTGTACTTATCTTGTCACACTTGGTGGTAACACAACCATACTTCTGCTCATATACATGGATCCACAGCTTCACACTGCCATGTATTTCTTCATAGGAAATTTGTCCCTCATGGATATGTTCTCCATCACTGCCTCTTTGCATAAGGTCCTCATTAGCTTCATAACAAAGGATAACACCATATCGTTCCATGCTTGTATGGCACAAATGTATATATATTCATCAATGACTGGTGCAGATATGCTTATATTAACAGCCATGAGTTATGATCGATATGTGGCCATCTGTAACCCTTTGCATTACCCAATGGTCATGAACAATATTGTCTGTGTTCTCTTGGCAGTCTTCTCTTGGTTGTTGAGTTCTCTAGACAATGCAATTCCTCTGTTTTTTTGGTCACATATTTCCTGTTTTACAACAAATATAATCAATCATTTTTTCTGTGATCTCGTTCCTCTTATGGAACTTTCTTGTGATGACAAGTCTGCTTTGGAGAGTTTGGTCCTCATAGAAGGAACACCTATAGTTCTGATTCCATTCTTTCTAACTTTCATGTCATACATTTTCATCATTGCCACCATCCTGCGAATCCGCTCTAGCACTGGAAGACGCAAAGCCTTCTACACATGTTCTTCACACCTTACGGTTGTCTCTCTTTTCTATGTGTCACTTTCCTTTGTGTACTTGAGTCCTACCACTATGAACAGTTTGACATTTAAGAAAATATCCTCTCTTTTTAACTCAGTAGTTGTCCCTTTGCTAAACCCACTTATTTATAGCTTGAAAAATAAAGAGATGAAATCAGCCCTTAAGCGACAGTTTCGATTTATATGGTGACAGTTGATGTACTTCTTAGAAAGCAATATTTAAAACCACTTTCTTGTATTAGAAATGTACTTTAGTATCATATATATATATATATATATATATATATATATATATATATATGTGTGTGTGTGTGTGTGTGTGTGTGGTGACACTAGTTTTGACTCTTTTTCTAGGCTTAGTATTGTAGGAATTTAATAAATTATTGATGTAAAAATTCAGCATTGTGAAAGCAAATATGAATTGTTTATGTACAAAAGCAGAATATTAGTGTTTAGCTTGCCTAAATATATGTTTCAGACACAAAATTTAGATATTTTTATTTTAGTAAATATTCTCATAGGTCCACTGCATCACCCAGGATGTAATCCATTGGAGTGAGCCAAATAAAACATCATAGGTAGCATGGATTATGTTTGTCTTCCGTTTATAATCCATTCTCTTAGAAGTGCCGTCATTTGAAGAAGTCTGATAATAATGCCTGTGTAATAAAACAAGAAAATCTAGTTACACGTGTGAAGAAATTAATAGACATGTTTCAAAGGCTTTTTGTTTTTTACATTTTGTTTATTTTAAAAAAAAATTTTGCAGGAGTTTCCCCCTTTTGAGTGTCTTTTGGAGTAAAATGTAATGTTGAATAATGTGTTTAACTGCAGGTTTTGTCACATATCCGGAGATTAAACTCAAAATTTAATTAACGTAAAAATATTTCATTTTGGATTTGATAAACGTTTTTTAAGGAATTTGTATTATTTTATGTAATTTTACTTTAAATTTTTTTATATGGAGTGCATTCTATGAAATACTAAACCCAAAGAGCTCCATGTGCTAAGCAGCAAGCGCTGCTTTGGAGCCCTTGCAGTGCAGGCTCCCTAATGCAAGCCTGTTTTTCCGCAATGTCAGAAGCCACTGTTCGTTTTGGGTGATTGACAGGCCCTGCTCTCACATGAGTGCATAAGGCAGCTTTGTACAAGGCAAACCTGTTGAATTTGATAAGTAAAAAATAGTGTTGAAAGTCTGTTGAAAAGTATAAAAAAATAGATTGTGATCACCTTGAACAGGTTTAGCGCATGCTATTTTATTTATAATTATTGCTAGTGCTTAAATAGCATAAATAAAAAATAAATTAAAAAACCTCATTGTCCCATTAACATTTATTTTGTTATATTTACAATTATTTGTTTCAAATATTTTATTAAATATATTATATTAAATATTTTAATACCATTTTATATCTTTTCAAGTCATACATTTAAATGCTCCATTGTAAGGATTTTTATGATACTATATAAAATATGTATAACTCTCTTACACCTAGATTTAGAGTTTTGCGTTAGAAGGGGTGCGTTAGCTACGCGTGTGTTTTTCCCCCGCGCCTTTTAAACAACGCTAGTATTTAGAGTTCTCTGAAGGGCTGCGTTAGGCTCCAAAAAGGGAGCGTACAGGCATATTTACCGCCACTTCAACTCTCAATACCAGCATTGTTTACGGACGCGGCTAGCTTCAAAAACATGCTCGTGCACGATTCCCCCATAGGAAACAATGGGGCAGTTTGAGCTGAAAAAAAACCTAACACCTGCAAAAAAGCAGCGTTCAGCTCCTAACGCAGCCCCATTGTTTCCTATGGTGAAACACTTCCTAAGTCTGCACCTAACACCCTAACATGTACCCTGAGTCTAAACACCCCTAACCTTACACTTACTAACCCCTAATCTGCCGCCCCCGCTATCGCTGACCCCTGCATTTTATTATTAACCACTAATCTGCCGCTCCGTACACCGCCGCAACCTACATTATAGCTATTAACCCCTAATCTGCTGCCCCTAACATCGCCGACCCCTATATTATATTTATTACCCCCTAATCTGCCCCCCCCCCCCAACGTCGCCGCTACCTACCTACACTTCTTAACCCCTAATCTGCCAACCGGACCTCGCCGCCAATATAATAATTGTATTAACCCCTAAACCGCCTCACTCCCGCCTCAAAAACCCTATAATAAATTTCATTAACCCCTAATCTGCCCTCCCTAACATCGCCAACACCTAACTTCAAGTATTAACCCCTAATCTGCTGACCAGATCTCGCTGCTACTCTACTAAATGTATTAACCCCTAAAGCTAAGTCTAACCCTAACACTAACACCCCCCTAAATTAGATATAATTTAAATCTAACTAAATAAATTAACTCTTATTAAATAAATTATTCCTATTTAAAGCTAAATACTTACCTGTAAAATAAACCCTAATATAGCTACAATATAACGAATAATTATATTGTAGCTATTTTATGATTTATATTTATTTTACAGGCAACTTTGTATTTATTTTAACTAGGTACAATAGCTATTAAATAGTTAAAAACTATTTAATAGCTACCTAGTTAAAATAATTACAAAATTAACTGTTCAGAACAGCCAATAGAATGCAAGCTCAATTTGATTGGCTGATCCAATCAGCCAATCGGATTGAACTTGAATCTGATTGGCTGATTCAATCAGCCAATCAGATTTTTCCTACCTTAATTCCGATTGGCTGATAGAATCCTATCAGCCAATCGGAATTTGAGGGACACCATCTTGGATGACATCACTTAAAGGAACCTTCATTCGTCGGGAGTCCCCGGAAGAAGAGTATGGATCCGCGTCGGCTGCTTCAAGATGGTCCCGCTCCACGCCGGATGGATGAAGATAAAAGACGCCGCCTGGATGAACATGTCTACCGGTCCGGATGTCCTCTTCTTGCCGGATAGGATGAAGACTTCAGACCCTCTTCTGGACCTCTTCTTGCCGGATAGGATGAAGACTTCGGACACTCTTCTGGATGGATCGGTGATACTTGGTGTGGTGAAGATAAGGTAGGGAGATCTTCAGGGGCTTAGTGTTAGGTTTTTTAAGGGGTGTTTGGGTTATATTAGGGGTATGTGGGTGGTGGGTTGTAATGTTGGGGGGTATTGTATGTTTATTTAAATGCAAAAGAGCTGTTTTCTTTGGGGCATGCCCTACAAAAGGCCCTTTTAAGGGCTGGTAAGGTAAAAGAGCTGTTACATTTTTATTTTAGAATAGGGTAGGGCATTTTTTTATTTTGGGGGGCTTTGTTATTTTTTTAGGGGGCTTAGAGTAGGTGTAATTAGTTTAAAATTCTTGTAATCTTTTTTTATTTTTTGTAATTTAGTGGGGTTTTTTTGTAATTTAGTTTAGTTTATTTAATTGTAGATAATTGTAGATAGTTTAGTTAATTAATTTATTGATAGTGTAGCGTTAGGTTTAATTGTAACTTAGGTTAGGATTTATTTTACAGGTAATTTTGTAGTTATTTTAACTAGGTAGCTATTAAATAGTTATTAACTATTTAATAGCTATTGTACCTAGTTAAAATAAATACAAAGTTGCCTGTAAAATAAATATAAATTCTAAAATAGCTACAATATAATTATTTGTTATATTGTAGCTATATTAGGGTTTATTTTACAGGTTAGCATTTAGCTTTAAATAGGATTAATTTATTTAATAAGAGTTAATTTATTTTGTTAGATAAAACATATATTTAACTTAGGGGGGTGTTAGTGTTAGGGTTAGACTTAGCTTTAGGGGTTAATACATTTATTAAAGTAGCGGCAAGGTCCGGTCGGCAGATTAGGGGTTAATACTTGAAGTTAGGTGTCGGTGATGTTAGGGAGGGCAGATTAGGGGTTAATAAAATTTATTATAGGGTTTTTGAGGTGGGAGTGCAGCGGTTTAGGGGTTAATACATTTATTATAGTGGCGACGAGGTCCGGTCGGCAGATTAGGGGTTAATAAGTGTAGTTAGGTAGCGGCGACGTTGGGGGGGGGCAGATTAGGGGTTAATAAATATAATATAGGGGTCGGCTATGTTAGGGGCAGCAGATTAGGGGTACATAGGGATAATGTAGGTTGCAGCGGTGTGCGGTCGGCAGATTAGGGGTTAAAAATTTTTATTAGAGTGGCGGCGATGTGGGGGGACCTTGGGTTAGGGGTACATAGGTAGTTTATGGGTGTTAGTGTACTTTAGAGCACAGGAGTTAAGAGCTTTATGAACCGGCGTTAGCCCATAAAGCTCTTAACTCCTGACTTTTTTCTGCAGCTGGAGTTTTGTCGTTAAATTTCTAACGCTCACTTCAGCCAAGACTCTAAATACCAGCGTTACAAAGATCCCATTGAAAATATAGGATACGCTATTGACGTAAGGGGATCTGCGGTATGGAAAAGTCGCGGCTGGAAAGTGAGCATTAGATTCTTTCCTGACTGACTCTAAATACCAGCGGGCTGACAAAACCAGCATTAGGACCCCTTAACGCTGGTTTGGACGGCTAACGCAGAACTCTAAATCTAGGCGATAGTTTAGATCTTTGTTGTATATAATGTTTTTGGTAATATATATATATATATATATATATATATATATATATATATATATATATATATATATATATACAGTATATAGATATTTTATCAGATAGATATACACACACACACACACACACATATATATATATATATATATATATATATATATATATATATATATATATATATATATATATGAATATCTATTTAAAAATACTTAGAACATATAAGTGAAAAACAGGTCAAACTGGATTCTCAAGATGTCAAGGTCACAAATTTCATATTAATGTCTATGGAAACTTCTGTAGATATATTATTTAATAAGTTTTTCTATAGGGTTTAAAGTGTGAAGAGTGTGAGTGCACTAGAAAACAACATAAGTACATTTAATGGGTTTTGAATAAATATGAATGACCTTGAATTTGAAACCTATAAAAAAACAAGTTACACTGCTCTTCTAATTTATTGGATTTAACATAATTAGAAGCATAATTAGAATAGCCTTTTGGTACATAAACTAAACCCATAGGAATAAAAATAAATGATACAGTATTTGGATTTCTTTTGTGTGTTCAAACTGTATATTGAGTGGATCAGGGAAAGAACCGCTTAAATCACTGATTTCAGTATAGTTTAAAGAACAGTGCAGTGCTCATTGTTTTTACTCTTTGAATAAAAAATAAATTACACCCTGCATGTATTTAACAATCTACTATACAGTAACTTTAAATGACAACATTCTAAACCTCTAATTTCAAATAATTTTAACCACCGCTGTCCCACCCTCTAAGATAATTGAACTGTAAGGGAGGAAAGGGATTTGGGGGTAGTAATAGATAACAAGCTAAAGATGGGTGCACAATGCAGGGCAGCGGCTTCAAATGCTAATAAGATATTAGCAAGTATTAAAAGAGGCATTGATTCAAGGGAGGAAAGCATAATTATGTCACTATATAAAGCCCTGGTAAGACCTCACCTTGAGTATGGAGTGCAGTTCTGGGGACTGATTGCAAAAAAGATATTGCAGAACTAGAAAAGGTTCAGAGAAGGGCAACAAAGCTAATAAGGGGATTGGAGAATTTAGCTATGAGGAGAGGCTAGCCAAACTGGGTCTGTTTTCTTTAGAAAAAAGGCGCTTGGGAGGTGACATGATTACTTTATATAAATATATTCAAGGCCCATGTACAGAGATGGCAGAAGCTTTGTTTATTCCAAGAAAATTGTTTGTGACAAGAGGTCACAATTTAAGGTTGGAGGAAAGGAGATTTAATCTCCTGCAACGGAAACTTTTTTTCACTGTAAGAGCAATAAAATTGTGGAACTCATTACCAAAGGAGGTAGTGAATGCCAATACCCTAGATACATTTAAAAAATGTTTGGATACATTTTTGCCTATAAACAAAATTCATAGATATGATTGCTAGTATTAAATGGGTCACCTTTTAGTGGGAATATTTAAGCTTAACTAGAGCTTTTTGTAAGTATTTTAGATTTGTATAGGTTGAACTCGATGGACTTCAGTCTTTTTTCAACCTCATCTACTATGTACTATGTATGTATGTAACTTTCACTCATGCAACCTTTCCCACCACAAATATTTCTTACCTTGCTGTCCTTAAACCTCTGCCAAAATTAAACCAAACAATTACACTGTTACTGCTACAGCTACTGTAAAAAAAAACCACCCCATTGCAATTACAGACTCAATTTATTTAGTTCATGATTCAAATAGAGCATGTGATTATAAACAACTTTCTACTTTACTTCAATGATCAATTTTTCTTTGTTCTCTTAGTATCTTTTTTGAAAATCAGGGACAAAACCTTAGGAGCCGACTCATTTCTGGAGCACCATATAGAAGAATGTTACCCATGTGCAAGAGCACTAGATGGCAGCACTATTTTCTGCAGTGTAGAATTCTAGACACCTATCTAGGTATCTCTTTAACAAAGAATATCATGGAATTAAGCAAATTTAATAATAGAAGTCAATTGGAAACCTTTTTTAAAATGTTATGCTCTCTCTGAATTACAAAAGAAATGTTTTGGGTTTCATATCCCTTTAACTCCACTCAGGCCCAGATTACAAGTGGAGCGCTATAGATAGCATAGGGCTCAATATAAATATCACTGGACTGCAATAAAATTAGCTCACAATTGGTTTAGCGTGGCCAACATTCCTTTATGGTGCCCTATACTTTCTATGGAGATTGCAACTGTGCTAATTATTACTCATATTACAAGTTATGGGATAATGTGCGCAAAAGCAGACAGGAGTACATTAATTCTTCATGTGTGCTAACCCAACATGAGTTACATAAGGTTTCTTATGTATTTATTAAATATAACACTTAAATAATTATAAAATATGTACTTAAAGGGACAGTAAAGTAATTATTAGACAATTATGATTAAGACAGAGCATACAATTTTAAACAACTTTCCAATTTACTTCTATTATTTAACTTGCTTCCTTCTTTTGTTATCCTTTGTGAAAGGTTTTTTTAGGAAAGCTCAGGGGCAGCAAAGAACCTGGGTTCTAGCTGCTGATTAGTGGCTGCATATAGATACTAATTGTCATTGGCTAGCCCGTGTGTTCAGTTAGATACCAGTAGTGACTGGCTGCTCCTTTGACAAATGATACCAAGAGAATTAAGCAAATTTGATAATAGACGTAAACTAGAAAGTTGGTTAAAATTTTATGTTCTACCAAAATCATGAAAGAAAAATGTTGGGTTTCATGCCCCTTTAACAATTATAACAAATCTATGTATTTGTTTATAGTATCTATAATAATTATTAATAATTATAATTAATATTTTTTAACATTTTACATAACACTCCTTAGGATAACTAATTTGTCATGTGCCCTAACCTGACACCACATAAGTCCTACAGTGTGAAACCTGAACCGCATATTTTTTTTTTGAAAATAATTTTTTTATTGAAGTTAAAGCATATATCATGACAACAAGAACTCACCCTAAGGCCAAAGTTACAACAAAGAAAATAATACATTGTCTATATAGAGGTATTATAAAGTAAGCAATATGCATATATATTTCAAATCTGGATATAAAAACAGACAATGTCTTAGGCGAGATGAAATAGAACTTCATTTTATATTATCAGCGTATGAGCTCCACATTCTAATAGTGTTTTACTTAAGACCAACATAACAGCCTGTGGAGATTTAACATGAGTTTCAGCCACTCTTGGGCCGAGCTATATAGGGGGGAGGGGGATATTCAGCGGGTAAGCACCGCTATGCGCATAGGGAAAGGAGGTGGGGGGACGGAGCCATGTATAAATGTAAGTAATATAGGTTGTCGGAAGTGGACTTAGAAATGCCCGATCGAAAAGATCTTATGTTATTGGAGTTTAAGTAATGTCAATGTACTCTACAATATATATGGATCTAAGTAGGGAAATTACTAAAGCCTCCTGTAGTTATATATAGGCTAAGGAGTAGATGGGTTGCAGAAACAACAATTTTAGTGAACCTCAACTCAACCATGTACTTTTAACTCAAGCTTCATTATTAACATTTGATACCTAAGAAACAGAAATAGCATTGTTAAGCATGCCACTTAGTATTATATCACTCTGTCAGGAGATGCCTAGAGTTGAAATAACTGTTGAAGGGATTACAGCAAGAGAAACAATATAGAAACTCAAATCAAATATATAGTGAAAAAAAAAAAGCACAAAGTCACCCTTTTACATTATAGAAAAAATACTCCCTACAATATCTAACAGGCCACTTTTGAAACTTTCTGTGCATTCCAACTGGCATATTTTAGTAGATTGAAGTGTACTAGAAACTAATTTTAAGATACTCTATATCAGTAGGGTAGCGTAGGGCTGCTAATAGTTTGCACATAGATAGGAATCTATCAACTTAAAAAACCCTTAGCTAAAAGTAGATTAGTTTTACTAAGTAGAAATGCCTTTAGTGAAATGTATAGTGAATGCCAGAATGAAAGTGTTTAGAATATAACTGTACTATCCACTTGAATATATTATAGGGTCAAAGAAACACATAACTTCAGGGACAGTAGTGGTATGGGTACAAGTGTTTCTTTACTGTGTAAGGGGTCTGCAAAACCAATTGTAGAGGTGTCAAACTATACAATGAAAAGTAAGGGACTAAGAAATACATACACAGTCCTAATGAGTAAGTTAGCAAACTTGTTATATAGGTCCTCCTTGTGGTTTTCAAACAATAAAATAAGATATAATATTACTCACCACAAGCTGTGATCAAGTACAGGACTATGATATGAAGAAAGAAACAGCCGTATACAATATTCATACCATAGGTATGAAATCTAAGTTGGTGATGTTTAGTGACTATCTGTAAAAATCTACCCTAAGTTGGGGAGATAGGATTACAATCTATACAAACATCTCTAATGCACTGTCTAGTTATACAGTTCTGGGTCATGATGATGATATTAATTAATCTAGCTGACACTCCAAGTATATGTATATGTTGTTTTATCACAAGGTTAACTGAACAGGCATAAAATGTATGGTCTCCCACATTTAAACTCAGTAGGCATGTTTCAAAATATATAACAGCACATATGTTGTAAGGAGCATTTCTCACCCCTCTTAGGTCCTATCTTAAAGTAAAATAAAGTGATGGTCTATGAGAACAATAAACATTATAAACATATAACCACAATGCCCACATCTCTATCAATGGCAAGAGAGCAATACATATTTATAGATTGGAGAGAGATAGACCATTTCAAATTATAGCAGAATGAGCATTGCAGGTTAGGGGATAGTCCGGTGCAAACTGATCATGAGTTTTGGAGTCTGTTATTGACCGCAATAGCTACTGCATTGGGCTTACGTAGGCCTCCAGGGATCACCTGAAAAGAAAGAAGCCTGATATCGGAGCTGATAGATAAGGCTTCAGCTGCGCAGCATCCAAGTTCACCCCACTCCTGTCTTCATGCAGCTACTAGAGGATAGATCAGAGTCCATCTGCGGAGCGGAACTGTATGGCGCAATACTGAGGGAGCCCAGGGCAGCACACCACCATACCGGGGTTAACTGCTCCTCACATGGCATGAGAACTGACTTAGGTAGGTCAGAGGGATCTAGAGCTGAACGACTGAGGTGGCTGATACTTTGAACATCCGCCAACAGCTCCTCTGCAATCCCGGGTCTGTCTTCAAAGATATTAAGTTCCGGTAACCAAGCTCTTACAGGATCCGACCATGGCGTTACTGGCAAGGTTTTTAGATTACCGCTAGTGGGAGCTGGTATTATGGCTAGTGGAGGCCCAGTTTCTTGCTGTTGCGAGGTAACCACCCTGTTAGTGAGAATAGGCTCTATGAGGCTTGATTGAACGCTGTGCCCCGTCAGCTCCACCATATGGGATCGGGGACACCCTCTGACTGAGTTGCATACATCCTCTGGACTTAGAGGTGCATCGCAACTCATCTGCGATGTGTCTGGGACAAGCCCCTGGGTAGCATCCAAAACCACACTAGTCGTTGGGGTATTCTGGGTTTCATTCATAGTGGCTCTAAGCACCACTATTAGTTCCTCGTAGTGGGCGTCCATAGTGAGGATTAAATTATGCAGCATCAAGACAGCCTGGCTCTCCATAGCGTATATGTAGCTGAGTCTGAGTCTCCAAGACGAATAACAGGCCGTGACTGTCTTTTAAAATGGCGCCGTACCTCGCATAGTCAGCTTAGCAGGGCAGAGATATTCTTATGTCAAAAAGGTAGCTAAGATAAGGTTTTTAGAGTCATTGAGATATTCATCTTATTCTTCAAGGTTCAGTAAAGTTTTAAGCTTGAAATAAGGCTTCTTTATGTATTCGAAATAAGCAAATATTTAAAGAAATGTTAGGAGCTCTAGAAAGATGCGTCTCTCCGCATCGGCAGTTGGCTCCGCCCCCCTGAACCGCATATTTTATCTTCTAATGTTCTTGACATAGAAGAAACTCTTCTTTTTATTTTAAAATATATTTTTCTATGTATATCTGATAATGTGAATGTAAAATACATCTCTATACCTATATATATATATATATATATATATATATATATATATATATATATATATATACACACACACACACATATATATAATTAACCAAGGTAGCGCACTCCCACTCGCCAATAATTCCTCCAAACCAAGGTGCATAAGCAAACAATAAGAACAGTCCAATAATATGCATGAATAAAGTGTGCTGTGCTTAAATCCAGGGAGTGCATATTATTGGATTGTTCTTATACATATATATATATATATATATATATATATATATATATAGATAGATAGATAGATAGATAGATAGATAGATAGATATAGATATAGATATATATATATATAGATATAGATATATATATATATATATATATATATATATATATATATACACACAGGTATAGGTACGTATATATAGATATAAAAATTTCTATTTGAAATACAAAGAAAATTGTCCTGTATGTGAAGAATGTTGGAATGTGAAATAGACAATATAAGGTGAACACACAAAGTATACATAACAATACAAATCAAAATAAAGCAAATAAGATGTAAATAAAATAAGGATATAGCAAGATGGAGGATCACAGATGATGCTGTCAGATGTAAATCAAATCTGTATATTTTGCAGATACTGTATGACCACCATAGGAAACAGGAAAACACATTAGTGAGGTCTGTTAAGAGAGAGGAAAAGAAGTAGGTGCACAGTGGGTACTCACACTTTCTACATCTATAACTCAGCTCTTAGTATATAGGCATCACCAGGAGATGCTTAAAATATTTATTGTTAAAAAGGACATAAAAATACATTAATAATCAAGGGGACATAAATCACAGTTTACACACCGTATATTGCATGTAAGGTGTGAATAAACGTAAGACAACAAAAATGCTTCTGCTATGAAGTGAAGAAAATAGTCTGTACAGTCCTTTAATATCCGACGTATGTTTCACTGGAATACACTAACGTAAAAATGTCCCTTTTGAGTAGTGTTGCCCAGTAATATGCATTTACCATATTTTTTTATTAATTTTTTACTAGGATCGTGTTGTTTTTGGGAGCAATATCCTGTTTACTTTTGTGATTTTATACAAATCTATTAACATAACTGTCAGGTTAGGTACATAGGGGTTCATTCCAATCTTTTTAAAAATATTGTTCAATTTAAGAATAAAAGGATTGATATTTATTATTATTTTTAGTAATGTTCATAATCTTACCAAGTCAAATGCTTATGACATTCCAACCACCATTTACATACAACAGTACCGCTAATGAATGATAGTGGCTGTTGACCTCTGAAAACGGTTAACTGCTTCCATCCCATGCAGTCTTTCCTGGTGACTTGCTCTCACCAACTGACCAGGCCACTTATCCTCATTCTTATGGTCCAGCAGTCTCTCCTCCCCTAACAGTCTCCTTTCTCTGTAATCTCTACAATCCACCAAGTAACATGGTCACTGTCAGTGAGTGGTTCTTTTTTATTGTGCTTAATGGGTTAATAGAGTCCATGTGTGTATCAATTGGAAAGAGTTGCCGTTTTTGATTAAGAATTTTTTTTTTCTGTATCAACTTGCGAACAGTAAATATATAGTAGATATATTTTTTTTTTTTTATTTTTTTTTTATATGTAAACGATGATGATGATGGCATATTCAATATCTTTTTTTATTTTGCATAACTCATTTATCATCAAACATTGCTGTTGCTGGCATGGGCAACGTCATCTTGTTTTGCATTGCTCAGCACAGTGGCCAATGTATTTCATGTCATTAATCAAGTGTCTTTGACTGTTAAATTCGATTTGTCTATTTTTTGTTAACATTTATAATGGATTGTGATTTCCAAATTTGATCCTGTCCATACAACATATGGATGAATTTTCCAATATCTGATCCAATATTTTTCTAATACAGAAATGGTGTTGTCCTTTGCATTGCAATCTTTTTAAAATAAAAAAAAGTTTGGAATCGACCCCATAATGTTCCCTAATAAAAAAGTACATTATTATTTATGTGAAGAACATGGGAATGTAAAATATGTGTTTTGTGCATTGTGTTTCTCGATTTAGATAATAAAGGGACATTCTGGTAAAATTTTAAATGCACATAGATGAATTACATATTTTAATAGAAACATATTTTCAATATACATGTATTGGCAAAAATAATTATTTTAAAAATGATCGTGTGTTAGTGTTAACATTTTCCTCTGCACATGCATGTGAAGCATAGTTAGATATTCTAAGTGTACCAGCATTTTAAATACTGCAGCTACTCAGAGAATAAATGGGGCTTGTATCATGTCAGCAGTTAAGAAATTGAGTGTTTAATGTTTAAAATGTGGGTGCATGGTGCATACTTAAATACACTTTTGAATCAGCTATAGCTTTTATTAGAAGCATTTTTGCTAATACATGTATATTATAAAAATGATTCTATTTGAAACTGAAATGCATCCATGTGGATTCCAATTTTGGCTGGAATGGCCCTTTAACGTGTTCGGGTTAGCGCGCATGAAAACATTATTAAAATATTACATATATAAATATAAATATATATATATATATATATATATATATACAGTATATATTAAACATGATTAAACATACTGCACAATATTCTAAATAAACCATAGAATATATCTATATATTTAAATATTTTATATGTGACATTTCAATAATGCACCTTAAGATTACTGATTTTTCATGTGCGCTAACCCGATCATGTTCAGATCTAAATTGAGAAACGATCTGTGCAAAACCCATATTTTACATTCCTATGTTCTTCACATATATAATAATGTACTTTGTATTATTAAATATATATTTCTATACAGTATATATTATTATATATATATAATCACAACACTTGTTTTTCCTTTTTTCAGTACATTTTTTCGGAGCTTGCATTGATACCTTCAGGAAAGTTTATTGGTGAAGTCAATGGAATAAAATTATCTATATACAGTCTG